>NC_086446.1:423774523-424974523 GCF_028390025.1 Pseudophryne corroboree | reverse complement strand
GATTGGCTCCGCCCAGTTCTGGAAACCCCCCCATGCAAATCCTGCGTTTGCCACTGCACTCAAGGATGCATCAGAGGAATCCCAGGCAGGAGAGGACTCGTCAGAATTGCCAGTGACATGGCCTGCAGGACTATTGGCATTCCTGGGGAAGGAGGAAATTGACACTGAGGGAGTTGGTGGGGTGGTTTGCGTGAGCTTGGTTACAAGAGGAAGGGATTTACTGGTCAGTGGACTGCTTCCGCTGTCACCCAAAGTTTTTGAACTTGTCACTGACTTATGATGAATGCGCTGCAGGTGACGTATAAGGGAGGATGTTCCGAGGTGGTTAACGTCCTTACCCCTACTTATTACAGCTTGACAAAGGCAACACACGGCTTGACACCTGTTGTCCGCATTTCTGTTGAAATACTTCCACACCGAAGAGCTGATTTTTTTGGTATTTTCACCAGGCATGTCAATGGCCATATTCCTCCCACGGACAACAGGTGTCTCCCTGGGTGCCTGACTTAAACAAACCACCTCACCATCAGAATCCTCCTTGTCAATTTCCTCCCCAGCGCCAGCAACACCCATATCCTCCTCATCCTGGTGTACTTCAACACTGACATCTTCAATCTGACTATCAGGAACTGGACTGCGGGTGCTCCTTCCAGCACTTGCAGGGGGCGTGCAAATGGTGGAAGGCGCATGCTCTTCACGTCCAGTGTTGGGAAGGTCAGGCATCGCAACCGACACAATTGGACTCTCCTTGTGGATTTGTGATTTCGAAGAACGCACAGTTCTTTGCTGTGCTTTTGCCAGCTTAAGTCTTTTCATTTTTCTAGCGAGAGGCTGAGTGCTTCCATCCTCATGTGAAGCTGAACCACTAGCCATGAACATAGGCCAGGGCCTCAGCCGTTCCTTGCCACTCCGTGTGGTAAATGGCATATTGGCAAGTTTACGCTTCTCCTCCGACGATTTTATTTTAGATTTTTGAGTCCTTTTTTTACTGATATTTTGTGTTTTGGATTTTACATGCTCTGTACTATGACATTGGGCATCGGCCTTGGCAGACGACGTTGATGGAATTTCATCATCTCGGCCATGACTAGTGGCAGCAGCTTCAGCACGAGGTTGAAGTGGATCTTGATCTTTCCCTATTTTTGGAACCTCAACATTTTTGTTCTCCATATTTTAACAACTAAAAGGCACCTCAGGTAAACAATGGAGATGGATGGATACTAGTATACTTATGGATGACGAGTGACTGACGACACAGAGGTAGCTACAGCCGCGGACTACCGTACTGCGTCTGCTAGTATAGAGATGATAATGATATAAAAAAATATATATATATCACTACTGCAGGTATATATAATATAATGACGGACCTGCTGGACACTGTCAGCAGACTCCTAAACTACTAGTATGAAGAAGATAGAAAAAAAAAAACCACCACAGGTAGGTATACAATTATGGACGAGCACTGACGACACAGAGTTAGCTACAGCCGTGGACTACCGTACTGCGTCTGCTAGTATAGAGATGATAATGATATAAAAAATATATATATATCACTACTGCAGGTATATATAATATAATGACGGACCTGCTGGACACTGTCAGCAGACTCCTAAACTACTAGTATGAAGAAGATAGAAAAAAAACCCCCACCACAGGTAGGTATACAATTATGGACAAGCACTGACGACACAGAGGTAGCTACAGCCGTGGACTACCGTACTGCATCTGCTAGTATAGAGATGATAATGATATAAAAAATATATATATATCACTACTACAGGTATATATAATATAATGACGGACCTGCTGGACACTGTCAGCAGACTCCTAAACTACTAGTATGAAGAAGATAGAAAAAAAAACCCACCACAGGTAGGTATACAATTATGGATGAGCACTGACGACACAGAGGTAGCTACAGCCGTGGACTACCGTACTGCGTCTGCTAGTATAGAGATGATAATGATATAAAAAATATATATATATCACTACTGCAGGTATATATAATATAATGACGGACCTGCTGGACACTGTCAGCAGACTCCTAAACTACTAGTATGAAGAAGATAGAAAAAATAACCCCACCACAGGTAGGTATACAATTATGGACGAGCACTGACGACACAGAGGTAGCCACAGCCGTGGACTACCGTACTGCGTCTGCTAGTATAGAGATGATAATGATATAAAAAATATATATATATCACTACTGCAGGTATATATAATATAATGACGGACCTGCTGGACACTGTCAGCAGACTCCTAAACTACTAGTATGAAGAAGATAGAAAAAAAAACCCCACCACAGGTAGGTATACAATTATGGACGAGCACTGACGACACAGAGGTAGCCACAGCCGTGGACTACCGTACTGCGTCTGCTAATATAGAGATGATAAAGATGATAGAGATGAACAAAAAAAATATAACACTACTGCAGGTAAATATTTATATAATATAATGAATGACGAACCTGCTGGACACTGTCAGCAGAATGCATTTATAGAATAAAAAAAAAAAACACCACAGGAGTGTTTAACTTTTTCAGGCAGACAATATACTGGTGGTCACTGGTCAGTCACACTGGCAGCAAAAGTGTGCACTGTACTCCTGCTATAACTGCACCCCAGTCTCCCCCACAATTCAGCTGTGTGAGCAGTGAGCACTCAGCACAGTCAGATATACATAGATGATATTATCATGCAGCACACTGAGGCTGAGCACAGATATGGTATGTGACTGTGTATCGTTTTTTTTCAGGCAGAGAACGGATTATATTAAATAATAAATAAAACTGGTGGTGGTCACTAGTAACTATCAGCAAAACTCTGCACTCTGAGTACTCCTAATGCTCCCCAAAATTACTAAGTTAGTAGTAAATCAACTCAAGTGTCTCTATCTATTCTAACGGAGAGGACGCCAGCCACGTCCTCTCCCGATCAATCTCAATGCACGTGTGAAAATGGCGGCGACGCGCGGCTCCTTATATAGAATCCGAGTCTCGCGATAGAATACGAGCCTCGCGAGAATCCGACAGCGGGATAATGACGTTCGGGCGCGCTCGGGTTAACCGAGCAAGGCGGGAAGATCCGAGTCTGCCTCGGACCCGTGTAAAAAGGCTGAAGTTCGGGGGGGTTCGGATTCCGAGGAACCGAACCCGCTCATCTCTAATTAGAATACCAGCCATGAAGGACTAAAATACTTAGGCTTGTAGGTAGCAGGAAACATGTTCTGTCGTGGGGTGACATTCCCACGTCTTTGCATGCCGCAGCAGCCTCTTAGGGCGCTTCCAAGGTTTAGCTTTTCAGTAAAAAGATAATAAAAACTATTTTTTACATGTAATAATTCTAAACTAGGCCAATCATTTCCAAAAATATAATCATAAAATTAAAACAAATGATGCCGTGTAAATAAAAGCTATGGCTGCTTGCTACAAGACCAACCTCAGTTCAGCAATATATTTTGTTCTCCAGAATCCACATTCATTTTCATTTATCCATAATGTATTGTTTTTTTTAATGGGGAATTCTTCAGTTTAAATAAAACTATATAAACAAGTTGGTTAAAATGGAGTCAAGCTATATTGTCATATTTAAGGGTATATGTAACAGCCAGCGAGTTGTAGGCACCTGCAAGTTTTTGACAATTTAGTTGCTAGATTAAAACAACAAAAGTTGACATGGCAAAACTAGGTTGGTTGTAAATCTAGGCTGACTTTACATCTACTGTACATCTAGCTAAATTGTCAAACACTTGTGTGAGCTGCCTCTCGTAGGCAGAGGTGGATTTAGACTGTGGTGAGCCAGAAAATATGTGGTGGGGTTGTTCAAAACTCGGTCTGTAGTTAGACAGGAAATAATTGTGTATTAGTGGGGGTGTTCACACTTTGCTGTAAACCTTTTGCTTTGGGTGGAGTCTTCTGAGGGTGGGGGCTTCCAAATAGGCCTCTACACAGGTCTGCATGCTCTATTTAATCATACCTCCCAACATTTGAAGCCGATGAAGAGGGGACATGGCCTATGGAAAAGGGGACATGGCCTATGGAAAAGGGTGTGTGTCTTTGCATCAGTGCCGCGATCGACAGCCACGCCCCCATTGTTGTCAGTGAAGGAGCATGGCCAGCGCTCTGTGAGCTGCCAGCATGCCCCCAGACCCCCTGTCTCCACTGAATAGACGCTGTGCGCATGCGCACAGTGACTAGTCTCCGTTGCTCTGCTAAGCAGAGCAGCAGTGACAGGAGCCTCTCAACTGCTCCTCCCAAATGCCCCCCCCTAAAAAAAAAGGGACTGTCCCGTGAAAATCGGGACATTTGGGAGGTATGATATATCCGGTATAGTGCAGGCTGTGTTAGTGTAAAATGTGATGACATTATAAAATTAATTACAGAGATATCCTAGAGAAAGACAGAAGGGCAACGCACCTACTTATATACCTCCACTAAATATACTGCTATAAACAAACAACACTGAGTTAACTAATTCACCACCTCCAACACCTGCTGGATGCACAACCTGGACACCCCTCACAGAACTCCCTGTCTGGAAATCTCAATGATTACAACCATTGCTTTCTATTCTTCAAAATATCACTATCTACTGTTTCACAATTTTAGTTTCTGTTATTCCCCACAAAATCTTGTCTGCACTGCCTTTGCTTTTAGTATGCATGCTTTTAACTTTTGCAATATTTTTTGTGTGTATTATTAACACTCACTCCATTCTCACAATCTTATTCTGATTACCGCTAATGTACTTTAACAGTACTTTAACAGAGCTATGGCTCCTAGACTCTTAACCAATACATTTATACCAATATATTCTGCCAGCTCTCACCGCCCCCCCCCCCCCAGGTCCCGACCTCCCCCCTTCCCGCACCCACAATCCAGCAAACCTTACCACATCTCCCCTGTCCCTTTGATCCCCTTCTCCTGTGCACTCTGGAATGCCAAAAAGCTGACCACTATCCACAACCTCTTCATCTCCCACTCTCTTAACCTTCTCGCCATTACTGAAACCTGGCTCTCCTCCTCTGACTCCACCTCCCCTGCTGTCCCTCCTAAGGGAGCTTCTCCTTCACCCACTCTGTCAGACCAGACAGCTGCCAAGGTGGTGGAGTGGGAATCCTCCTCTCCCCAAATTGCACTTTTCGCATTATCCCAGCCGAACCCTCCCTCACTTTCTCCACCTTTGAGGTCCAGTCTATCTGCCTCTTCTACCCCATCCACCTCCATGTTGCAACATCTACCAACTTCCTGGCCCCCCATCTCCATTTCTCAAAAACTTTGCTGCCTGACTTGCCCACTTCCTCTTCTCCTATCGTCCTTGGTTACTTTAACATCCCTATTGACATCACAAACTAGCATCCACTAATCTTCTAGCCCTCTCTTCCTCCTTTGGCCTATCTCAATGGACCTCTACCCCAACTCAAAGTATCGGCCACTCCCACCGGTGTGATCTATCTGACTTTTCGAACTTCCACTTCTCCCTCTCTGACAATCATCTACTCTCCATTACCCTCTCATCCCCTCCTCCCCTCCCCACACCCAGACCCACCATCACCAGATGCAATCTCCTGACCCCGCTGTCCTATCCTCCCTCGATACACTCCTTTCTCCTCTATCCACCATGACCTGCCTCAACCAGGCGGCCTCTTTCTATAACTCCACTCTCACCTCAGCACTCGATTCTGTTGCCCCCAACTCACTTGCCCCCCCCCCCACACTGTTCTAAACCCCAACTCTGGCACTCCAAACTGACCCGTTTCCTGCAAAAATGCTAACACACTGCCGAGCACCTCTGAAGGAAATCTCGCTCTCTGGCGGACTTCCTCTTTTTCAAGTTTGTTTTCTCTTCCTACAGCTCTGCCCTCTCCCTCGCCAAGCAATCCTTTTTCCAATCACTCATCTCTTCTCAGTCCTCCAGTCCCTGCAACCTTTTAATACTTTCAACACTCTCCTTCGAACCCCCTCCTACCCTCCCATCCTCCCTGCCAGTGACTTTGCCTCCTTCTTCTCCTCCAGAATTGAAGCAATCCGTCTTGAAATCTCCTCCCATCTCCCGTTGTTAGACCCGGTGCCCCCCCCATCCCCTCCCTTCAGCCAGTCCACTCCCTCTTCTTACCCTCTCTCCCCTCCACCTGCCCCCTCTCACCCCTCACTTCCTGCCTCCTCTGCTCCCTCTCCCCCACTGCCTGCTCCCACCTTGCTCATCTTTTCCTCTTGCGCATCTTTTCCTTACCATTCAAAGCCAGATCACCAGCTACCTCCCTGACAACTCCATCCTTGATCCTCTTTAATCTGGCTTTCGCGCCCTACACTCCACTGACACTGCCCTTGTCAAAGTCACCAATGACTTGCTTTTGGCCAAATCCAGGGGTCACTTCTCTCTGCTCATCCTCCCTGGCCTCTCTGCTGCCTTTGACACTGTGGATCATCCTCTCCTCCTCCACACCCTCCAGACCATTGGCCTCTCCAGCACTGTCCTTGCCTTGTTCACCTCTTACCTCACTAACCGCTCCTTCTCGATGTCTGCTTCTGGTTTAACCTCAACCCCTTCCATTCTCCCTGTTAGTGTCCCCCAGGGCTCTGTCCTGGGTCCCCTTCTCTTCTCCCTGTTCACCTCTTGCCTGGGTGCGCTCATAAGCTCCTTCGGCTTACAATACCACCTCTGTGCCAACGATACACAACTATACCTCTGCTCTCCTGACCTCTCCCACAATGTCCTCTCTTGGGTATCCAGCCGCCTCTCTGCCATCTCCTCATGGATGCAGAAGAACTGATGGGAATCCCGCACTGATCTATGCTCCTTTTATATATTTTATTATATGTAATTATATATACACCATATGTGAGCCAACATAACCGTAATGTCACTGCTGATGACATTACGGTGAACAAGCCTTACAGGGCGAAACGCTTGTCCACAACCTACTTGGGCATCACTGACCCTTGTGCACGGGGTCAGCCCTGGCACTGACCATCTTATAAGTATTGTATAACTTTTTCTATTTACTTTTTCATTTAACTTTCCAGGAAAACGAATTCAATCTGATTCTTACATTAGTTCCTGGCCTATACTAGGACCATACTGTACGGGAACGGTGTTACCTTTGTCTAAAAGATTCAACTAGTAATAGCCTCACATGGTATATCTCATTAGTGACATAAATTAAGATGTAATGTATTTATTTTTAAGAGGATTTTTTATTCGCTGAATAGGCTATATAGCTTGATTGTATTCTGTCTCAGAAAGAGAGTTTATATTTTGTGCTATGATTTTTTCTATTTAATACTTTCTACATATTCCGAGGAACTCTCATTGCTCTGCACTCTCCTCCCCTTCCCTGCGCTGGTATATTCAACAGGATTGGAGGGGGACTGCTGAGCAAAAGCATATTCCTCTCTCTGCATCTATCAAATTCCTCCTCTCTGATCTTCTCCTGTCCTCACCTTCCTGTCCAATGTCTTAAACCGACACACAGAGAGGCAGCAGGAGCCAGGGAGAGATAATATGAGCTCTTACTTTCCTTTTTCAGACGTACATTGTTAAATTGTGAAATTGTCACTTTTTTCAATACATAGAATTATCTCATTTGTGTCAGTGCCACAACCATCATTGAAACCTGGGGTTCATACCCTTGAATACCCAGGCAGAACAGACCACATGTTATGTATATATGTATATTTTCACCTGTAAAGTATGAATCTAATACCCTGTTGAAATCAGAATATTGTTTTGTGTGTACATATATGTACGTACAGTATAGTGTTGAACAAACACAGCCATGATACTTGTAGGAAGGATAATACGTTATCTAAGGAATGAAATCATAGAGACCACTGGCTGTAACACTCTTTTATTTAAAACACTGTATCATAGATTGACTGTATTCATACATACTTTATCAACAATGGTACATTCGAAGGCGACTCATCATTCATGAAGTATACACAGTAAAAATAACAGACTAATACAAATCAATTACTGATACATTTAATATATTTTCTGTGTATTCTTACAATGGGGGTAATTCCAAGTTGATCGCAGCAGGAAATTTTTTAGCAGTTGGGCAAAACCATGTGCACTGCAGGGGAGGCAGATATAACATGTGCAGAGAGAGTTAGATTTGGGTGTGGTGAGTTCAATCTGCAATCTAAATTGCAGTGTAAAAATAAAGCAGCTAGTATTTACCCTGCACAGAAACAAAATAACCCACCCAAATCTAACTCTCTCTGCACATGTTATATCTGCCCCCCCTGCAGTGCACATGGTTTTGCTCAACTGCTAAAAAATTTCCTGCTGCGATCAACTTGGAATTACCCCCAATGTATCTGATGTGAGGACTAATGTAAACTAAAGAATAGCATGCTTATTATTTTACTGCAACTTTGAATAAAAGTTATATTTTATTATAAAAAAGAGTGCCCCAACAAAGAGAGTTTACTTTTCTGTCTACTGTTTTATCTCCTCATGGATGTCTGAGCGCTCTTTTAAGCTCAACATGGACAAAACCAAACTCATCATCTTTCCCCCGGTGTCTGGCCTTTAGGTCGACAGCACTTAGGTCGACACTCATTAGGTCAACCACTATTGGTTGACATGGTCATTATGTCGACATGGTCACGAGGTCGACGTGGCAAAGGTCGACACATAAAAATGTCGACATGTTTTTTTTTTGTTTTTTATTCATTTTGTGAACTTTTTTTATACTTTACAATCCACGTGGACTGTAACCTGTGCTGAGTGCAGCAGTAGTGGAAAGAGGCACCTTACCTGAAGCATGGCGAGCGAAGGGAGCCATGCGAGGGGACACAGTCAAAGGTGGATTTAGGGGTCAGGCCGCCCCTAGGCACAAAGATATTGCCCCCCCCCACCAATGCATCACAAGTAAAACTAGCCTCTATGGTCACCCCCCCAGTACAGGTGACTCTGCAGTAGTGGAGACCGCCAGGACCCTCAGCATGCTGCATTCACCCCAGCTCCTGCTTCACCACCCTCACCGCCCTCTTCTTGTTGCCGATGGCCTTGGGTACCTGCTCCGTGAGGGCACTCCTTCCCCCCCAGGGCTGCCAGGCCCCTGCTCAGTGGAACCCCGGTAGGAACTAATGGTCATGCCGTTGCTGGTGTCCAGGGACGGATTGGGGACTAAAAGTGGCCCTAGAAAAATTTCTGGAAGTGGCCTCTCATGGGCAGAACTAAAATAACTGTAGGCGGAACACACATCCTAATAGCAGCCTAATCCTAACTGCAGCCTATTCCTAACCACAAACTAACCCTAACCCTACCCTAAATGCAGCCTAACCTAACGGCAGCCTAACCCCCACCCTAACTGCAGCCTAACCCTAAACCCACCCTAACTGAACCCTAAACCCACCCTAACTGCAGTTTAACCACCACCTTAATCCTAACCCCCACCCTAACTGCAGCCTAATCCTAATCCCACTCTAACTGCAGTTTTACCCTTACTGGTGTGTGGGGTAGGGAGTGATCAGTGTTGCTGTGGATGGGGGGACTTGGAGCTGTGAGGGAAGAAAACAGGAAAGGGGAATTTATGTGGGGGAGACAGGGCTAAGGTGCCGCAGATGGGGGGATTTTGAAGCTGTGAAGGGAATCTTTGTGGGGGTTGGGGGGGGGGGGGTTGGATGTGTTCTTTGGTTCTGGTTGAGGTAGTTTGAAGCTGTGAGGGGAGTGGGAGCTGGGGAGGGAACCTGTGCGGGGAGGAGGGGGTGCCACGGATGGGGGGAGTTTGTAGCTGTGAGGGAACAGTGAGGAGAGGGGAGTCTATGCGGGGGAGGGTTGGAGATCAGGATGCAGTGGGTGGGTAGGAGCAGTGAGGGAACAGAGGGGAGTAGACTGGAGAGAGGAGTCTGTGTGGGGGAGGGAAGGGGGGGCTGGGGTTCCACAGATGGGGGAGTTTGGAGCTATGAGGGAACAGTGAGGAAAGGGGAGCCTGTGCGGGGAGATCAGGCTGCCATGGATAGGGGTGGGTGGGAGCAGTGAGGGAACAGAGGACTGGAGAAAGGAGCCTGTGAGGGGGAGGTTGGGGGTGCTGCAGATAAAGAAACAAGCAACTTACCACTGTTACAACAACGGCATAGACCAGTGCTGCTCTGCTGCATGTGCTTCTTCCTGGATGCTGGTAGCTCCGAGCCTCTGTACAGGTGCTGGCAGGTTGGTGAGTGGCATTTTACTGGGGGCGTGGCCACATGCGGCATTCGGTCCCGTGGCCAGCTCTCCCGCAACTCCATCCAGTAACCCTTCTGTGTCTTGGTTACTGGATGGAGGTATCGCTACAGCCATACTTCCCCATTACCCCTCCTCACCCGCAATCTGTTCAGCAGCTTCTCTGATAGGGGAGGGAGGGGTCTTCCATACCGTGCCACCCCCAGCAGGTGCCACCCCAAGGCGCGTGCCTCACGTGTCTAGTGGGAAATCCGGCACTGGACACAGTGCACTAATTGGAGTTCCAGGTCACTTTATGAAGAGAATAACACCCACATTTTAGAAAAAAATGCATGTTGACCTTTTCCACGTCGACCTAATGACCGTGTCAACCTATTTCAGGACAGCCCTTTACCCCATCCAGGGTCTCCACCCTACCTCATATCTTTGTAACTATACACAACACCATCATCCTCCCTATTCCCCAACTCCGCTGCTTGGGTGTCACTCTTGACTCCTCCCTATCACTGACCTGGGTTGAGAGTGTTGTGAACTCGGGGGTTCTTCCGGTGACCGGGAAGGGGAACCACAGCTGGGCCGAAGTAGAGATGGCCGAATGTAGGTTTTCTTCATGCAGGATTTAGTGGCAGGCAAGGTTCATGACGGATACTGGAAGCCACCTGAAAGACAAGGACTTGAGAACGGTGCTGGTGAATACTGTGAGAGATGCTGAAGAATCACTGTGAGTGATGCTGAGGAGCACTGGGGTTGAGGCTGACAAGCACAGAGACAGGGATTTAAGGATGATGCTGAAAGCACAGTGATTTAGAGGATTTGTGAGCGATGTTGAAGAACACTGTGACAATTGATTGTGAATGTTGCTGAAGCACTTGGTAACAAATGATTGTGAGCGTTGCTGAAGCACACATGTGACAAAGGATTGTGAGCGTTGCTATAGCACACGGTGACCGATGATTGTGAGCGTTGCTGAAGCACACGGTGCCAGATGGTTGTGAGCGTTGCTGAAGCACACGGTGACCGATGATTGTGAGTGTTGCTGATGCACAAGGATGCTGGAAGCACAGAGGTCCGTGCAGCAGAAGAGCACGCTGAATGCTGGAGCATAGGATGCTGGAAGCACAGAGGTCCGTGCAGCAGAGGAGCCCGCTGAATGCTGGGGCACAGGATGCTGGGAGCACAGAGGTCCGTGCAGCAGAGGAGCACGCTGAATGCTGGAGCACAGGATGCTGGGAGCACAGAGGTCCGTGCAGCAGAGGAGCACGCTGAATGCTGGAGCACAGGATGCTGGGAGCACAGTGGTCCGTGCAGCAGAGGAGCACGCTGAATGCTGGAGCACAGGATGCTGGGAGCACAGAGGTCTGCGCAGCAGAGGAGCATGCTGAATGCTGGAGCACAGGATGCTGGAAGCACAGAAGCTCGTTTGGCAGAAGCAGGAGACACTTAGAACGCTGGAGCACTGGAGTTCTCTTATCCAAGAAAGAGATGATTCTCAGGCGCCGGAGCTCTGCCCGGCGTCTGAATTTGAACTTCCCGCCTCCGTCTGATTGGCGAGGAGCGCCGATGACGTCACCCGCCCACACATCCTCCATGGACGCCGGGCGTACCCACGGCGTCCACACTCTGAATGACCGCCGGGACCAGCGCCAACGGGACACCGGGACCCAGAGACCACCAGCGGGGACGGCCGCCAGGAGACCCAGCCATAGGCGTGCGCAGGGGGGGTGCCTGGTGCGCACAGGCCCCCACTAATGTCCGGCACCCCCCTTACACACACCTGTAACTGAGTCATTGCCAAACTTGCAGTTCTATTCCTGACTGTGTAAGCCCACCCACCCTTGGCCGCCAGCACAGACTGCCCACTCTCTGCCCACCCACCCTCACTCTCTACACCTGCCCACCCCCGCTCTCTACACCCGCACCAGCCCTCCACCCGCCGCTTCCCTCTCTTCACCTGCCCGCTACGCTTGGTTAGCAGGCTTGGCGATGGGGGAAGAGACACACCGCTGCAGGGGCAGTAGAGGGTGCATTTGTCAGCTGCACCCGCTACTGGAACCCACATGTGAACAGGACTGCAGGGAAGGAGGGGGTGAAGGAGAGAGGAAGGACGGCAGTAGTTGTCTATGCATGGAGTGGCAGATGTCGAGGAGTGCTCAGCTGCGAACACACCCATAACAAGTAAAGTATAATGTATAGTATATAATGTATTTGGGGAGGCACTATGTGTCACATAATCAGTGGGGGGGGGGGTCACTGTGTGGCATAAGTGTTTAGGGTGCACTATGTATTATATAATGTGTTTGTGGGGTACTATGGGGTCTATTAAGGCTGGGGCATAATGTGGAGTAATGTAAATTTTGGCTCATACTGTGTGGCATAATGTTAATTTTATCTCTTACTCTGTGGCATAATGTGAATTTCAGCTCATACAGTGTGGCGTAATGTGACTTTTGGCTTATAAAATGTGGCGTAATGTTAATTTCGTCTCATACCGTGTGGCATAATGTGTATTTTGCACCAAGGCCCACCACTCTCTAGTTCCACCACTAGGTCAGGAATAGGTTGGGGAAGTGGAAGCAGCGATAGGGTGCAGCCGCAGCTAGGACTCAGGATTATACCGTAGGGGACAGTCAGTAGTGGCTACTGGTCGCACCATTATGTTTCATTTTATTTCTCTGGGGTGTATTGTATCTACTTGTATTATTAGGAACTAGGGATAAATTAGATTATGTCATTTGATTACTGAGAGAATGTAAAATAGTGCTAGACATGCCCAAAAGGCGGTGCTAGACATGCCCAAAAGGCGGTGCTAGACAATAAAATTAGCTGCGCACGCCTATGGACCCAGCGCACCCGGAGGGGTAAGCACGGTGACCGCGGCGGTGTGACACTCCCTCTCCTTCACCCACGTTGTTCAGTCTCTAGCTCAATCCTGTTTGTTCGAGCTATGCAAGATCGCTTGGATTAGGCCATTCCTCTCCCAGAATGCTACTAAACTTATTATCCATCTCACGGCTCGACTATTGCAACATTCTCCTCACTGGCCTCCCATGCTCCTATCTTGCTCCACTTCGATCTGTTCTCTTCCTCTCCTGCCGTTCTTCATCTGTCAGTACTCTTCAACAAAACCTGCACTGGCTTCCATTCCCCTTCAGAATCCTCTTTAAACTCCTCACTACAAGGCGCTTTCTAATGCCACTGCTCTCTACATCGTCAACCTCATCTCCCTACAAACTCTCTCCTGACAACTCCGATCGGCCAATGACCATAGTCTCTCCTCTACTCTGGTCACTGCATCCCATGCGTGAATACAAGAGTTTATCCGTGCTGCTCCCTTCATTGGAACGAGCTCCCTCGCTCTATTAGACTCTCCCCGACCTTGCAAAGCTTCAAATGGGCACAGAAAACCCACCTGTTCATCAAAGCGAACGCTTCCGCATAAACTAGTTTTAAGGACACTCTCCCAACCCACTACCTCATGCCTTGGCCATCTATGCCTCACATACTTCCTACCACTAGGCCACCTTTACTTGCTCGCACCTCATGTCACCTGTCTGTCTCCCCCCACTGCCTAGATTGTGAGCTCCTTTGGAGGACTACTACTCCTTTGCTTCCTTTCATCTCGGTTGTAGTGTACTGAGAACTGTGTTGTTAATTGTTACCTGTCCTCTGTTTTAATTTTTCTGTTACTGTAATGATCTGCGTATCCTGTATTGTTCTAATGTCTCCCGTATGTATGGCATTGCAAAACATTTGTAGCGGCCTATAAATAAAATGTGATGATAATAATAATAATAATAATAATAATAATAACAACTCAGTGAGCTGATGGATTGCACCATGGGAAGAGGAACTCGACCTGTGGTTTGCATAGCTGCTGGAAGCGTTTCTCGGCAGAAACCACCTTGCTTCGGCTGCTGGTACAAGTGGAAGGCCACTAGATGTGGGCGTTAGCTGATACTGGCAGCAAGCTGACCATCATCTCTGCTAACCTTGTTCCTTAAGAAGCTGACCAGGTCTTACCTCCGCTAAAGGTACTGTGCTTTCATGGAGATGTAGAGGAATGCCCACGGGTGAAGCTACCAATAGTGATAAAAAGGTGATCATTAAAGGTGGTAGCTGCAATATCCTCCAGCCCACCTCACCTGCTGATCCAGGGCCGTGATTTTCTGTTGGTACAGGAGATGGTTACATTGCATGATGTCAGCAGGTGAACAATGCCTTGAGTGTCCCAGGAATCAAGGGCTACAGAATACCAAAGCTTGGCAGCTGTGAAAGCCTCCTTGACCAGTGAATGACAGGAGGAGAATGAGACCAAGTCCCAATGGGTTCCCATTGGTGAGCAGGTGTCGTTACTGGACTTTGGATGAGACCAGCAAAAAGGTGGGAATTTTGTTAATGCATTTGAAAATGTGGTAGAGGTTGATGGTAAAGTAGTTGCTGCTTTGCCACCAGAATGTGTACTATATTTCATATTATTTATTTATTTATTAACGGTTTCTTATATAGCGCCGCATATTCCGTTGCGCTTTACAATTAGAACAACAGTAATAGAACAAAACTGGGTAAAAACAGACAGACATATTAAAAATATGATTTGTTGTATCATGTAACCTGTTTGCAAGAAAAAACGGTAGACCAATTGTTGGTACATTGGAAACACGGGCAGTTAGTACTGAGGGTGGCACACATGCATCTATGGGATGACCATATAGTGGAGGAGAAAATTTTCCAGTTTATCCAGCTATGGTCCTTTTGGCCAGGCATTCATGCCGCAGTAAAAAAATATTGTCAGGAATGCCCAGTGTGCCAATAGACCGCACACCAGCCAGAATTTAGGGTATCCTTGGTTCGGGTGGTCTTCAGTATGCCGACTGACGGGATCCCGGCGCACAGTACACCTGCGCCGGAGTCCTGACAGCCGGCATACCGACACTTAGTCTCCCTCGTGGGGGTCCACGACCCCCCTGGAGGGAGAATAAGCCACCGTGCCCATAGCGTGGTGAGCACAGCGAGCATGCAAGGGGCTCATTTGTGCTCGCCACACTGTCGGTAAGCCGGCAGTCGGGCTCCCAGCGCCGGTATGCTGGTCGCCGGGAGCCCGACCGCCGGCATACCATACTGAACCCCTTGGTTCCCCTGCCCATCATTTTCTTGCTCTTTGAGTGAATTGGTATGGATCTGAAAGGGCCAGTAGAAAAATCTGCTCATGGGCATTAGTATATATTGGTGGTGGCGGACTAAGACACCAGGTACTCAGAGGCCATACCATTATGTAACATGAAATCTAGCACTATTGCCCGGGAGTTGCTGATGCTGTGTACAAGTGGCAAATTTCTAAATTCCTTACATCGAGCATCTCTCAAGCAATTGGTGAGGGAGCCCACTCGGAAAGACTCAATATTAGATTTAATTCTTACAAATGGTGACAGGATATCAGACATATATGTGGGTGAGCACATGGGATCCAGTGATCATCAAGCAGTATGGTTTAGTATAAAGACAGGATCCAACTCCTGTCACACAAAAACAAAGGTGTTGGATTTTAGAAATGCTGACTTTGCAAAAATGGGGAGATGTTTAAGTGATTCATTGGCGGACTGGAGGAACTTGGAAGGGGTGCAGGAGAGATGGGAAAAACTGAAAAGTGCAATACTAAGGGCAACAGACCTTTGTATCAAAAGGGTTAGGAAAAGCACCAGGAAAAGGAAGCCAGTGTGGGTCACAAAAGAAGTATCAACTAATGTGAAAGCAAAAAAGATGTGTTTTAGGAAATATAAACAGACTCAAAATAATAATGACAAAGAGGCAGAGGCAGAACTCTGGGAGGCAACGGAGTCATCTGCCGCCGGGCTCCTGCTCTGAAGGGGGGCTCTTCTCCCCCCATTCTGTGACACCATTGAAGTAAGTTAATTGATGGCTGCCGCTATCTTTTCACTATATGAAGAGACTTCTCTGACAATTACACATAACTTCATATAGTTACAATTCTCATGCTTCCTGTACTGGAGCAAATAGCTCCATCAGTAAAGTGTCTGCTGTCAGTGGGTTCTAATCCTGGGTAGACTGCTAAGAAATGTGTGATTTAAAATAAAAGACAATGAAATGTTTATATACAGTATATAAAAAAAAAATCAGAACACTCCATACACACACACACACACACACACACACACACACACGCACACGCACGCACACGCACATATACTTATATGCACACATACAGTACATACATATATTTATCTAAATATAAGGGGGGCGGGGCAACTGGTATGAACTTGCCTCCGGGCAACTGTGACGAACTTACGCCACTGCAAAGAGGTGTATCTTGACAGACGGAAGGATGCTAAGAAAGTGATCAAATGCGCAAAGGCAGAAGCTGAGAAGAAAATGGCCTAGTCAATAGATAAAGGGGGCAAAACTTTTTTAAGTATATAAATGAAAGTAGAAAATCAAATGGAGGAATAATAAGACTTAAGACAGAGAGTGAGAATTTGGTGGAGGGAGACAAGGCAATAGCAGATCACCTAAATAATTATTTTTGCTCAGTATTTACTACAGAAGGAGAAGGGAAGGGGCCCCAGTTATGTTGCAAGGACATTCATAAAAATAAGGTAGATGAAAGTACATTTACAGAGGAGAAGGTCCTAACTGAACTTTCAAAACTAAAAGTGGATAAATCAATGGGGCCAGATGAGATACACCCAAGGATACTAAAAGAGCTAAAAGATGTGCTGGTGGCACCATTAACAGAATTATTTAACCAGTCACTAAATACAGGTGCCATTCCAGAGGACTGGAAAAGAGCAAATGTAGTTCCACTGTACAAAAGTGGAAGCAAGGAAGAAGCAAGTAACTACAGACCAGTAAGCCTTACATCAGTAGTAGGGAAAGTAATGGAAAAACTACTAAAAGAAAGAGTTGTGGAATATCTTAAATCAAACAACTTACAGGATCCAAAACAGCATGGATTTACTGGTGGGAGATCATGCCAAACAAATCTTATTGACTTTTTTTTGACTCTGTGATGAAAATAATAGATCAAGGGGGAGCTGTAGATGTAGCATATCTAGACTTTAGTAAGGCATTTGACACTGTCCCACATCGCAGACTGCTAAATAAACTTGAAAGTGTGGGGGTGGATTATAAAATAGTTAAATGGATAAGAACCTGGTTGCAGGATAGGAAACAGACAGTTGTAGTAAATGGAGTGCAATCTATGGAGGGAAATGTTACCAGTGGAGTACCCCAGGGATCTGTACTCAGACCAGTTCTCTTTAATATCTTTGTTGGTGACATTGCAAATGGTATTGAAGGGAAAGTATGCCTTTTTGCAGATGATACAAAGATATGCAACAGGGTAGACACACCAGGAGGGGTAAAACAAATGATTGATGACCTAGCTAGGCTTGAAAAATAGTCAAGAACATGGCAACTACAGTTTAATGCTAAAAAATGCAAAATCATGCACTTGGGTCTCAAAAACCCAAATGCTAAATATAGTATCAAAGGTACTACAGGTTGAGTATCCCATATCCAAATATTCCGAAATACGGAATATTCCGAAATACGGAATTTTTTGACTGAGGCTCAGATAGTGAAAACTTTGTTTTCCGATGACTCAATGTACACAAACTTAATTTAATACACAAAGTATTAAAAATATTGTATTAAATGACCTTCAGGCTGTGTGTACAAGGTGAATATGAAACATAAATGAATTGTGTGTATGTACACAAAGTTTGTTTAATGCACAAAGTTCTTAAAAATATTGGCTAAAATGACTTTCAGGCTGCGTGTATAAGGTGTATATTAAACATAAATGCATTCTGTGCTTAGACATGGGCCCCATCGCCATGATATCTCATTATGGTATGCAATTATTCCAAAATACGGAAAAATCTGATATCCAAAATACCTCTGGTCCCAAGCATTTTGGATATGGGATACTCATCCTGTATAATGGAAACTACTGAGGAGGAAAGGGATTTAGGAGTCACTATTTCAAGTGACTTAAAGGCAGGAAAGCAATGCAACAAAGCAATGAGAAAGGCAAGTCAGATGCTTGGTTGCATAGGGAGAGGAATCAGTAGCAGGAAAAGAGTAGTAATAATGCCACTGTATAGGTCATCGGTGCGGCCTCATCTGGAATACTGTGTCCAGTTCTGGAGACCATATCTCCAGAAGGATATAAATAAGGGCAACTAAAATGGTGCATGGCCTACATCACAAAACTTACCCGGAAAGGCTAAAAGATCTTAACATGTATAGTATGGAGGAGAGAAGGGAAAGGGGAGACATGATAGAAATTTTCAAATATACCAAAGGTTTTAACAAAGTTCAGGAGGGAAACATTCTTCAAAGAAAGAGAATTATTAGAACTCGAGGACATACACTGAAACTGGAGGGAGGCAGGTTCAGGGGAAATTTAAGGAAAAATTATTTCACAGAAAGGGTAGTGGATAGGTGGAATAGCCTCCCATCAGAGGGTAGAGGCTAAGACTGTAGAGCAATTTAAACATGCTTGGGATAGGCATATGAATATCCTTACAAAGAATTAAGGTTCAAAAAGGGTTGAGATTACCTAAAGGATAAAAAAAAAGGGGCAGACTAGATGGACCAAGTGGTTCTTATCTGCCGTCAAATTCTATATTTCTATGTTTCTATGTTACATATCTGGGAATGCCAAAAGAGGTCCTGACAAACCAAGGTAGCCCTTTTGTGTCAAAATTAATGAAAGACCTGCGTTGTCTGTTAAAGGTGGATAGAATGACAACTTTGGTTTACCACCCACAGACAGACCGCTTGGTCGAACGCTTTAGCCAAACCCTTAAGCAGATGATAAAAAGGGTGGTGTCACAGGAGAAGCAAGATTGGGACGTAGTCTTAATTTATCTAAAGTTATTGGTTCGAGTGGTTCTCTAAACCTCTACAGGGTTTAGCCCCTTCAAGCTCCTTTTAGTAAACAGCCCAGTGGGATACTAGATCCTAACATCATTCAGTTTGTGTCTCAATTGTATGGCCATCTAAGGCAAAATCCACCACTTCTGAGAGAACATATGGAAAGGGATCAACAGCTTCAAAAACGCTGGTATGACATTACCGATGTCAACCAGACTTTTAATCCAGACAAGAAGGTACTGGTTGTTGTGCCTACTACTGAAAGTAAACTGTTTGTCTAATGGTGAGGCCCTTATAAGATCATTGAGGCGGTGGGACCTGTGAACTATAAGGTACGGCAGGATGGTAGAAGGAAAGATGTACAAGTCTACCATGTGAATTTGTTGAAGCCTTGGAGAAAGAGTGCCAGTCAGCTTTCTTTAGTGGCCGTGAAAACCTCAGAATGTCAGGTGCCCATTAAGTCACATTGAGTCAAAGCCAGAAACAAGAAGTGGTAAACTTAGTAGCACAGTACCAGGATGTTATCTTTGATTCCCAGGGAAAACCCAAATCATACAACATGATATTGTTACTCCACCCAAAGTGGTGATAAAAAAAGGTCATATCGTATACCTGAGGCCAAACGGGCAGCAGTAAAATGGGAAGTGGAAGAGATGCTGCATCTAGGGGTCATAGAGGAGTCAAACAGTGATGTCTTTGTGCCACTCATGAGCTCCGATCCAGCATAGAGATCCCCGTATCGTAAGGTAGCCTCGTACATTGACTTCAACAACATCAGGAGCAGCAGTTGCACTGCCCGCATCCCCAGAGACTCGCAACATGCAGCCATAGCAGGGGCGGATTTCCCACAAGGCAACAAAGGCACCTGCCTAGAGCCCAGCGGGTCCAAGGGGCCCGTGGATGGGACCCACGAAATCCGTCCCTTGATTCTCCATTCCCAGGGCAGCTGCACTGCGCTGCACGCGAGGAGGACATCCCACCGCGTTATTACCGCCGGCTGTCTGCAGTGAGAATCTGAGCGGGATTGCGCACTCATTAATAAATGGGCCCCTTAGTGTGTAAAACAAGAACTGTGCTCTGTGCAATGTTTACTGTGTTCTCTTGTGAATATGAGCATTGAATGTTATGCAAGAGACTTATAGGTTCTAAATTCCACAATTAAAATAGAATCATTAATAGTGTGACACACAATCCTGTTAATTTTCATTTCCTGTACACATGCCGAGGCCATTCGCAATCAGGAACGAAAAATTTGGTGCTATAGATTGTTTGAGGACACCATGAAGTGGCTGTTATGGATTATCTGCACCTCGGCTTCTTGAATAGCAGGTTGGATCATCTGCGTCTGTCTGCTTGACTATGACAGCGGTGTGTGGCTGGCGGCTCGTGACAGCTCCTCTCTTTCTGTGCAACATACTCAGTGCAGGAGAAGAGACATGGCAAGATGCGCTGGAGCCTTGCACCTGGCAGCTGTTCAAACAATGGGGGTAATTCAGAGTTGATTGTAGCAGCAAATTTGTTAGCAGTTGGGCAAAACCATGGGGGTCATTCCAAGTAGATCTCTCGCTAGCATTTTTTAGCAGCTGTGCAAACGTTAAGCAGCCTCTGGGAGTGTATCTTAGCTTAGCAGAAGTGCGAACGAAAGGATCGCAGAGCGGCTACAATAAAATATTGTGCAGTTTCTGAGTAGCTTCAGACCTACTCAACGCTTGCGATCACTTCAGACCATTCATTTCCGGATTTGCCTGCGTTTTTCCTGTCATGGCTGCGTTTTTTTGAACACTCCCTGAAAACGGTCAGTTGACACCCAGAAAGTAGAAACGCCCACTTCATGTCAATCACTCTGCGGTCAGCAGTGCGACTGAAAAGCTTTGCTAGACCTTCTGTGAAAATACATCGGCCGTTGTGAAAGTACGTCGCGCGTGCACACTGCACCGCATACGCATGCGCAGAAATGGCGATTTTTTCCTTAATCGCAGCGCAGCGAACATTTTCAGCTAGCGATCAACTCGGAATGACCCCCCATGTGCACTGCAGGAGGAGGAGGGGGGGGGGGGGGCAGATATAACATGTGCAGAGAGAGTTAGATTTGGGTGGGGTGTGTTCAAACTGAAATCTAAATTGCAGTGTAAAATAAAGCAGCCAGTATTTACCCTGCACAGAAACAAAATAACCCACCCAAATCTAACTCTCTCTGCAAACGTTATATCTGCCCCCCCTGCAGTGCACATGGTTTGCCCAACTGCTAACAAATTTGCAGCTGCGATCAACTCTGAATTACCCCCAATGTGCTGACAATCTGCCGGGGCACTGCAATATTCAATATACCAAGTGGCGCCAGCTCTAGTAAAAATGGCCTCCATCAAGTATCCCTGTCGGTGGGCCCCTGGGACACGCTGGGTCTTAAGCAGCTGCTTAGGTTGCTTTGAGGTAAATCCACTACTGCTCCTAGGCTAGACATTTACTTCTAGCATACTTTACACCTGTCTAGTCAGTGACTGTAGTACAATCACAAACAATGAAAGCACAGATGTTCTCAATTCACATTTGACCTTTGATAATGACAGTATTGAACATAACATTTCCCACCAATGAATATGTCCTATATTCACTTAGTAGTACTATAAATTTTTTTTATTTTTTTTTTGCTAATAAAAGAAATATCAGCAATTTAGGGAATAGAATTTAAAATAATCTAGCACAGTGTACAGAACTTCATCACTCAAGAGCACAAAATAGTTTCTCCTTTGCATTAACACCTTGAAAATTAATTTCAGTAATTAGCTTAGTACATTGTAGAAACGCCACAGGACATAGAGTTCTGAACGTTATCCAGTGCTGAGCATAAACAGAGGGCATTGCAACCACTGGATGCCAGCAGGAACAGAATAACATACAGGGGCAGATTGGGCCAATTTATGGAAGTAGCCCTAATGGGGATGCGGTCTGCTGAGAGGGTGGAGTCTGTAGAGGGAGGCGGTATCTCTCATTATAGGACCTGATTGTATGCAGTTGCTGCCTTCGTTGCGTCTTTTGCTGCAGTGGTGCCTGAGACCAAAGGCAGATTGGGAACTAAAAGTGGCCCTGTAAAATTTTGTACAAGTGCCCGACATGGGCAGCACAAGAAGTATCACTAATACCGTGTAGCCAGGATGTGAAAGTATGGCGGTGCAGGCTGGTATAGCGTACCGTTCAGAGAGCTTGTAGCTGCTGTGAACGCTTTTGTATAGTACCCCCAATCATAACAGGCTGCTGGTTGGCTGAGAATGGCTGTCCTGCAGCCAACCGATGGCCTGTTACCACGGTAACTGCCGCAGATGATGTAGGATAGCAGTGCTGCTCCTGGCTCTGCCTGTCTTCCACGCCCGGCATGCTCTCTCTTTCCCCCGCTGCTCGTGCTATGATTACTGGCTCTCCATGGTGCTGGGCCCCCTGTGCAATCCTCCCGGCTCCGGAGCTGCCACAGGTGATTTGTCTGCTGCTGCTCCCCCCGGTGCACGGCCAGTGTTGCAGGTGAGTGCCTGCGCCTCTTCACATAATGTTCCCCCTGTGTGATGCCGTGATCCCCGATGTCTACTCTCCCCCCTTTGTCCTCCACTTTCTCCCTGTGTCCCCCACTCTCCCACTGTGTCCCTCACTCTCCCCCGTGTGGCTCCAATTTCCCCTCTGTAGCCCCAATCTCCCCCATGTGGCCCCTCTCCCCCCACTGTGTCCTCTACTCTCCACCTGTGGCCTCACTTTTCTCACTCTGTCCACTACTCTTTAGTATTAAAATGTATTTAAAGTAGTGATGTGCACCGGAAATTTTTCGGGTTTTGTGTTTCGGTTTTGGATTCGGTTCCGCGGCCGTGTTTTGGATTCGGACGCGTTTTGGTAAAACCTCCCTGAAAATTTTTTGTCTGATTCGGGTGTGTTTTGGATTCGGGTGGTTTTTTTTACAAAAAACCCTCAAAAACAGCTTAAATCATAGAATTTGGGGGTCATTTTGATCCCATAGTATTATTAACCTCAATAACCATCCACTCATTTCCAGTCTATTCTGAACACCTCACAATATTATTTTTAGTCCTAAAATTTGCACCGAGGTCGCTGGATGGCTGAGCTAAGCGACCCAAGTGGCCGACACAAACACCTGGCCCATCTAGGAGTGGCACTGCAGTGTCAGACAGGATGGCAGATTTAAAAAATAGTCCCCAAACAGCACATGATGCAAAGAAAAAAAGAGGTGCAATGAGGTAGCTGTGTGACTAAGCTAAGCGACCCAAGTGGCCGACACAAACACCTGGCCCATCTAGGAGTGGCACTGCAGTGTCAGACAGAATGGCAGATTTAAAAAATAGTCCCCAAACAGCACATGATGCAAAGAAAAAAAGAGGTGCAATCAGGTAGCTGTGTGACTAAGCTAAGCGACCCAAGTGGCCGACACAAACACCTGGCCCATCTAGAAGTGGCACTGCAGTGTCAGACAGGATGGTAGATTTAAAAAATAGTCCCCAAACAGCACATGATGCAAAGAAAAAAAGAAGTGCAATGAGGTAGCTGTGTGACTAAGCTAAGCGACCCAAGTGGCCGACACAAACACCTGGCCCATCTAGGAGTGGCACTGCAGTTTTCTAGCGAGAGGATGAGTGCTTCCATCCTCATGTGAATCTGAACCACTAGCCATGAACATAGGCCAGGGCCTCAGCCATTCCTTGCTACTCCGTGTCGTAAATGGCATATTGGCAAGTTTACGCTTCTCATCAGACGCTTTTAAATTTGATTTTTGGGTAATTTTACTGAACTTTTGTAGTATACTTGATGACACAGAGGTAGAGCAGTGGACTACTGTACCGTACTGCTATATATATATATATATATATATATACTGGTGGTCAGCAAAATTCTGCACTGTCCTCCTACTATATACTACGCACAACTAAAATGCAGCACAGGTATAGATGCATAGTATACTTGACGACACAGAGGTAGAGCAGTGGACTACTGTACCGTACTGCTATATATATACTGGTGGTCAGCAAAATTCTGCACTGTCCCCTCCTACTATACACTGCGCACAACTAAAATGCAGCACAGGTATGGATGCATAGTATACTTGACGACACAGAGGTAGAGCAGTGGACTACTGTACCGTACTGCTATATATATACTGGTGGTCAGCAAAATTCTGCACTGTCCTCCTACTATATACTGCGCACAACTAAAATGCAGCACAGGTATGGATGCATAGTATACTTGACGACACAGAGGTAGAGCAGTGGACTACTGTACCGTACTGCTATATATATACTGGTGGTCAGCAAAATTCTGCACTGTCCTCCTACTATATACTGCGCACAACTAAAATGCAGCACAGGTAAGGATGCATAGTATACTTGACGACACAGAGGTAGAGCAATGGACTACTGTACCGTACTGCTATATATATACTGGTGGTCACAGCAAAATTCTGCACTGTCCTCCTACTATATACTACAATGCAGCACAGATATGGAGCGTTTTTCAGGCAGAGAACGTAGATATTTTCAGCACACTGAGCACAGATATTTGCAAGCACACTGAGCACAGATATTTGCGGCACACTGAGCATAGATATTTGCAGCACACTGAACACAGAAACTGAGAGAACGCAGCCACGTTCTCTCGCTATCACCTCCAAAGCACGAGTGAAAATGGTGGCGACGCACGGCTCCTTATATAGAATACGAATCTCGCGAGAATCCGACAGCGGGATGATGACGTTCGGGCGCGCTCGGGTTAACCGAGTAAGGTGGGAAGATTCGAGTCCGTGTAAAGTGGGTGAAATTCGGAGGGGGGGGGGGGGTTCGGATCCCGAGGAACCGAATCCGCTCATCACTAGTTTAAAGTCAGTATCCTTATGGAATACAAATAGGGTTAACAAACTGAACTAGATATGTAATTGCAAAAAGGTACTTAAAATAAAACAGATATAAACTAGTGAAACAGAAAATCCTCCCCCTATAGGCTGCATGGGGAAAGGCTAGATGGTGGGCAATTTCTCATTAGTAGACTTACAGTATCCCCCCAAATTACCAAGTCATTGCTTGTTGTTCTTGCCCAAAACTCCCTTTGTGATGTCACTGAAATGTTGCTGATATGCTGATCTGTTTAAAAAAAAAAACATTGTCCAACAACAGATCTAATAATGGGTTCTTATACTTATACCATAACCAATCGTCCCTATTGCCCCCCACAGGAAAACAAAACACACACACTGGAATCCCACAAGAAAAAAGCATACACATTGGCGCCCCATAGAAAAAAGCTCACATTCATTGTCCCCACAGAAATAAAATATAACCCAAATTCATGATTCATTGCTGTCTGCAGTGCAGAGTCTCTGTGCAGATCAGAAGAGTGCAGTGCACTCAGAGTGGCTGGTCCAATGGGCTGTTCATAGTCTTAGCTGCCAGAAGAGCCTAGTGCTGGCCATGCTAGAACAATTAGTTATGACTTCAGTGCCTTAGCCGCTGCGGAGGATGCCTCACCCGCTGTAATAATCCTGAAATTCCATTATTGAAGCCTCCAGTCCCAGAGTTTCAAAAACTGACTTTCTGCTGTGGGGTACACTGGGCTCCACAAGTCTGGACAATGGGGTGTAGAGTAGGATCTTGATCCGAGGCACCAACAGGCTCAAAGCTTTGACAGTTCCCAGAATGCACAGCGCCGCCTCCTCTATAACCCCGCCTTCCAGCACAGGAGCTCAGTTTGTCAGTTGGTGCTGCAGTAAGCAGGCACTTAACAGAGGGGCAGCTCCAGGCAGCCCTAAGAAAAGCTTTTTATGAGGAAAAAAGTGAAGACTTCAAGGGCAGCAGCAGGGGTAAATGTTTTCTGACATTCTCTGCTGCAGCTCCAGCTCTCCCCAGCGGCGCTGTACACTCCCGAGCCCTGGTTACCGGGTACCTACAGCGGAGGCTCCTGTTTACTTCACGTTAGGCACACATGGCTGGGGCTCTCCAGGATCGCGTGGCCGCGCTTTGGGAGGTGGTAAGTGGGTCTTTATCGCGATCCGTCACGGTCAGTGGGAGGCGGGCCGCGCGCGCTGGGGGTAAACACTGTGGATACAGGCGATTCCACTAGATCACCAGGGCATGTGCGCAGGTCAGGTTTTCTCTTAAAACCGATTTTAATATCGCCCACAGTACCCGGTGGTTTTGCCAGCAAGGGGGATAAGGCTTAGACCTGAAGCCCCTCCCCCAGCCCCAGGGCGCCATTTCCAGCAAGTGTTCCCGCTCTGGAGCTGCATCTCTGTCTTTCCTCACTCCCTGTCAGTGTCTGCGGCGCCATTACTCCTCAGCTCACTGTTCCTGGGACTGCTTGGGCAAATCCTCCTATGTAAAGCCGCCTGGTTGTCAGTGCTGTGACTTTACATGACACTTAAGTATTCTACCTGCCTTTTTAGTCAGTGTTAGTTAAGAAAGAGTGCATTTAGTCAGGGGTTTATAGTACAATTACCCTGTGATATACATCCAGTTTCTTACTGTGTAGTGTTATATCTATTGACTATATAGCTGTGTAAGCTAGTCCAGTGCAGTATTATTGTCTGTAATAACCTCTGCATTGTACAAACTATGACTATTTGTGTGTGCATTGATAGCTGAGTCGTGTCTTTCACTCAACTTGCTATCCCTATATTCTATAACCTGAGGGGGCTTGGTGCGTCAGGTGTTATTTAATATAGGATTTTCACTAAGATATACTGTATTACGTATTTTTCTCTGTGATTTAGTCACCATATCTCTCCTTTATCTCTGCTGGTGCTGACTACACTGCGCAGGGGTTTGGGTTTAGGGATATAGTGCTGCTAATAATTGTACTGTGTTACCTCATACTGCAAGTTATATCATGTCTGCTTCTGAGGGTAACGGTTCTGGGGCAGAACACACTGCTGGTGTTGCTGAAGCCACAGGCACATATGGGGAGAATATAGCAGCTGTGGGCTCTGGTTCTGGGGGCTCCTTGCCCCCCAGTGAGACTATGGCAACGGAGGCACATACTGACCCTCCGTGGGCCGCATTTTCCACGCTTCTGCATACGCTAGTTCATAAACTAACACCCCCTATGGGACCCCCAATGCCGGTACAACCGTATGTGGTCCCTGCAGCTAACCCGCCATGGGCGGACGATTTATCTGCTCAATTAAAGAAGTTGAACCAGTCCCTGACTACTAAAAAGTCTGACCAACGCTCGCCTAAGTCCAAGAGGTCCTCTAAGCGAGCGCTCGTCTCCTCACAATCCACTGCTGTCACTGACACCTCGTCTGATGAAGACAGCACATACACTGACCCCACAGGTTCTGACTCAGATACGGCTGATGGGGAGGGTAGTTCACATGTGGATGTTCCTGATCTTTTGGAGGCTATTAAGTTAATTCTGCAGATTACGGATGATCCCGAGCCATCCGTTCCTCCTAAGAAACCAGATAGGTTCAAGCGTCAGAAGGTGATTAAACAAGTTTTACCTCACTCTGACCACCTAGTGGATATACGGGTACGAAGTTTGTGCCTCAAATAAGATGCTGGCTCGCTATCCCCTCGCGCCAGAGCTGTCTAAGAATTGGGAAACGCCTCCTCCAGTAGACTCACATGTGGCTAGGATAGTGGTTTCCTCAGCTCTACCTGTCACTAACGTCACGTCTCTAAAAGAGCCTACGGATAAACGTGTCGAGGGTTGTCTAAAAGCGATTTACACCCTCACGGGTGCTGCATAAAGGCCCACTATTGCAGCTACATGGGCGGCAGAGGCTATTGAAGCATGGGCCTTGGAGTTAGAGGCTGAAATCTCCTCTGACCATGCTAGACAATGCTTGTCAAATATTGTCACAGCTTTTCGCTATATTAAAAAGGCGGCTTCTGATGCCGGTATCCTAGCAGCCAAGGCCTCTACTACGTCAGTCCTGGCTCGCAGGATATTGTGGCTGAGATCCTGGTCTGTAGATCTGGACTCTAGAAAAACCCCGGAGGTACTCCCTTTCAAGGGGGATATTCTGTTTGGGGAGGACTTAAATAAGATAGTGGCTGACTTGGCTACTGCCAAAACTGCCTGTCTGCCTAATACAGATCCTTCTGTGTCGAAGGCCAAAGGCACGTCCTTTCGCCCCTTTCGTCCTTCAGGTAAAGCAAAAGGTCAGGCGTACCATAAGCAGGCCCGCACTTCCAAACCTTGTAAGCCGAAGCCCAAAAGAGCCTGGGCTGCCCGTCAGCCAGCAGTCAAGACCGATAAGCCTGCTGCATGACGGGGCGGGCCTCCCCCTGGGGAATCCCAGGGTGGGGGGCCAGCTTCTAGGGTATACCCAGGAATGGTTGAAGACCACTTCAGATGCCTGGGTACGGGAAGTCGTCACTCGAGGTTACGCCATAGCCTTCAAAAACCGCCCCCCTCATCGATTTTGCCAGACAGACGTCCCGTCGGACCAGACAAAGGCAAACACTCTGCATTCGGTGGTACAGACCCTCCTGGATACGGGAGTCGTAGTACAGGTGCCTCTTGCTCAGAGGGGCCGGGGGTACTATTCTCCGCTGTTTCTAGTCCTGAAACCGAATGGGTCCTCCCGGCCCATTCTCAACCTCAAGGCACTGAACAAATTTGTGAAGGTTTCCAAATTCCGTATGGAAACCCTTCGCTCTATAGTTCTGGCCTTGGAACCTGGGGACTACATGGTCTCCCTGGACATACAGGATGCTTACCTGCATATTCCTATAGCAGTGTCACATCAACAATACCTGAGGTTCGCTATTGGCAACCTCCATTACCAGTTTCGGGCGTTACCTTTTGGTTTAACAACGGTTTAGCGAGTATTCACCAAAGTTATGGCGGTGATGACGGTGGTACTCCGCCGTCAAGGGGTCAGGATACTGCCGTATCTGGATGACTTGTTAATCCTGGCAAATACCCCAGATCTTCTCCTGCGTCATCTGGATATGACGGTCCGGTTTCTACAAGCCCACGGGTGGCTCATCAACTGGAAGAAATCCTCCCTGGTCCCTGCTCAGAGCATGGTGCATCTGGGAGCGCTGTTGGACACTCACAACCAGAGGTTGTTCTTGTCTCAGGAGAAAGTCCTGAAGATTCAGGACATGATTCGTTGCTTCCTTTCTCGTCCGCAAGTGTCGATACATTCGGCAATGCAGGTGCTGGGCCTCATGGTGTCAGCATTCGACATGGTGGAGTATGCTCAATTACATTCTCGCCCCCTCCAGAAGCTGATTGTAGCCAAGTGGGATGGCCTACCTCACCGGATCAGGTTTCACATGATCTCTTTGACTCCGGAGGTCCGTCTGTCGCTGCTCTGGTGGCTCCTGGACTGACAATTGTGCAGAGGCCGTCCCTTCTGGATATCCAACTGGGTCCTGTTGATGACAGATGCCAGTCTAAGAGGTTGGGGCGCGGTGCTGGAGCAGCACTCCTTGCAGGGTCGGTGGACCAAGGAGGAATCTCTCCTCTCGATCAACATTCTGGATTTGCGGGCGGTCTTCAATGCGTTGAACCTAGCCCAGCATTTGATTCAGAACCGTCCTGTTCAAGTACAGTCGGACAACGCCACCACAATGGCTTACATAAATCATCAAGGCGGCACTCGAAGCCGTTTGGCAATGAAGGAAGCCTCACCGATTCTATGTTGGGCAGAACGCCATCTACCGGCAATATCGGCAATATTCATTCCGGGAGTTCTGAATTGGGAAGCGGACTTTCTCAGTCGTCAGGACGTGCATACCGGCGAGTGGGGCCTCCATCCAGAAGTGTTTCGACTCCTCGTGGAAAGGTGGGGTCTTCCAGATGTGGATCTTATGGCGTCTCGACACAATCACAAGGTTCCGGTCTTCGGAGCAAGGACAAGGGATCCTCAAGCAGCATTCGTGGATGCGCTGGCAGTGACATGGAGGTTTCGGCTGCCGTACGTGTTCCCTCCGGTGTCACTCCTGCCCAGGGTAATTCGGATGTTCAAGCAAGAAAAAGGAAATCTGCTTCTCATAGCTCCGGCATGGCCCAGACGGCACTGGTTCTCAGACCTGCAAGGCCTATCGTCAGAGCGTCCACTTCTACTTCCACAATGCCCAGACCTCCTCGTTCAGGGCCCCTGTGTCTACCAGGACCTAGCCCGGCTGTCTTTGACGGCGTGGCTCTTGAAGTTTCCGTCTTAAGAGCTAAGGGTTTTTCTGAAGAGGTCATTAAAACTATGTTGCGGGCCCGGAAACCGGCCTCTGCTCGGATTTACCATCGGGTCTGGCATTCCTACTTTGTTTGGTGCGCATCTAACCATTATGACGCTTCCAAGTTTAGTACAGCCAAACTTTTGGCTTTTCTACAGCAGCGCATGGATTTAGGCCTGCGTCTGGCCTCCCTCAAGGTTCATATTTCTGCCTTGTCGGTGTGGTTTCAGAGAAAAATTGCGACTTTACCTGATGTTCATACTTTCACTAAGGGTGTGTTGCGCATCCAACCTCCCTATGTCCTGCCTGTGGCTCCTTGGGACTTGTCGGTGGTTTTGGAGGCGTTGCAGGAGCCTCCATTTGAACCTCTTGGTTCAAGCTGACCTTAAGTGGCTTTCTTGCTGGCTATTGCCTCTGCTAGAAGAGTGTCGGATTTGGGTGCCTTGTCTTGTAGTTCCCCATATCTGATTTTTCACCGTGACCGGGCGGCTCTTAGGACTCGTTCCGGATATTTACCTAAGGTGGTTTCTTCGTTCCACCTTAATCAGGAGATTGTGCTTCCAGCTTTTGTCTCTCCTGATTTGTCTTCCAAAGAGCGGTCTTTGGATGTGGTACGGGCTCTCCGTATCTATGTGAAGAGAACTGCTTCTATTCGAAAGTTTGATTCTCTCTTTGTTTTGTTTGGATTTCACAAACGTGGCTGGCCTGCTCACAAGCAGACTCTGGCCAGGTGGATTAGAATGGTGATTGCGTATGCTTATGTGAAGGCTGGTCTGTCAGCTCCTGTTCACATTACGGCCCATTCTACTCGGTCTGTTGGACCTTCTTGGGCGGCCCAATGTGATGCGACCCTTGACCAATTGTGCGAGGCGGCTACGTGGTCCTCAGGGAACACGTTCATAAGGTTCTATGCCTTCGATACTGCCACTTCCCAGGATGCTTCCTTTGGACGCCGGGTTCTTGTGCCCGCTACAGTGTGTCCCCTCCCATAAGGAACTGCTTTAGGACATCCCCATTGTCCAGACTTGTGGAGTCCAGTGTACCCCACAGCAGAAAACGAGTTTTATGGTAAGAACTTACCCTTGTTAAAACTCTTTCTGCAAGGTACACTGGGCTCAACAAGGCGCCCACCCTGACGCACTTAGCTTCTTTGGGTTGATATGGCATTGGCCGCTGACACTTGTCTTGTCGTGAGAGTGTGGTGTTTGTGGCTACTAACCGTTGTCGTCTCTTTTCCTGCTACTGCATTGGGCTGGTTAACTAAACTGAGCTCCTGTGCTGGGAGGCGGGGTTATAGAGGAGGCGGCGTTGTGCATTCTGGGAACAGTCAAAGCTTTGAGCCTGTTGGTGCCTCGGATCAAGATCCTACTCTACACCCCATTGTACAGACTTGTGGAGCCCAGTGTACCTCGCAGAAAGAGTTTTAACAAGGCTTAGTTCTTACCATAAAACTCGTTTTTTGAGGCATAGGGGTCTATTTACTAAGCCTTGGATGGAGATAAATCTGATGGAGATAAAGTCCCAGCCAATCGGCTCCTAACTGCCATGTCACAAGCTGGGTTTGAAAAATGACAGTGAGGAGCCGTTTGGCTGGGACTTTATCTCCGTCGGATGATTCTCCATCCAAGGCTTAGTAACTAGACCCCTAAATCCCGGATACCCAGTTATATTATTTCCTAGGAGACATAAATTGTCCCTATAGGTTCTCTATATGTCACAGCCAGATGCAAGCTATACTTTCAGTGATTACAAATAATTGTAAAATTGATTTAATACTTCTAATGAATAAATGGAACTATTATCTATAAAAGAAAAACACATTTTCCTAATAAGCCCAACACCGTGATCACGATTGCTCTCTTCATGGGGTATTATCTGCTAGCTACATTTGGATGTTCACTTATAATTTTATATATAGTTTGCTTTCATACTTTTGTCATATTAGCTGCTGTGAATGAATGATGTACTAGTATATTTGTTGGTGCTTTATTTCAGAGGACCCAAATTAAAACTCTTTAGACTTGTGCAATCCTCTCCTTACACATCTAAATCAGGATCTTGTCAGTGAACATACAGTACAAAAGCCAGAGGGTACCGTATATATGGGATGTAGTTACTGATGCCAGGATCCCGACCGCCGAGAATGCCGGCAGCTGCGCCAAGGCTATTCCCACTAGTGGGTGTCCACGACACCCATAGAGTAGTGATGAGCGAGGTTCGGTTTTACTCGGTTTTACTCGGTTCTCAAAACGGCATCTTATTGGCTATCCAAAACACGTGACATCCGTGAGCCAATAAGATGCCGTTTTGAGAACCGAGTAAAACCGAGTAAAACCGAGTAAAACCGAACCCGCTCATCACTACCATAGAGTGGGAATAGAACCTGTGGCAAGCGCAGCGTGCCGCAAAGCCCGCAGGGGCTTTCTAGCACTCACCCTGCTGCCGGCGTTAGCGTCTTTTTCTTTAATTTTCTTATTGGCATTGCTGACGCAGTGAAACACCACTCAATGTGTCCTAAAGATGCTGGGCTGTGTGCACAGGGATTAGTTTTAACTAAATACAAAGTCACAGATGTAGCACAAAAAAAACTTGTGGGGTCATTCCGTGTTGATCGCTCGCTAGCTACTTTTAGCAGCCGTGCAAACGCATTGTCGCCGCCCACCGGGGAGTGTATTTTCGCTTTGCAGAAGTGCAAACGCTTGTGCAGCAGAGCGCCTGAAAAATCATTTTGTGCAAAACAAGACCAGCCCTGTAGTTACTCTTCGTGTGCATTGATTCTAACGACAGAGGGACGGCTTTTGACATCACACACCCGCCCAGCCATGCCTGCGTTTTCCCCGACACACCTGCGTTTATCTAAGCACTCCCTGAAAACGGTCGGTTGACACCCAGAAACGCCCACTTCATGTCAATCTTCCTGCGTTCGGCCGTGCGACTGAAAGCTTCACTAGAACCTGTGCAAAACCACAAAGAACTTTGTACCCGTACGTCGCGCGTGCGCATTGCGGTGCATACGAATGCGCAGATTAGCCATTTTTTTTTCACTGATCGCTGCGCTGTGAACAATGGCAGCTAGCGATCAACTTGGAATGACCCCCTTGGTGTGAGAAAAAGGAGCGGCCGCAGCATCGTAGCACATCATATACAGATTCAGACCCATTCGTACACAGGTGTACAAATATCGCACATCAATAGATCTACGCTATCTAGCAAAATAATTTTGTCGCTTCCAGTTGTTTTATTTTATAGAGTGGGAAGGAAATACTTTATTTGTGACGACAGAGAAAGAGAGAGGGGGGGGGGGGGTAGAGATGCATAAATAAACTCACATAGACTGACTATTTTGCTATGACAGATATTCATTAAATGTATATTTATGTTTAAATGTGCACTGTATAACTGTTACTTGTTGATTGACAGCAAATCCTGCAGACTTACTACAGTGAGAATATGCAGAAGTACACTTAAATAGGCTGATATCAAATTCCTTTTCCTCAGGATATTGACACCTTATTTCAAGGATGTCTGTTATTGACAGGATGGATGGTAAAAATACTGATAATTAGTACATTTAGTAATGTAACCAGTAAGTGAAATAAAAATATAACAATTATTATTTTTAAAATGGTTATTATATTTTATATACTGACACTGCAAGATGTTATAAGATACCGTACTTATATTTATCAGGTATAGAAGTAATTGTGGGGTCTATTAACTAAGCCTCGGATGGAGATTACTTTGGGGGTAATTCAGAGTTGATCGCAGCAGCAAACGTGTTAGCAGTTGGGGAAAACTATGGGGGTCATTCTGAGTTGATCGCTAGCTGCCGTTGTTCACAGCGCAGCGATCAGGCTAAAAATCTGCATTTCTGCGCATGCGTATGGTCCGCAATGTGCACGCGCATCGTACGGGTTCAAAGCCCGTTGTGGTTGTGCACAGGTTGCAGCAAAGTTTTCAGTCGCACTGACGGCCACAAGAAGATTGACAGGAAGGGGGCGTTTCTGGGTGTCAACTGACCGTTTTCAGGGAGTGTTTGCAAAAATGCAGGCGTGTCTGAAAAAACGCAGGCGTGGCTGGGTGTTCGCTGGGCGGGTGTATGACGTCAAGTCCGGACACGAATAGGCTGAAGTGATCGCAAGCGCTGAGTAGGTTCAGAGCTACTCTGAAACTGCACAAACTTTTTTTGTAGAGCTTGGCTGCACATGCGTTCGCACTTCTGCTAAGCTAAAATACACTCCCCAGTGGGCGGCGACATAGCGTTTGCACGGCTGCTAAAACTAGCTAGCGAGCGATCAACTCAGAATGACCCCCCATGCAGAGCCGAATTAAGACCATGGGGGGGCCCAGGGCACTCAAGACAGTGGGGCCCCTAATAAAGAGAAGGTATATATATATATATATATATATATATATATATAAAAAAATATAAATATATACAGCAGCAGCTTAATAAAACTTGCCTCCCTAAGCAGCACATGGTGGACCTCCTGCCCTGCACTCCTGTCCCCACTGCAGCAGTGGCCACACAGACAGGACAGCTGTCCAATAATGTATGAATGAAGCAGCCTACCACTCAGTCATTGGCTGGACACGCAGGATGCTTCATTCATACATTATTGGACAGCTGAGCCGTCGCTCAGCTCAGCTGTCCTGTCTGTGCGGCCGCTGCTGCAGTGAGGACGGGAGCCAGGGAGTACAGCACCGCAGATCCGATCTGTGGTGTGGCAGTGGGCCCTTTTGGAAAGGGGGGCCCAGGGTACGTACCCCCTGGGACCCTCCTTAATCCGGCTCTGCCCCATGTGCATTGCAGCTGTGGTACATATAACATTTGCAGAGAGAGTTAGATTTGGGTGGGTTATATTGTTTCTGTGCAGGGTAAATACTGGCTGCTTTATTTTTACACTGCAATTTAGATTTCAGTTTGAACACACCCACCCAAATCTAACTCTCTCTGCACATGTTATATCTGCCCCCCCTGCAATGCACATGGTTTTGTCCAACTGCTAACAAATTTGCTGCTGCAGTCAACTCTGAATTAGGCCCTAAGGGGGTCATTCCGACCTGTTTGCATGCTGCAAATCTTTCGCAGCTGTGCGAACGGATCAGAACTGCGCATGCGCATGGACGCAATGCACAAGCTCGTCGCTGCCTGGCGACGGTCGTCACTGGGCATCGACGAGGGTAACGAAGACATCATTTGCAGCGACGAACGCAAGAAGATTAATAGGAAGAGGCTGGCAACTCACCATTTCCTAGGAGTGCCGAAGAAAATGCAGGCGTGTCCGGCCAAATGCAGGAAGGGATCCTGACGTCAGCTCCAGGAAGGATCGTCATAGCGGGTGAGAAAGTCTTGAGCTATGCAGAGACTGCACAAACTTTTTGCTTGTGCAGTCTCTTCACAGCAGATCGCAGCCCTGCAAAGCCCTAACCCCCTCCCCTGTAGGTGGCGACTACCTGATCGCAGCACTGATAAAAGTAGCCTGCTAGCGATCAGGTCGGAATGACCCCCTAAGTCTTACAATGTGCAAATGAATGCATGAGTCCTGCTATCCATAATGTATTTGCTTTGACCCACTAGTAAACTTCATAAATTAGCATTTAGCCAAATACTGCAAGCAACAAAAGAATATGGGCCCAATTCAGGGCCTAATTCAGACCTGATCGTAGCCGTGCAAAGTTTTGCACGCCTATGATCAGCATTCCTGACATGCAAGGGAACACCCAGCACAGGGCTAGTCCGCCACGCATGTCTGGCCCTCCCCCCACCGTGCAGGCACAAAAGCTTCACAAGCGGCGATGCTTTTGTACCTGAAGAGTAGCTCCCTACCAGCGCAGCTCCTGCGTGCTGGCAGGGAGCTACTCATCACTCTCTGAGTCACAGCGGCTGCGTGTGATGTCACGCAGCTGACGCGGCCCACCCCCTGCATGGTCGGGCACGCCTGCGTTGCCCAGACCGCGCCCAAAAAATGGCAGCCAAACGCCGCCGGCCCGCCCACTCCCACCCAGCGAACGGTTCTGTCTGTCAATCTCTGGCATGCACTGGTACATGCGCAGTTCAGACCTGATCGCCCGCTGTGCGAAAACGCACAGCAGCGATCAGGTCTGAATTAGGCCCTCAGTAAGGATTGCAAATTCTGATAAATAAAAATGAAAAGCACACTGCTCCTGTATGATGTCAAATATAGGGGTGCTGCTGATGTCTATATAACATTACACTGGCCCTGTCTGCTATAATTATTCAGGGGTGTAGTTGTTAAAAATTAAAAGGACACTGCTGTATGCTGTCAAATATAGGGGTGCTGATGTCTTAATAACATTACATTGGCCCTGTCTGCTATAAAAATTCAGGGGTGCAGTTCTTACAAATTAAAAGCACACTGCTCCTGTATGCTGTTAAATATAGGGGTGCTGATGTCTTAATAACATTACACTGGCCCTGTCTGCTATAAAAATTCAGGGGTGCAGTTGTTACAAATTAAAAGCACACTGCTCCTGTATGCTGTTAAATATAGGGGTACTGATGTCTTAATAGCATCCCTGACATGTTTTTGTACCTGAAGAGTAGGTCCCTACCAGCGAAGCTCCTGTGTGCTGGCATTGCTCTCCGGGTCACAGCGGCTGCGTGTGACGTCACGCAGCTGATGTGGCCCGCTCCCTGCATGGTCCAGGCACGCCTGCATTGCCCGGACCACGCCCAAAAAATGGCGGCCCAGCGCCGGCGGCCCGCCCACTCCCAACCAGCGAATGGTTCTGTCTGTCATTCTCTGGCATGTGCTGGTGCATGCGCAGTTTAGACCTATACAAGGAAAAAAATTGGCGCCTCCAGACAAATAGGCTGTTGATTAATAAGCCAATTTATTACTTACACATACATATCTAGCAGCTGTTAGAGGGGTTGCTCAGCCCTTAACAAGACACAATCCAAACAAAGAAAACAGCGCTAATAGGTATGTGTAAAATATTTTATTACCATTAATAACACAGTATATTATTTAAAATGAATTAAAACTGTTAAAGACGTGCCAGTTAGTAACAACATGCAAATTAGGTGCACAAAGGAACTTATGCAAACGCACATATATTTCAATTAAGCTTTAGTGCAATGGTTTATGCAATTATGGATATGCCATTAGTTCATTAGTCCCAAATATTTGAACTCCGTGCAATTCAGATGGGCTGTTTTGCTAGCATTTATGCCCAGATGGTAACCATCAAATTGATCCAACTGAATATCGGTTTTGTTAGTGGGTTAATAAGCACAAGTCTAGCAATTAGTAGTTTCTATAGCATATGAGCACAGTAGATGTTTGTATCACCTGTACAATGAGCCCCACTTCCAACAATGCATGGAAAAAGTGCCTCCCGGTTCCTGGTGCCTTCAGCACATTAGAGGTGCCATATCTGGAGTGTCCAAATTGGGGCTTTAATGAGGCTGTTGCAAAGTCCAAATTGCCGGTACCAGACACACTGTAGACACTTACGCGTTTCTCCACCTCTTAGAAGCTCGGCGGCTTCCTCAGAGACGATATCACTATGTCTCCGTGCCTCTGTTTAAATAGCGGACCCATCACGCGTGCGCCTGCCCACTCTGTTACCATCCAAACCTTGTTTTGAGTTGGAGCGCAGCGCCCACGTTTTGCTGTACTCTCCACCTCAAGTGTATCACATGACCGCTTCCTACAGTAAGATCTTATTCCTCCGATATTGCATTTTCATTCAGAAGAGGGGTGTTTCACGGAGTTTTTGTTATACTCGCCACAATTATTCAAGAGTATTAAATATGGTCCATTATAGTTTAGGCTCTATGTAAATACATAGTTTCACGGCATCGGGACATAGTAAACCCAGCATAAACAGTTTTAAAAAATTAATTAAAACAACAACTAATCATACTATTGGCACATAGTTAATATATAAATAAAAATACAAATACACACATATGTGAGCGTGAGGTCAGCGCATAGTAAATTGCGCATTCACAGTCACGTCCACATAGATTCTGTTCTCCACTCAGGTGCATCATCTCAGACAAATCTGTCAGAGATTTTTTTCTTCCTTTTTTATTATATAGAAATTTAGAGATAGCGGCAGTGCTCCCGCCGCTAAACCCCATTCCAAATATATACGAAGATATATATATATATATATATATATATATATATATATAAGGGGACATTATTATACAGTTCAGGGCAATAATTAAAACTAGCTGTCCATATTAGCGCTTGGTTGGTATACCAAAGCAAAAGAAGGAAACAGAGAAATAAGTAAGCAAAAGAGACCAAGAAAAAAAGCATATGTATATGGATATATGGATAAAAGCTGTGCATATTCACATATAACTCAACTATATCCACGCAGCCAATAAATATGGCTACATTAATTCAGAAAGACACATAAGCAGCTGTGTAGAAACCACAGCCGCAATATGTGTATACAGGCAAACAGGGGACCTTGTGAAAAATTATTATGCCAACTAGACTCAAATAGATGGTACTCAGCATGTTTAGATATATACCTAGACATTGTTTAGTTCTACTGTATCATTTAATCCTCCGGGGATAAGGGTACCCAGAACGTAGATCCAATAGGCTTCTCTCTTACATAGTTGCCTAAACCTATCTCCTACCTGCTTTGTAACTTCTACTTGTTCTATTGCCTTTATTGTTACACTCTTTACATTTTGCTTTTGACATATGGAGACATGACGAGAAAGAGGGTGTGTTTTCAAACCCTTCAATATGTTTCTTCTGTTTTCGGAAAACCGTACATGGAGAGCACGAATAGTGCGACCCACGTACTGCCTTCCGCACCCACATGTAATAAGATATATTACAAACTTTGAGTTACAATTTAAAAATTTCTTAATTTCGAATGTTTCTCCATTAGTAAATGAACAGAAACTAATACTTTTTTTCAGGGAGCACATACAGGTGGTGCAATCTACTCTTCCACATTTATGAAAGCCCGCTGGTTTATCAGGTAGCCACGTCTTCTAAACTACATTCTTAGAGACGGGATTGGTAAAATGACTTTGTACCAGTCTTGATTTTAAATTCTCTGATTTTCTAAAAACTACCATTCCCTCCATATTAATCTCTCCCTTTAGAGTATCATCCATATACAATATTGAGGTATTTTTCTTTATGATCTTTTTAATTTCTCTGGCATGGCTATTGTATTGTGTGACGAAGGAGGTGGATTTCAATTTTCCGTCTCCCCTCGTTTGAATCAAGGCTTGTGTATCTTGTCCAGACTCCAACAGTTTTCTCCTTTCTACCTTTTCTACCTCCACAAAAGCTTTCTGTAAGAGGTCTTTCGGGTACCCCTGTTCCTCAAATGATCTTAGCATGTTTCTCGCCTGTTTTCTAAATAGGTCATCTGTAGAACAGTTTCGTTTGAGTCTAATCAGTTGACTTTTTGGAATATTATTTTTCCAACCCATCAAGTGGGAGCTTTTATAGTTTAGATACCTGTTTTGGTCCACAGGTTTAACATATGTTTCCATGACTAAACAGTCATTTTCTACCACAAGTGTGATATCCAATAAATTAATAGTGACAGTGCTAAACGTGCAAGTGAACTTTAGACCAAATAAATTACTATTTAAACTCTCAGTGAACTCATGTATTACAGATAAATCCCCATCCCAAATCAAAAATAAATCATCTATATATCTACCATAGAGGTCCAGGCTCCCCCCGAAATCGCGCCCCCACACATGTTGCTCCTCTAGGAGCCCCATGTATAGATTCGCAAAACTCGTGGCGAACCTGGTCCCCATGGCAGTCCCTCGTGTTTGTAAATAAATAAAGGAATTGAAAGTGAAATAGTTGTGAGTAAGTATAAATCTGATTGATTCTAAAATGAACCCTAACAATACTTCTGATATATTTTCATCCTTTCTGAGGTAGTGCTCAATGGCTTTGACACCCAGTTCATGAGGAATATTTGAATACAATGACTCTACGTCATAAGTGACCAGGTAATACCCTGGCTTCCATACAACCTTATTCACCATATTTAGAAAACTTTTAGTATCTTTTATATATGATTTAAGCTTACCCACATAACCTTGTAGGTAATAATCAATGAAAAAAGAAAGATTGTTAGTGAGGGAACCCACACCCGAAATAATAGGTCGCCCCGGGGGTGTGGTTAGTGCTTTGTGAATCTTGGGTAAATAATAAAAAGTGGGGGTAACCGGATAAGTGCAGAATAAAAAGTGCATAGTGTCCTTTGAAATAGCTCCCAATTGCACACCATCATCCAACAGATGTTTTAACTGTGTTTGGAACAGGGCGGTGGGATTGCCAGTCAACTTCCTATAGAATCTTTCGTCGTTTAGCTGTCTATATGATTCCTTAACATAGTCGACTGTATTAAGTATAACAATCCCACCGCCCTTATCCGCTGGCTTGATTACAATATCTTTGTCTGCATAGAGACATTTTATCGCCTTTCTTTCTCCTAATGTGAGATTGTCCCTATAACGTTTCCCGTCTGCCTTATCACACATGTCTCTAAAGTTTTTCAATGCACCTTGTAAAAACTCTCTATGAACGGCCCCTTGTATTGAAGTGGATAAAAATCCGACTTATTTCTGAAACGATTCTGATCATAAATTTTAACCGGACTTTCATTGGAATCCCCTTCATTTCCGGATTCCTTAGCTAATGATTCCAACATATTGATGGTCTCTAAGTCCTCATTATCTAGGACTATAGCCAGCCCATCAATTTTGCTCTGTTTTAGAGTTTTTAATGCAAAGTACCGCTTACGACAGAGAGTTCTCACAAAGCGATTTAGGTCAATGAACAGATTAACTGGTGCGAAATTCAAACCTCTCTCCAGTAGTTTTTTCTCATCTATTGTGAGATCCTTTGAAGAGAGGTTGAATATTCCCTTACCCTCACCACTCATCTGACACAAAGATTTTTTTTTTGTTTCTCCTCCCTCCTCTGACTCCTCGTCGTCTCTTAACCTTCCTCGTTTTTGTGACCCCCTTGGGGTTTCCCTGTGCCATCTGCTGAGGCGTGGTCCGTTCCAAATATATACAAAGATATATATATATATATATATATATATATATATATAAAAGGGGACATTATTATACAGTTCAGGGCAATAATTAAAACTAGCTGTTTGCCTAAGTACCTTTGTGCAGCTAATTTGCATGTTGTTACTAACTGGCACGTCTTTAACAGCTTTAATTCATTTTAAATAATATACTGTGTTATTAATGGTAATAAAATATTTTACATATACCTATTAGCGCTGTTTTCTTTGTTTGGATTGTGTCTTGTTAAGGGCTGAGTAACCCCTCTAACAGCTGCTAGATATGTATGTGTAAGTAATAAATTGGCTTATTAATCAACAGCCTATTTGTCTGGAGGCGCCGATTTTTTTCCTTGTATCTGTTTAAGTTTTGCTCTTGTCAGGCTGCCTCTGGCAAATAGGGTGATGTCAACACTCAGGTGCATCATAGATAGATTAGAAAGAAGGAGTCAGTACCTTAAGGGGAAAGTATCCTCTAATATAGAGGGAGATTTTGAGGATAGAACAGACATGCATAGGGGTATATGCAATTGCGGTCGAATTACCGAAATTGTCGAAAAACTGGACTTTTTCGCCCCCCCCAAAAAAATCGACAATGCAATTCAGTACTTTCCGTCAAAAAAACGGACTTTCCAAATTCGACTTTTTGAAATTCGACATTTGTCAAATTCGACATTTCTGCAATGGTACAAATGCGGCAATTCGCCAAAAGTATATTCAATTGAAATTTGGAAATTCGACAACGGTGCTTTTAGACAGTAAATTCGTCATTTTCAATCCGCCACACTTTGGTGGGGGAATCTAATAAAAAAAATTTAAAACATGTTTTTTTTGGTGTTTTTTTTATTGGTAATAGCATATCTATTTATATTAGAAGGGATTAGGTAATTGGTTTGTCTATTTTGGAGGCACAAGTATTATTTATATATTTTTTAAAATATTATTATTATTATTATTATTATTATTTTTTAAAAATGGAATGGTAAAATCCTGAAAAAAATGGCGTGGGGTCCCCCCTCCAAAGCATAACCAGCCTCGGGCTCTTTGAGCCGGTCCTGGTTCTAAAAATCCAGGGGGAAAATGACAGGGGATACCCCGTATTTTTAAAACCAGCACCGGGCTCTGCGCCTGGTGCTGGTGCAAAAAGTACAGGGGACAAAAAGCGTAGGGGTCCCCCATATTTTTTACACCAGCATCGGGCTCCACTAGCTGGACAGATAATGCCACAGCCGGGGGTCACTTTTATACAGCGCCCTGCGGCCGTGGCATTAAATATCCAACTAGTCACCCCTGGCCGGAAAACCCTGGGGGAGTGGGGACCCCTTCAATCAAGGGGCCCCCCCAGCCACCCAAGGGCCAGGGGTGAAGCCCGAGGCTGTCCCCCCCATGCAAGGGCTGCGGATGGGGGGCTGATAGCCTTGAGAAAAGTGTAAGAATATTGTTTTTTCCAGTAGTACTATAAGTCCTAGCAAGCCTCCCCCGCAAGCTGGTACTTGGAGAACCACAAGTACCAGCATGCGGGAGAAAAACGGGTCCGCTGGTACCTGTAGTTCTACTGAAAAAAATACCCAAATAAAAACAGGACACGCACACAGTGATAGTAAAACTTTATTACACACATGTCGACACACACATACTTACCTATGTTCACACGCCGACCTCTGTCCACTTGTCCAAGTAGAATCCACATGTACCTGTGAATAAAATTATACTCACCTGATCCAGTGTCCAGGTTATAATCCACGTACTTGGCAAAAAAAACGAACACCCAGACCAAACGGACTGAAAGGGGTCCCATGTTTACACATGGGACCCCTTTCCACGAATGCCGGGACCCCACGTGACTGCTGTCACAGAAGGTCCCTTCAGCCAATCAGGAAGCGCTACTTCGTGGCACTCACCTAATTGGCTGTATGCACGTCTGCTGTCAGACAGCGCATCGCACAGCTCCCTCAATTAGTTTCAATGGTGGGTACTTTGCGGGTAGCAGTGGGGTTACCCGCGGTCAGCCGCTGACCGCGGGTGACCTCACCGCTGACGCAAAGTTCCCACCATTGAATATAATGGAGAGGCTTTGCGATGCGCTGTCTGACAGCTCAGAAGCGCATAGCCAATCAGCAGAGTGCCAGGACGTTGCGCTCGCTGATTGGCTGAAGAGACCTTTCTGTGACAGCAGTCACGGGGGGGGGTCTCTGCATTCGGGGAAAGGGGTCCCATGTGTAAACATGGGACCCCTTTCAGTCCGGCTGGTTCGGGTGTTCGGTTTTTTTTTTTGTTTTTTTGCCAAGTACGAGGATTATTTTAAAAGATCCGGACACTGGATTGAGGTGAGTATCATTTTTTTCACAGGTACCCCGGATTCTTCAGTGACGAGGGGGGCGTGGCAGTCGGCGGGTCAACATAGGTAAGTATGTATGTGTCGGCATGTATGAAATAAAGTTTTACTTTCACGGTGTGTGTCTCCTGTTTTTATTTGGGTATTTTTTTCCAGTAGAACTACAGGTACCAGCAGCTCCGTTTTTCTCCCGCATGCTGGTACTTGTGGTTCTCCTAGTACCAGCTTGCAGGGGAGGCTTGCTGGGACTTGTAGTACTACTGGAAAAACAATATTCTTTACATTTTCTCAAGGCTATCAGCCCCCCATCCGCAGCCCTTGGATGGGGGGGACAGCCTCGGGCTTCACCCCTGGCCCTTGGGTGGCTGGGGGGGACCCCTTGATTGAAAGGGTCCCCACCCCCCCAGGGTACCCCGGCCAGGGGTGACTAGTTGGATATTTAATGCCACGGCCGCAGGGCGCTGTATAAAAGTGATCCCCGGCTGTGGCATTATCTGTCCAGCTAGTGGAGCCCGATGCTGGTGTAAAAAATACGGGGGACCCCTACTCTTTTTGTCCCCCGTATTTTTTGCACCAGCACCAGGCGCAGAGCCCGGTGCTGGTTTTAAAAATATGGGGGATCCCCTGTCATTTCCCCCCCCTGATTTTTAGAACCAGGACCGGCTCGAAGAGCTGCTTTGGAGGGGGGACCCCACGCAATTTTTTTTCTGTTTTTTTCCCGTTTTTTAAAAATCGGATCAAAATCCGTCAAATCGTCCGTTTTTCGACAGCGGGACTGTCGAATCCATTTTTTTATTGAATATGGTAAATTTCGGCACCCACTTGCCGGAATTCGACGGTCGAATTGTGTTGAATTAAAAAACGGCCGAAAAATTGCCGCGATTCGCCGCTAATTGCATATACCCCATAGGCTTTTTAATAAACTGGAGAACCTATGCATTTCAGAGACAAGACATTGGTGGGACCAGATCACTTTACAAAAATATTTGGATAGTGATCTGATCCCCTGGGGACTAAGGATTTTGAAATCTTCTGCTTTTAAAGATGATAGAAAATTTTCTGAGGACTGGAATAGTATTTTGGATGGATGTTCAAAAAACCTAATGAAATTATTAATTAGTTATAGGGAAGAACAGGTTATAAAATTACAGGGTGAGATCGAACAAACTCATATTCTATTAAAAGCCTTTGAGGGGAGTACAGACTTTAAAGATAGAGATGCAAAGGTGAATAAAAAGATAGAAGAAGCTGAACAGGAAATTATGTCTAGGAAAGAACAGAAACTTGATAGAGACAAACAGGATTATGCGAGGGGAGAAGTGCACAATTTTAATAGGACTCGTAGAACTAGCATTAGATCTAACACACCTCGGACCACTTATAATAGGAATAAAAGAAGTGTCCAATTTCAAGACCAAAGAGGACCTAGTGAACATAGGAATAATAGAAAAGGACCCCAATTTAACATAAATCAAGATTCCAAAAGGAACTTTAATTCCAGGGATCAAGGTACTTTGGGGCTAATACATCAAAATAGATACGAACCTCTTGCTAATTATGATTCCCCTAGATATGAATCAAACAGGACAGGAAGAAATGTTAGAGATAACGGGAGGTTTCTGGGAGCTGAGGAAGATTTGGATATTTCCCCTGCAGGCCAATCTTTTTTAGGACCACGCCTCAGCAGATGGCACAGGGAAACCCCAAGGGGGTCACAAAAACGAGGAAGGTTAAGAGACGACGAGGAGTCAGAGGAGGGAGGAGAAACAAAACAAAAAAATCTTTGTGTCAGATGAGTGGTGAGGGTAAGGGAATATTCAACCTCTCTTCAAAGGATCTCACAATAGATGAGAATAAAACTACTGGAGAGAGGTTTGAATTTCGCACCAGTTACAAAACCAAATTTGTTTAATCTGTTCATTGACCTAAATCGCTTTGTGAGAACTCTCTGTCGTAAGCGGTACTTTGCATTAAAAACTCTAAAACAGAGCAAAATTGATGGGCTGGCTATAGTCCTAGATAATGAGGACTTAGAGACCATCAATATGTTGGAATCATTAGCTAAGGAATCCGGAAATGAAGGGGATTCCAATGAAAGTCCGGTTAAAATTTATGATCAGAATCGTTTCAGAAATAAGTCGGATTTTTATCCACTTCAATACAAGGGGCCGTTCATCGAGAGTTTTTACAAGGTGACATTGAAAAACTTTAGAGACATGTGTGATAAGGCAGACGGGAAACGTTATAGGGACAATCTCACATTAGGAGAAAGAAAGGCGATAAAATGTCTCTATGCAGACAAAGATATTGTAATCAAGCCAGCGGATAAGGGCGGTGGGATTGTTATACTTAATACAGTCGACTATGTTAAGGAATCATATAGACAGCTAAACGACGAAAGATTCTATAGGAAGTTGACTGGCAATCCCACCGCCCTGTTCCAAACACAGTTAAAACATCTGTTGGATGATGGTGTGCAATTAGGAGCTATTTCAAAGGACACTATGCACTTTTTATTCTGCACTTATCCAGTTACCCCCACTTTTAATTATTTGTCCAAGATTCACAAAAGTGCTGCGCTTGATGTATGCTTAATAACAATTAATAAAAAGAAAAAAATATTTTTTATATATATAGGTGTCTGCTTAGATCAAATTAAAACACATATGGAACTTGCTGGTAAATTATAAACAAATTTAATTACACATACAATAATAAACAAAAAACCATTTAAAAGAAGCTCAAGCACACTGAAAGACGTTTCTAAAATGTCACTTAGTTGAAGTGATTCGTAACAATGTATCCGCAATGCTGCCACATAGACCTTAATTGTGGTCTCTTAGTATCAATGAACTGAATTGCAACAGTTAAAGCCTGCACGAGAAAAACTTTAACTCCTGTCCTCAGTGCTACTGGCGTCCCAGTGCAGAGGAAATGATGCTGATCATATTTACCCGACCAGCGGGGAGATTCAGGAGAAAACGGAGTACCTTCCAAGCGTCCGCCGCCGGCACTATCGCGGTGCAGATGCTTCTGTCCTGGCGGGCGGGTACGGACGCTGCTCTGGAGTGCTGACCTGGTGTTCCGGTAATTCCAAGCGTCCGCCGCCGGCACTAGTGTGGTGCAGATGATTCTGTCCTGGCGGGCGGGTTAGGACGCTGCAGTGGAAGACTGACCAAGTGTACCGGTGCAGGTTCTCTGAGGCTGTTTGTCAAATTCAAATTCGCCGCTTTGGAGAAAAGTGGCTAGCAGTAATCAGTGGGTCAGTGGGCTTGAGCCAAAAGGAGTGACGTCAACGCGTTTCGTCCCGTCTCCCGGGACTTCCTCATCGTCTTGAGGAAGTCCCGGGAGACGGGACGAAACGCGTTGACGTCACTCCTTTTGGCTCAAGCCCACTGACCCACTGATTACTGCTAGCCACTTTTCTCCAAAGCGGCGAATTTGAATTTGACAAACAGCCTCAGAGAACCTGCACCGGTACACTTGGTCAGTCTTCCACTGCAGCGTCCTAACCCGCCCGCCAGGACAGAATCATCTGCACCACACTAGTGCCGGCGGCGGACGCTTGGAATTACCGGAACACCAGGTCAGCACTCCAGAGCAGCGTCCGTACCCGCTCGCCAGGACAGAAGCATCTGCACCGCGATAGTGCCGGCGGCGGACGCTTGGAAGGTACTCCGTTTTCTCCTGAATCTCCCCGCTGGTCGGGTAAATATGATCAGCATCATTTCCTCTGCACTGGGACGCCAGTAGCACTGAGGACAGGAGTTAAAGTTTTTCTCGTGCAGGCTTTAACTGTTGCAATTCAGTTCATTGATACTAAGAGACCACAATTAAGGTCTATGTGGCAGCATTGCGGATACATTGTTACGAATCACTTCAACTAAGTGACATTTTAGAAACGTCTTTCAGTGTGCTTGAGCTTCTTTTAAATGGTTTTTTGTTTATTATTGTATGTGTAATTAAATTTGTTTATAATTTACCAGCAAGTTCCATATGTGTTTTAATTTGATCTAAGCAGACACCTATATATATAAAAAATATTTTTTTCTTTTTATTAATTGTTATTAAGCATACATCAAGCGCAGCACTTTTGTGTATATATTTTCTAGTTGGTTGAGGGAATTAGCAGTCCCCCAGTGCTTGCAGCTGCTGTATAGCCATCTTAAATTCAATTTTTATTTGCGCCAGGAGTTAGAGTGGTTAAACACTCTTAATCTTTCTATCAAGATTCACAAAGCACTAACCACACCCCCGGGGCGACCTATTATTTTGGGTGTGGGTTCCCTCACTAACAATCTTTCTTTTTTCATTGATTATTACCTACAAGGTTATGTGGGTAAGCTTAAATCATATATAAAAGATACTAAAAGTTTTCTAAATATGGTGAATAAGGTTGTATGGAAGCCAGGGTATTACCTGGTCACTTATGACGTAGAGTCATTGTATTCAAATATTCCTCATGAACTGGGTGTCAAAGCCATTGAGCACTACCTCAGAAAGGATGAAAATATATCAGAAGTATTGTTAGGGTTCATTTTAGAATCAATCAGATTTATACTTACTCACAACTATTTCACTTTCAATTCCTTTATTTATTTACAAACACGAGGGACTGCCATGGGGACCAGGTTCGCCCCGAGTTTTGCGAATCTATACATGGGGCTCCTAGAGGAGCAACATGTAAGGGGCGCGATCTCGGGGGGAGCCTGGTCCTCTATGGTAGATATAAATATATAGATGATTTATTTTTGATTTGGGATGGGGATTTATCTTCACTACATGAGTTCACTGAGAGTTTAAATAGTAATTTATTTGGTCTAAAGTTCACTTGCACGTTTAGCACTGTCACTATTAATTTTTTGGATATCACACTTGTGGTAGAAAATGACTGTTTAGTCACAGAAACATATGTTAAACCTGTGGACCAAAACAGGTATCTAAACTATAAAAGCTCCCACTTGATGGGTTGGAAAAATAATATTCCAAAAAGTCAACTGATTAGACTCAAACGAAACTGTTCTACAGATGACCTATTTAGAAAACAGGCGAGAAACATGCTAAGATCATTTGAGGAACAGGGGTACCCGAAAGACCTCTTACAGAAAGCTTTTGTGGAGGTAGAAAAGGTAGAAAGGAGAAAACTGTTGGAGTCTGGACAAGATACACAAGCCTTGATTCAAACGAGGGGAGACGGAAAATTGAAATCCACCTCCTTCGTCACACAATATAATAGCCATGCCAGAGAAATTAAAAAGATCATAAAGAAAAATACCTCAATATTGTATATGGATGATACTCTAAAGGGAGAGATTAATATGGAGGGAACGGTAGTTTTTAGAAAATCAGAGAATTTAAAATCAAGACTGGTACAAAGTCATTTTACCAATCCCGTCTCTAAGAATGTAGTTAAGAAGACGTGGCTACCTGATAAACCAGCGGGCTTTCATAAATGTGGAAGAGTAGATTGCACCACCTGTATGTGCTCCCTGAAAAAAAGTATTAGTTTCTGTTCATTTACTAATGGAGAAACATTCGAAATTAAGAAATTTTTAAATTGTAACTCAAAGTTTGTAATATATCTTATTACATGTGGGTGCGGAAGGCAGTACGTGGGTCGCACTATTCGTGCTCTCCATGTACGGTTTTCCGAACACAGAAGAAACATATTGAAGGGTTTGAAAACACACCCTCTTTCTCGTCATGTCTCCATATGTCAAAAGCAAAATGTAAAGAGTGTAACAATAAAGGCAATAGAACAAGTAGAAGTTACAAAGCGGGGAGGAGATAGGTTTAGGCAACTATGTAAGAGAGAAGCCTATTGGATCTACGTTCTGGGTACCCTTATCCCCGGAGGATTAAATGATACAGTAGAACTAAACAATGTCTAGGTATATATCTAAACATGCTGAGTACCATCTATTTGAGTCTAGTTGGCATAATATTTTTTCACAAGGTCCCCTGTTTGCCTGTATACACATATTGCGGCTGTGGTTTCTACACAGCTGCTTATGTGTCTTTCTGAATTAATGTAGCCATATTTATTGGCTGCGTGGATATAGTTGAGTTATATGTGAATATGCACAGCTTTTATCCATATATCCATATACATATGCTTTTTTTCTTGGTCTCTTTTGCTTACTTATTTCTCTGTTTCCTTCTTTTGCTTTGGTATACCAACCAAGCGCTAATATGGACAGCTAGTTTTAATTATTGCCCTGAACTGTATAATAATGTCCCCTTATATATATATATATATATATATATCTTTGTATATATTTGAAATGGGGTTTAGCGGCGGGAGCACTGCCGCTATCTCTAAATGTCTATATAATAAAAAAGGAAGAAAAAAAATCTCTGACAGATTTGTCTGAGATGATGCACCTGAGTGGAGAACAGAATCTATGTGGATGTGACTGTGAATGCGCAATTTACTATGCGCTGACCTCACGCTCACATATGTGTGTATTTGTATTTTTATTTATATATTAACTATGTGCCAATGGTATGATTAGTTGTTGTTTTTAATTATTTTTTTAAAACTGTTTTTTCTGGGTTTACTATGTCCCGATGCCGTGAAACTATGTATTTACATAGAGCCTAAACTATAATGGACCATATTTAATACTCTTGAATAATTGTGGCGAGTATAACAAAAACTCCGTGAAACACCCCTCTTCTGAATGAAAATGCAATATCGGAGGAATAAGATCTTGCTGTAGGAAGCGGTCATGTGATACACTTGAGGTGGAGAGTACAGCAAAATGTGGGCGCTGCGCTCCAACTCAAAACGAGGTTTGGATGGTAACAGAGTGCGCAGGCGCACGCGTGATGGGTCCGCTATTTAAACAGAGGCACGGAGACATAGTGATATCATCTCTGAGGAAGCCGCCGAGCTGCTAAGAGGCGGAGAAACGCGTAAGTGTCTACAGTGTGCCCGGTACCGGCAATTTGGACTTTGCAACAGCCTCATTAAAGCACCAATTTGGACACTCCAGATATGGCACCTCTAATGTGCTGAAGGCACCAGGAGCCGGGAGGCACTTTTTCCATGCATTGTTGGAAGTGAGGCACATTGTACAGGTGATACAAACATCTAATGTGCTCATATGCTATAGAAACTACTAATTGCTAGACTTGTGCTTATTAACCCACTAACAAATCCGATATTCAGTTGGATCAATTTGATGGTTACCATCTGGGCATAAATGCTAGCAAAACAGCCCATCTGAATTGCACGGAGTTCAAATATTTGGGACTAATGAACTAATGGCATATCCATAATTGCATAAACCATTGCACTAAAGCTTAATTGAAATATATGTGCGTTTGCAAAAGTTCCTTTGTGCAGCTAATTTGCATGTTGTTACTAACCGGCACGTCTTTAACAGTTTTAATTAATTTTAAATAATATACTGTGTTATTAATGGTAATAAAATATTTTACACATACCTATTAGCGCTGTTTTCTTTGTTTGGGCAGTTCAGACCTGATCGCCCGCTGTGCAAAAACAGTGATCAGGTCTGAATTAGGCCCTCAGTAAGGATTGCAAATTCTGCTAAGTAAAAATTAAAAGCACACTGCTTCTTTATGCTGTCAAATATAGGGGTGCTGATGTCTTAATAACATTACACTGGCCCTGTCTGCTATAAAAATTCAGGGGTACAGTTCTTACAAATTAAAAGCACACTGCTCCTGTATGCTGTTAAATATAGAGGTGCTGATGTCTTAATAACATTACACTGGCCATATCTGCTATAAGAATTCAGGGGTGCAGTACTCACAAATTAAAAGCACACTGCTCCTGTATGCTGTTAATGCTGTTAAATATAGGGGTGCTGATATCTTATTAGCATCCCTGACATGTTTTTGTACCTGAAGAGTAGCTCCCTACCAGCGAAGCTCCTGTGTGCTGGCAGGGAGCTACCCATCGCTCTCGTCACATAGCTGACGTGGCCCGCTCCCTGCATGGTCCGGGCACGCCTGCATTGCCCTGGCCGCGCCCAAAAAATGGCGGCCCAGCGCCACCGGCCCGCCCACTCCCACCCAGCAAATGGTTCTGTCTGTCAATCTCTGGCATGTGCTGGTGCATGCGCAGTTCAGACCCGATCGCCCGCTGTGCAAAAACGCACAGCAGCGATCAGGTCTCAATTATGCCCTCAGTAGGGATTGCAAATTCTGCTAAGTAAAAATTAAAAGCACACTGCTCCTGTATGCTGTCAAATATAGGGGTGCTGATGTCTTAATAACATTACACTGGCCCTGTATGCTATAAAAATTCAGGGGTGCAGTTGTTACAAATTAAAAGCACACTGCTGTATGCTGTAAAATATAGGGGCGTTTCTGTTCAAATAACATTACACTGGCCCTGTATGTTGTAAAAATTCAGGGGTGCAGTTGTCAAAAATTAAAAGCACACTGCTGTATGTTGCAAAATATAGGGTTGTTGCTGTTCAAATAACATTACACTGGCCTTGTATGCTATAAAAATTCAGGGGTGCAGTTTTTAAAAAATTAAAAGCACACTGCTCCTGTATGCTTTAAAATATAGGGGTGCTGCTGGCCCTGTATGCTATAAAAATTCAGGGATGCAGTGAAAATCAATGTACACTGGTCCTGTCTTGTATGGTGTAATTATTCCAGAGTGCAGTGAAAATCAATGTACACTGGCCCTGTCTTGTATGCTATACTTATTCTAGGGTGCTGTGAAAATCAATGTACTCTGGACCTGTTTTGTATGCTATAAAATTACAGGGGTGTTGTGAAAATACAGGGGTGCTGGCACTGTCTGCAGTTGCGATGTCTAGGCCTGACCTTCACAACACTGTATGGGAAGAGGAGGCACCTACCACCATTTGCACACCCCCTACAAGTGCTGGGAGGATCACCCAGGCCCAGCGCTACCCGCTCAGCAAAGGGATGCAGTGCAGGTAGGCACAGGCAGGAGAGTCGCTATACCTGCTCTGCATCCCCGCTGCTGCGCCGCCCTGTCCCCACTACTGCTGCTGCTGCTGGCTGCTGTGCCTGTCACAGTTTGACAGGCAGCAGCGCCGGCAGCTTGAAGCTCCATTTACCCCCCTAACAGCGTCATCTTTAATGCCCATCCAGGGAGAAAAGGGGGTGGAGCTAAATGGATGAAGGGGTGGAGCTAAACAGAATGAGTGGGCGGAGCTACACGGGTCCAGGCTGCTGCAGATCCTGCCAGCCAGACTACTGTAATAGGTAAGGAAGACTGAGAAAGTTCCCAAATCTCCAGCACATTACTTATTGGCATAGGAGGTACTGTAGTTGTGGTAACAGTGTGTGTGTGTTTCCTCCCCTATCCGTTTGATAGATAGACAGTGTCTAGTTAGACAGTCAATAGATAGACACCATGGCCCTCATTCCGAGTTGATCGGTCGCAAGGCGAATTTAGCAGAGTTACACACGCTAAGCCGCCGCCTACTGGGAGTGTATCTTAGCATCTTAAAATTGCGACCGATGTATTCGCAATATTGCGATCACAAACTACTTAGCAGTTTTAGAGTAGCTCCAGACTTACTCTGCCTGTGCGATCAGTTCAGTGCTTGTCGTTCCTGGTTTGACGTCACAAACACACCCAGCGTTCGCCCAACCACTCCCCCGTTTCTCCGGCCACTCCTGCGTTTTTTCCGGAAACGGTAGCGTTTTCATCCACACGCCCATAAAACGCCGTGTTTCCGCCCAGTAACACCCCACTCATTCCTGTCAATCACATTACGTGCGCCAGAGCGATGAGAAAGCCGTGAGTAAAAATACTTTCTTCATAGCAAAGATACTTGGCGCAGTCGCAGTGCGAATATTGCGCATGCGCACTAAGCGGAATTTCACTGCGATGCGATGAAAAATACCGAGCGAACGACTCGGAATGAGGGCCCATATATTAGACAGACATTAGGTCAACAGGGTCAAAAGGTCGACAGGGCCAAAAGGTCGACATGGAAAAGGTTGACAAGTCAAAAGGTCGACATGGTCAAAAGGTCGACATGAAAATGGTCGACATAAAAAAGATAGACAATTTTTTTTTTAATGTAACATGTTTTTGGATTATTTCATACTTTCTCCATCCATGTTGGTTATAAACTTGTGGCGAGCGCAGCGAGCCACCGTGCCCGAAGCGTGGCGAGCGTATGCCTTTCTACAATTGGGGGTCCCAGATGACAAAACTATCCACACAAACCACAAAAATGCAAAAAACATGGTGTCTACCTTTTTCATGTCGACCATTTTCATGTCGACCTTTTGACCCCGTCGACCTTTTGACCTGGCGACCTTTTGACTCTGTCGACTTTTGACCCTGTCGACCTAATGTCTGTCTAACATATGGTGTCTATCTATTGACTGTCTAACTAGACACTGTCTATCTTTCATACCGGAACCGTTTCCTCCACGGTCTGCTATGCAGTGGCCCCAATCCATATTCACTACTATACACGCTGAAAATAGATAACTGAGAGCTCCTGATTGTCCCTATAATGTGGTAGCCTTGCATGTCCCGATTTTCCATATATCAGTGTATCCTTAGTTTTTTACCTGTTGTATTTCATTCCAATTACATGAACCAATCTGTAAGTGGGACTTAAGCCATCACAGACGTGTCCATCTAGATCAGTGTAATAATGACATTAGTAGTATAATAAATGTAATGGTATATGCACTGTGAATGGCCGCTCTAGTGGTGGAATGTGTAACCATAGTGATATGCAGTGTGAATTGTATGATACTGATATGTGATGTGTAGTGTCAATTATATGCACTGTACCGTTAGCAATGTGTGGTGTATCAAGTAAGTAGTGGATAGAAAGGCTGTGAGTGAGTGTATGTGTGTGTATGTGTGTGTGTATATGTGTGTGTGTTTAGCTATTACGTGTATAAGTGGCACTTCTGTGGGCATTATACATAAGCACACTACTACTGGGGGCATTATACATAAGCACACTACTACTGGGGGCATTATACATAAGCTTACTACTACTGGGGGAATTATACATAAGCGCACTACTACTGGGGGCATTATACATAAGCACACTACTACTGGGGGCATTATACATAAGCGCACTACTACTGGGGGTATTATACATAAGCGCACTACTACTGGGGGCATTATACATAAGCGCACTACTACTGGGGGCATTATACATAAGCGCACTACTACTGGGGGCATTATACATAAGCGCACTACTACTGGGGGTATTATACATAAGCGCACTACTACTGGGGGCATTATACATAAGCGCACTACTACTGGGGGCATTATACATAAGCGCACTACTACTGGGGGCATTATACATAAGCGCACTACTAGTGGGGGCATTATACATAAGCGCACTACTACTGGGGGCATTATACATAAGCGCACTACTGCTGGGGGCATTATGCATAACCACTGCTACTACTGGGGGTACTATGGGGCAGATGTATTAACCTGGAGAAAGCATAAGGAAGTGATAAACCAGTGATATGTGCAAGGTGATAAAGGCACCAGCCAATCAGATCCTAGCTGTTAATGTACATATTGGAGCTGATTGGCTGGTGCCTTTATCACCTTGCACATATCACTGGTTTATCACTTCCTTATGCCTTCTCCAGGTTAATACATCTGCCCCAATGTGTATAAGCGCGCTACTACTGGGGGCACTATGTGTATAAGTGGCGCTAGTACTGGGGGCATTATGCATAAGCAGCGCTACTACTGGGAGCATTATGCATAAGCAGCGCTACTACTAGGGGCATTATGTGTATAATCAGCACTAGTACATGCGGTGTAATGTAAATAAGATTGTGCTACTGTGTGGGCTGGGAGTACTATTGTGTGGCCACACCCCTTCTTTGTGAGACCACACCCATTTGGGGCATACCTTTGTAAAGTATGGGAGGGCGCAAATGTATAGTTTGCAGGGGGGCATCAAACACCCTAGCACCGGCCCTGGGACCACCGCCAGTCCAGTTGCTAATATTGAGATTGAGGATATCACTGTAGACGGACACCAGGATGAGGAGGATATGGGTGTAGCTGGCGCTGCGGAGGAAGTTGACGATGAGGATTCTGATGGTGATGTGGTTTGTTTGAATAAGGCACCAGGGGAGACAGTTGTTGGCTATGGGATGAAAAAGCTCATTGTCATGCCTGGGCAAAATACCAAAAAAGCCACCTCTTCGGTGTGGAATTATTTCTCCACAAAACCGGACAACAGATGTCAAGCCATCTGTTGCCTTTGTCAATCCATAATAATTAGGGGTAAGGACGTTAACCACCTTGGAACATCCTCCCTTATACGTCACCTGCAACACATTTATCATGTCATTGTCAGTTTCAGAAACTTTGGATAATAGCGTGCGCAGTCCACTGACGCCTAAATGATGTGATTTTGTTTGTTTGAATATTATTTCTCTGTGAGGATGAGAATGTAAACACTGAAGGGGTGGGGGGGGGGGAATCTGAGGATGAGAACGACATTTTGCCGCTTTGTGCAAGGAGAGATTAATTGCTTCTTTTTTGGTGGAAGCCCCAAAACCCCCAATCATTTCAGCCACGGTCGTGTGCAGACCTTGTCGCTGAAATGATTGGTTTGTTAATGTGTGCATGTCCTGTTTATACAACATACAGGTGAATGGGAGGGGCCAAGAACAATTCCATCTTGCACCTCTTTTTCTTCTTGCATTATGTGCTCTTTGGGGCCTATTTTTTAAAACTGCCATCCAGTCTGCCACTGCAGTGCCACTCCTAGATGGGCCAGGTGTTCCGCCCACTTGGGTCGCTTAGCTTAGTCATCCAGCTACCTCGTTGCACTTCTTATTTTCTTTGCATTATGTGCTCTTTGGGGCCTAGTTTTTAAAGCTGCAATCCTGTTTGCCACTGCAGTGCCACTCCTAGATGGGCCAGGTGTTTGTGCTACCCACTTGGGTTGCTTAGCTTAGTCATCCAGCTACCTCAATGCACCTCTTTTTCTTCTTTGCTTTATGTGCTCTTTTGGGCCTAGTTTTTAAAAGTGCCATCGTGTCTGACACTGCAGTCCCGCTCCTAGATGGGCCAGGTGTTTGTGCTACCCACTTGTGTTGCTTAGCTTAGTGATCCAGCGACCTCGGTGCAACCTTTGGCCTAAAAACAATATTGTGAGGTGTGAGGTGTTCAGAATATACTGGAAATGAGTGGAAATTAATGTTATTGAGGTTAATAATACCGTAAGATCACAATTACCCCCAAATTCTGTGATTTAAGATGTTTTTTATGTTTTCCCCAAAAATCATCCAGATCCAAAACCAAAACCAAAACCTGAAAGGGTGGTTTTGGCAAAACCAATCCAGACCCAAAACACAAGTGGGAATCCAGATCCAAAACCACAACACAAAACACAAAAAGTACCTGCCACACTTCTCTAATTACATGGGATATTTATGCAAATTTTAATGCAGGATTCATTCTATGTGTAAATGAGAAGTATATTGTTGAATTGAATAGTCCCTTATTGGTCTCTGGGGGTCATTCCGACCAAATCCCTCGCTGCAGTTTATCGCAGCGCAGCGATCGTGTCGGATCTGTGCATGCGCCGGCGCCGCAGTGTACCGGCGCATGCTGGGCGGCCGAAGGCCATTGTATTGTAGCAATCGCCTCTGCCTGGCAGAGGCGGTCGCTGGGCGGGAGAGGGATGGAAGGCGGCGCGGTCCGGCCAACGCAGGCGTGTATGGACTGTTGGGGGGGTGGTCCGCGGCGACTGCGTGATGTCACACTCAGCCGCTGCGACCGGGGCAGCGAGGAGGTTCTCCCAGCCAGCCGTAGGAGCTGCACTGGCTGGGAGTTACTCCTCAAATGCAAAAGCATCGCCGCTGTGCGATGCTTTTGCATTTCTGCGGAGGGGGCCGGCACTGACATGCGGAGCAGGCTAGCCCTATGCTGGGCATCCCCCCGCATGTCTAAGTGCCTGATCAAAGCTGTGCTAAATTTAGCACAGCTACGATAAACTCGGAATGACCCCCTAGATTCCTCCTAGAAATTGTAACCTCTATTTCAGTGGTTCTCAAACTCGGCCCTCAGGACCCCACACAGTTCATGTTTTCCAGGTCACCCGGCAGGTGCACTGTGTATCACCAACTGGCACATTTTAAAGGACCGATTTTGAGAACCTGTGCTTCTATTATACCACTCCATGCTGTATTGCTATGCTCTGACTGCTATATATATTGTATTCTAGCAGTAATATAGCTCTTTGCATGTTACAGCCTCTCTGGCAGTGCAGGAATTTAGTGTACTGGCCTCTCCGGCAATGTGTGTGTAGGCATCAGACACTGTAATAGCTCAGTAGTGCACTGGATTAGCTATTGATTCTGCTGCTCCCCGCAGAGCCTGTAAAACTGCTGGCCATTAAACTACTAATCCCTGTGTAATAGTGAACACAGCTCAGAGTCACCTCTCCTGCCCTGCACACACGCTGCCGGAATATGCAGGGAGAGCGTGCTGAACCAAATATAATGCTCCTGGTCTCTCTGTTTATCTCATTTTCCCTGTCTCTAAGTTTTCTCTCCATTCTGTTATGTATCTCTCTACTATATTATATCTGCCCCATTGATCCTCTCCCTGTTTGCCCCTCCTTCCTCTGTCCTTCAGGGATCCTTTCCTAACATCCCAAGGGTTGTTATCCTTAGGCAGACAACTGACACCAAGCCTCGTTTGTTAAATTAAAATACTCATTAGGGTGAAAAATAAGATCAGCCATCACTACCTCCGCTTCCTAATTGCAGATGTTTCACTAACGAGGCAGATAAAAGCCTAATGCATTTACTCTAACTAATTATACAGACACTGATGAGGAAGAACTCCATGTTACAGGTATGGGCCCGCAGTCACATACAGTGGTGACATGTTAAGCAGGTAGTGTTCAGGCCATAGACATGCCCGTCATTCTGTCATGGTGTGAGTGCAACATATACTGTACTGTAACTGTGTGTCTTTTTAATTCAGCAACAGTGTTGCTTGAATTGACAGCTACATATAGATTGCATGCTTCATGCAGACAGAAGAACATGCTTATATATGAAAGACTAGGAAGCAGCATTTCTATTCCGTAATAAACTGGAGAAGGCATCCAGCTTTAGCAAGCAAAAAATAATACTGTAACTAAACAGTCACACAATATAAAGATGTCATGGAATGATTTTAAGATGCTACACAGGGTATAAGGTATCAGTTAGTAGATGTATTATATAATGTGTGTGTGATTGCTGGGCATCTCATCTGTACTCGTCTGGTATCTGCATGGAATGAGCTACAGTATGGGCGTTATATAGACCTACAGATGTGTTCTCATTCTCTGTGGCTTCAGTCTCATCAAACAGCCCCTCTCCATGCGTCAGATCCCGGACGACTTCGCCGCACAAATAAAACAACTGGAAGTGACAAAAGTACTTTGCTAGATAGCACAAATCAATTTGATGTGTACCATTTGTGCAAATGAGTCTGAATCTGTATACACAGTGTTATGAGGCAGCGGCCACTCCTTTTTCTCATGCCAAGTTCCGTTGTGTTTCATCTGAGACTTTATATGTATTTAAAACTAATCCCAGTGCAGTTAAAGTCACAGCCCAGCATTTCTAGTACACATTGAGTGGTGTTTCACTGTGTTACAGATATGCATAGGATGCACAATTTAAATAAAAAGACGCTACACCTCTTGGAGCAGCTCAGTCCCACCGGCTGTCTTGCACTGTGTGGTGTTTTGAAACAAGGTGTATGAGGATACATCTGTATGGGCCTGAGTTGCATGGAAAGCGGACACAATTCTATCTGTTTCCAACAACTGGAAATTCATGCAAACATCCACCTATATTCCGAGTCGCCCACTCTATGCAATCGCCCAACCCAGCTGTCATCACTGTTTACCTGCATTTGTGCCAACCTCGTCTTTGGTGCGGGAGAGCTGACTGAAATCAGACAGATCTTGGCATACACTCACCTCTGAATCTACATGCCAATCTACATGAATCTACATCTACATGCCAACGACATGCCCATGGGATACTTCTGTACTTCTGTGTGGGATCACTCAGTAACGACCAATTGCCCATTAATGTCACTGAGATGCGTAGAACTGTGAATCTCTCGTAAATGCTTTAAGTTTCATATGCAGGCTGTGATACATGCAAAGTAATGGTAACATTTTCAGGAGCCACCTGCTTTCAGAATTGCATGCATTCCCTGAATCAGGCCCTGTATCCAGGATAACATGCTTTCAGCAATATTACGTAATTGATTTAAGATTGTTTCAGAGCCTATAGGACGCTGTTTGCCTTTAAGAAATAGACTGGGCAACGCTGCTTAGTATTCATAGCAGGAATAATTTTATGAGAGAAGCGTCTTTGGAGGGACAAATAGTTTGATCATATGGAAATGGCTGATGAAATAATTAAAAATGAGTCTATAAAGGACATTTCTGGATGCTCAGCAGAGGAACAAGGTGACCTGAAGAAAAAAAGCCACAAACTTAACGAGCGACTGAAAAATGTAAGGAAAATGAGTGATAATAATCTGGCAGAAACAAGAGGTGCATAGCTACATGGGGAAATGGCAGTTATATATCACTGGAGGAGAGGAGGACCTGGGCAGTACAGTGAAGTTTCCATTAGAAGTTTATCAAGGACTATGGGGTTACCACAAGAGGATATCACTTGCTTTCACCACATCAGGGGAGCACATGTCTGTGTTCCTTACTAATACCTCATCCTAGTATAACCTCTGCCCTTTCTCAGTTTAACACGGCTTTACATAAGCCTGTTATGAATCCAGATGGCTCTTCACAGTCATATAAACAGCTAAATAGCTAAATGCCACTTTCACTTAACCAAACAATACTTCTTTACTACTCTAACGTTGTAGCTGTCAAACTTCACTCACTATTATGATCTTGCAATGCAGAAGCATCTACTAATTTCTTTTTGCACAGTTTCTGTTGAGACTGCTGAACTGAATCTGTCATTCATTCCTTTCATAAATATTACAGTTTAACAGAAATACAGAAAAATGAGATTGTCTTTATAAGATAAGCAATACAATGTAAGAGAAAATAAAGGTATTGCATAGTGTATGTACAGATGGGTCCTCCGTTATCTCGGCTGTTTCTGCACCTAGAGGGAGGTTTAGTTATGCCTAGGCGATAGCTTTGGTTGCTGAGTTTAATCACGGACAGGCGTGTTGAAGCACGATTACATACTCAGCATGCAATACACATCTCCACCACTGGGTGGCTAATGCTCCACTAATCCAGTACTTTAGTTTGAATAGCGGCGGATTGCTCTACAGTACAAGCCATGGCAAATGGTCAGTGACGACTGTAATGTTAATATACAGTCCAGTACTGCATACTGTACACAGAGATGGTGACCAATGGTCAGATGTAGAGAATAAAAAAAAGAAAAATAGTTTATACAGACGCAAACGAACGTGTTAAAACAATTGTTTATGCAGATGCAACTAATGTGTGAAAGGAATAATGTAGCTCATTGACTTTAAAGTATGTAGAATGCACTAAATACCGTGTTTTGCATATGAGCGTCCGAATCCCCTAACGGCATATACGAACACCAATGGGAAGGAATCGCTGCTTGCATTACTTTTACACATGAACTTGTGGATCTTCCATGCAGTGATGTGGGCAAGCGGTGAAGACTTCCACCTCCCATGCTGAGAGTTCTGGGTTCGATTCCCGAAGTGGCAGTCTATTTTTTCCCCCCTGACATTCACTTTATTAATTTTTTTCTTGCTTTTTAATCCATTGTAATACATTCAATGGAGGGGTGCACACAGGTTTCAAATAAATCAGGGTACATCTGCAGGAGCATCTGATTCCGCTATCTAAAATACACAGCAGTAATGAGCACACGTAGTCATACCAGTAAATATAAATGAGTGTATCCTGACGCAATCAACTGTTCGAGCAACACAGTACTGTAGATCATCGGCGATAGAGAATCTGTTGTACTTTATGAAAAGGGATCACTGCTACTGTACCATTTACACACCTATCAAAGTGACTGCAGTTTTCTATGTGATTTTAATATACAGTATACTGTAGTATTGTGTTGTACATTTATTGTAACCTGATCTCCCTCCCTGTCTACTGCATGAACTGTGCAGGCTCCCAGGGGGTAACAGGGAAGTGGGATGGGGGTAGGGCAAGGCAGTGGAAAATACCGTGTTTTGCATATGAGCGTCCGAGTCCCATAGCGGCATAAATGAACACCAATGGGAAGAAATTGCTGCTTGCATTACTTTTACACATGAACTTGTGTATCTTCCATGCAGCAGCGTGGGTAAGCGGTGAAGGCTTCCACCTCCCATGCTGAGAGTCCCAGGTTCAATTCCCAAAGTGCCAATCTATATATTTTTTACCCGACATTCACTTTTTTAATTCTTTTTTTCTTTCTTTGTAATCCATTGTAATACATTCAATGGAAGGGTGCACACAGGTTTCACATAAATCAGGGTACATCTGCAGGGGCATCTGATTCCGCTATCCAAAATACACAGCGGTAATGAGCACCCGTAGACATACCAATAAATATAAATGAGTGTATCCTGATGCAATCAACTGTTCGAGCAACACAGTACTGTAGATCATCGGCGATAGAGAATCTGTGTTGTACTTTATGAGAAGGTATCACTGCTACTGTACCATTTACACACCAAAGTGACTGCAGTTCTCTATGTGATTTTAATATACAGTATACTGTAGTATTGTGTTGTACATTTATTGTAACCTGACCTCCCTCCCTGTCTACTGCATGAACTGTGCAGGCTCCCAGGGGGGAACAGGGAAGTGGGATGGGGGTATGGCAAGGCGGTGGAAAATACCGTGTTTTGAAATATGAGCGTCCAAGTCCCTTAACACTTTCATGTGTAAAATGTTGCAGGGTATGGTACAGTATCGGAAAGTACATAGAGCTTGCCTATCCCTATCGATCCTGTGTATTTTAGCTAGGGTATTCAGATTCTCATTCAGCATTGCCCTGTAGCCTGCAAAACCTGTGCTGTCACTTGTTTCGTAGCCGAGGGCTTCCATGGGGCAAGGGATAACGGGTGGCAGCCATTTTATCAACTTGCTATGTGTTCGAGTCCGGTGCATCATAATGTGCATAGAGCTCGCCTAGCCCTATATCCCCTGTGTAGTTTAGCTAGGGGATTGTGACACTCCTTCAGCATTGCCCCGTAGCCAGCAAAACCTATGCTGTCGTTCGCTCCATAGCTGAGGGCTGCTACGAGGCAGGGGGAGTAGGGCGGCATCCATTTTGTAAGTTTGCTATGCGATCAAGTCCGGTGTATCGTAATGTGCATACTGCAGGGCTCGCTTATCCCTATCGTCCCTGTGTATTTTAGCTAGGGAATTGTGACGTTCCTTCAGCATTGCCCTGTAACCTCCAAAACCTATGCAGTCATTGGCTCGATAGCTGAGGGCTTCCATGAGGCAAGGAGTCACGGATGGTAACCATTTAAATCGAGTCTGCCCTGCTACAGAATTGTAAGTGTACCGTACGGTGCATAGAACCTTATCCTCATAGCCGCTGTGTATTTTACAGTAGATACGCTCCTGCAGCTTTGCCCTGCTTTATGTAAAACTTGTGTGCACACTTCTATTGAATGTGAAAGCATAGTTGTCAAGGCTGAGGTTATTGTGAACCCGGACTAGTACTGGACACTAGTGATGAGCGGGTTCGGTTTCCGAGAAACCGAACCCACCCGAGCTTTACCTTTTTTACACGGGTCCGAGCAGACTCGGATCCTCCCGCCTTGCTCGGCTAACCCGAGCGCGCCCCGAACGTCATCATCCCGCTGTCGGATTCTCGCGAGATTCGGATTCTATATAAGCAGCCGCGCGTCGCCGTCATTTTCACACGTGCATTGAGATTGATAGGGAGAGGACGTGGCTGGCGTCCTCTCCGTTTATAATTGTAGAAGAGACAGTTGATTGCTTGTTTTATTACTAATTGTGGGGAGGATTGGGGAGCAGCTGTTAGGACTCGGAGTAGAGTGCAGAGTTTTGCTGATAGTGACCACCAGTTTTTTTTTATCCGTTCTTTGCCTGAAAAAAACGCTCCATACCATATCTGTGCTCAGTGTGCTGCATGATATATCTGTGCTGAGTGCTCACACTGCTTAATTGTGGGGACTGGGGAGCAGCTATAGCAGGAGTACAGTGCACAGTTTTGCTGACAGTGACCACCAGTATACGTTTGTCTGCCTGAAAAACACTCCTGTGGTGGCTTTTTTTTATACTAGTTTAGCAGTCTGCTGACAGTGTCCACCAGGTCCATTATACTGTATATAGCAGTACGGTAGGCCACTGCTGTACCTACCTCTGTGTCGTCACTCGTCATCCATTAATAATAATAAGTATACTATCCATCCATCTACATTGTATACCTGTGGTGGCTTTTTTTCTTTATACTAGTTTAGCAGTTTGCTGACAGTGTCCACCAGGTCCATTTATTATACTGTATATAGCAGTATGGTAGGCCACTGCTGTACCTACCTCTGTGTCGTCACTCGTCGTCCATAAGTATACTATCCATCCATCTACATTGTATACCTGTGGTGGCTTTTTTTCTTTATACTAGTAGTACTAGTTTAGCAGTCTGCTGACAGTGTCCACCAGGTCCATTATACTGTATATAGCAGTACGGTAGGCCACTGCTGTACCTACCTCTGTGTCGTCACTCGTCGTCCATAAGTAATTTAAGTATACTATCCATCCATCTACATTGTATACCTGTGGTGGCTTTTTTTCTTTATACTAGTAGTACTAGTTTAGCAGTCTGCTGACAGTGTCCACCAGGTCCATTATACTGTATATAGCAGTACGGTAGGCCACTGCTGTACCTACCTCTGTGTCGTCACTCGTCATCCATAAATATACTATCCATCCATCTACATTGTATACCTGTGGTGGCTTTTTTTTTATACTAGTAGTACTAGTTTAGCAGTCTGCTGACAGTGTCCACCAGGTCCATTATACTGTATACAGCAGTACGGTAGGCAACTGCTGTACCTACCTCTGTGTCGTCAGTCACTCGTCATCCATTAATAATAATAAGTATACTATCCATCCATCTACATTGTATACCTGTGGTGGCTTTTTTTCTTTATACTAGTAGTACTAGTTTAGCAGTCTGCTGACAGTGTCCACCAGGTCCATTATACTGTATATAGCAGTACGGTAGGCCACTGCTGTACCTACCTCTATGTCGTCACTCGTCGTCCATAAGTATACTATCCATCCATCTACATTGTATACCTGTGGTGGCTTTTTTTCTTTATACTAGTAGTACTAGTTTAGCAGTCTGCTGTCAGTGTCCACCAGGTCCATTATACTGTATATAGCAGTACGGTAGGCCACTGCTGTACCTACCTCTGTGTCGTCACTCGTCGTCCATAAGTATACTATCCATCCATCTACATTGTATACCTGTGGTGGCTTTTTTTTTATACTAGTAGTACTAGTTTAGCAGTCTGCTGACAGTGTCCACCAGGTCCATTATACTGTATATAGCAGTACGGTAGGCCACTGCTGTACCTACCTCTGTGTCGTCACTCGTCGTCCATAAGTATACTATCCATCCATCTACATTGTATACCTGTGGTGGCTTTTTTTTTTATACTAGTAGTACTAGTTTAGCAGTCTGCTGACAGTGTCCACCAGGTCCATTATACTGTATATAGCAGTACGGTAGGCCACTGCTGTACCTACCTCTGTGTCGTCAGTCACTCGTCATCCATTAATAATAATAAGTATACTATCCATCCATCTACATTGTATACCTGTGGTGGCTTTTTTTCTTTATACTAGTAGTACTAGTTTAGCAGTCTGCTGACAGTGCCCACCAGGTCCATTATACTGTATATAGCAGTACGGTAGGCCACTGCTGTACCTACCTCTGTGTCGTCACTCATCGTCCATAAGTATACTATCCATCCATCTACATTGTATACCTGTGGTGGATTTTTTTTTATACTAGTAGTACTAGTTTAGCAGTCTGCTGACAATGTCCACCAGGTCCATTATACTGTATATAGCAGTACGGTAGGCCACTGCTATACCTACCTCTGTGTCGTCACTCGTCGTCCATAAGTATACTATCCATCCATCTACATTGTATACCTGTGGTGGCTTTTTTTTTATACTAGTAGTACTAGTTTAGCAGTCTGCTGACAGTGTCCACCAGGTCCATTATACTGTATATAGCAGTACGGTAGGCCACTGCTGTACCTACCTCTGTGTCGTCAGTCACTCGTCATCCATTAATAATAATAATAAGTATACTATCCATCCATCTACATTGTATACCTGTGGTGCCTTTTAGTTGTGCGCATTAAAATATGGAGAACAAAAATGTGGAGGTTAAAAAAATAGGGAAAGATCAAGATCCACTTCCACCTCGTGCTGAAGCTGCTGCCACTAGTCATGGCCGAGACGATGAAATGCCACCAACGTCGTCTGCCAAGGCCGATGCCCAATGTCATAGTACAGAGCATGTAAAATCCAAAACACAAAAGATCAGTAAAATGACCCAAAAATCAAAATTAAAAGCGTCTGAGGAGAAGCGTAAACTTGCCAATATGCCATTTACGACACGGAGTGGCAAGGAACGGCTGAGGCCCTGGCCTATGTTCATGGCTAGTGGTTCAGCTTCACATGAGGATGGAAGCACTCATCCTCTCGCTAGAAAAAAGAAAAGACTTAAGCTGGCAAAAGCACAGCAAAGAACTGTGCGTTCTTCGAAATCACAAATCCCCAAGGAGAGTCCAATTGTGTCGGTTGCGATGCCTGACCTTCCTCTTTTTTCTTTCATTTTTCTTTGCATCATGTGCTGTTTGGGGAGTATTTTTTTGAAGGGCCATCCTGCGTGACACTGCAGTGCCACTCCTAGATGGGCCAGGTGTTTGTGTCGGCCACTAGGGTCGCTTAGCTTAGTCACACAGCTACCTCATTGCGCCTCTTTTTTTCTTTGCGTCATGTGCTGTTTGGGGAGTATTTTTTTGAAGGGCCATCCTGCGTGACACTGCAATGCCACTCCTAGATGGGCCAGGTGTTTGTGTCGGCCACTAGGGTCGCTTAGCTTAGTCACACAGCTACCTCATTGCGCCTCTTTTTTTCTTTGCGTCATGTGCTGTTTGGGGAGTATTTTTTTGAAGGGCCATCCTGCGTGACACTGCAGTGCCACTCCTAGATGGGCCAGATGTTTGTGTCGGCCACTTGGGTCGCTTATCTTAGTCACACAGCTACCTCATTGCGCCTCTTTTTTTCTTTGCATCATGTGCTGTTTGGGGACAATTTTTTTGAAGGGCCATCCTGTCTGACACTGCAGTGCCACTCCTAGATGGGCCAGGTGTTTGTGTCGGCCACTTGGGTAGCTTAGCTTAGCCATCCAGTGACCTCGGTGCAAATTTTAGGACTAAAAATAATATTGTGAGATGTGAGGTGTTCAGAATAGACTGAAAATGAGTGGAAATTATGGTTATTGAGGTTAATAATACTATGGGATCAAAATGACCCCCCAATTCTATGATTTAAGCTGTTTTTTAGGGTTTTTTGAAAAAAACACCCGAATCCAAAACACACACGAATCCGACAAAAAAATTTCGGTGAGGTTTTGCCAAAACACGTCCGAACCCAAAACACGGCCGCGGAACCGAACCCAAAACCAAATCACAAAACCCGAAAAATTTCCGGTACACATCACTACTGGACACTGGGTTTGGTCTTGAGCGCAGTGAGCAGAATCGGGCTGGCTTAGTGAACGATCCGCTCGTCCAGACATGGCAGTCAGGCAGTGTACCCTATGAGGTAAGGTGACCAGCTATGGGTACTGGAACACTGGTGGTGGAAGCCACCAGTGCAATGGGTAGCTGGGTTGTCACCTAATGGATAGTTACGTGAGAACTGGTGAGTTGACGGAATGCTGGGAGGATCAGCAATGCAGGAAAGTCACAGAACACTGTCTGGAACCAGTGTGATGGCAGTCGGCGAGGCTGAGGACAACAGCAGTACTTGAAGATGAAGCTGAGGATGTCAGCAATACTTGAACACGAAGCCGAAGACATCGGCAAAGCTTGTAGCAGAAGCTGAGGACATCAGCAATACTTGTAATCGAAGTTGAGGACGTCAGCAATACTTGTGGATGGAGCCGAGGACTTCGGCAATGTTTGTAGCAGAAGCTGAGGCCGTCATTAATACTTGTGGACGGCGCCAAGGACCTCGGCAACACAGGTTTCCAAACACTGGGCAGCTGAGGTAGTGCAATGGGGATTCCGTATGCTGTGCAGTGCAGTGTCTGCACTGCTGGTTTCCCAGTAGCTGTGATGCACAATGGATACTGCAATGTTGTAGACAGCATTGGCAGGTTTTCCGGAAACTATGGTGCGCTACCTTGAGCAGCGGAGAACTGGGAGCTGGCAAGTACCAGCAAAATCTCTAAGGCCGCTAGGGATATAGGACTGTCCCTCTGGTTTACTGGAGGACTTCCAGTAAATTTGAAGATGCCAGGATGTAGTGGCAGCGATGGCCCTTTAAATCATCCAGGGAGTCAGGCAGTGCGGGGGATGGTAACTTCCACAGAGTCTATTACCAGCAGGAGATTCTGGAGCTCACTCCAGGCTGAGAGACACCAAAGCACTGACAGCTTGCTAGTGCTTGAGACCTGGAACTTATACCCAGTGCTTACAGCTGAGTGGATGAGCAGCTCACATGATGCAGAAGTGAATCCAGATTGGACCCTGGAAGGTCAGCTGACCAGGAACTGTCATGGCGACATCCATAGCTGGTTTTGGAGGGTACTCCAGTGTGATGTGTGCATAGACAGGCAATAATGGCCATGGGTCCTGAGAGCACAGGAAGGTATATCTGGTAACCACTGGACTTGTGGATACTGGCACAGAAGTATAGAACTGCATGAGAATCCTCAATGATTGCTATGCAGACAGACACACCATGCAGAGACTTACTGAGTTCTGAATTCATACAGAAGATTAATCACTACAGCTGCATTCGTTAGCAGAGAGTGAGCTCAGCACACAGAGAACTCATGATGCTGGGGAGCTGTTTATCCCAGCCAGCCGAAAACATGCAGGTTCCAGGACAGATGGCAGAGGTAAGTCACCAAATGATATGATTTTAGACAGGATCGTGACAATAGTACAGTACAATAGATACAAAAATAAAAAAATTAATAAAGTGGAAAAAACTAAAATGCATTCACATTTTGGGAATTGAACCTGGGACTCTAAGCATGGGAAGCAGAACACTTCACTACTCGGACACGTCGCCACCAACAGATGAATAAGCCAATTGATTTTGATTGTGCCGTAATGGCTACGGGATTAGGATGCTAACATACTATATCCCCAACATCAATAGACCACAATGTACCTCTAACACGTTTGTTTGCGTCTGTGTACACTACTGGTTTTATTTGTTGATTTGTCTGCGAGACTTGGATGCTCACATATTCCTAACGTCAATGGACTATACTGTGGCTTTATCATGTTCGTTTGCATCTGTATATACTGTACTACTGTATTTACGTCTGTACACTGTAATATTATACTGTATGACATACTGTAGCATATTGTAGCGTAATGAGACCCACCAGTAAAGTAGTTCTTACTATGTATTTTGGTATTGTATTTTAAAGGAGACCACACGCATGCGCAATGGTGATTTTAAAAAGCGGCATCTGGTGGATGATCGCAGGTATTGCACTTAAAGGTAACGGCAAACGCTCTGTGCGCCTCCCTACGACTAGGCGCGCCTCCCTACGACTAGGTGCACCTCCTTACACCCAGGCATGCTGCGTATGCCCGATCGTGACTAACGCCTCAGCCAGCCAAGATAACGGAGGCTGCATCTGTATAGATTAGTTTGGCCAGATGCAGGGATATTGCACAGACCTGGTCATTTGGAAGTGTCTCTTACATTCTGGAAACTCTCCATTGTGATCCCCGACCAGACAAATTTTCAGATTTCTGCCCCACTAAGTCCTATCACAATTTTATCAGTCATATCTGATTGTATGCAGTTCGCACATATGGCAGTGTAAGCCAACAAACTGACTGAATATTTCACCATGTGTGACCTCTTCTACTGACCTTTTTGGAATCCATTTAATTCTTATTTACAATTCATATAGTTACTCCAGAATCAGTGGAGTTAGTGCTTTGTTGTTATTTTATTACATACTGTATGTTGTGGATTATAAATAGAGATGTGCGGCGGACACTTTTCGGGTTTTGTGTTTTGGTTTTGGATCTGGATCCCTGCACGTGTTTTGGATCTGGATTGCTTTTACCAAAACCACCCTTTCGGGTTTTGGTTTTGGATCTGGATGATTTTTGAAAAATACATAAAAACAGCTAAAATCACAGAAATTGGGTTGAATTTTGATCCTATTGTATTATTAACCTCAATAACATTCATTTCCACTCATTTCCAGTCATCTATTCTGAACACCTCACAATATTGTTTTTAGGCCAGAAGGTTGCACCGCGGTCGCTGGATGACTGAGCTAAGCAACACAAGTGGCTGGCACAAACACCTGGCCCATCTAGGAGTGGCACTGTAGTGGCAGATAGGATGACAGTTTTAAAAACTAGGCCCCAAAGAGCACATAATGCAAAGAATAAAAGAGGTGCACCGAGGTCGCTGGATGACGAAGCTAAGTGACAAAAGTGGGCCGCACATCATTTCAGCGACAGGTGGTCCCCCTGGAAAAAGCTTGCCAAGTTCACTGAATCATAGCAAGCTACAAACATACCACCTCCATATTTGATGACTTTTTACATTATGAGAAGAGGCAAGAGGAAGAGGACATTGTCAAGAAGGTGATTAAAAATTAGAGAGGCACATGCAATCAGGAACAACACACAGGCTTTCCCCACCACTCCTATATTGGTGTGGAACAGAAAGGACTTCAGCCAAGCAAATATATAATTATTAATTACCACATTATTGGACAAACTGAAAAACTAGGGGCCAAAGCCTCCAAAATTATACCCCCTTCTCCATTTTCAGGGATTAAGTTAATCTCGGATTTAATGCTTGGATGCAAATAAAGTAGTGTATACCACAGGATCAAGATTGGATATTTTCCCCTCCACGGAGCGTAGAGACTTATTTTGTGAAAATCTTGTGGGTATCTTTTTTTTCCCTTTTTTTATTGCATATTTTGTGGCAGATGCCTTATTTTTGTTTTTCTCAGCTCCCAGTTACATGCATGTGAGCATACCTGTGTGTCCCAGTTACACACATGTGAGCATACCTGTGTGTCTTGATTATTTTATTCCTATTTTATTTTTAAATAAAGCAGCCCCTTAGATGTTTTAGCAGCCCCTCCTGAGTCCCCACAGCAGCCCCGGATGGGGAAAGTTGAGTTCAGGTGGGTTCGGTAAAGTTCTAAGCACGACGATTTTTTTTGTTATTGAACCCCTGCCCTAGTGGAGCTTACCACTCTACAGTCCAAACTCATTTCATACTATATGTAGGACTGTGGGAGGAAGCAATGCTAACCTCTGTGCCCACAGCATGCCTCAGCCTGGCAAGCCAGACATCTTCTTGGCTGTAAGCCACCATGAGACTCTATACTGGGCCTTAAGAGCTCCTGGCCCATCTAGTGCTGCAGTGCAATGGAAAGCTGATGCAATGCAAGATCACTGAAACTCTGTTCTTCCAACACCGCAAGGTCTTGTGATAACCCTACGCAGCCCTTAGGAAAAGAAGATCGCTGTAAAACAAATGCGCATCTTCTAAATAAATAATCCCAAAATGTGGAACATCAATAATAAATCAAAATTAAGGTTGACTAATTGGAACCATTCATTTGAGTGAGTCCCTAACATGAAATAATTGAGAAGAACCTCTTTCTAATTCTCCGGCAGAAAATATCACTTTTACTTTTCCGGCAGTTGCGCTGGATTATGATTCAGTCTCTTCTGAGTCACACTGACTTTGGCCACAAATGTGGTCTCTCTCCACTTTATTTAGTAACACTTCGGCAATTTCGATTTCCACCTTTGCAGCTAGTTTTCACAAATCTGTTTGTTATGTTGAAGCTTGTTTCATATCTGCTCTAGGCTTTCATTTAAATCTAGGATCAAGTACATAAGCACCCCTGGAATTATGCGGCAGCACCATTAGATTTATACAGCATAGGCAGCACCCCTGGAGAATTACACAGCACAGCAGAAAGGCAACAGCACCCCTGGACTTAAATGGCAGTGGGGCAGCACCCCTGGACTGATAGGGCAGAGGGGCAGCACTCCATATAAGGCAGCACCCCTGGAATGATGTGGCAAAGAAAAGACGTGCAAGATGGAATTGTCCTTGTCCCCTCCCACCCTTATGTTGTATAAACAGGACATGCACACTTTAACAAACCAATCATTTCAGCGACAGGGTCTCCCACACGACTGTGGCTGAAATGATCGGTTTGTTTGGGCCCCCACCAAAAAAGAAGCAATTAATCTCTCCTTGCACAAACTGGCTCTACAGTGACAAGATGTCGTCTTTATCCTCAAATTCCCCCCCACCCCTTCAGTGTTTACATCCTCATCCTCACAGAGAAATACTATTTAAACAAACCAACCACATCATTTAGGTGTCAGTGGACTGCTTGCGCTATTACCCAAAGTTTCTGAACGTGACAATGACTTATGAGGAATTCGCTGCAGGTGACGTATAAGGGAGGATGTTTCAAGGTGGTTAACGTCCTTACCAAGACAAAGGCAACAGACGGCTTGACACCTGTTGTCTGGATTTGTGGAGAAATAATTCCACACCGAAGAGGTGGCTTTTTTGGTATTTTGCCCAGACATGACAATGAGCTTTTTTATCCCATAGCCAACAACTGTCTCCACTAGTGCCTTATTCAAACAAACCACATCACCATCAGAATCATCATCGTCAACTTCCTATGCAGCGCCAGCTACACTATATCCTCCTCATCCTGGTGTGCTTCTACTGTGACATCCTCAATCTCAATATCAGCAACTGGATTGGCGGTACTCCTCCCAGCACATGCAGGGGCATACAAATGGCGGTAGGAGCCTCCTCTTCCCATACAGTGTTGTGAAGGTCAGGCATAGACATCGCTACCACAGACAGTGCCAGCACCCCTGTATTTTCACAACACCCCTGTAATTTTACAGCATACAAGACAAGGCCAGTGTACATTTATTTTCACAGCACCTCTATATTTTTTCAGCATACAGGACCAGTGTACTTTTGTTTTCACTGCAGCCCTGAATTTTTACAGCATACAAGACAGGGCCAGTGTACATTGATTTTCTCTGCACTCTAGAATTATTACAGCATACACGACAGGGCCAGTGTACATTGATTTTACTGCACCCCTGAATTTTTACAGCATACAGGGCCAGTGTAATATTATTTTAACAGCAGCACCCTTATTTTTTGACAGCATACAGGACCATTGTTCTTTTAATTTTTAACATCTGCACCCCTGAATTTTGACAGCATACAGGGTCAGTGTAATGTTATTTTAATGGCAGCACCCCTATATTTGACAGCATACAGGAGGACAGCTGCACCCATGTACAGCTGCAGCACCCGTAACAGCAAATGAAACACCAGTGACAACCAGGACAGCACCCCTAACACAGCACAGGTACACCTCAGTGGCTGCAGCAGCACCCCTATAGAGTACAAACTAACCCCACCCGACGCCACCACCCACAGAGAGACAGAGGTCTGTCTCCCTCACTCTCCAAGTACGGAGTGAAAATGGTGGTGACGCGCGGCAGTTTATATGGATTCCAAAACCTGCGAGATTCCAACAGCGGGATGATGAAGTTTTGCTTCGTTCTGGCTTCCGAGTCTGTCGGGAAGTCCCGAGCCAGACTTGGACCCGGGCTCGGAGCGTGAAGTTCGGGGGGTTTGGTTCTCTGGGACCCGAACCCGCTCATCTCTAATGTATACACATTTATATATATATATATATATATATATACATATGGGCTGGATAAGCGTGACCGCCACTGGGGATCCCGGCGGTTAGCATACCGGACGCGGGTGCAACAAGGCTCTGTGATTCCCACTCTATGCGTGTCGTGGACACCCACGAGTGGGAATAGCCCCTGGTAGTTGGCATGTCGACCGTCGGGATTTAAAGGGGTGCAGTATTTAGCCGACGGCCATGTATAGTCCATCAGAGAAGGCACTCCGCCCACAACAAAGCACTAAAATACTATACTTGGCAGAAATGAGTGGCACTACAGCAGGCTAAAAGCATGGCACAAATCACACATTCTTACTTCAGCATTTTCCGAGTTTAATCCGCCATCACGACGGATACGTAGCATTGCTATGTATCCTTCCTGATGATGGATTAAACTCCGAAATGTTGAAGTAAGGACATGTCTGGAAACCCCCCCATAAAAATCCTGCGTTTGCCCCTGATGTTAGCAGGTAGGTGATTCCCTAACTACACAGGTAGACAGTGAAATGTCCGCAGTGTAAAATCAGCTGTTGTCCTGCTGAGCACCTCACATAGTGCAAGTGTGCCTAGAATTATGTAAACCCCATAGATTTTCAAGATGGAAGTGACTGGTAAAGGGAAAAGTCTGCTGATGTCAGTGGGGGAATGATAAAGAACGATGGCTCACTTGGTAAATGCAAATGTGGCAGCTAATGGAGGATTCATAGCACACTTCATACTGTACATCAACACAATGAGCCTATAAAAACTAGTGATGTGCACCTGAAATTTTTCGGGTTTTGTGTTTTGGTTTTGGGTTCGGTTCCGTGGCCGTGTTTTGGGTTCGGACGCGTTTTGGCAAAACCTCACCGAATTTTTTTTGTCGGATTCGGGTGTGTTTTGGATTCGGGTGTTTTTTTCAAAAGACCCTAAAAAACAGCTTAAATCATAGAATTTGGGGGTCATTTTGATCCCATAGTATTATTAACCTCAATAACCATAATTTCCACTAATTTTCAGTCTATTCTGAACACCTCACACCTCACAATATTATTTTTAGTCCTAAAATTTGCACCGAGGTCGCTGGATGGCTAAGCTAAGCGACCCTAGTGGCCGACACAAACACCTGGCCCATCTAGGAGTGGCACTGCAGTGTCACGCAGGATGGCCCTTCAAAAAAATACTCCCCAAACAGCAAGTGACGCAAAGAAAAAAAGAGGCGCAATGAGGTAGCTGTGTGACTAAGCTAAGCGACCCTAGTGGCCGACACAAACACCTGGCCCATCTAGGAGTGGCACTGCAGTGTCACGCAGGATGGCCCTTCAAAAAAATACTCCACAAACAGCACATGATGCAAAGAAAAATGAAAGAAAAAAGAGGTGCAAGATAGAATTGTCCTTGGGCCCTCCCACCCACCCTTATGTTGTAAAAACAGGACATGCACACTTTAACGAACCCATCATTTCAGCGACAGGGTCTGCCACACGACTGTGACTGAAATGACTGGTTGGTTTGGGCCCCCACCAAAAAAGAAGCAATCAATCTCTCCTTGCACAAACTGGCTCTACGGAGGCAAGATGTCCACCTCATCATCATCGTCCGATTCATCACCCCTTTCACTGTGTACATCCCCCTCCTCACAGATTATTAATTTGTCCCCACTGGAATCCACCATCTCAGGTCCTCGTGTACTTTCTGGAGGCAATTGCTGCTGGTGAATGTCTCCATGGAGGAATTGATTATAATTCATTTTAATGAACATCATCTTCTCCACATTTTCTGGAAGTAACCTCGTACGCCGATTGCTGACAAGGTGAGCGGCGGCACTAAACACTCTTTCGGAGTACACACTGGAGGGAGGGCAACTTAGGTAGAATAAAGCCAGTTTGTGCAAGGGCCTCCAAATTGCCTCTTTTTCCTGCCAGTATACGTACGGACTGTCTGACGTGCCTACTTGGATGCGGTCACTCATATAATCCCCCACCATTCTTTCAATGGTGAGAGAATCATATGCAGTGCCAGTAGACGACTTGTCAGTAATCGTTGGCAGGTCCTTCAGTCCGGACCAGATGTCAGCATCAGCAGTCGCTCCAGACTGCCCTGCATCACCGCCAGCGGGTGGGCTCGGAATTCTGAGCCTTTTCCTCGCACCCCCAGTTGCGGGAGAATGTGAAGGAGGAGATGTTGACGGGTCGCGTTCCACTTGACTTGACAATTTTGTCACCAGCAGGTCTTTAAACCTCTGCAGTCTTGTGTCTGCCGTAAAGAGAGATCCAAGGTAGGTTTTAAATCTAGGATCGAGCACGGTGGCCAAAATGTAGTGCTCTGATTTCAACAGATTGACCACACGTGAATCCTGGTTAAGCGAATGAAGGGCTCCATCCACAAGTCCCACATGCCTAGCGGAATCGCTCTGTTTTAGCTCCTCCTTCAATGCCTCCAGCTTCTTCTGCAAAAGCCTGATGAGGGGAATGACCTGACTCAGGCTGGCAGTGTCTGAACTGACTTCACGTGTGGCAAGTTCAAAAGGTTGCAGAACCTTGCACAACGTTGAAATCATTCTCCACTGCACTTGAGACAGGTGCATTCCACCTCCTTTGCCTATATCATGGCCAGATGTATAGGCTTGAATGGCCTTTTGCTGCTCCTCCATCCTCTGAAGCATATAGAGGGTTGAATTCCACCTCGTTACCACCTCTTGCTTCAGATGATGGCAGGGCAGGTTCAGGTGTTTTTGGTGGTGCTCCAGTCTTCTGTACGCGGTGCCTGTACGCCGAAAGTGGCCCGCAATTCTTCTGGCCACCGACAGCATCTCTTGCACGCCCCTGTCGTTTTTTAAACAATTCTGCACCACCAAATTCAAGGTATGTGCAAAACATGGGACGTGCTGGAATTTGCCCAGATGTAATGCACTCACAATATTGCTGGCATTGTCCGATGTCACAAATCCCCAGGAGAGTCCAATTGGGGTAAGCCATTCTGCGATGATCTTCCTCAGTTGCCGTAAGAGGTTTTCAGCTGTGTGCCTATTCTGGAAAGCGGTGATACAAAGCGTAGCCTGCCTAGGAACGAGTTGGCGTTTGCGAGATGCTGCTACTGGTGCCGCCGCTGCTGTTCTTGCAGCGGGAGGCAATACATCTACCCAGTGGGCTGTCACAGTCATGTAGTCCTGAGTCTGCCCTGCTCCACTTGTCCACATGTCCGTGGTTAAGTGGACATTGGGTACAACTGCATTTTTTAGGACACTGGTGAGTCTTTTTCTGACGTCCGTGTACATTCTCGGTATCGCCTGCCTAGAGAAGTGGAACCTAGATGGTATTTGGTAACGGGGGCACACTACCTCAAGAAATTGTCTAGTTCCCTGTGAACTAACGGCGGATACCGGATGCACGTCTAACACCAACATAGTTGTCAAGGCCTCAGTTATCCGCTTTGCAACAGGATGACTGCTGTGATATTTTATCTTCCTCGCAAAGGACTGTTGGACAGTCAATTGCTTACTGGAAGTAGTACAAGTGGTCTTCCGACTTCCCCTCTGGGATGACGATCGACTCCCAGCAGCAACAACAGCAGCGCCAGCAGCAGTAGGCGTTACACTCAAGGATGCATCGGAGGAATCCCAGGCAGGAGAGGACTCGTCAGACTTGCCAGTGACATGGCCTGCAGGACTATTGGCTTTCCTGGGTAAGGAGGAAATTGACACTGAGGGAGTTGGTGGTGTGGTTTGCGCGAGCTTGGTTACAAGAGGAAGGGATTTACTGGTCAGTGGACTGCTTCCGCTGTCGCCCAAAGTTTTTGAACTTGTCACTGACTTATTATGAATGCGCTGCAGGTGACGTATAAGGGAGGATGTTCCGAGGTGGTTAACGTCCTTACCCCTACTTATTACAGCTTGACAAAGGCAACACACGGCTTGACACCTGTTGTCCGCATTTCTGTTGAAATACTTCCACACTGGAGAGCTGATTTTTTTGGTATTTTCACCAGGCATGTCAATGGCCATATTCCTCCCACGGACAACAGGTGTCTCCCCGGGTGCCTGACTTAAACAAACCACCTCACCATCAGAATCCTCCTTGTCAATTTCCTCCCCAGCGCCAGCAACACCCATATCCTCATCCTGGTGTACTTCAACACTGACATCTTCAATTTCACTATCAGGAACTGGACTGCGGGTGCTCCTTTCAACACTTGCAGGGGGCGTGCAAATGGTGGAAGGCGCAAGCTCTTTCCGTCCAGTGTTGGGAAGGTCAGGCATCGCAACCGACACAATTGGACTCTCCTTTGGGATTTGTGATTTCGAAGAACGCACAGTTCTTTGCTGTGCTTTTGCCGCAAGTCTTTTCTTTTTTCTAGCGAGAGGATGAGTGCTTCCATCCTCATGTGAAGCTGAACCACTAGCCATGAACATAGGCCAGGGCCTCAGCCGTTCCTTGCCCCTCCGTGTGGTAAATGGCATATTGGCAAGTTTACGCTTCTCCTCAGACGCTTTTAATTTTGATTTTTGGGTCATTTTTTTACTGATCTTTTGTGTTTTGGATTTTACATGCTCTGTACTATGACATTGGGCATCGGCCTTGGCAGACGACGTTGATGGCATTTCATCGTCTCGGCCATGACTAGTGGCAGCAGCTTCAGCACGAGGTGGAAGTGGATCTTGATCTTTCCCTATTTTTTTAACCTCCACATTTTTGTTCTCCATATTTTGCGCACAACTAAAAGCCACCACAGGTATACAATGTAGATGGATGGATAGTATAGTATTACTTATACTTATGGACGACGAGTGACGACACAGAGGTAGGTACAGCCGTGGCCTACCGTACTGCTGCTTAGTGCTTATATATAAAATAAGAATTTACTTACCGATAATTCTATTTCTCGGAGTCCGTAGTGGATGCTGGGGTTCCTGAAAGGACCATGGGGAATAGCGGCTCCGCAGGAGACAGGGCACAAAAGTAAAGCTTTCCGATCAGGTGGTGTGCACTGGCTCCTCCCCCTATGACCCTCCTCCAAGCCAGTTAGGTACTGTGCCCGGACGAGCGTACACAATAAGGGAGGAATTTTGAATCCCGGGTAAGACTCATACCAGCCACACCAATCACACCGTACAACTTGTGATCTAAACCCAGTTAACAGTATGATAACAGCGGAGCCTCTGAAAAGATGGCTCACAACAATAATAACCCGATTTTTGTAACTATGTACAAGTATTGCAGATAATCCGCACTTGGGATGGGCGCCCAGCATCCACTACGGACTCCGAGAAATAGAATTATCGGTAAGTAAATTCTTATTTTCTCTATCGTCCTAGTGGATGCTGGGGTTCCTGAAAGGACCATGGGGATTATACCAAAGCTCCCAAACGGGCGGGAGAGTGCGGATGACTCTGCAGCACCGAATGAGAGAACTCCAGGTCCTCCTTAGCCAGGGTATCAAATTTGTAGAATTTAGCAAACGTGTTTGCCCCTGACCAAGTAGCTGCTCGGCAAAGTTGTAAAGCCGAGACCCCTCGGGCAGCCGCCCAAGATGAGCCCACCTTCCTTGTGGAATGGGCATTTACATATTTTGGCTGTGGCAGGCCTGCCACAGAATGTGCCAGCTGAATTGTATTACACATCCAACTAGCAATAGTCTGCTTAGAAGCAAGAGCACCCAGTTTGTTGGGTGCATACAGGATAACAGCAAGTCAGTTTTCCTGACTCCAGCCGTCCTGGAACATATTTTCAGGGCCCTGACAACATCTAGCAACTTGGAGTCCTCCAAGTCCCTAGTAGGTGCAAGGCACCACAATAAGCTGGTTCAGGTGAAACACTGACACCACCTTAGGGAGAGAACTGGGGACGAGTCCGCAGCTCTGCCCTGTCCGAATGGACAAACAGATATGGGCTTTTTTTGAGAAAAAACCACCAATTTGACACTCGCCTGGTCCAGGCCAGGGCCAAGAGCATGGTCACTTTTCATGTGAGATGCTTCAAATCCACAGATTTGACTGGTTTTAAACCAATGTGATTTGAGGAATCCCAGAACTACGTTGAGATCCCACAGTGCCACTGGAGGCACAAAAGGGGGTTGTATATGCAATACTCCCTTGACAAACTTCTGGACTTCAGGAACTGAAGCCAATTCTTTCTGGAAGAAAATCGACAGGGCCGAAATTTGAACCTTAATGGACCCCAATTTGAGGCCCATAGACACTCCTGTTTGCAGGAAATGCAGGAAACGACCGAGTTGAAATTTCTTTGTGGGGCCTTCCTGGCCTCACACCACGCAACATATTTTCGCCACATGTGGTGATAATGTTGTGCGGTCACCTCCTTTCTGGCTTTGACCAGGGTAGGAATGACCTCTTCCGGAATGCCTTTTTCCCTTAGGATCCGGCTTTCCACCGCCATGCCGACAAACGCAGCTGCGGTAAGTCTTGGAACAGACATGGTACTTGCTGAAGCAAGTCCCTTCTTAGCGGCAGAGGCCATAAGACCTCTGTAAGCATCTCTTGAAGTTCCGGGTACCAAGTCCTTCTTGGCCAATCCGGAGCCATGAGTATAGTTCTTACTCCTCTACGTCTTATAATTCTCAGCACCTTAGGTATGAGAAGCAGAGGAGGGAACACATACACCGACTGGTACACCCACGGTGTTACCAGAACGTCCACAGCTATTGCCTGAGGGTCTCTTGACCTGGCGCAATACCTGTCCCGTTTTTTGTTCAGACGGGACGCCATCATGTCCACCTTTGGTATTTCCCAACGGTTTACAATCATGTGGAAAAAACTTCCCGATGAAGTTTCCACTCTCCCGGGTGGAGGTCGTGCCTGCTGAGGAAGTCTGCTTCCCAGTTTCCATTCCCGGGATGAAACACTGCTGACAGTGCTATCACATGATTTTCCGCCCAGCGAAAAGTCCTTGCAGTTTTTGCCATTGCCCTCCTGCTTCTTGTGTCGCCCTGTCTGTTTACGTGGGCGACTGCCGTGATGTTTTTCCCACTGGATCAATACCGGCTGACCTTGAAGCAGAGGTCTTGCTAAGCTTAGAGCATTATAAATTTACCCTTAGCTCCAGTATATTTATGTGGAGAAAAGTCTCCAGACTTGATCACACTCCCTGGAAATTTTTTCCTTGTGTGACTGCTCCCCAGCTTCTCGGGCTGGGCTCCGTGGTCACCAGCATCCAAACCTGAATGCCGAATCTGCGGCCCTCTAGAAGATGAGCACTCTATAACCACCACAGGAGAGACACCCTTGTCCTTGGATATAGGGTTATCCGCTGATGCATCTGAAGATGCGATCCGGACCATTTGTCCAGCAGATCCCACTGAAAAGTTCTTGCGTGAAATCTGCCGAATGGAATTGCTTCGTAGGAAGCCACCATTTTTACCAGGACCCTTGTGCAATGATGCACTGTTTTTAGGAGGTTCCTGACTAGCTCGGATAACTCCCTGGCTTTCTCTTCCGGGAGAAACACCTTTTTCTGGACTGTGTCCAGAATCATCCCTAGGCACAGCAGACGTGTCGTCGGGATCAGCTGCGATTTTGGAATATTTAGAATCCACCCGTGCTGTTGTAGCAGTATCCGAGATAGTGCTACTCCGACCTCCAACTGTTCCCTGGACTATGCCCTTATCAGGAGATCGTCCAAGTAAGGGATAATTAAGACGCCTTTTCTTCGAAGAAGAATCATCATTTCGGCCATTACCTTGGTAAAGACCCGGGGTGCCGTGGACAATCCAAACGGCAGCGTCTGAAACTGATAGTGACAGTTCTGCACCACGAACCTGAGGTACCCTTAGTGAGAAGGGCAAATTTGGGACATAGAGGTAAGCATCCCTGATGTCCCGGGACACTATATAGTCCCCTTCTTCCTGGTTCGTTATCACTGCTCTGAGTGACTCCATCTTGATTTGAACCTTTGTAAGTGTTCAAAAATTTTTTTAGAATAAGTCTCACCTAGCCTTCTGGCTTCAGTACCACAATATAGTGTGGAATAATACCCCTTTTCTTGTAGTAGGAGGGGTAATTTAATTATCACCTGCTGGGAATACAGCTTGTGAATTTTTTCCCATACTGCCTCCTTGTCGGAGGGAGACCTTGGTAAAGCAGACTTCAGGAGCCTGCGAAGGGGAAACGTCTCGACATTCCAATCTGTACCCCTGGGATACTACTTGTAGGATCCAGGGGTCCTGTACGGTCTCAGCGCCATGCTGAGAACTTGTCAGAAGCGGTGGAACGCTTCTGTTCCTGGGAATGGGCTGCCTGCTGCAGTCTTCTTCCCTTTCCTCTATCCCTGGGCAGATATGATCTTATAGGGACGAAAGGACTGAGGCTGAAAAGACGGTGTCTTTTTCTGCAGAGATGTGACTTAGGGTAAAAACGGCGGATTTTCCAGCAGTTGCCGTGGCCACCAGGTCCGATGGACCGACCCCAAATAACTCCTCTTCCTTTATACGGCAATACACCTTTGTGCCGTTTGGAATCTGCATCACCTGACCACTGTCATGTCCATAACATCTTCTGGCAGATATGGACATCGCATTTACTCTTGATGCCAGAGTGCAAATATCCCTCTGTGCATCTCGCATATATAGAAATGCATCCTTTAAATGCTCTATAGTCAATAAAATACTGTCCCTGTCAAGGGTATCAATATTTTTAGTCAGGGAATCCGACCAAGCCACCCCAGCTCTGCACATCCAGGCTGAGGCGATCGCTGGTCGCAGTATAACACCAGTATGTGTGTATATACTTTTTATGATATTTTCCAGCCTCCTGTCAGCTGGTCCTTGAGGACGGCCCTATCTATAGACGGTACCGCCACTTGTTTTGATAAGCGTGTGAGCGCCTTATCCACCCTAAGGGGTGTTTCCCAACGCGCCCTAACTTCTGGCGGGAAAGGGTATACCGCCCATAATTTTCTATCGGGGGGAACCCACGCATCATCACACACTTTATTTAATTTATCTGATTCAGGAAAAACTACGGTAGTTTTTTCACATCCCACATAATACCCTCTTTTGTGATACTTGTAGTATCAGAAATATGAAACACCTCCTTCATTGCCTTTAACGTGTGGCCCTAATAAGGAATACGTTTGTTTATTCACCGTCGACACTGGATTCAGTGTCCCTGTCTGTGTCTGTGTCGACCGACTAAAGTAAACGGGCGTTTTAAAACCCCTGACGGTGTTTTTGAGACGTCTGGACCGGTACTAATTGTTTGTCGGCCGTCTCATGTCGTCAACCGACCTTGCAGCGTGTTGACATTATCACGTAATTCCCTAAATAAGCCATCCATTCCGGTGTCGACTCCCTAGAGAGTGACATCACCATTACAGGCAATTGCTCCGCCTCCTCACCAACATCGTCCTCATACATGTCGACACACACGTACCGACACACAGCACACACACAGGGAATGCTCTGATAGAGGACAGGACCCACTAGCCCTTTGGAGAGACAGAGGGAGAGTTTACCAGCACACACCAAAAACGCTATAATTATATAGGGACAACCTTATATAAGTGTTTTCCCTTATAGCATCTTTTTTATATATTTCTAACGCCAATTTAGTGCCCCCCCTCTCTGTTTTAACCCTGTTTCTGTAGTGCAGTGCAGGGGAGAGCCTGGGAGCCTTCCCTCCAGCCTTTCTGTGAGGGAAAATGGCGCTGTGTGCTGAGGAGATAGGCCCCGCCCCTTTTTCGGCGGCCTCGTCTCCCGCTCTTAACGGATTCTGGCAGGGGTTAAATATCTCCATATAGCCTCCGGAGGCTATATGTGAGGTATTTTTAGCCAAAATAGGTATTCATTTGCCTCCCAGGGCGCCCCCCTCCCAGCGCCCTGCACCCTCAGTGACTGCCGTGTGAAGTGTGCTGAGAGGAAAATGGCGCACAGCTGCAGTGCTGTGCGCTACCTTTAGAAGACTGAGGAGTCTTCTGCCGCCGATTCTGGACCTCTTCTTACTTCAGCATCTGCAAGGGGGCCGGCGGCAAGGCTCCGGTGACCATCCAGGCTGTACCTGTGATCGTCCCTCTGGAGCTGATGTCCAGTAGCCAAGAAGCCAATCCATCCTGCACGCAGGTGAGTTCACTTCTTCTCCCCTAAGTCCCTCGTTGCAGTGATCCTGTTGCCAGCAGGACTCACTGTAAAATAAAAAACCTAAGCTAAACTTTTCTAAGCAGCTCTTTAGGAGAGCCACCTAGATTGCACCCTTCTCGGCCGGGCACAAAAATCTAACTGGCTTGGAGGAGGGTCATAGGGGGAGGAGCCAGTGCACACCACCTGATCGGAAAGCTTTACTTTTGTGCCCTGTCTCCTGCGGAGCCGCTATTCCCCATGGTCCTTTCAGGAACCCCAGCATCCACTAGGACGATAGAGAAATATAATATACTGTATAACGGACCTGGTGGACAGTGTCAGCAGCAGACTGCTAACTAGTATGAAGAAAGAAAAAAAAAACACCACAGGTATACAATGTAGATGGATGGATAGTATAGTATTACTTATACTTATGGACGACGAGTGACGACACAGAGGTAGGTACAGCCGTGGCCTACCGTACTGCTGCTTAGTGCTTATATATAAATATAATATACTGTGTGTATAACGGACCTGGTGGACAGTGTCAGCAGACTGCTAAACTAGTATGAAGAAAGAAAAAAAAAAAAACACCACAGGTATACAATGTAGATGGATGGATAGTATAGTATTACTTATACTTATGGACGACGAGTGACGACACAGAGGTAGGTACAGCCGTGGCCTACCGTACTGCTGCTTAGTGCTTATATATAAATATAATATACTGTATAACGGACCTGGTGGACAGTGTCAGCAGCAGACTGCTAAACTAGTATGAAGAAAGAAAAAAAAACACCACAGGTATACAATGTAGATGGATGGATAGTATTACTTATACTTATGGACGACGAGTGACGAGTCGACACAGAGGTAGGTACAGCCGTGGCCTACCGTACTGCTGCTTAGTGCTTAATTATATATATAATATACTGTATAACGGACCTGGTGGACACTGCAGTGTCAGCAGACTGCTAAACAAACTAGCATGAAGAAAGAAAAGAAAAAAAACACCACAGTGTTTTTCAGGCAGACAAACGTATACTGGACTGGTGGTCACTGTCAGCAAAACTGTGCACTGTACTCCTGCTATAACTGCTCCCCAGTCCCCACAATTAGGCAGTGTGAGCAGTGCACTCAGCACAGATATATCATGCAGCAGTGCAGCACACTGAGTGAGCACAGATATGGTGGAGCGTTTTTTTTCAGGCAGAGAAACAACGGATTAAACTCAAAACCCTGCACTGTACTCCCTAACAGCTGCTCCCCGTCCCCAATCCTCCCCACAATTATAACTAACTAAGTTCTAATATAATACAACGGACTCGGAGAGGACGCCAGCCACGTCCTCTCCCTATCAATCTCAATGCACGTGTGAAAATGGCGGCGACGCGCGGCTCCTTATATAGAATCCGAGTCTCGCGAGAATCCGACAGCGGGATGATGACGTTCGGGCGAGCTCGGGTTAACCGAGCAAGGCGGGAGGATCCGAGTCGCTCGGACCCGTGTAAAAAAAAGGTGAAGTTCGGGCGGGTCGGATTCCGAAGATCCGAACCCGCTCATCACTAATAAAAACACAATGCCAGGCTCTACCATAAGCTTTAGGCAGCTACTTAAGGCACTGGAATGTGGGGGGCACCACTGAGTGCGCCTGTTGTAAACTTTAGTATGTTTCTGAGAGAGACATGCTGCTACTTAATGTAGGCAGCATCTGTGGAACTTATAAGATGCTGCCTCTACACTTTTACCTGAGGGCCTGTGAAGTTGGTATTGAGGTGGGGTGGGGAAGGGAAGGGGGTGTACTAGCATGATGCTTTGCCTAGGGTGCAGAGAAACCTTGCACAGGCCCTTTACAACACTGTTCTAAATCATACTTGCCTACTCCCTCAGAATTTCTGAGAGCTCACCTGGATTATGCAAAAAAAAAAGAGAGTTTTTCTACAATAAATGTAAAAAAAGAAAGAGAAGACTATATAGTTTCTGGGGCACTCTTTATGAAATAGTTGTTTAATTTAAAACAAATTTTTATTAATTAATTTTAAAACACTAGGCTTAATGCGACATCATTTCATAAAACAGGCTGAATTTCTAAATAATGAGCGAAAATATTGGTATGTATATCCGGTTGTCCCTTATATCAATTAGCCTACCAATAGGTCTATTAGGGATCTAGTCACTCTATTCCCCACTACCAAACGTATCTCATATCGAGCAATATATTATTAATGTTGGAGTTTGTATGTACTCCTTTTTTGTGGTCTGTTCATCAAATCCATGAGACAGATCATATGATTGTCATCTCACAATTATATGTGTGAGTGAGACTGATACACTTCTCAGAAACAATCTTGGCCCCCACCACTATTGCTTAAGGAACCGCATTCATCTGTTTGCATAGTTGCACTAGGTGCAGCCCCATTTATTTTAGATCCAATTTGCTTATACTTCAAATATCCACAACCTGCTGTCAATAGTGCTATAGAAGTCTTCAATCATATACATTAGCTGAATAATGCTTAGAAAAATTTATGTAACTCCATGATACTGTACATTAATTGCACATTAGTCCAAACAGTCTTTTTTGGGGGGGAAAGCAGCAAAGAGTATATATGTGCACAGACAGCTGTGAAATTAATTTTACTTCATGATATATTTCTTAAACTTAATCCAAAACAATGATTACCTTCTAAACATCAGAGAAATGTATATGTATACGCACAGGTGGTTTCAGCTAGGTGAAACAATAACCCTTTAAGGCTAGTTATCCATGCCACAATCAATACAGCATATTTGAAAATTCATATTTTTCATTTGCCTTAAATACGGCTGTTAATTCATGGAGAAAAAAATCATATATATACACATAACTTTAATTCAGTAATTGAACTGCCATTCCAAGTTGATACAGAATTAACCAATGATGCATGGTATACAATTTGTAATGAAATAAATCAATTAATACAGATTGTTCAGTATTAAGCAGCTAATGGTAAACTCATAAATAGTTTCACATTTGCATGGTATGTGTGGATAGATAGCAGAGAGCAGGGTAAATGGGAGAGGAAGGTCTTCTGCTGTCCTGTATCTGTTGCTACATCGAATACAGGATGAGAGAGACACCTGACCTCCCACCCTGATCTGAAAATATAAGAGAGGAGCTTGCCTCTGCTGTTTCTTATTGCTGCACAGGGAACCCTGATGCCCTATTCATAAGGCAGCGCAGGGTATCCCGGCTGCTGAAATGAGAGAGCCCGTTCCTATGGGGAAAAAAAGTGGAAGTACTGTCAAGGTGTGTGTGGAGCCAATATACTTTACATATGCAGCGGTATATACAGCGGTGTTCCCAGCAAAGGGGTGAGGCCACAATGTTTCCAGTCAGCGGGGATACAGCCACAATGAGGTGGGGAAGAGAGCGACCGCCGGCGTCCGCGTTCCTGGAACCGGAAGTAGGAACCGGCACGGAGCGGAAGTGACATAATTTTTGCTTTCCTAAGCTTGTTCACAGTCCACAGTCCAAATAAAAATACATATAAGGTAATTTATTTTCCAGTGCTGTTCCCAACACCCCCTCTTTAGCTCACCTGGATTCCAAGAAGAGTGGACAATTTTCCTGATTCCATCCACTTCTACAGTAAAATGGATAAGGCCATGATGATAAGATTGCAAAATGCAGTGAATGGTGGGGCAGAGCAGAAATGAAGCGATTCATGGAGCCATGTTTAACATGTTTTGTTTTACAAAGACAAGTTCTGTGGGAGCAGTGTACACTATGCCAATACACAGTGCTAGGGTGTTCAGCACCCTCCTGCAAACTATAAATTTGTGCCCTCCCTCCCATACTCATTAAATGGACAGTGAAAGGAAGTGGCCTCACAATAGTACCCCCAATTCAAATTATGCCAAACAGTAGCATAATCTTATTTACATTACTTAGCATATAGTGCCCCTGATTCACATTATACCACATAGTAATGTCCCTTATTCATGTTACGACACACAGTATGGCCCCTTATTCATGTTACGCCGACAGTAGTGCCCCTTATACACAGTGCCCACAGTAGTGCCCCTTATATAATATGCCCACAGTAGTGCCCCTTATACACATAATGTCCACTGTAGTAGTGGCCCTTACACATAATGCCCACAGTAGTAATCCCGCTTATACACATAATGCCCACAGTAGTAATCCCGCTTATACACATAATGCCCTCAGTAGTGCTCCTTACAAATAATGCCCACAGTAGTAGTGCCTCTTATACACATAATGCCCACAGTAGTAGCATTCCTTACATATAATGCCCACAGTAGTAGTACCCCTTATACACATAATGCCCACAGTATTAGTGCCCCTTATACACATGCTTCCAGTAGTAGTGCCCATTGCTCATAATGTCCACAGAAGGGGAGGGGAGAGAGAGGGGCAGAAAGCGGTGCTGAAGACTGAAGTGCCTGCTACTGCTGCCTGTCTGTCATACTGGTGCAGTGGGAGGAGCAGGTGGTGGGGAGATACCTGTTACCTGTTTCAGGAGATCAGCATGTGGACTGGAGACAGAAGAGCAGCTCTACAGTTTGACAGGTGCAGCGGTAGCCAGCAGCAACAGTGGACAGTATCAGGGTAGCAAAGTGGGGGGAGCTCCTCTCTAGCCCAGTGCTTCCCTGCTTTGCATACTCTGCTGAGTTTGTTGCGCTGTACCTGCCAATACATTTGCTCACTTTAAGGTATTGAAGGGATGTAATGCCAGAACTTGGGTCAACCAGTAAATGTTTGTGTAATGGCACAGTTTTTCCAAAGTAGCCCTCTTCACCACAAATTAATCCTTTGGAGTACTCCTCTGACTACAAATGCACTTTTATATACTACACGTTGAGTGCACTTGCACTTGACATGTGCTGTCACTAGCCTCTAAGGCAATGTCATTGGTTAAAGCCCTAAGGCTTATCTCAATGCATGTGAGAAGCTTTGATAAGATGGTGTTACTTGGCAAGTGATAAAACAGGTCTCACTTATGTTAAGAAAAAAATGCAGAGAAAATTATTAAACTAACATGCCCAAATCTATGTCTGTGCTTTGCGGTAACAATGTCTTTCTACCTGTGAACACCCCTATGGAGTTACAAAGGGTAATGACCTATTTATTTGTTCAGCATAAATCATGTTTTTTTTCTGTGGGACTCATTTTGTTTTGCCAATTTCCCATGAATGAATGTGAGATAAATAACTCTATTAGTAAGGTTTAAAAATTATTATATTTAATAAACATTCATCAAATGGAGGATATCTCACCCAACAAATAAATAAAATAAAACACAAGCAATTGCTGTACAATAAAAAAGCGCTTTGTAGGATCCCACTGTATTAACCCTTTTATAAGTAATGTCCACAATTCCTGGCTAGGACACTATTCCACATTTGCCCACAAGTTCAATTAGGTATAAGATGATTTTACCAGACTGGATTCCAGATAGATCCCCCAGGTCTCTTTTGCAGTTGAGAACCAGATAGCAAAAAGGGAATGAGTCCAGGTCAAACGAGGAACTTGTGTCGGAATTTTATCCTAGTGGAAGCTGATAGGTCCAAAGTTGCCAGGAAGTGGATGAGGGTTGCTGGTATTAGTGGTCCTACAGGCAGGAGCTCAACGCGTTTCACTGGTCTAATGGGTGCTAGCTTCCTCAGGAGCTCCTGAGGAAGCTGGCACCCATTAGACCAGCGAAACGCGTTGAGCTCCTGCCTGTTGGACCACTAATACCAGCAACCCTCATCCACTTCCTGGCAACTTTGGACCTATCAGCTTCCACTAGGATAAGATTCCGACACAAGTTCCTCGTTTGACCTGGACTCATCCCCTTTTTGCTATCTGGTTCTCAACTGCAAAAGAGACCTAGGGGATCTATCTGGAATCCAGTCTGGTAAAATCATCTTATACCTAATTGAACTTGTGGGCAAATGTGGAATAGTGTCCTAGCCAGAAATTGTGGACATTACTTATAAAAGGGTTAATACAGTGGGATCCTACAAAGCGCTTTTTTATTGTACAGCAATTGCTTGTGTTTTATTTTATTTATTTTTTGGGTGAGATATCCTCCATTTGATGAATGTTTATTAAATATAATAATTTTTAAACCTTACTAATTGAGTTATTTATCTCACATTCGATCTCAGCCGGCGCCAGTACCCACTCTTTCTTCTTTACTCGTATTATTAGGGAACTGACCTTCCCTGTACAGGCTGCCGCTGACAGCGCACTTCATTTGTGTTTTTCCCATGAATGAACACTACAAGCAATAACAGATATTGCAGTCCCAACTTGAAGGGCAGTGTTGTCTCTGATGGGCCACATAACTGGATCAGCTCATTCACAGAACCATAGACGATATTATTATTTTCTAATCCTAATAAATAGTGGTGCAACCAGAATTTTTGGAACCAATGTATAATCTCATCGGGTGTGGTTCATAGGGTCAACCACACTTAAGTCGACAGTATTTAGGTCGACCTCTATTGGTCGACAATAACTAAGTCGACATCCAAAATTGGTCGATACAAGCATTATGTCGACATGAGCAAGCACGACATGACAAAAGGTCGACATGTGTAATTTTCTTCGTAGAGTGACCGGGAACCCCAATTAGTGCACCGTGTCCCTCGCATGGCTCGCTTCACTCATCATACTTTGGGCAAGGTGCCTTGCTCCACTACCGCTGTGCTCGGCACAGGTTACCATTCCCAATTGTAGTCCACGTAGATCGTAGAGTGTGAAAAAGCTCAAAAAAGTAAAAAAATTGTGAAAAACTTATTTCGATCTTTTGTCATGTCGACTAGAACATGTTGACCTAGTGACCACGTCCAACTAGAAACCCTGTTGACCTAATGCATATCGCCCAATAGTGGTTGACCTAGTGACTGTCGACCTAAGTGTGGTCGATTTAGAGACCGGATACCAATCTCATCTGACCAATTTCACAAATGAAAAGTCAACTAAATTACATAGTGGTAAATTATGCAAGTTGTATTCTTGCACAAAATGCATTTTAAGGACTTTACGGGGAGTTCTCCCTTTGAATGGCTGAGGAACTGTCACATTGATTACACATGGGGGCAGATGTATTAACATGGAGAAGGCATAAGGAAGTGGTAAGCCAGTGATAAGTGCAAGGTGATAAATGCACCAGCCAGTCAGCTCCTAACTGTCAATTTGCATATTGGAGCTGATTGGCCCGTGCGTTTATCACCTTACACTTATCACTGGTTTATCACTTCCTTATGCCTTCTCCAGGTTAATACATCTGCCCCATTATTCCTTGTATGTTGCTAATCCCAGGTACCACTCTTGGCAGGGGTATTTTAACATATACAGTAGCCCTACAACGCTAGAGTTCTCCAAGCAGGAGTGGGTCTTGGTCACACAATAAGAGATGTGAGGCAGCATTCTCTACCTGCCTCCCAACCTGCAGCCAGACAGTAAATAGATGTCAGTCAGCATGCTGATTGGTAGATGGCTGGAGCTATCTACTAATGAGAGAGCTGCCATCCATTCATTGTATGCAAACATGTGGAGAGATGGTGCAGGACTGCAGGAGGCATATGCACAGGTGTAGCTAGGTACTATTATGCCCGGTGCAAGGGTATGTTTTGGTGCCCCTTCCCTGTACTGAACTGGGTGCATGTTACATTAGAAATTAAAAAAATATTTAAAAATCCTAAATTGGTGATGGGGCCTGTTCTAGACCTTGTGAAGCTCAGGGTGAAAGTTTCCTTTGGGCGCCCCCCATGTGTAACATAGGGACAGTGTGCACCACAGGTGTGCACCAAAAATATAGGGGCATGGCTTAATGGGGTGGGGTGTGGCCACAGAATATTACCAATTCAGATTACACCGCACAGTAGTGTCCGTTATTCACATTACACCTCACAGTAAAGCCCCTTATACATGTTACACCACACAGTAGAGACCCGTATACACATTACACCACACAGTAGTGTCCGTTATTCACGTTACATCTCACAGTAAAGCCCCTTATACATGTTACACCACACAGTAGAGACCCCTATACACATTACACCTCACAGTAGTGTCCGTTATTCACGTTACACCTCATAGTAAAGCCCCTTATACATGTTACACCACACAGTAGAGACCCCTATACACATTACACAACATGGTAGAGCTGCTAATACATGTTATGCCACAGTAGAGCTGCTTTTACATGTTACTCTGCAGCTTCTAATGCAGGGAGAGGTGCTGCAGCAGCAGCTAGGACAGAGAGAGGTGTGCTGAAGCATCATCAAAGTAGAGAGAGGTGCTGAAGCAGTCGGGGGGCAGAGAGGGGTGCTGCAGCAGCTGGGACAGGGAGAGGTGCTGCAGCAACTGGAACAGGGAGAGGTGCTGCAGCAGCCAGGGCAGAAGATGTGCTGCAGCAGCGGGGACAGAGAGTGGTGCTGCAGGACAGTAGTAAACCTGCTGCACAGCTACTAGCACACAGTGAGCCATATAAAGAGGGTGGCAGAGCTCCGCCATGTGCTGTCTGTCAGTGTCTCCTGCTGTCGCCTATGTCCTGCCCTGTTACCTACCTAGTCTCCGAGTCAGTGTGCGCCCCTCTGTTTCTCCTGCTCTGCGGCTGCCTGTACAGTGGCCTGCAGTATAGTCGGCAGAGGGAGGGACTTTTCCGGTGCCCGGAGCTCACGCTCCACTGGAGCCACCCTCGCTACACCCCTGGGAGTATGATTTTTCTCTGACGTCCTAGTGGATGCTGGGAACTCCGTAAGGACCACGGAGAATAGCGGCTCCGCAGGAGACTGGGCACAAAAGTAAAGCTTTAGGACTACCTGGTGTGCACTGGCTCCTCCCCCTATGACCCTCCTCCAAGCCTCAGTTAGATTTTTGTGCCCGAACGAGAAGGGTGCACACTAGGGGCTCTCCTGAGCTGCTTAGTGAAAAGTTTAGTTTTAGGTTTTTTATTTTCAGTGAGACCTGCTGGCAACAGGCTCACTGCATCGAGGGACTAAGGGAAGAAGAAGCGAACTCACCTGCGTGCAGAGTGGATTGGGCTTCTTAGGCTACTGGACACCATTAGCTCCAGAGGGATCGAACACAGGCCCAGCCATGGAGTCCGGTCCCAGAGCCGCGCCGCCGGCCCCCTTACAGAGCCAGAAGCAAGAAGAGGTCCGGAAAATCGGCAGCAGAAGACATCCTGTCTTCACCAAGGTAGCGCACAGCACTGCAGCTGTGCGCCATTGCTCCTCAGCACACTTCACACTTCGGTCACTGAGGGTGCAGGGCGCTAGGGGGGGGCGCCCTGAGCAGCAATAAAAACACCTTGGCTGGCGAAAATACATCACATATAGCCCCCAGGGCTATATGGATGAATTTTAACCCCTGCCAGATTACACTGAAAAACGGGAGAAAAGGCCGCCGAAAAGGGGGCGGAGCCTATCTCCTCAGCACACTGGCGCCATTTTCCCTCACAGCTCCGTTGGAGGGAAGCTCCCTGGCTCTCCCCTGCAGTCACTACACTACAGAAAGGGTTAAAAAAAGAGAGGGGGGCACTAATTAGGCGCAGTATAAACAATACAGCAGCTATAAGGGGAAAAACACTTATATAAGGTTATCCCTGTATATATATAGCGCTCTGGTGTGTGCTGGCAAACTCTCCCTCTGTCTCCCCAAAGGGCTAGTGGGGTCCTGTCCTCTATCAGAGCATTCCCTGTGTGTGTGCTGTGTGTCGGTACGTTTGTGTCGACATGTATGAGGAGGAAAATTATGTGGAGGCGGAGCAAATTGCCTGTAATAGGGATGTCACCCCCTAGGGGGTCGACACCTGAGTGGATGAACTGCTGGAAGGAATTACATGACAGTGTCAGCTCTTTACAAAAGACAGTGATTGACATGAGACAGCCGGCTACTCAGATTGTGCCTGTCCAGACGTCTCATAGGCCGTCAGGGGCTCTAAAGCGCCCGTTACCTCAGATGGCAAATACAGACGCCGACACGGATACTGACTCCAGTGTCGACGGTGAACAGACAAATATGACTTCCAGTAGGGCCACACGTTACATGATTGAGGCAATGAAAAATGTTTTACACATTTCTGATAATACGAGTACCACCAATAGGGGTATTATGTTCGGTGAGGAAAAACTACCTGTAGTTTTCCTGAATCTGAGAAATTAAATGAGGTGTGTGATGAAGCGTGGGTTTCCCCCGATAAAAAACTGATAATTTCTAAAAAGTTATTGGCATTATATCCTTTCCCGCCAGAGGTTAGGGTGCGTTGGGAAACACCCCCTAGGGTGGATAAAGCGCTCACACGCTTGTCAAAACAAGGGCTCTACCCTCTCCTGAGATGGCCGCCCTTAAGGATCCTGCTGATAGAAAGCAGGAGGGTATCCTAAAATGTATTTACACACATACTGGTGTTATACTGCGACCAGCAATCGCCTCAGCCTGGATGTGCAGTGCTGGGTTGGCGTGGTCGGATTCCCTGACTGAAAATATTGATACCCTAGATAGGGACAGTATATTATTGCCTGTAGAGCATTTAAAAGATGCATTTCTATATATGTGTGATGCACAGCGGGATATTTGCCGACTGGCATCAAGAGTAAGTGCGCTGTCCATTTCTGCCAGAAGAGAGTTATGGACACGACAGTGGTCAGGTGATGCGGATTCCAAATGGCATATGGAAGTATTGCCTTATAAAGGGGAGGAGTTATTTGGGGTCGGTCTTTCAGACCTGGTGGCCACGGCAACAGCTGGGAAATCCACGTTTTTACCCCCAGGTCGCCTCTCAACATAAGAAGACGCCGTATTATCAGGCGCAGTCCTTTCGTTCCCATAAGGGCACGTGGGCAAAAGGTTCCTCATTTCTGCCCCGTGACAGAGGGAGAGGAAAACGGCTGCAGAAATCAGCCAGTTCCCAGGAACAGAAGCCCTCTCCCGCCTCTGCCAAGCCCTCAGCATGACGCTGGGGCTTTACAAGCAGACAGGGAGGCAGTTTTGGAAGCCATTCACAAGCTGTATTCCCAGCAGGTGATAATCAAGGTACCCCTCCTGCAACAGGGAAAGGGGTATTACTCCACACTGTTGTGGTACCGAAGCCGGACGGCTCGGTGAGACCGATTTTAAATCTAAAATCTTTGAACACTTACATACAGAGGTTCAAATTCAAGAGAAGGGGACTACATGGTGTCTCTGGACATCAAGGATGCTTACCTTCATGTCCAAATTTACCCTTCTCACCAAGGGTACCTCAGGTTTGTGGTACAGAACTGTCACTATCAGTTTCAGACGCTGCCGTTTGGATGGTCCACGGCACCCCGGGTCTTTACCAAGGTAATGGCCGAAATGATGATACTCCTTCGAAGGAAGGGAGTTTTAGTTATCCCTTACTTGGACGATCTCCTGATAAGGGTAAGATCCTGGGAACAGTTGGAGGTCGGTGTAGCACTATCTCAGGTAGTGTTGCGACAGCACGGTTGGATTCTCAATATTCCAAAATCGCAGCTGGTTCCGACGACTCGTCTTCTGTTCCTAGGGATGATTCTGGACACAGTTCAGAAAAAGGTGTTTCTCCCGGAGGAGAGAGCCAGGGAGTTATCCGAGCTAGTCAGGAACCTCCTAAAACCGAGCCAAGTCTCAGTGCATCAATGCACAAGGGTTCTGGGAAAAATGGTTGCTTCCTACGAAGCAAAGCCATTCGGCAGATTCCACGCAAGAACTTTCCAGTGGGACCTGCTGGACAAATGGTCCGGGTCGCATCTTAAGATGCATCAGCGGATAACCCGGTCACCAAGGACAAGGGTGTCCCTCCTGTGGTGGTTGCAGAGTGCTCATCTTCTAGAGGGCCGCAGATTCGGCATTCAGGACTGGGTCCTGGTGACCACGGATGCCAGCCTGCGAGGCTGGGGAGCAGTCACACAGGGAAGAAATTTCCAGGGCTTATGGTCAAGCCTGGAGACATCATTTCACATAAATATCCTGGAGCTAAGGGTCATTTACAATGCTCTCAGCTTAGCAAGACCTCTGCTTCAAGGTCAGCCGGTGTTGATCCAGTCGGACAACATCACGGCAGTCACCCACGTAAACAGACAGGGTGGCACAAGAAGCAGTCAATGGCAGAAGCTGCAAGGATTCTTCGCTGGGCGGAAAATCATGTGATAGCACTGTCAGCAGTATTCATTCCGGGAGTGGACAACTGGGAAGCAGACTTCCTCAGCAGGCACGGCCTCCACCCGGGAGAGTGGGGACTTCACCCAGAAGTCTTCCACATGATTGTAAACCATTGGGAAAAACCAAAGGTGGACATGATGGCGTCCCGCCTAAACAAAAAATTGGACAGGTATTGCGCCAGGTCAAGGGACCCTCAGGCAATAGCTGTGGACGCTCTGGTAACACCGTGGGTGTACCAGTCAGTGTATGTGTTCCCTCCTCTTCCTCTCATACCAAAAGTACTGAGAATTATAAGACGGAGGGGAGTAAGAACTATACTCGTGGCTCCGGATTGGCCAAGAAGGACTTGGTACCCGGAACTTCAAGAGATGCTCACGGAGGACCCGTGGACTCTACCTCTAAGAAGGGACCTGCTCCAGCAAGGACCCTGTCTATTCCAAGACTTACCGCGGCTGCGTTTGACGGCAGGGCGGTTGAACGCCGGATCCTGAAGGAAAAAGGCATTCCGGATGAAGTCATCCCTACCCTGATCAAGCCAGGAAGGATGTAGCCGCAAAGCATTATCACCACATTTGGCGAAAATATGTTGCGGGGTGCGAGGCCAGTAAGGCCCCGATGGAGGAATTTTCAACTAGGTCGATTCCTGCATTTCCTGTAAACAGGAGTGTCTATGTGCCTAAAATTGGGGTCCATTAAGGTTCAAATTTCGGCCCTGTCAATTTTCTTCCAGAAAGAACTAGCTTCAGTTCCTGAAGTTCAGACGTTTGTAAAAGGGGTACTGCATATACAGCCTCCTTTTGTGCCTGCAGTGGCACCTTGGGATCTCAATGTAGTTTTGGGGTTCCTAAAGTCACATTGGTTTGAACCACTTGAATCTGTGGAGTGAAAATATCTCACATGGAAAGTGGTCATGTTGTTGGCCCTGGCCTCGGCCAGGCGCGTGTCAAAATTGGCGGGCTTTATCCTGTAAAGGCCCTTATCTGATCTTCCATTCAGACAGGGCGGAATTGAGGACTCATCCTCAATTTCTCCCTAAGGTGGTTTCAGCGTTTCACTTGAACCAGCCTATTGTGGTACCTGCGGCTACTAGGGACTTGGAGGACTCCAAGTTGCTGGACGTAGTCAGGGCCCTGAAAATATATGTTTCCAGGACGGCTGGAGTCAGAAAATCTGACTCGCTGTTTATCCTTGTTTACCCAACAAGCTGGGTGCTCCTGCTTCTAAGCAGACTATTGCTCGTTGGATTTGTGGCACAATTCAGCTTGCACATTCTGTGGCAGGCCTGCCACAGCCAAAATCTGTAAAAGCCCATTCCACACGGAAAGTGGGCTCATCTTGGGCGGCTGCCCGAGGGGTCTCGGCTTTACAACTTTGCCGAGCAGCTACTTGGTCAGGGGCAAACACGTTTGCTAAATTCTACAAATTTGATACCCTGGCTGAGGAGGACCTGGAGTTCTCTCATTTGGTACTGCAGAGTCATCCGCACTCTCCCGCCCGTTTGGGAGCTTTGGTATAATCCCCATGGTCCTTACGGAGTTCCCAGCATCCACTAGGACGTCAGAGAAAATAAGAATTTACTTACCGATAATTCTATTTCTCATAGTCCGTAGTGGATGCTGGGCGCCCATCCCAAGTGCGGATTGTCTGCAATACTTGTACATAGTTATTGTTACAAAAATCGGGTTATTGTGGTTGTGAGCCATCTTTCCAGAGGCTCCTCTGTTATCATGCTGTTAACTGGGTTCAGATCACAGGTTGTACGGTGTGATTGGTGTGGCTGGTATGAGTCTTACCCGGGATTCATAAATCCTTCCTTATTGTGTACGCTCGTCCGGGCACAGTATCCTAACTGAGGCTTGGAGGAGGGTCATAGGGGGAGGAGCCAGTGCACACCAGGTAGTCCTAAAGCTTTACTTTTGTGCCCAGTCTCCTGCGGAGCCGCTATTCTCCATGGTCCTTACGGAGTTCCCAGCATCCACTACGGACTATGAGAAATAGAATTATCGGTAAGTAAATTCTTTTTTATTTTTTTTACTAATGTTCCACATGAATAGGTGTGTTGGGGCCCCAGTGCATTGCTTTGCCCAGGGCCAACAATGCTGTTAAGACGGCTGACTCTTGCTAGCAGTTCTTGATTTTCTACCTCAATGTTACCTATCTGAAGGACTCAGATTGGTGGTCTAATGGATATTTTATATTGTCCTTGCTTCTCTCCAAGAACTTTTCTTATACTCTTCTTTTCCTACATATTGGCAAAATCTATACAATATTCTCTGTACTGTAAGCTATCAGGATATTACAATTTAAGGTAATTTAAAAAATCGATAGCCTGTCCGCTACACTACGCGCTCCCTTTGAACCCTTACGCTTCCCTCTTAAATCAGCTAGGAATTTTCTGGAGATCGTGAGGGCTAAGATTGCAGCGGAGATCAGGTTGGGGAGGATGTGCGGTCCTTTCAAGAGTCTGCCTTTAGCTGATTTTTGTGTTTCCCCATTGGGTGCAGTTCCAAAGAAAGAACCAGGAAAATATTAGATTATTCAGCACCTTTCTTACCCAGAAGGGGCCTCAATAAACGAGATGCTGGATCTGTTTTTTTGTAGTGTGAAGTATCAGTTGTTCGATGATGCTCTTACTCTGGTTCAAGGTTTTGGTTTCGGAACTTTGTTAGCGAAGGTAGATATAGAATTGACATTTAGGTTGCTGCCTCTTCATCCTGACTCATTTAAGTACATGGGTTTTAAGCTGGATGGTCAATATTTTGTGGATAGGTGTTTGTGTATGGGCTATTTAGTTTCTTGCTCATATTTTTAATGTTTTTGTTAATTTCTGCAGAGGTGCATACTAGCAGGCTCTAAGCAATCTGGAGTCGCCCATTACTTGGATGACTTTTTGTTGGTTGGTCCTGCGGACAGTTCAACGTGTCAGGATCTGCTTTTTTTCAGTTCAGGCACTTTTTTCAGTCATGGGTGCTCCTATAGCTAAGGATAAAATGGATGAGCCTGTGACTTGTTTGTCCTATCTAGGAATAGAATTTGACTCAGAGATTGGGCTTTGCAGGTTACATGGGGAGAAGGTGAATAATTTAAAGAGTTTGTTGGAGAATATTATTGCCGCAAAAAAGATGACATTAAAGCAGGTGCAGTCGCTGTTATGCTTATTGAATTTTTCATGTAGGGTCATGCCGATGGGAAGGGTCTTCTGTCATAAGTTAGAAAGAGCTATGGCAGGAGTTAAGAAGTTGCACTATTTGATTCGTATATTGGCCGAGATGAAGGATGATTTTAAGGTTTGGCTTACTTTCCTGCAGGACTTTAATGGGGTTTGCATTTGGTTGCACCAGACGGTGAATAACAATGAGCTTTAATTTTTTACAGATGCCTCTGGGTCAATAGGTTTTGGGGCGTACTATAAGGGTGAATGGTGCGCCGATGCGTGGCCTAAGGTGTGGCACGAGAAAGGTCTTACGGGTAGTATGCTTTTGCTTGAGCTTTTTCCAATTATTGTAGCAGTTGAGATCTGGGGTTATAGGCTTAGTTATCGTAGAATTTTGTTCTGGTGCGATAATTTGGGTGTTGTTCAGGAAATTAATAACCAGAAGATGTTGTGTTCACATACACTGCGTTTGCTGAGGCATTTAACTTTCAGGTGTCTGCAGAAAAATATTGATTTTACCACTAGGTATGTGCCTGGGGTTGAGAACAAGATAGCGGGTGCTTTATCTCATTTTCAGTGGGATAGATTTAGAGGGTTAGCTCCATCATCTAGGGTTGATGGTTTGTCCTGTCCTGATTTTGTATGGCATATCATCAAGCTGGTATGAGAGCATTAGCGGTAAAAGCATTGGCCCCTGGAACTTTGAGGACATATTGTGCGGCATGGATTGACTGGCAGGCGTATATGGCTTCCGGTGGTAGAGATAAGAGTGTGCAGGATGCTATGTTAGAGTTTGTCTGGTTGTGACATGAGAGAGGTCGATCTAAGGCGGCTATGTCAGGCGCATTAGCGGGAATATCTTATTTTTCGTGTTTGGAAGGTTTGATTGATCCCACTAAATCTTTCATTCTTTCCAAGGCATTAAAGGGCTGGGCTAGGGAGCAAGCGAGCTTAGGTGATATTCGTAGGCCGATTGATATAGGGCTTTTGGAGGATATAATACTGGCTACTTCTGGTATTGCGTTGGGAAGTTATTAAATTATCCTTTTTAGTTTAGCTTTTACTCTAGCACTCTTCTGAGCTTTAAGGGTAGGGGAATTGGTTGCGGGGAGTAAAAAATCGGTTAATACGGGTATTATGGCAAATAATGTAGTGGTTAAGAGCGATATGTTGCTGGTTAAAATACACTGCTCTAAGACGGATGAGCTAGGGAGAGGAAAATGGATTTCTATTCCTGCGCATCTGGAACCGAGTAATTGTCCAGCAAGGTTAGCTGAAAGTTATTGCCAGCGGCGTTCAAGGGTTTGTTCTTTAGGAATCCCAGGGCCTTAAGCTACCCACCGTTAAAAGGGGGTTTGGAGTTCTCTTCACCTTTTTCCTTATTTGAGGTTTGGTATTGTTCACCTCCATCTGGGTCTCCTAAATAACTCAGTTTCCCCTACCTTGCCAGCGATTGGTTTTAAATATGTTACTAATGTTTACTAATTTTACTGTTTTTCACAGGTTTTTTTTGACTTTGTCAAGCTGGGTGTGGATTGTGGGGCATTCATATCTCTATTGGGCTGGTAGGAATTGGGCATCTAAATCATGCCCCTTTAGTGTCAGGTGGATGGGGGTAAGGGGTATGAAATGGCGTAATTTATTGAACTTGCTATGGAAGTCAGAGGAGAAGTGGGGTGCCACAGATTCTTTAATTCTATATCTAGGCGGTAATGATCTGGGTACCTGTAAAGGAATAGAGCTCATTAATGACATGTAGAGGGATTTTTAGTTAATTATGGAGCATTGGGGGTCATTCCGAGTTGTTCGCTCGTTGCCGATTTTTGCAACGGAGCGATTAAGGCAAAAATGCGCATGCGCATGGTACGCAGTGTGCATGCGCTAAGTATTTTAGCACAAAACTTAGTAGATTTACTCACGTCCGAACGAAGAATTTTCATCGTTGAAGTGCTCGGAGTGTGATTGACAGGAAGTGGGTGTTTCTGAGCAGAAACTGACCGTTTTCAGGGAGTGTGCGGAAAAACGCAGGCGTGCCAGGATAAAACGCGGGAGTGTCTGGAGAAACGGGGGAGTGGCTGGCCGAACGCATGGCGTGTTTGTGACGTCAAACCAGGAACGAAACGGGCTGAGCTGATCGCAGTGTAGGAGTAAGTCTGGAGATACTCAGAAACTGCTAAGAATTTTCTATTCGCAATTCTGCTAATCTTTCGTTCGCTATTCTGCTATGCTAAGATACACTCCCAGAGGGCGGCAGCCTAGCGTGTGCAATGCTGCTAAAATCTGCTAGCGAGCAAACAACTCGGAATGACCCCCATTGGCCGTTAGTTAAGGTGATCTTGTCTGAGGTTATACCTTGTAGATTTTGGAGGGGCACCCAAGGTGGAGCAGCTTTGGATAGGGTCAGGAGAAAGCTTAATGCTGCGGTCTGTAGGTATGTTTGTAGTTTGGGGGGGCAGGTTGTAAAGCACCCCGAGTTGCGTTATGAGTTGGTGAATTTGTATAGGCTGGAGGGGTGCATTTATCTGAGATTGGTATGGAGTTATTCATCACAGCCTTGTTGAAGGCTTTAAGGGAAGTGTGAGGCATTTAGCTTATGGTGGCGGTTTCGTAGTCTGACGTCTCTGAGCTGGCGGAAAGCAGTGCTCCTCGGTGGCTCAATTTAGCGCAGCAGAGCTGGGCTAGCATTTCCCCTTCGAGGCGAGTCGGTCACTACCTCAGGGGATAATCAAGTCACCATCTTAAGGAGGGACCAGCACTGTGCTAGTTAGGGGGAGATGGTTTTACCCAAGACGGATTGTGCAAGGGGCGGAAAAGTTGTTTAGTGATTCAAACTTTTTAAGCCATGGCCGAGGTGGCACTGCTTTTTTTCGCCACCAGTGATTATTATTTCCAATTCTGATTTGAATTCAATAAATTTTGCTGTGACCTACTTTTTCCAATCTATACAGTGGTCTGTGTCTTTATTATTTAATTGGTTAAGTGTGGCGTAGTAATAAAATATATGGTTGACTTAAAAAGATCAATAGCCTGTATAGGCTAGAGAGAATATAAGCACCCTGTTTGTTATGAAGCTAAACTGTCTGGAACTGGTTTGTGTGTTGATATTTGCTCATAGGGGGTTAAGGTTGTCAGTTAGGCAGTTAGCCAATGAAAGGAGGTCTGGTAGGTGGGTTATGCTAGGTGATATAAGTGGTGGCTGAGGAATTCAAATTCCTCTTGCCATTTTGTGGTCCCTCTCACCCACCCGGCATATATTTTTTCATTTTTCAATGTTTAACGTTGGAATAAATTGTTATAGTTATTCCCGCAATGCGAGGCGCAGCGGGTGGAAAGCAGTGCTCCTCGGCGGCTCAATTTAGCGCAGCAGAACTTGGCTAGCATTTCCCCTTTAGGAAAAGGCGAGTCGGTTACTACTTCAGGGGATGACCAGGTCACCATCTTAAAGAGGGGCCAGCACTGTGCTAGTTAAGGGGAGACGGTTCTACCCAAGATGGATTGCGCAAGGGGCGGAAAATTCCTCCCCAGTTGTTTAGTGATTCAAACTTTTTAAGGCATGGCCAAGGTGGCAGTGCTTTTTTCGCCACCAGTGATTAAGGGTGGTCATTCCGAGTTGATCTCAGCCAGCAACTTTTTGCTGCTGCTGCGATCAACTAGTCCGCGCCTATGGGGGAGTGTATTTTAGCTTAGCAGGGCTGCGATCGCTTGTGCAACCCTGCTAAGCTAAAAAAATTTCAAGCAGAACAAGACTAGCCCTGAACATACTTACCCTGTGCGACGATCTCAGCGATGCTGGGGCCGGCTTTGACATCAGACATCCGCCCTCCGTTCTCCTGGACACGCCTGTGTTTTCTTCACCACTCCTCGAAAACGACTCTAAACGGTCTGGTGACGCCCAGGAACACCTTCTTTCTGTCAATCTTCTTACGGTCGGCTCTGCGACCGCTTTCTTCGTTTGCCGCGACGTAACCCGGTGACCCCTGTCGCCGGGCAACGACACGCGTGTGCAGTGCGGACATCGTGCATGCGCATTCCAGACCCGTTCGCACCACATCGACAAACCACTGCGTGCGAACGGGTCAGAATGACCATCAATAATTCCAATTCTGATGTGCATTCAATAAATTTTGCTGTGACCTCCTTTTTCCAATCTATACAGCGGTCTGTGTCTTTATTTATTATTTCATTGGTTAAGTGTGGCATAGTAATAAAGCATATGGGTGACTTAATGAGAAATTACTTTACAGGTGCACTTTAAATATTCTCTGTGTTTTCTGTTGTGTTTATTGCTAGGAGTTGTAATTAACCTGCCCCTCTGGCTGGTCATTTGGAATAAGTGCTGCACTCCCACGTAACAACAATTTATTTGTACCTGACATTTGTCTCTGAAAGGTTATAGGGTTGTAACTGATTTTGAACATACGCCCTGCAATTTAATCTAAAACCTGTGTCTATTCCAAACAGCCAAATAGACAAAGGCTGGCAGCATGATGCAAAATCAAACTTTTATGAAGTCATTTAAGTTCACTTTCCCAGAACACTTTATTTTTAGTATCCTATAAATGATTGCTGCGCTAATATTACTCGGAATACAGCTACTGTGGCAGAAAGTACAAACAGAAATTAGATTATAAGAATTGTTTGCAAAATACAGACAGTAATTAAATTATTTAAATAATAATATGGATTCAAAGTGGCATGCATTAAAATTAATAACCATGGAAATGGAACATATTAACAGTTAACCCCACTCCCACCAACTAGGACACATGCGCAAGACCGAGGCCTGGACCCATTGTTGTTCCCACAAAGTTTAAACTGTATGGGTACAGTGTCTGTATGGACAAGCTGCACTTCTGTGAATACAACTTCACTGATATTTGTTCACAACAGATTCAAAGTACCCCTAAATTCATCAAATTAGTGGAAGATTTATATATGATTAAAATATTTAGTTTCTGTGCATTAAGGCAAATATAAAGGTAAGAATGGTTTGTTTTGGCTCAACTCCATATGTGCCTTCTATTACCAGCTTTGCTTAGCCTTCCGTCAATGAACGTGCATTGAGAATTTGGGGCAGAAGAGATGTGCACAGATGGTAGTGAGCAATGGGTCTTTATGTTAGAGATGAGCGGTTTCGGTTCTCCATAAACCGAACTCCCCGAACTTTGCCTTCCGAGTCCGGATCCGAGTCAGGCTCGGATTTTCCCTCTTGACTCGGAACCCCGAACTCGGCAAAACATCATCCCACTATCGGATTCTTGCGGGATTTGGATTCCATATGAAGAGTCGCGCGTTGCGCCCATTTTCACTCCAGTCTCGGAGAGTAAGAGGACGTGTTCTCAGTGTGTTCAGTGTCTGTATGTTGGGGCGGGAAAGTGGGGTGGCAAATGTTGTGCTGCTCAGTCCAGTCCAGTGTAGTCACCCAGTGTATTGTTGTGCTGCATCAGTCCAGGCAGTCACAGTGTTGTTCTCTGCTGCCATATATCCAGTGTAGCTGTAAAGTGGTGCTGTGTTATGCAGACCAGTCCAGTGTACTCAGTGTATTGTGCTGTATCAGTCCAGCCATTCACAGTGTTGGTGTTCTCTGCTGCCATATATCCAGTGTAGCTGTATAAAGTGGTGCTGTGTTGTGCAGACCAGTGGTAGTGTCCTGTGTCATCAGTAATTCCAGTGACGATATACGCTGCTGCTATATATACACTGCTGCAGTATAACAATTATAACAACCTGTTGGGCTGCATCAGACCAGTGGTAGTGTCCTGTGTCATCAGTAATTCCAGTGGCGATATACGCTGCTGCTATATATATCCAGTGCTGCAGTATAACAATTATAACAACCTGTTGGGCTGCATCAGACCAGTGGTAGTGTCCTGTGTCATCAGTAATTCCAGTGACAATATACGCTGCTGCTATATATATATATATATATATATATCCACTGCTGCAGTATAACAATTATAATAACCTGTTAGGCTGCAGCAGACCATTGGTAGTGTCCTGTGTCATCAGTAATTCCAGTCATTCCTGTGACGCATATTGTCTCTTATAACTCCCAAAAAATAATGGAGAACAAATATTTTGAGGAGAAAATAGGGAAAGATCAAGAAGAACCACTTCCTCCTAGTACTGAAGCTTCTGCCACTAGCCATGACATAGACGATGAAATGCCATCAACGTCGTCTGCTAAGGCCGATGCCCAATGTGATAGTAGAGGGCGTGTAAAATCCAAAAAGCCAAAGTTCAGTAAAAAGAACCAAAAAAAGAAATTTAAATCGTCTGAGGAGAAACGTAAACTTGCCAATATGCCATTTACAACATGGAGTGGCAAGGAACGGCTGAAGCCCTGGCCTATGTTCATGGCTAGTGGTTCAGCTTCACATGACGATGGAAGCCCTCATTCTCCCGCTAGAAAAATTTAAAACAGTTAAGCTGGAAAGAGCACAGAAAAGAACTGTGCGCTCTGAGATGGTATCACAAATCCCCAAGGAGAGTCCAATTGTGTCGGTGTTTGTGATGCCTGACCTTCCCAACACTGGACGGGAAGAGGTGGCTCCTTCCACCATTTGCACGCACCCTGCAAGTGCTGGAAGGAGCACCCACAGTCCAGTTCCTGATATTCAAATTGAAGATGTCACTGTTGAAGTACACCAGGATGAGGATATGGGTGTTGCTGGCGCTGAGGAGGAAGTTGACGATGAGGATTCTGATGGTGATGTGGTTTGTTTAAGTCAGGCACCGGGGGAGACACCTGTTGTCCTTAGGATGAAAAAGCCCATTGTGATGCCTGGGCAAACTACCAAAAAAGCCACCACTTCAGTGTGGAATTATTTCTCCTCAAATCCGGACAACAGGTGTCAAGCCATCTGTTGCCTCTGTCAATCTGTAATAAGTAGGGGTAAGGATGTTAACCACCTAGGAACATCCTCCCTTATACGTCACCTGCTGCGCATTCATCAGAAGTCACTGTCAAGTTGTGATACTTTGGGTAAGAGCGTAAGCAGTCCACTGACACCTAAATCCCTTCTTCCTCCTGTACCCAAGCTCCTGCAAGCCACACCACTAACACCCTCAACGTCAACTTCCTCCTCAGTCAGGAACATCCATAGTCCTGCAGGCCATGTCACTGTCAAGACTGAGGAGTCCTCTCCTAACCGGGATTCCTCCGTAGGATCCTTGAGTGGTACGCCTGCTGTTGCTGCTGCTGCCGTTGTTGCTGCTTGGAGTCGATCGTCATCCCAGAGGGGGAGTCCGATGACCACTTGTACTACTTCCAGTAAGCAATAGACTGTCCAACAGCCCTTTGTGAGGAAGATGAAATATGACAGCAGTCATCCTTTTGCAAAGCAGATAACTGAGGCCTTGACAGCTATGTTGGTGTTAGAGGTGCGTCCGGTATCCACCACTAGTTCAGAGTCACTTAAAGATTTGTTTGAGGTACTGTGTCCCCGGTATCAAATCCCATCTAGGTTCCACTTTTCTAGGCAGGCGATACCGAGAATGTACACAAAGGTCAGCAAAAGAGTCACCAGTGTCCTAAAAAATGCGGTTGTATCCAGTGTCCACTTAACCACGGACATGTGGACAAGTGGAACAGGGCAGACTAAGGACTATATGACTATAACAGCCCACTGGGTAGATGTATGGCCTCCCGCAGCGGCACCAGTAGCAGCATCTTGCAAACGCCAACTCATTCCTAGGCAGTCTACGCTATATATCACCGCTTTCCATAAGAGGCACACAGCTGACAACCTCTTACGGAAACTGAAGAACATCATCGCAGAATGGCTTACCCCAATTGGAATCTCCTGGGGATTTGTGATATCGGACAACGCCACCAATATTGTGCGTGCATTACAACTGGGCAAATTTTTTGCACATACAATTAATTTGGTGGTGCAGAATTTTTTGAAAAATGAGAGGGGTGTGCAGGAGATGTTGTCGGTGGCCCGAAAAATTGTGGGCCACTTTCGGCATTCTGCCACTGCGTGCCGAAGACTGAAGCACCAGCAAACACTCCTGAACCTGCCCCGCCATCAACTGAAGCAAGAGGTGGCAACGAGGTGGAATTCAACACTCTATATGCTTCAGAGGATGGAGGAGCAGCAAAAGGCCATTTAAGCCTATACATCCACCTACGATATAGGCAAAGGAGGGGTAATGCACCTGACTCAAGCGCAGTGGAGAATGATTTCCGTCTTGTGCAAGGTTCTCCAACCCTTCGAACTTGCCACACGTGAAATCAGTTCAGACACTGCCAGCTTGAGTCAGGTCATTCCCCTCATCAGGCTTTTGCAGAAGCAGCTGGATAAATTGAAGGAGGAGCTAAGACGGAGCGATTCCGCAAAGTTTGTGGGACTTGTGGATGGAGCCCTTCCTTCGCTTTGCCAGGATTCAAGGGTGTTCAATCTCTTGAAATCAGAGCACTACATTTTGGCCACCGTGCTCGATCCTAGGTTTAAAGCCTACGTTGTATCTCTCTTTTCAGCAGACACAAGTCTGCAGAGGTGCAAAGACCTGCTGGTTAGTAAATTGTCAACTCAAGCGGAACGTGACCCATCAACAGCTCCTCTTTCAATTTCTCCCGCAACTGGGGCTGCAAGGAAAAGGATAACATTTCCTAGCCCACCCGCTGGCGGTGATGCAGGGCAGTCAGGAGCGAAAGCTGACATCTGGTCCGGACTGAAGGACCTGCCAACGATTATTGACATGTCTACTGTCACTGCATATGATTCTGTCACCATTGAAAGAATGGTGGAGGATTATATGAGTGACAGCATCTGAACTGGTTTTGCCAAAACCACCCTCTCGTGTTTTGGTTTTGGATCTGGATTATTTTTGAAAAACAAACAAACAAACAAACAAACAAACATAAAAACAGCTAAAATCACAGAATGTGGGGGTAATTTGGATCCTACGGTATTATTGACCTCAATAACATTCATTTACACTAATTTTCAGTCTATTCTGAACACCTCACAATATTGTTTTTAGGCCAAAAGGTTGCATCGAGGTGGCTGTATGACTAAGCTCTGCGACACAAGTGTGCGGCACAAACACCTGCCCATCTAGGGGTGGCACTGCAGTTGCAGACAGGATGGCACTTAAAAAAACTAGTCCCCAAACAGCACATGATGCAAAGAAGTAAAAGAGGTATAATGAGGTAGCTGTAGGACTAAGCTAAGCGACACAAGTGTGCGGCACAAACACCTAGCCCATCTAGGAGTGGCACTGCAGTCCCACTGCACTAATGGCAGATACCGGACGCAAGTCTAACACCAGCATAGTTGTTATGGCCTCAGTAATCCACTTAGCAACAGGGTGACTGCTGTCATATTTCCTCTTCCTCACAAAGGACTGTTGGACAGTCAATTGCTTAGTTGAAGTAGTACAAGTGGTCTTCCGACTTCCCCTCTGGGGTGACGATCAACTCCCAGCAGCAACAACAGCAGCGGCAGCAGCAGCAGCAGTAGGAGGAAGTGGTTCTTGATCTTTCCCTATTTTATCCCTCTAAATTTTTGTTTTCCATTATTTTTCTGGAGTTATATTAAAAAATGCAGCACAGGAGAGCGTACCTCTACACCACAAAGTGCAATCCCTGTAAAAAAAAATTGGATTCAATATTAATAACCCCTTTATTTGGAGTAAATAATATACAGCACCACTGAATTTATATGGCAGCACCACTGGACTGGACTTATACGGCAGTACCACTGGAATTATACGGCAGTATCACTGGACTGGATTTATACGCCAGTACCACTGGACATATACGGCAGTATCACTGGATTTTTACGGCAGTACAGCTGGCCATATTTGGCAGTATCACTGGACTGGATTAAGCGCCAGTACCACTGGACATATGCGGCAGTATCACTGGATTATATGGCAGTACCGCTGGACATATACAGCAGTATCACTGGATTTATACGGCAGTACCACTGGATTTAAATGGCATTACCGCTGGACATATACGACAGTATCACTTGACATATACGGCAGTATCACTGGACTGGATTTATACACCAGTAACACTGGACATACACGGCAGTATCACTGGACTGGTTTTATACACCAGTACCAATGGACATATTATGGCAGTATCACTAGATTTATACTTCAGTACTGCTGGACATATATACGGCAGTATCACTGGACATATACAGCAGTATCACTGGATTTATACGCAGTACAGCTGGATATATACGGCAGTACCACTGGACATATATGGCAATATCACTGGACTGGATTTTTACACCAGTACCACTGGACACATATGTCAGTATCACTGGATTTATACGGCAGTACCACTGGACATATACAGCAGTACCACTGGACATATACAGCAGTACCACTGGACATGTTCGGCAGTATCACTGGATTTATACGGCAGTACCGCTGGACATATACGCCAGTATCACTGGATTTATACGGCAGTATCACTGGACCAGATCTATACGCCAGTACCACTGGACATATACGACAGCATCACTAAATTTATACGGCAGCACCAGTGGACATATACGGCAGTATCACTGGATTTATACGGCAGTACCGCGGGACATATATGGGAGTATCACTGAACCGGATCTATACGCCAGTACCACTGAACATATACGACAGTATCACTGGATTTATACAGCAGTCTGCCGGCTGTTGGGATCCCAGCGCACAAGATACCGGCGCCGGAATCCCGACACCTGGCATACCGACATTTATTCTCCCTCTTGGGGGTCCATGACCCCCCTGGAGGGAGAATACTGCCCGCAGTGTGGTGAGTGCAGCGAGCCTGCAAGGGGCTCATTTGCACTCGCCCAGCTGGCGGTATGCCAGTGGTTGGAATCCCGGTGCCGGTATGTTGGCCGCCGGGATCCCGGACGCCGGCACACCATACCACACTCCTGCTGGACATATACGGCAGTATCACTGGACTGGATTTATACAGTAGTACCACTGGACATATACGACAGTATCACTGGATTTATACGGCAGTACCGCTAGACATATACGGCAGTATCACTGGAGATATATGGCGGTATCACTGGAGATATACGGCAGTACCACTGGACATATACAGCAGCACAGGGACACCACCACTGTACTGATGTAGGACAACACAGCATCACTGCACTGGACTGACACAGCATAAGACACTACACTGGACTGAGCAGCACAAGACAGCACTGGAATCGCCACCCCACTTTCCCTCCCGCACAGACACTGGCACAGATATTGAGGACGGAGAAACGTCCTCTCGCTACACTCTCCAATGCCAGAGTGAAAATGGCGGCCACGCACGGCTCCTTATATGGAACCGCGAGAATCCGACCGCGGGATGATGACGTTTTGCCTCGTTCTGGTTTCCGAGTCAGGCGGGAAAACCTGAGCAGAACTTTGATATGGGCTCGGGTAGTGAAGGCCGGTAGGGTTCAGTTCTCAGGGAACCGAACCCGCTCATCTCTAATGTATATATAAATGGAGCACCAGGACTCTGTGTATGTATACAGCGGCGTGTAAACATATTCAACTCCCTAAAAAGTTAACTGATCTGCCTTTATTACAAATGATACTTATCAGACTGTAATTGTAACTCAATAGGCTTTCAAAGTAAATTTTCATACTTATAATTAATTGTCTGCAGATTTTAAGAAATGAAAAAAAATATGTAGTATTCAAACCCTCTGCTGCGGAAGTTCCATGTTTACAAAGAAACAAGACATTGGCCTAACAATTGGCTTTCAATTAGCCTTTACCTGCGAATCATTAAAAAGGCAGCTTTTATGGATAAAAGACACCCAAATTCAAATAACACTTGTCATGCAGTGAATCTGTAAGAAAGCTGTGAAAATTAAGACCAAAGAGCATTCTAAGAAAATTAAGGATAAGGTGATAGACATGCAGAAGAGAGGAAAAGGCAACAAAAAAAAATCCATGTTCGTGGATAGCCCTTTGAACACTGCTGCAGCTCTATACCTGGGTGTACTGGCGCCCTGTGCCAGCCACGCCCCCCTGAGTGCATGATGTAATGCAGAGGGGGCAGGGTTACCATCGCTGGGAATTACAGCAATGCCCAGACCATCTGTAAGGGCTGCTGTGTGTACATCTGAAGCGACCTAAGGACGATCCAGGCAGCACTGCAGCAGAGAATCCTCCCAGTTACAGCCCGTACTGTTGGATTAGTTGTGAAGAGATGAAAGCTGCTTCATTTCACCAAGTCACTGCCTTCCCAAATCAATCCCACAAACTCAACATTAGAGCAAGAAGATGACTTGTGAGGGAAGCTACAGAGAGGCAAACTGTCACTTTGAAGGCGCTACTGAGTTCAGCTGCAGAGTGAAGATGCACCAGTCAGCCATAGCAAGAGCTCTGCATAAAACTGGCCTGTATTGAAGGGTGGTTAAAAAGAAGCAATTACTGAAGTAAAACCACATCAAGCACGTCTGGTGCTTGCCAGAAAATATCAGAATGACTCATAATGGCCCAAGATAGCACAGTAGCTGTGAAGTACTGCAGGCCATAGTAAGTTGGTGGTCAACAGAAGCATGCCATGATAGTCTTAATAATGTGGCACATAATATGTATGTAACCATGTCTTTGTAAGATGTCATATATTTTTTATATTTAGTGCTGACGCATAACCTGGCATAATAATTTACTTGTGACCCTATTACAGTACATACTTTAATTGAAAAAAATGATCAGGTGTGGTAAAAGAGAACTTCTCACAAGCTATCTTAGACTGTTTTATATGGCAACTTATGAACTGGATGCACTACTATGTGGCATAAAGTAATGTAAATTGTGGTCAATACTGTGAGACATAATATGAATTGAATGCCCTACCCTGTGGCATATTAATTGGGGACACTACTGTGCAGCATAATATGAAATGTGGGAACACCTGTGTGGCAACATATCAATTAGGGGCATTATTTTACAGTACACATAGGGAATGAATAAAATGATATATCACGCTAAATCTCCTTTCTAAAGTGATCCCCGTTATCGCACATACAGTACCGCACCCATAGTAATCAGGTTTAGCTGCGTAATGGGTTAGGATGCCTCACAACCCCGGGGGTAGTGAGCTGAAATGATGATACCACGCCCGCCAGCAGAAACAAAACTGGTGTGGAAGTGGGAGGAAAGAATTGAATACCGCCAATAATGTAACATTGATTTTATTAATATAACTGTATACATCAGCTTTAGCTTCACCTCCAACATTTTGTCATTTCCACCTTACCCAAAAAAATCCTAGCGTGAACACTTGTATGTATACATACATGAGCCAGGGGCCTAATTCAGACCTGATCACAGCAGCAAATGTTAGTAAATGGGCAAAACCATTTGCACTGCAGGGGGGCAGATATAACATGTGCAGAGAGAGTCAGATTTGGGTGGATTATATTGTTTCTGTGCTGGGTAAATAAATTAGGCCCCAGGTGCATTTATAGAGAGAAGAGAACCCGTGTGCAGTCTCCATCGCAGGCCCCCTTCTCTCTGGCATCAGTAGACTCTGGCATAATGCCAGAGTCTACTGCGCATGCGCAGATTCCCGGGAACATGGCGACCGTGCCTTGTTCCCGGGGATACCTCCACTTCGCAAGCGCAAATCACTCGGAAATGGCCGTGGTGGCCATTTTCCAAGTGATTTGTGCACGCACACCAGGGCCGCCACTGCGGGACTCCAGAGGAGTTAGTATAATATGTTGGTGCGGTGTGGGCCCCCCTGGACCGAGCGGCCGTGTGCACCGCACACACTGCACCCATTATAGAAACGTCTATGCATGGAGCACTGAAGCTCTATGTACATTAGGGTATACTTGACAACTTTGAAATTTTCTCGTCCAGGACAGTTCTCCGAGGGTAATGCAGCTGATCGCTGTGAGGGACAGGGCTGGATGCTTCTGTTCATTAGTACCCTCCCTAACGTAATTTGCAAAATGCAAAAAATTACAGGCCAGAGACTAGGGCCAAGATAATGTAATTCTATCCGAATTGTGTCATCACACCCCATCAATTTTACTGACCAGTGCGTTAGATGCAGGGAGTGGCTGGCGGTTAACCTACTCTTCAGTGAGTCCATGGAAGTCCTCAGTATTACAGGAAAGTAGGCAAGTGTGCATAGAGGTCTCAGTTTGAATGTTTTTCTCCTTTAAAAAAGATTATTATATAGAGGTAAAAATCTGTGTATTCCACAAAAATACCTGTTTAAGAAGAAAGGAAATATAAGACTTGATAAAATAGTAATGGTAGTAAGTACTCAGTAGAATGAAACCAGGGTCATGTGCTTAATTCAATTTGTATTTTTTTTTTTTTACCCACAAGGCAGGTGTTAGCACCACTGATTGTATTAAAGCTGTCAAAATGTTGCTTTTGCCAATGTTTCTGTATTTTTCCAGACATGTTCTAACCACACAGGGATATTGCACATAAATATATTTTAGACTTCTTTGCTTGAAGCTCTGTGTCTCTAGAACGATGTAACACACAGTGCCCTTTTGTGAGGCTCGTTAATCTTATGCCACTTTATCCCTCAGAGGACAAAGGATTTGTGGGATCGAGGAAGACTAACCACTTTGTACAAGACAGATCATAAATAATGATTATTAACAGTGATCTAACCTTGTGTTTTGTTTTTCAGATACACTGTCCATAGCATGTTTCATTTCTGTCAGTACCGTCCTGAAGTGAAAGGGATACATACAATCCAATCCCTTTGTGCCATTTGCAGAATCTAACACAAGATTGCAAGCTTTGTTCCATCATGTGCGCCAGCCTTCATCCGAAGAGAATGACTCAACTGCTAAAACATATTATTAAACTGTATTATGGACAACAGCGATCATACTTTATGAAAACCGTGCAGACCTGATGCATAATCACAGGAAAAACACAGCAATACATTATGGAACAATTTACTTTACCTCACTGAAGATAAATAGCGTGCAGCATCCTTAGCTATTCAGGACACACTCCCACCTTACATTATCAGTGCGATCTGCTGCTATAGGTCCAAAAGGGAGGTTCTCTTGAGGGCTAGCTTTGTGGAACAAAAAAATAAATAAAAAGGGAGGAAGTGGTAATGGACTTCAGTACAATGGAGAGCGCTCAAAATTCAAAGGGACAACAAATCATGACTCTTTTTTTTTTTAATGCAATATTTTTATTGAAAAGAAGTCGAGTAAATCAGTACAGGTCAAACAAGAGATGATGATACCCAATAAGATCAACAGAACATACATTATATCCCGTAGGATATGTTGAGGCATAAAAAGAAAACGGGTGCATCAGCAATTCAAAACAAATATCGACAACAAATTTTCTGTAATTTTACGAGTCGAAAAGAGAAAAAGAGAGAAAAGAGCAGAGATGAAAAGAGGAGGATGGGGGGAAGAGGGGGGGGGGGGTAAGGGAAGGTGAGACCACTAAGGAGGGTATCCATGGTACACTCGCAGGGTTTGACACCCAACCATTAAGGCTGCAGCATAATATATCACACCCGGACAATAGAGGTTTTAGCATAAGTGAACCAGGGTTCCCAAATCCTCATATATTTATCCGATCTATCACGCAAGGATGCTGTAATTTTCTCCATCGTGGAGATATACCATAGTTTGGACAGTAACATGCTCATAGGAGGGATAGTGGGCTTCTTCCAGCACTTAGCTAGCACACATCTAGCTGCATGAAGAATGTGGAGAACAAGACTATTCGCATGACTACTGATTTTAGACCAAGGAAGGCCCAACAATGCTGTCCAGGGACCCAGTGTGACTTGGGTGCCAAGAACAGAACCAATCAGTTGCTCCACTTGGACCCAGAAGGAGCAAATTTTGGGGCAGGACCACCAGATGTGTTTGATGTCGCCAGTCCGACCACACTCCCGCCAACACAGTGGGGAGGACCCAGGGAAAATCCTATGCAATGTCGCCGGGACCAGATACCATCTGGTATATACTTTATAGGAGTTTTCCTTAATTAGCGAGGATATAGAGGACTGGGTGACATTTTGCCTAATGACCTCCCAGGAATCCTCCCCAGGTGGGGGGCCCAAGTCCTGCTCCCACTTACTCTCATGCGGCAGTGTATCTGCTGATTTTAGGGAGCGTAACAAACTATACAATATAGAGATAATACCCTGTCACATAGGAGAGTAAACACAGAGTCGTTCAAAAGGGGTAAGTTGGCGTATAACCTTGGATTTTGGAAGGGAATTTAAAAAAGAGCGGAGTTGTAGAAATTCGTATAGAACAGGTTGGGGAATATCATATTTGTCACTTAGGGCGTTTAAAGGGCGCCACGAAGAACCTTCAATAAAATAAAAAAAACAGTTCCGGGCGTGGGTTCAGGTGAAACCACGAATGGGAACATAAGGCGGAGCCAGGGGGGAAATCCTGGTTATCCCAAATAAAGGTGATGGGGGATGGGAACGTAGAGAGACCGTAATGTCGAATGCAGAAAGACCGTAGGGAGCAAGTGAGTTTTGTAGTGGGAGCGCATGATTGTATCTTCTGATTAGGTTTAAGGGGTGCAAGTAAGGAAACCAGGGTGGAGACCTTGGCCGACAGGAGTTCAATTTGTATCCAAGGCAGGTGGGGTGTACGGGAGAACCAGGTGAGGGCCTGGCTCAAATGAGTGGCATGATAGTATTTGCGGATATCCGGTAAGCCTCTGCCACCTGCCACCGGATCCCTTATCAAGGTAGAGGTCTTAACTCTGGGAGGTTTATTGGCCCATAGAAATTTCAGGAAGAGTTTCTGCATTTGACTTACAGCCGCTGCGGGGATGCGTACCGGTATCGTTTGGATCAGATATAAAAGCCTGGGTAAGATGTTCATTTTCACTGAGACTATACGTCCAAACCAGGTCATCACCTGTTTGTCCCAAGCTTGTAGATCCGATTCAATACACTTAAAAAGGGTTGGGAAATTTTCTGAATACAGAGACCCATAGGAATTCGTGATGAACACACCTAAGTATTTAATTTTCTTGGAGCGCCAAGTGAAGTTAAAATTAGCGGCAAGGAGAGACCTGGTTTCCTCACTAAGATGTAAGGGAAGGGCTTCCGATTTGGAGTAGTTAATGCGGTATCCCGAGTAAAAAGAATATGATGACAGAGTTCGAAATAGATTAGGGATAGATGTATGGGGGGAGGAAAGGGTCAACAAAACATCATCTGCAAATAGTGATCATTTAAACTCCACATCTTCGACTAGTATACCCCTAATATCAGGGTTCGCTCTAATCATACACGCCAAGGGCTCGATAGTCATAGCAAAAATCAATGGTGACAAAGGACACCCCTGGCGCGTACCGTTAGTAATTTGGAACAGACAAGAGTCCTTGCCATTTACCCGAACCCTGGCCGAAGGGTTAGAATAAAGTGCCTGGATGCCCTGGAGTAGGCTTCCCCCCAGGCCAAACCTACGCAGGGTGGCAAACATAAAGGGCCACAGTATTTTATCAAAAGCTTTCTCCGTGTCAAGCGAGAGAAGGATAGAAGGCATTTTAACTTTGTTGATGAGGTGAACTAAATTAACAGTTCTTCGGGTATTGTCTCTAGCTTGTCGGCCTGGGATGAAGCCCACCTGGTCAGCATGAATCAATTGCGGGAGAACTGAGTTCAGTCTCAGAGCTAGGATCTTGGCGACAAGTTTAATATCATTATTTAGCAGGGAGATAGGGCGATAACTAGAACAAGAGTTGGGGTCCTTTCCTGGTTTATGGATTAAGACAATCCGAGCCTCCAAAGTACGCGGGGATAAAGGTTCACCCTTAAGGAAACCATTAAAGAGCCTACAGAGATGGGGCAGAAGAATCCCCTTGAATTTCTTAAAATACATAATAGACATGCCATCAGGTCCCAGGGCCTTACCTGGCTTCTGGATCTTGAGAGCATTGTCTATTTCTTTAATAGTTATCTCTGAGCCCAACTGAGACACCACAGAGCTACTCAGCGACGGTAAATTGCATTTATCTAAAAGGGACTCAATCCCCTCGCTGAATCTTAATGAAGGTGAGGAAGCCACATCCGCATTATATAGCGATTTATAGTATTCCTCAAATTCACCAAGAATGTGGTCAGGTTCATGCGTCAATACCCCTTGTTTAGTGCGGATAGACAGAATATTCTTGGAGGAAATCTGAGCTCTCAGCTTCCTGGCAAAAAGTTTATCTGCCTTGTCCCCTTTTTCGTAATACACCTGGTGAAGGCGCCTAAGGCATTGTTCCGTCTTGTGAGACAACAACATGTTAAGTTCACCCCTAACTTTAAGTAACTTATCAAAGTCAGCTGGGCGCAGGGAAGACTTGTGAGCTTCCTCCAGACGATGGAGTTGGTCAGTCAACTCGAAAATCTTTTGGGAGCGTTGTTTGGTGAGCCTAGCTGCGATTTGTATGAAGTGGCCCCGAAGGACCGCCTTATGAGCTTCCCACAAGGTCATATCGGACATATCCGGGGTCTGATTCAAACTAAAGTAATCAGTCAGTACCTGAGTGACTTGCGGCAGGACATCGGTATGCTGGAGAAGAGCGTCATTAAGGGACCAGGAAGGAGGAGAAAGAGTGCGGGATAAACCAAAGAGAGTCAATGATACCGGGGCATGGTCAGACCATGTGATTGGAAGAATAAGACATTTTTGGATCTTGGAAGTTAAGTCTCTGTTACACACACCAGTGCTAACAGGAGTATACCGGTGTATGAACAGAGAGGGAAGCGAAGCAAACGAACTCACAAACAGTATAACATAACATACACAGGAGGTGATGGAATAACTAATAAACACAAAGTGAACGGAGAAGCCCAAAGGCTCAGGAATTGGGTGTCTCCCTAGTGTCAGGAATGCTCAGATGGAATAGAGCGGACAATGAAGCGAGGTGTAGTGATTTAACATGTGGAGCACTTGAAATGATGTTGCTAAGAGCAACAGAAAAAACCCCAAAGGGTTACCAACGGATGTAAGAATAAACTCCTTGGTCAGAGATAGAAATATAGACACAAGGAGAGTATCCACAATCCTAACCCCCACTTGCAGGGCACAGGTTCAGCTTACTGCCACTAAACTGACACCTGGACGCCCTGCACAGTGAGGGAGGATTAAGCAAGCAGGTCTGAGAGTACAGCCGCAAACCTGCTGGGTTCACAGAATAGCAAAAGAACCCCAGCAGGTCAAACAACTGACTCCAGTCTTACTGCTAGGTCCGGATTGGCAGAATGAAGTACCGAATCCCAAGGCCTATTCGAAGTAAGCAACAAGTAAATACAAAGTCACACAGTACTAGCTAACTCTCTGGAACTGACTAACAAACAAAGATTCAGCAGCATTTACCTAGCCTGAGAGGATGGTTTATATAGCAGGTGCTGTCCATGCCCCACTCAGACCTCACAGACTCACAAACTCCTCGAGAGCGCATCAGCCTTGATGTTTTTTGACCCAGGGCGATATGTTATCAAAAAATTAAAGCGAGCAAAAAACAAAGCCTATCGTGCCTGCCTGGCATTGAGCCGCTTCGCTGACTCTAAATATGCCAGATTCTTATGGTCGGTGAGAATTGAGACCACAAACTTAGCCCCCTCAAGCCAGTGTCTCCACTCCCCGAGTGCATCCTTTATAGCCAACAATTCCCGGTTACCCACATCATAATTCATCTCGGCAGACGAAAATTTACGGGAAAAGTAAGCACAGGGATGAAGGCGATTATCAGACACCCCCATCTGAGAGAGCACTGCCCCAATACCTATCTCAGAGGCATCCACTTCTACCACAAAAGGACGCTCTGGATCTGGGTGTCGCAGCACCTTGGCCGAGACAAATGCCCTTTTGAGACGGGCAAAGGCCGCTTTGGCCTCACAAGACCAGTGAGCAACATCCGCCCCTTTCTTAGTGAGTGCCACCAAGGGGGCCACTATAGACGAAAATCCAGCGATAAACGGTCTATAAAAATTCGCAAAGCCCAGAAAACGCTGAAGCGCCTTCAAACTAGTGGGCTGCACCCAATCCAGGACTGCCTGTACCTTAGAACCCTCCATTTGGAAACCTTCTGAGGAGATAATATACCCTAGAAATGCGATTTGCTGGACTTCAAACTCGCACTTCTCCAGCTTCGCCCCAAGCTGGTGGTCTCTGAGTTTCTGGAGGACTAAGCGTACATGCTTCCGATGTTCCTCCAGGGAATGAGAGAAGATTAGGATGTCATCTAGATAAACAACTAAGAATCTATCCAAATATTCCCTGAGCACATCGTTCATGAATTCCTGGAAGACTGCCGGGGCATTAGAGAGCCCAAAAGGCATCACCAAATATTCATAATGCCCTGAGTGGGTATTAAAGGCAGTCTTCCATTCATCCCCCTCTCTTATTCGGATTAGATTGTAAGCACCGCGTAGGTCAATCTTAGAAAAAATGGTGGCAGTACGAAGCTGGTCAAACAAAACCGAAATGAGAGGCAGTGGGTACGAGTTTTTAATCGTGATACGGTTCAATTCCCTGAAGTCGATGCAGGGTCGCAACGAACCGTCCTTTTTACCCACGAAGAAGAACCCCGACCCAACTGGGGACTGTGAGGGTCTGATAAATCCCTTAGCCAAGTTCTCCAGAATGTACTCTGCCATAGCCTGAGTCTCAGGACGTGACAGGGAGTACAACCTGCTCTTGGGAAGCTTAGCATCCGGCAACAAATCAATGGCACAGTCATAGGGGCGATGGGGAGGTAGTACCTCCGCAACTTTTTTGGAGAACACATCCGCAAAATCTGCATAACATCCTGGCAATCCTGGCAAATTTAGCTGCGAGAGCCTGACTGGAAGGCTCAAGCAACTCCTGAAACAATCACTACCCCAACTAAGAATCTCCCCACAGACCCAGTCAAATTGAGGGTTATGGGCCCTTAACCAGGGTAACCCCAAAACCAATGGGGCAAAAGAACAGACAGTCACATAAAAAGACAATTTTTCAGAGTGTGTGGCTCCAATAAATAAAGGAATTTGGCTGGTGCAGGAGGTAATTTTACCCTGGGACAATTTAACCCACAGATCTCAATCTCTGATGCCAAAGGTACTGAGGGAACAGAGTGTTCCAGGGCGAATTGACGGTCCATGAAAACCCCATCGGCCCCACTGTCAACAAAGGCCTCAGTCTTGACAGTTTGACCGAGGATCTCCAAAGTCACCGGAATGAGAAAAGTCTTTTTGGGAAATTCTGACTTCTGGCCTGACAGGATATTTCCCATCACCCTCAGGCCCTGAAGTTTTCCGGTTTTTCTGGGCATGATACTACAACATGACCTTCATTCCCACAGTACAAACACAAACCCTGCTGTCTCCTCCGCGTCTTCTCACGCGAGGAGAGGCGGGTAGCCCCAATCTGCATAGGCTCCTCTGAATGTTCCTCAGAGTCTGAGGTTCCCTTGGGAAAAAAGGAAACTGCGGTCTCCCTTTCGAGCATACGCTCTCTCAGCCGTCTATCCACCCGGATGGATAACTGCATGAGCTGATCTAAGCTATCAGGCGAGGGATATTGTACCAGTTGGTCCTTTATCTGGTCAGAAAGGCCCCTTCGGTACTGGTTTCTCAGGGCTGGGTCATTCCACTGGGTATCATGAGCCAACCTCCGAAACTCCGTACTATAAACCTCAGCTGGCCGTCGCCCTTGCTTAAGAACCGTAATCTGAGCCTCGGCTGAAGCCATCTTGTCAGGGTCATCATACAAAATGCCCAGTGCCGTAAAAAAAGCATCAACACTTTTAAGCGACGGACAGTCAGGCTGTAACCCATATGCCCAGACCTGTGGGTCTCCTTGTAGCAAGGAAATCACCATGCCCACCCACTGAATCTCCGACCCAGAAGACTGGTGCCTAAGCCTGAAATATAGCTTACAGCTCTCCTTGAAACAAAAGAACTTCGAGCGATCTCCAGAAAAACGATCCGGGAGATTTACTTTCGGCTCCTTAACCCCTGAACTTGCCGCTGCTGCTGCGGGAGCTCCGCTAGCGGCCTGCGGGGTGTTCATTTTAATGGACATCTCATTAAATTGTCGAGTCAGGACCTGCACCTGATCGACCACCTGTTGCAAAGTATTTTGAGGGGTATGCTCCATATTCCCACAAAATTTCAACAGGAGTAGGGCTGCTGAATATGTTACACACACCAGTGCTAACAGGAGTATACCGGTGTATGAACAGAGAGGGAAGCGAAGCAAACGAACTCACAGACAGTATAACATAACATACACAGGAGGTGATGGAATAACTAATAAACACAAAGTGAACGGAGAAGCCCAAAGGCTCAGGAATTGGGTGTCTCCCTAGTGTCAGGAATGCTCAGATGGAATAGAGCGGACAATGAAGCGAGGTGTAGTGATTTAAGTGGAGCACCTGAAATGATGTTGCTAAGAGCAACAGAAAAAACCCCAAAGGGTTACCAACGGGTGTGGGAATAAACTCCTTTGTCAGAGATAGAAATATAGACACAAGGAGAGTATCCACAATCCTAACCCCCACTTGCAGGGCACAGGTTCAGCTTACTGCCACTAAACTGACACCTGGACGCCCTGCACAGTGAGGGAGGATTAAGCAAGCAGGTCTGAGAGTACAGCCGCAAACCTGCTGGGTTCACAGAATAGCAAAAGAACCCCAGCAGGTCAAACAACTGACTCCAGTCTTACTGCTAGGTCCGGATTGGCAGAATGAAGTACCGAATCCCAAGGCCTATTCGCAGTAAGCAACAAGTAAATACAAAGTCACACAGTACTAGCTAACTCTCTGGAACTGACTAACAAACAAAGATTCAGCAGCATTTGCCTAGCCTGAGAGGATGGTTTATATAGCAGGTGCTGTCCACGCCCCACTCAGACCTCACAGACTGTGAGCACAAAACCAGCGCCGGATTCCCTGCCGTGCACAGAGCCTGTAACCACTACACAGTAAAAACCCGGACCGGAGTATCAGCTGCGCTCAGGTTACTTCGCTAACACTTGCCTCCCGGTTGCCATGGCGATGTGGCAGCACAGAGCAGGAGATCCTAACAGTCTCTCCCGATCATAATCATATCAATCCTTGTATAAAGATTATGTACCGGAGAGAAAAAAGTATAGTCTTTGATTAAGGGATCCAGAGCTCTCCAGGAATCGAAGAGAAGATGGTTTTTAAGTAAGGACAAAAGGGCTCTAGAATTACGATTGCTGGTATGGGACTGGGAAGGTGGGAGGGAATGAGAACGGTCGAGGCTATGGTGGAGTATGGTATTGAAATCCCCTGCCATTAAAATATCGCCCTTTCTATATTGGGCTATCTTAGAATCTAAGGAAGCGAAGAATGAGGCCTGATTAACATTAGGGGCATAAACATTAATCAGAGTGATAGGAACATTATTAAGCCTGCCCACAATAATGAGAAATCGACCCCGTTTGTCTCTGATAATTTTTTCTGACTCTAAGTGTAAATGGGCGAGAATCAGTATGGCGACCCCCCGCTTCTTCTGGGTACGATCGCATGCATGTATAACTACCGGGTGACGCTTTGATCGCAATTCGGGGTGGGCGGTACCTCTGAAATGCGTCTCCTGAAGGAACACCAGATCTCCCCCAACCTGTTTTAGAAAAAGGAATAGTTTAGTCCTCTTTTGGGGGCTATTAAGACCCTTCACATTGTAAGTTATAACGTTAACCGACATAACAGTATATATGAGCGCAGAGCTATAGCATCCCTAAAAACCCACGGTTGGCCTCCTGTGGAAACAGAGGGAAGGGAAGAGGGGGAAGGCAGGAAAAAGAAGGAGAGAGGAGAAGAAAGACATTGAGAACAGTACAAACAGAACAAATATAACAATAAACCGAGCCAAGGGCCCGCTGTACTCGCCCTGCGGGACCACATGTTTGAGCTCCCGTATGGGGTATTAAGGGAGAGAATGTCTCCCCTACGCTCAAAACCGGCTATAATGGCTCGGCAGGGGGCGTGGCGTCGCACGTCAATGAATCTGCCGGAAAAAGACAGAGACACTCAAAAAAACAAAACACAAAAAGGAGAACGAACAGGGCGACCCTGGGTGGTCGGAGCAACATTTGATAACAATAAAACACATCAGAACCTGAGGAACAGTAACAACATGGGTTCGAGCAGGGAAGCTCAGGAGAGAGAAAATAGGGAACCTCTAAAATGCAAAACACAGTAGTATTTAGTAATATACAGTAACCCATTAAGATAACACGTGGAACAAAGTTCACGGAGGGTCACATCTGGAAGAGGCTTTTGCCGGGACTGTCGACCAAAGACGTCGGGGTGCTGAGCTGCGGGAGAGGTGAGCTTGGGGTGCGTGGAGGACCCGGTACTGCCTGTGGAGGAGAAGGCTTGTCAAGCGCCGGGGGGGGCAAGTTCAGTTGCAAAAGAAGCCGATGGGCATCCTCCTTGGATCGCGCCAGTAGTCGTTTCCCGTCAAGCTGTACTATCAAAGCAAAAGGATAACCCCACCGGTACCTGATTTGATTCTCCCTGATAATCTGGGTGTACTCCTTCAAATCAAAGCGCCTCCTGAGAGTAATAGGGGATAAGTCCTGGAACACCAGCAACTTGTGCGTTTCAAATAGACACACGTCCTTGTTACGGGCGGCAGTCAGGAGTCTGTCCTTAGTTTTAAAGTAATGACAGCGTAACACCACATCACGCGGAGGGGACGATGAAGAAGGTTTTTGGCGTAGGGAGCGGTGAGCCCTATCCAAGAGGAAAAGCTCAGGTGGAGTGTCCGGCAGGAGATATTGAAAGAAGCGGATGAGAAAACCCTCCAACTGGGCAGGTTCCACCGACTCCGGGATATATTTAATGCGGAGATTATTACGTCTGGCGCGATTATCTGCGTCTTCCTGCTGATCTTGAAGAAGGTAAGTGTCCTCCTGCATAGCATAAACAGAGTGCTCCATCTCCTGCTGGAAGTTGATAACCTCGTCAATTTTCTGTTCGACGTCATTAGTACGAGCACCACGGTCCGATATCTCATCCTTGAGACCAGAGATGGCCTTATGTATCTCCGAGTGGAAAGCCTGTTTCAGCGACTTCATCTCATTGAGAATAGAGGAAATACAGTCTTTCATGGAAGAGTCAAGCACAGGCGTTCCTTCCTCAGATTCTGAGATCGGAGCAGGCTGTGGAGCGGACGGTGGTTTAGATGGAGTAGGCTTCATTTTAGAGATAAAGGAGGTCAAATCCGCGGATGGCGTTGATTTTTTGGACCGCGGCATGGCATATGACAGTCCCGGAAAGGAGGGGTGAGCAAAGTTCAAAACTGAGCAGTAGCGTAGAAAGTTAGTGTTCCATTATATTATGTGAGATGAGAGTGGACATGAAGCCCCCCAGGGTAGCATCCAGTACGCTTTAGCAGAGCATTCCCCTGCGTAGCAGAATCATAGAGGGCTGAAGCATGATTCTGTGGTAGTAGACTGCATGAGCCAGGAGATGGCGCACCCTGACCAAGGAGTATAATGTGAGAAGGCCCAAAGCCTTAATAGAATATTAGGGAGTCTCAGCAAAATATAGCACCACAGAGATGGGGGCCCAGCAGTGATAGCCCATGTAGAGGAGAGTATAGGTGAGCCCAATAAGTAGGTGTAAACACTGGTGCAATGAGAGGAGAGATATCTTACTTGTGGGTGAGGGAAAATGGCCGCCAGCAAGGAGCCCCTCCAGGGGAAGCAGCAGATATCCGGCCCTCCAGTGGCTGTGGAGGGGGGGCTTGAAACACAGAAGCACCCCTAGGTGCTAGAGGCCGCCCAGCCGCACGTAGAGGGTAGAGCTGGGGTCCTGGGGGTGTCCCCAAACTCGAGGTCCCGGCTGCAGGGAGCATAGTAGGCCGCGGCGGCCGGATGCAGCAGGAGGCCGCAGGTCCGTCTCGTCAGCCGCACAACACCGCCGGGAGGACCCACGGGAGGATCGGGGCGACAGGAGGCAGCAGCAAGCGGTCCGGAGGGGGGAGGAGTCCCGGCACCCGCTATCACCTCCGGAACCCGGCCCCGCAGTGCACCAAAATCGAGGCCCCGGCTTCACAGGAGGGGGAAGGCCGCAATCCGCGAAGGCAGCCGGAGTCGCCTCCCGACTCCGCAGCACACTTCCCCGGACCAGGCAGATGAAAGCAGAGGCTGTGGGGCGAGTGCAGGGGGATCCAGGGCACTGGATGAGGGGTTTAGCAGGCTTTTTAAGAGTCAGTCAGCAGGAGCCCATATAAAGTGCAGCTTCTCCCACTGCCAGCTAGGCCACGCCCCCATCATGACTCATTTTACCAAGAGGCAGGGTTTTTAGATTAGCCAGCAGATCTCGCTGACACCCAGACTTTGTATTTGTATTTAACAACGGGCAGCATCTGAGTCTTACCGCTTGTTGTGAATATTCAAATTCGCCAGGTGATCCTTGCCTCCAGCTGCGCCGGCGAGTGGTAATATTCTGGTGGTTGCAGTTCCATCTCCTGGCTCCTCTTTCCACTCCGTCCCTCCTACTCTCTGTGCTGAAGTAATCACAATCAGTGACAGCTACCAGGACCTACCACAAATCCCTTTTTATTGGTTGTTGTCAATGGGTGAGAAAATAAACTCTGCTCACTGCACAGCACGATAGTGTTATATAAATACCAGCAGTAATTAAGCGTTTCAAGCAGGAACGAGAGTGGGCGCTATATTGTACCCCCCTCGTTAAATGCGGCACCTAGTGTTTATTCATTCTCACTGCCTACTGAGGTCCACAGATACAAGCAATAAAGCAAATCCCGAAACTGAACCCTTATAGCCCAGGAAACAATAATGTTGCTTTACCCACCTCGACATGAGGCTGACACATTGCGGTCGCCTTGGTGGCTAAAAAGGTGACCAGCAATGAGAGGATCAGCATTCAACCAGCTGCTCCCTCCCAACAGCCACTGCTGATAAGAGCCAGCCTCAGAAGACCTCAGTGTGATGTCAGTGGTTTGTCCGCGGGAATGTTGCTGTAAGGAGACCCATCGCAAGCAAAGCATTGTGAAACGCGGAAGTCAAGTTAGCAGTCCGTGGGATTATTCTCTATAGTTTATGTGCATCAAGTATATGAGATGAGGCTGTCCATGCTTGAAGAAGGGCATAAAGGCCAGCGTCATTTCAAACAAAGTTGATTTAAAAAGCCAAAAAGCAAAAGAGCAGTTGGAGGGAAAACCGTTGAAGCAGTTGAGAGAGGAGAGCGGGGAAATTCCGTTAAGCAGCGCGGCACAGATAAAGGGATAAGGGGGAGAGGTCGACCTACGGCGGCCCCCTTTGTTTCCGCTCACATAAGCTAATAAGCTCCCCTTGAAATAAAGAGTCTGACACGTTTCCTTTGGATCGAATTACTGGCCACAGTTTATTTCCATTACCTTACATGTTACCTTACAAGGTTGCGGGGCACGGATAGAAGTGGTGGGCAAGGCGCCCCTGGGTCCCTGACCCCTCCCGATTTCCTGGGGGCGTGCCCTGCCTACCCTGTAGGCACCGCGGCAACGCCCCTGGGGAACCAGCCCTCCTGGCGCATATCACGCTCACCTGGCGCGCAGCTCCCTGGCCCAACCGTCCAAAGCTGGAGCCGAGCATGCGCCCGTTCACCGAGGGTGAATCTGCCAACCTCGGCTGGCTCCCCCCGTTCGCCATGCCTTGCGCACCGCTTCTTCCCGCCGCCCGCTGACTGTGACATATGTATTCCTTAATTTTCCTTAACACATTAAACATACGACCGTATTATAACTTGCAACGATTTATACGATAAAACTCTGAACTGTAAGTATATGTACCTATATACACCTTTTCTAAATGGGTGGGTGGGTGGGTCACTCTCTGTGCTCCCCTCTCAGTGGCCGCCTCCTCCCCCCCGCCTTCCTATTTAACCCGCCCGCTATCCGGCCGGCCCCCTCGCCTTCTACAGGCTACCAGCGCCTGTAGGTGTGAAAGAGGGGACGGGCACACCTGCCCGCCCCTCCTTTCCATTGTGCCGCTGGCCCGCGGGCCACCTGCCGCCCCTCCCCCTTACCCCTCTCCGGCGCCATCACGGGCTCGGCGCCTTTGTTACCATAAGGGGGAGAGGTCGACCTACGGCGGCCCCCTTTGTTTCCGCTCACATAAGCTAATAAGCTCCCCTTGAAATAAAGAGTCTGACACGTTTCCTTTGGATCGAATTACTGGCCACAGTTTATTTCCATTACCTTACATGTTACCTTACAAGGTTGCGGGGCACGGATAGAAGTGGTGGGCAAGGCGCCCCTGGGTCCCTGACCCCTCCCGATTTCCTGGGGGCGTGCCCTGCCTACCCTGTAGGCACCGCGGCAACGCCCCTGGGGAACCAGCCCTCCTGGCGCATATCACGCTCACCTGGCGCGCAGCTCCCTGGCCCAACCGTCCAAAGCTGGAGCCGAGCATGCGCCCGTTCACCGAGGGTGAATCTGCCAACCTCGGCTGGCTCCCCCCGTTCGCCATGCCTTGCGCACCGCTTCTTCCCGCCACACGAGGATCTCGGCTGCCCCCCTCCCCCGAGACCCGAAGCCCCCACCCTGCAACCAGCTACTGACCCCCGGCCTCGAGTGCTTCCTGAAGCGCGTTATTGAAAAGGTCAATCCCAATGTCCGACAAATGGACCCCGTCGCTCCTATACATGCCCCCGATCTTTTGACTGATGTCCTTATGCCGTATGACCTGTCCCCCTAGTGCGGCCACGCATTTGCCCACGGCCGCGTTGACCCTTTTCCTAGCCCTCTCCACTCCTGCCCCTTTCCGAGCTCCGCGCCAAGCTAGCCTGGGAATGATGTTAGACCATATTAGCTCTACGCCCGGCCATCGCTCGCTTACCCATGCTAGATCGTCCCGTATTGTCCTGATTAAGTCTAGGGATTTCATGTCGCCCAAATCGTTGCCCCCCAGGTGTAATACTATGGTATCGGGGCTGCTTGTCGCCTCTTCCCCGGATAACAGGGTGCCCCTCAAGCCGTGCCACCTCATCCCTCTCTGCCCAAACCAGCATACCTTCCCCTCTTTCTCCGCTAGCCCCAACTGCTTTCCATACGGCCTCCCGGCGGCCCGTGCTGCCGCCCAGTGAACGTATGAGTGACCGACGATCCATATCCGCCTCGCCTCCTTTTTTCTTGCGGATGGGGCTGTGTGGGAGAGGGGGGGACATGATCGTTAGATGTTTTCTGTTTCGTCGTTGAGGGGTCTAATGTAGCGCCTGTAGCTGTTGGACCCCCACCTGCCTAATGCTTTGATCTCTTCGATCGCGCACCCTTCGTTAGCGGCTGACGTGGCCGCCCCTATTCTAAACGAGTGTGTCCCGAATCTCTCTGCCTGCCAGCCAAGTGCTCCTACACATTTCTTCAACACTGCTGCAAACTGGTACCTAGTGAGCGCCGCCCCGTCCTTGTGTACCAGAAAATTCCCTCCTCCTGCCGGCCTTGTTATCCTAAATGCTTCGACCGCCCTTACCGGGCAGACCGCAGCGTCGTCGTGCCTGCGCAGCTGCACCCATTTTCCCTTTCCGTTCTGGTCTGTCTTTGATCTGCGTATTTTACACAGTACTGTGTCCTCCGCTACGGTAACGCTACTGCACTGCAGCCCTGTTTCCCTTGCTGTTTTGGACTGCGCTACCAACTCGCTAACCCTGAATGCCCCCCTAAAAGCCATAATAAAAGCCGTTGTAAACAACCTTGCCTCACTCTGGTCGCGGCAGACGCTTGGGACCGCTTCTATCAGTTTCCTCAGCCTCTCGATTGTGATTGGTTCCCTAGCGTCTGGTTTCTTAACCTCCGCCCTTGCCCAGCCCTTCATTATCGTGCGTACTACGAAACTCTTCGTCTCGTCCCTTTCGCCTGCCAGTTTCTGGAAAAAGGATACCCCTGCTAGTATCGTGTTTGCTCCTGCCCTGGACGTCTGCTCCCTTCTGAGTTTGTCCAAGAACGCCAACACTTGTTGCTGCGGAGGCTTGGCTTCCATCTCCCCCTCCCCCTGGAACTGCCGCCATCTTCTCCATGCGGCCTTGTAGGCCTTCCAGGTTTTTGGCGCCAGGGATCGCTCCACCAATTTATCTAGTTCTGATCGACTATCTGCCAGAGATAGGAGGGGCATGTTAAACCTACTTCGCTTGCTCCTGGCGCTGCGGTCCTAAAAACTTCCCATTTCTGCCTGGACAATGCGTCCGCTATTACGTTCTTCTCCCCTGGCACGTGTCTAGCTCTGAATGTTATGTTGTGGTGCAAACAAACTGCCACCAACCTCCTGAGCAACCTGACCACCGGCGGCGATGATGCCCGCTGGTTGTTCACGGCTTGCACCACCCCCATGTTGTCGCACCAGAATTGGATCTGCCTGTTTGCCAGCACTTTACCCCATATGTCGACTGCCACGACTATCGGGAACAACTCCAATGCCGCTAAGTTCTTGGTGATCCCTGCGGTCTCCCATTCTGGTGGCCATCGCTGGGCGCACCATTCGCCCTGCAAGTATGCCCCAAACCCCGTAGCTCCTGCTGCGTCTGTGAATAACTGCAGCGCCCGGTTTGGTGCTACTTCCTTGGGCCAGATTTGCACCCCGTTAAACTGAAAGAGGAACTCCTCCCACACCCGCAGGTCCTCCCTAAGCTCCCTGGTGATGCGTGTGAAGTGGTGCTTTGATGCCCTGCCTGCTGTGGCTTGTTCCAGCCTCCTCTTGAAGATTCTGCCCATTGGAATCACCCTGCAAGCGAAATTCAGGCTCCCCAGCAAAGACTGCAACTGCCCCAGCGTGACCTTCTTGGCCTTTGCGCAGTCGCTCACTTCCCTGACCAACTTTACCACCTTCTCTGTTGGTAGTCTGCACTCCTGCCTAACCGTGTCAATTTCTATGCCCAAATAGGATATAACCTCCGTCGGGCCTTCGGTCTAAAGCCCTCCCTAAAACCGTCCCGCAGTAATTTGGCTTCCTGCTGCTTCGGATACCTGGCTAGCCACCCCAGGATCCTGCTTAAATTCACTGGGCTAAACGCTTTTCCCAGCCCCTGCTGCCGCGGGTAGTTTTCTTGGGTGATTTGCTCTCTTCTTATAGCAATCCTTTGCTGCATGACTTGCGTTGCAAAAGGAACATGCGTGCCTGAATTTGCACTGCGCGCGGGTGCACTGAGATTCATTAAACGCCCAGCATTTGAGGTCATGTTTCTGCGTGCCAGGCCTCCCTGCCCCGGCTGCTTGTGCCGGTGCCGCCTTCTCCGCTATACCGCTTGCTAATGCCTTGAGCCACGCGTCGAGGTCCCTAACTCCGAAGTCGATGGGCTTACCGCCCTCTGCCTTCGCTCTAAAACTCTCGTCGTACCTCAGCCAGACTGATCCCCCTTGTTCCTTGTACACAGAGTATATAAAATCTGTATATTTCAACATGCTCATCGCTACGTCGGGGTACGCTTCTATGTAACAGCCGGAGTAAGCGAACATTCCGCTCAGCCAGTTCTCAATAGTCTTGTAGCTATTGACTTGTGTACCCCCTTTCGGTTTTGCCTTTTCCTTGTCGCTCAAGCCCTTCTCTGTCAATGAACATATATCGACAAAACCCCCTTTTTCTATCTCCTTTCTGATTTGTTTTGGCAAGTGGCCTGCCACTGCGCTAAACTCGCAACCCACACTGGATCCTGTCTGCAAAAATTTCTTAGCCGTTTCCTGCTGCACCTGCCCCATCTGTTCCCTAACCGCATCTGTCCCCGGCGTAAGCCCCTTCCTTTTCTTACATGTCGCTCTAGCTAACTTTAGCTGCTCCCTCAACACTCTACATGATTCGTCCTCGTCTGAATCCGTTGCGCTATCCCCCTGCTCCCTCGCCTGACCTGCTCCGCCCTTACCGACCACCCCCGTGAACTTAACCATCATGTTACCAACATTCTGCGATATATCTGGGGACACCATAACATTACACAAACTGTTCATATCGACATTGGTCTCACCCGTCCCGTGTGAGGATTCCCTCGCTGGACCGTCCGCGCTGGTCGTCGCGCCGGATGCTGTCTTCGGTGTGGTGGCCACTTGGACCGTGTTGACTGCTGGGGCATCGCCGGCCGTAGCGTAGCCCATGACGCCCTCTCCGCGCTGGAATTCCGCGCCTCCTGGCCGCTGCGTGTATGCCCTCTGCCGTTCCTGTGGCGTGATGGTACCGTGGACCGCCGTATTGCTCCCGTGCGTTGATCTTGCTGGCGTGGCGAAGACTTGCAAGTTCCTGTGCACTGCCTCCCTGTCGCCTTGTCTTGTCGGTGTGCTGTGCTGGCTGCTGTGCTGCACTGATCGCAGCCCTCCTCCCGTCGACTGATAACGCTGTTCCTGCCTGTCTTCTCTCCTGCTGCAGCTGCACCCTCGACAGCCGTGCCGTGATGTGATGTATGCCTCCGGCGGTGATGCGTGTCGGCTGTAACCCCTGACCGGTGATGACCTGCGTGTTGTGAAATGCAGGCTGTGCCGATGACGAGGGCTGGGCGGTGGCGAATGGTAACGCGGTGATCTCCGGCCGTAAGATGACTCCCTGCTTCCGTGCCCGTTGTGATGCCTCTCCTTGCTGTGACGGTGTCCGTTGTCATGCCTCCTCCTGTCCGGTTGCCCCGCCGCCGGAAGCTGTGACATCTCCTTGAACAGCTGGGTGGAAGCCTCCTGTACCCACGCATCACGGCCGCTTGATGATGTGCCGCCCTCTCCTTTCTCCCATCTACGGGCTGGGGTTTGCGGTTGTGTGGCGGGTGAAGTGGGATTGGCGCTGCTCAAAACTTTGCCCCAACCCTTCCGCCCCTCCCCCCCGGAGTCAGGTCCGTCTGACTCCGCTGCCGCGGGGATATCTTCGTAAATGGGCGGCAGGTCACTCACCCCGTATTGCTGCTCGCTGGCGATCGCTGCTGCCGGCTGCTTCTTCCTCTTCGCAGCCCTGGCTGCCGGATTGGAGCTGCTCTTCCTTCTCTTCGTCTCCTGCAGCTGTCCTCTTCCTTTCCTGCCGCCAGGGGGAGCTCCTGCATCATTCTCTCTGTGCTGCTGCTGACGTGCTCCTTCCCTCCCTGCAGGGTTAAAGTGCAACCCTGCGCTGTCCTCCGTCTCCTCCCTGAACCTGTGGGGTATGCTCCTTCTTCTGACCCCCCTCTCTGCTGGCCCATCCATGCTGCTTTCCTTTTTCTATTTCTGCAGGGGATGCAATGTGGCTTCTGCAGCTGCCCTGCGGTGCCGATCCTGCTGGTGGCCTTGTCCGCCGAAATGCAACCCTATTCTGGCCCCCACGCGCTGCACCCAGCCTCCGGAGCCGCCGCGCGACCGGAAGTGACCGGAAGTCGCTTCCGCAGCCTGTGCCCGACGTCTCTCCGTCCCCCCGCTGCTGCCTCTTCTCGTACCCGCCGAGCCGCACTCACCCGCGAGTGACCTTCTTCCTCCTGCTCGGCGGATGCTGGTGCCCTCCGTGGATCCTCTCCGCCGCCGTTCGTAGCACCGCCGCTGCTGCCGTCCGCTGGCTCACTCTCCTCACTCTCTGTGCTCCCCTCTCAGTGGCCGCCTCCTCCCCCCCGCCTTCCTATTTAACCCGCCCGCTATCCGGCCGGCCCCCTCGCCTTCTACAGGCTACCAGCGCCTGTAGGTGTGAAAGAGGGGACGGGCACACCTGCCCGCCCCTCCTTTCCATTGTGCCGCTGGCCCGCGGGCCACCTGCCGCCCCTCCCCCTTACCCCTCTCCGGCGCCATCACGGGCTCGGCGCCTTTGTTACCATAAGCAGCTAATAGAGAGACTACAGCAAGCAGGCTGGCAGAGAATCACGCTGAAGTGAGAATTGTACTTACCTTCTGTTTTAAAGTGATCGTTCATTAGTGATAAGTTACCAGTTAACTGTGGAATTGCATTTACTTTATAGTGAACGTAATATACATGTAAAATTAATTTCATTTATTACAATTACAGGTCTCACCTGGGGTCATTTAAATTAAATATGGCATTTTTGTGCATGCTAGTCTGGTTGTACATTTATTGTGTCTGGGACATGGTCTGAGTTGTAAGTTGCCGCCAAACTAAAAAAGTTTAGAAGGTTGATCTATTAGGGGCAGATGTTCTAAAGGGGGGTACTCACGGAGCGATATTCTAAGCAATCTGACTAGATTGCTTAGAATTTGAGCATTATCGCTCCGTGTGTACCCCCTACAGCGATAGCGATGCGCAGCCCCGCGCATCGCTATCGCTGCTGCTAGATTGGCCTTTCAGTGCAGGCGGTGAAGTGAGCGGCCCCCTCGTCTCCCCCTGCACGCTCAGCACAGATCGCGCTGTGCTGAGCGGCGGGAGAGATGTGTGCTGAGCGGTTTGCTCAGCACACATCTCTCCCGCATCGGCCCGTCTATATGGGCCTTAAGACTTGGAGAGTGATAAAGTGGAGAGAGATAAAGTACCATCCAATCAGTTCCTTACTGTCACAGCCTGTAACATGGCAGTTAGGAGCTGATTGGCTGGTTCTTATCTCTCTCCACTTTATCACTCTCCAAGGCTTAGTACATGTCACCCTAGAGGTAACTCCTACTTGCACCCATTCCATACCAGGGCCGAAACTAGGAGTTTTGGCACCCGGGGCAAGCCATTAACTTAGCGCCCCCCCTCGCATTCAAGTGTATATGTATATATATATATATATATATATATATATATATGTATACAAGCAGAATTGAATCGGCACTCTCTCCTACCATGAATTAGTGCCCTGGTACCATCCGGAACAATCCAATACTTAACACATCCAGCAGCGGCGGCACTCACGGGTCTTACTCACAGTCAATAAAGTGCAAAAAGTGCTTTTATTCCATCACTTTGTGTCCGACGTTTCGGGGCCACAACGCCCCTTTTTCGAGGTGATACAACAAACATAAATAAACACAACATACCTTTTAAATATCATCTCGAAAAAGGGGCGTTGTGGCCCCGAAACGTCGGACACAAAGTGATGGAATAAAAGCACTTTTTGCACTTTATTGACTGTGAGTAAGACCCGTGAGTGCCGCCGCTGCTGGATGTGTTAAGTATATATATGTATATATATATATATATATATATATATATATATATATAGCAGCAAAAGATGCGGCACTGAAGCTGATTCTCCGTAATTAAGAGACACACACGGTCCTGCATTTGAAACGCAGGACCGTGTGTGTCTCTTAATTACAGAGAACCAGCTTCAGTGTCGCACCTTTTACTTCTGTATCTACTTACACCTGCATGCTGACCAACAGGGACCCTCCCCAGCGTGGCAAGCGCAGCGAGCCTGCAAAGGGGCTTGCTGCGCTCGCCACCCCCCCATCCCCCCGACGACATTCAGCTCCCGGGATACCAGCGTCGGTATGCCCGGTCACGCATACCACACCCATACAGATATGTAGTGACACACCTAATCACATACAATCACACACATGCACACATTCATACACACATATAGCAGTCACAGAAACATACAGTGCCCCTTCCCTGAGTTATACTCACTGTTAAGGCTGTGCTGCTCTTCTCCCCTCCTCTCTCCCACGCTGTTGCTGGCTGGCATGGTGGCACTGTGTGTGCAGTGCCGTTTAGCCCCGCCCCCTTTTCGGACCTAGAATTTCTTGTTCACTGCAGCAGTGGCTGCAATGATTAAAGGCTCTAGCAGTGGGGTGAGGGGTGGGGGAGTAGTAATTTGTCCCCCGTGCCCCCTCTTAGTGCTGCTCTGCTGTGCCGATCACAGCACGCTGCAGAGATGAAACTGAAAGTAAAGTACAGCTCCCGGCAGGAAAGGCTGCTGGGAGATGTAGTTTATTTTCAGTGTCATCTCTGCGATGCGCTGCGATGCGGTGTGTGTGCCTGCCTGGCTAGGCGCGAGCTCCGCCGGCTGTAACAAGGTATCGCTGCCGCAAAGGGAGGGGGCGTTAGGGGGGGTTAAAGTGACAGTCTCGGCGCCCCCTCCAGTCTGGCGCCCAGGTCACATGCCCCCCTAGCCCCCCCCTAGTTTCGGCTCTGTCCACACCACCAGTAATATAACCTTAAGTAGCATTTGGACTTTTAAATTAATTGTTAAACTTCTCCCCTCCTCAGCCATACATCTTAAGAATTGTTGATTTCACTGTGCAGTGCAATCTTCCCAAAGATGTTAATGGGACACTGGCGTAGTTATAATGTGCACAGTGTGCGGTGCACATGAGCCCCCTAGGTCCAGAGGGACCCACACCGCACACGGTGCACCTATTATTTTTAATACTTATCCTCTAGTGTCCCACGGCGCAGCAGCAGCCCTGCAGAAATCACTGTGAAAATGATGCAGCGCCATTTTACAGGTGTTTTGTGCATGCGCAGTAGAAAAATCATTGGGAATATGGCAGTTGCACCATTTTCCATGCGTTGTATACTCTGGGACAGCGCTAGGGTCTCCTAGGGGCCCTATGCCTAGAGCTAAGCACTGCCGCCGGCTAGAGAGGAAGCAGCCCAGACGGAGCCTACACATGGGCCTCCACTCTAGAAATGCCCCTGTACTGGGAAGATGGCACCACAGAGGAGGAGGGACCCGACGCACAAGGTAAGTATAATCTGGGTGAACCGATTATAAATATGCCTCTGAGTTGAAGCAGTTCTGTAAAAAAAAGGGTTTGTGTCAAAATACCTTCATGCTAATGTGTTGTGAAAGTACTGCTGCTGTTGAAGGTTTACAGGTTTTTTTAAACATATAGGGGGGAATTCAATTGTTTGAAAAGTCGGTTGGGTGTCTGTTTTTCCTGTCTATAGATAGGAAAAAACAGATACCCAACTGACTTTTCAAACAATTGATTACCCCCCCCCCCACACTTTTCAAACAATTGATTCCCCCCCCCCCCCCTTGAATGTTGATAGAAATATTACATAGGTACAGTTGAGACATTTTCAGGAAAATCTTTCACAATGAACTTCCATCCATAATTATGAATATACCAAAAAAAAACCCACAAAAAAACCATATACGGATCAATCCAATTCGTTTAATTTGCAATCCAATTCCAAACTCGCATTGCATTTCAGAGGAAATTCACTTTTTTTTTTTTGCGCACCTCCCTGAACAGGTACAAAGGTAGGGAAAATCTTTTGAGGCAAAAATGTCAGGACATGGTGCAGAAACTCTGGTGCACCACTCCTAATCTATAACCATGCAATTGAAACGGTTTAAATAGTATCATTTGGCCAATAAAGACAAAATACATACTAAATCCCTGCAAGCGGGATGCTGGCGGTCACATGACCGACCATGGCATCACGACATTGAAGATCCAGACATCAGAGAGTACTTCTATACCCCTGACACCTACCCTAACCCTTGGGGGGGGGGGGGGGGGGGGCGGAGGCTACGGCTAACCCTTCGGGGGTGGCAGCTATAGCTAACCCTTGGGGGTAGAGGTTAACCCTAACCCCTGACAATGCTAAATTCCTTTGTCGTATAAACAACCCTTTATGAAGCTAAGAACACTGTACGCTGTTTACTTAAGAAGTACCGTAATGGTACGCTATCTGCGTAGCGATCGCTCAGCCGTAGGCGAGACGCTCAAGCGTCACGTTCGCTCACGGCCCAGTGATCACAGGACACGTTATTGGTTATGTCTAGGAGAATGATTCGCTGTAGCGTAGCATACGCTCGAGACCACGAGGAGGTCACCAGCGATGCAGACGCTTACAACACTATACCTTTATGATTAAACCTTATACCAATGAAATACACTGAATACCTTAATGTGAGTACATGGTGTAAGTGCAACCTTGTGTAACCTGACTAACTACAAAGCTGCTTGAGCGTCACCGACGCTCAAGTGAACACTTAACACTATAGGAAATACACAGATGCTGGTTTAGGTTCCAAAGCCTATTAACTGTATTATATCTAATATACTTGTAAAAGGGGATAACAGTACAAATGATACACTACAATATAACAGAGACTTCCTAACCACAGAACTAAACAATAAATACAAAAAGACAATACTACACTGACCTAAATGCAATACAATACAATACTATCTAATACAATACAATACAATACTAGCCTAGTCTAGGGGAGATATGAGAGAACAGAACAGAGAGAGAGAGAGAGAGAGAGAGAGAGAGAGAGAGAGAGAGAGAGAGAGATGAGATGAGAGAAATTGGCTCACAGAAAGACAATGATAACGGAGAGAAACTTACGCACAAGGGGAAACGATCGCATGCGCCTGGACATCCAGCTCCCGGCTATCAGCAGATAACCGTTGATGAGAGAGTGAGAGCTGGATGTGGTCGGCCTGCCTATTTATGCCCCACACACAATGTAATCTCCTGGTCCTACAATCCCATTGTCCATTGGCCGAAGGAATTCGGCCCTGTATCATAACAAAAGGTCATAGGGTGATTCATACAGGTGGGCTGTGACGATTTCCAACAGCTCAGGTGGGTGGGAAACTGGGTTTCCCGCCGCATACCTGAGTATGTGTAAATAATAGAAATGGACATAAACTTCTTATGTCCATAACTATTCGCACGAGCGATTAATACGCTCCAAACCAACACCGGAATATTGCTAATTAAATACTCTTCCGATGGGTACCAAACACTGCTGTATGATTCCTGTCAGACCCTTCGTACGATACAAAGAGGGATTCCTCAGCTCTGGGACATTGTATTTTAACCAAACTTTCAGAATCTATCAAAGGGACCATGATCTATAAACTACATTAATTGTGAACATTTGTAACGAATGAGTCGCACGCTACGACTACATAAACTCTACCGTAAATACGCATACCGCGCCGGCGAGTGCACGTTATTGCGGGTATGCGCATCCACGGGAGAGTGTACGCACGCGCAGCACGGACCAGTGTGCGGTGCAAATATGGCAACGTGCATTGAGACATTTTTCTGACTTTGACAGTCCACCCTTTGGCAGTCAATAATAACTGCCACAAAACATTTAAGGAGAAAAATGTAAGTCAGGGGTTAATTGATTTCCATGGTTGGGTAGGGGAGGAGAGAGGAGAAGGTGTGAAGAGGGTATGACCTAGTGAGATAGCAGAAGCATGTGTGTATGAATCCATGTTTGGGGGGTCATGTATCATCGTGCCGTACGTGTTGTAAATCAAGCTTCGAGGTATTGCGAAGTATACATTTGAATTCCTTCTTATCCTGTGGCACAGGTCTGTGGATGGGCTGTCAAACTTTACCGAGCTCAGTTCGGATTTTGAACAAAATGGGGAGCACATTTTAGTTGATGATACATGAATGGGGGAGGTATGTGGTTGCTGATATCTGTGCCTGTATTCCCTATCGTCTATGTGTGTCGTTACCTGAGGGTTGTAGAGATGAAGATAAAGAACACTTACGAAAAATGCAATGATATTCTATGTCAGGGAAATGTACATCTGTCGTCGAAGTTGTTTTCGGTATCTGTTGAGAGTCGTCTTCTTTGCGCTGTTTTGCTCCTTAGGCATGAGCAACAAGCTTTGTCAGTGCCATCAGATTTACAAAAATGTTGGGCTAGCGTGAGTTTAAAAATACTAGGGAAACTGGGGATCCATGGCAAAGTTCATCAAGTGTCCATATTTAAAGTTGTCAAATCTTCTTCTTTGGTGCTTGTCTGTTGTCTGTATACATCTCGTCTCGTCAGCTTCCTCGTCCAAGGGGGTCTTTGTATCTGGGAGAAAAGCAGAAAAACAGGTGAAAGAAACGGACCGTATAATCGCATTTTCATCACATTCTGGTTTCTATCATTGGGTCATGTGTAACAGTCATCACTTCAGGCAATACTTTTCCAATATAACACAATCCTTCAGAGTTTGGGGCTAGCCATTTGTACGCCTTTCTCCCGCATATGAAATATGCATCATCGGGGAGAACATAAGGGACGGAGAAGGACATGACCATGTTACAAACCTTCCAGGTGAAATCTCCTGACCCTAATTCTTCCATCTGCTTAATGCACGTATCGGTTTGTACGATATGTGCACAGTATCCTGGTGATACCTCTCCAACTCTAGTAATCCTATTTCCTAAGGTATATCGATACCGGAAAGATTTTCCTCTACTGGCTATATGGCGTACGAGCTCTGTATCTGTAGGCATTCTATCTGCTCTGTGTGAAAAGGTCATGGTAAGGTTGCTCCACGACACTTCCCAATTTCCCGGTTTTCTGGGATTGGAGATGTTAAAACATATGAGGGACCTATCCACATGGTATTGGTGGAGCTTCAAACTAGGAGGGCTGGAGATGTTAAACCTCCGATCCACCGGTCTCCCACCACTTAGCTCAAGTACCTCCCCTAACGTTAAAGGAAATGGTACTAGCCCTGATTTACTGTGACCCTGAGGTACTTGAGAGCATACCCAACAATCTGTTTGGTTTAACACGTTACCCACTAGAGAGTGTTAGTCACTCAATGGATGCCGGTCCATATGGATATTAAAACTAGATTGGCATTTCTTTGTTACAGAGCCTACAGATACAACTTTCTTTTTGAACTAACATTCCTTCACAGTTGTTTACAAATAACATGGTTGTTAGATCGTGCCCGGTACTCGCCTTTGCTTGGTGATTGGGTTGCTATTGGAAATTTACACCTCCGTCTCAGTCATCAGGACCTTTCTGGATCCTTTCTCGACCTCACTGGTACTCTCACCGAAACAGACTGCTCTGGTCAACATCATGGTTAACGGGAAAAATCCATATCACAGTCTCTTGGGGCAAGTCCATCTTACAGGAGGAGAAAAGAAGAAATTTGTAAATGGGGTATAAGAAAATCAGTTTGAGGGGGAGAGAACTCGTTACGATAATAAGTTCTCTCGTCTTGTTGTTCTTCTTGTTCTGCTGTCCTCTCAAAGGTGTTGTCTCTCAGTCTTCAAAAACGATCATTCTGGTGATGCAATATTCCTTCCTAACCGACGATCTTTCTGTAAGGAGCAAAAATCTGGCATTACCATTGGTCCAACTGAGGGGTGACATACCATCTTTAAATCATGGAAACATGAGTGAGAAGAGAGAGAAAATAAAACAAAAGAGATAGAGAACAATTCATGTGCATATATACATTACATAACTCGACAATAACCATCAATAAGAGAAGAGAAACAAAGCATTTTTAAACATTGTCAACATTAGGAAAACATTGTCAGACTATTTGGCTGTCGTATCTACGTGTCTAATGGTTTCCTTGAGCAGTCCCTCCCCATCAGCACTTGCATTATTCCACTGTCTGTATCTGGCCAGAATACATTGTGGTGGATAGGTCATGCTGGGGTTTGGTAGACTTCTGCAAGGACCAAGCGAATATGCAATGTTTGAATTCTTACCAATAATCGTCAGAGATGGGGATAGAGAGAGAAAGAAAAAACATTTTTTCACAGATACATTTACAACGTTTAACCTGGTCATTCCTGTGTCTTCAGTGAATGACCTCCCAATTTACTAACCGTTACCTCAGGCTTGCCTCCATTCCTAATAATCACCTTTCCTGCCTATGTGATCCTTGATTATAATGGTGTGTATTGTAATTTTGCTCATTTCTTGGTCTAGGGGGTCTAACTTCATGTGTGTTATTACAGTTGCTGGCATAATGCCCTTCTCTCCTACAATGGTAACAAATCCTGGGCTCCCTCCACGTGTCAATGACCTGAGGTTTTGGTTGATTTGATGCCTCCTCAAACGCTCGGATGCTCATCATCATCAATCGTTTCCCCTGTACTTCCCTGGTTCCTTGGATACCATGATTATGTCGTTGTCTTTCTCTTGATCTACAATCTCTTGCAATGTGTCCCTTTTTATGACAATGGTAACAGACTACCATATCTGGGTTTCTCGCAGGGGTGTGGGGCTTTTGTTGGGGTGGTCTTGTGGTTTGGGCCTGTATATTTGCTGCCATTAACTTATCTCTTTGTGACTCTCTGTACCTGGTGATATTCTGGTCATGATTAATGACGGCCTCTCTTAGTGCGGCCACCGAGATATCTCTCCAGTTTGGGTTGGTGGTCTGTACCCTTGTTTTTAATTCATCCTTTAAACCATTCATTAATACCTTAACCGCTATTCCTTTATGTTGTGCATTTGTCTTGATGTCTGCGATCCCAGTGTTCCTAGCCATTATTTGCAGTGCTCGATTGAAATAATTAGAAACATTTTCCTTTTCGTTTTGCCTTATGGAGAAAATTTCACTCCACTTGACAGTGGTTGGGAAATATATTCCTAACTGTCGGTTAATCTGCCTAATACATTCCTGATTGTGTTCCTCCATACAGGGTACCTCCATGTTTAATTTACAATCAGAAATGAATTTTTCAGGGTCAACCCTGGAGGGCAAACATGCCCTCAGCACTGTCCGCCACTCTTTGTTGGTGGGTTCTGTGGCGTTTCCTAGTTCTTTAATAAACCTTTGACATTTGGCTAGATTTCTCCTAGGATCAGGAAATTCGGACATAATTGATCTCAATTCGGTCCGGGACAAGAGACAGCGCATTGCACTGTCCTTGACGGGAATGATTCCCTGATCGTCAGTCTTCCCATTGGGGACTGAGATCACCCTGGCCAGATCGAGCTCAGTTACATCATCTTGTTTTGGTCTTATAATATGGGGTACATTTGTTTGTGCGTGATATAAAACATTGTACGTACCTGTGGACACGACCTCACCTGACCCTCTGTTAGGGGGTTCGATTATTGCCTTTACCAATTTGGTCGTGTCCACCTGGATGTCTTGTAGGATGGCTTCTGGAAGAGGTGCCGACATCGTTCTGGGCTCACTTTCTTGTTTGTATTCCTGAGGGAGGTTTGACATGGGGTGCAGCTTGCACAGGTTAATAGTTGTACATTCAACAGTATTACAATAATCATGGTTACATTTATTACACTTATCCTTATAATCTATATTACAGTTGCTAAGGGCGTTTTTATTGTTCCATTTTTGTGCTTTTCTCTCCGCAATCAACTCCTCTCCTGCTGCCATATCTCTCCTCTCAAGATAAGAGTCAGAAAAGTCAATAGACTCTTTTTGTAATTCACTTTCCTGTTGCCATAACTGTAAATATTCATAATGTTTATTTTGTCTCTTCGTTGGTTCAATGAGACTTATCCTCCTCCTTAAATTTTGTAACACTACTGGACTAAAGCTACCTATTCTTGGGAATTTGTCCCTGTCTTGTACAGTCATTCTCTCCCATTCATCACATAAAACTTCAGCGTGATTCACATATCGTGCCGACCCGATGGATCGGTTCTCTGAATCAACCCGAACCGAGGTTGATCGCCCCCTACCTGAACAAATGGCCCCCATAATCTGCAGGCGTTGCCTATTCCTCCTTGAATATCAAGGCTTTCAGCGAACCCTTACAAACAAACCAAGATGTCCTTGGGCAGGCCGGCGGTGGTGGTTTATCAAGTACCCCACTTACTTCTCGCCCACGTTGGCCTGTGCTGCAATCACTGTAGCCAGAGCTGCTGTACCCAACTTAGGGCCCCTGTGAACCTTTATTTACTGGGGCGTGCTGGACCTACCAGTCCCCAGTAAGTATCGGTTGTTGGATAGTTCCCGAGTGACCAGCGAACTTCCCTTCCAAAAATAAAAAATTACACAAATCACGTCAGAATGTACAGATAGCGTTTGTGACCACTTTACTCTAATGGTATTAGGTCAGATTACTAACTACTGCACACAATAACGTGCGGTCCAATCGTTCAGTATACGAGCACTACTTGTCATGTACTGAAAGATCAATGGAATCTATGTTTCCGGCTGCGATTCCTTCAGCCAGAGCTTGTATGGCCTATATGGGTTCTGCACCAACACCCCAGGCGTTGTGCCACTGGACTTTTATAGCGGACCTTTTACCTTACGACCTCCTGGTCTTGTTACCTTATGACCTCCTGGTCTTGTTACCTTATGGTCCGCTATACTCTAATGCTCAAATATTATTTAACCAGGGATGCCTCCCTAGCCACCGTATATGTCACTTACACGTATGTCCCTTGACGAGTACCCGGCTTTCCTTTTGGTTCCACCTTAAAGTTATATAAACTTTTGTATACAAAACACACTCACTCAACACATGTACACTTTGTTTCTATATCTATTTCTGCGCAGAAATTTGTCTTTAGCCCAACAGTGTTACCAATTAGGAGCAGGATCTGTTAAACTAAATTTCCGATTTTCCAAAAATAGATTTGCGTTATTTACCGCTTTGCGTTAATTATCGCCTTTGCGTTACTTATCGCCTTGCGCTAATTATCGCTTTTTTTCGTGACTTGAGCTACGTGAGCGTAACCGGACGCTACGTTGCGTAATGTACGCTGCGTGCGTCTGCCTTTTGGATTGCGTACGCTAGTCTTTGTTAGCGACACGTGTACGCAATGCAAAGGATCCACCGTAACACAATATATTTTTATCAATGTAAATGATCCCTGATCATCTACCGCAATCCACACTGACTGCCTTGTATCTCAGACAAACCGTGTGTTTGTTCTATATTTTAACTATTACCTCTACTATGAAATAACAGCAAATCTCTTTTTAGCACTTTCTATCAACTATAAAATTGGCAAACAGGAATAGTGATATACGAAAAATGAAATACACAAGTGAAAAGAAATGCAGGTATGTATGCGTACGCAAGACAAAAGAAAAATAAACAGTTTTAAAAAGACACAAGCGTTTTGTTCTTACTTCCGGTTCCCGGATTCCTTCAGCACTCTTTATCTAAGCGAAGCAGAGGCTTATCCCGTCAGCACTTGTGAGACAACCTCCCACCCTTTGCTGGAGGGATAATGTCTGCTGATCTACCTAGTGCAGATATGAGAAGTATAGGACGAGCCCGCAATTGACAATGCTAAATTCCTTTGTCGTATAAACAACCCTTTATGAAGCTAAGAACACTGTACGCTGTTTACTTAAGAAGTACCGTAATGGTACGCTATCTGCGTAGCGATCGCTCAGCCGTAGGCGAGACGCTCAAGCGTCACGTTCGCTCACGGCCCAGTGATCACAGGACACGTTATTGGTTATGTCTAGGAGAATGATTCGCTGTAGCGTAGCATACGCTCGAGACCACGAGGAGGTCACCAGCGATGCAGACGCTTACAACACTATACCTTTATGATTAAACCTTATACCAATGAAATACACTGAATACCTTAATGTGAGTACATGGTGTAAGTGCAACCTTGTGTAACCTGACTAACTACAAAGCTGCTTGAGCGTCACCGACGCTCAAGTGAACACTTAACACTATAGGAAATACACAGATGCTGGTTTAGGTTCCAAAGCCTATTAACTGTATTATATCTAATATACTTGTAAAAGGGGATAACAGTACAAATGATACACTACAATATAACAGAGACTTCCTAACCACAGAACTAAACAATAAATACAAAAAGACAATACTACACTGACCTAAATGCAATACAATACAATACTATCTAATACAATACAATACAATACTAGCCTAGTCTAGGGGAGATATGAGAGAACAGAACAGAGAGAGAGAGAGAGAGAGAGAGAGAGAGAGAGAGAGAGATGAGATGAGAGAAATTGGCTCACAGAAAGACAATGATAACGGAGAGAAACTTACGCACAAGGGGAAACGATCGCATGCGCCTGGACATCCAGCTCCCGGCTATCAGCAGATAACCGTTGATGAGAGAGTGAGAGCTGGATGTGGTCGGCCTGCCTATTTATGCCCCACACACAATGTAATCTCCTGGTCCTACAATCCCATTGTCCATTGGCCGAAGGAATTCGGCCCTGTATCATAACAAAAGGTCATAGGGTGATTCATACAGGTGGGCTGTGACGATTTCCAACAGCTCAGGTGGGTGGGAAACTGGGTTTCCCGCCGCATACCTGAGTATGTGTAAATAATAGAAATGGACATAAACTTCTTATGTCCATAACTATTCGCACGAGCGATTAATACGCTCCAAACCAACACCGGAATATTGCTAATTAAATACTCTTCCGATGGGTACCAAACACTGCTGTATGATTCCTGTCAGACCCTTCGTACGATACAAAGAGGGATTCCTCAGCTCTGGGACATTGTATTTTAACCAAACTTTCAGAATCTATCAAAGGGACCATGATCTATAAACTACATTAATTGTGAACATTTGTAACGAATGAGTCGCACGCTACGACTACATAAACTCTACCGTAAATACGCATACCGCGCCGGCGAGTGCACGTTATTGCGGGTATGCGCATCCACGGGAGAGTGTACGCACGCGCAGCACGGACCAGTGTGCGGTGCAAATATGGCAACGTGCATTGAGACATTTTTCTGACTTTGACACCCCCCTAGTGCCTAACCCTAACTCTCTTCCCCTAGGCCCTAAACCAGAACCCTGACACTCACCTTCCGGATGTCGGCTGCCAGTGGGGTCGGGTTTCTGGTGTTGGTCACATGACCACCGGTACCCGACAGGCGGGATGCTGAACACATCCCATAAAGACATGGTAGTTTTTAGGTGATTGTCTCTAAAAAATAGCCTCAATAATGGGTTATGTGGGACAGGTACCAGGTGTTGTATTGATGGGAGAGGTGTTTTTGAACTTGCAGATGGGAGCTAAAAATGTTTATTTCAACTTTTTACAAAACGGTATTAAAACACTGAAATATTACTTTACAGACATTTTTAAATACTAGAAAGACTTTAATTTGCTGAAAAACACCTCCTGGCAATAATTTTTCCACCAGTTATATGATACTTTATAAAACCCTCCACTGCTTTCCTCATGGTCACTAATAGCCTTCTATAAGGTCTTGCTGTCTCAGTTGTCACTTTTTTGGGGTCTAGGATGGTTTCCCACTTTTTCATGCATTTCTCCTAGGTCGCTTTTTGGAGACAAGTTCCAAAACCTCACAGCGGGTACGACAAATTAGCATTTCTAACTTGGTCTTGCATTTCTTTGGTGCACGCATTCACATGATGTATGCTAGTTTCATGAAACAAACTCACTCCTAATTAAGTTGACCTCATAATGTTAGACTGGGGCATGAAAAGACCACAGGGGCAATGCAATGGTAAGGGCCACACTGAAGGGAGGTGGCACAAAGCTGAAAAGGTGTGGTCAGCTTATTGAAGGGGTGTGGCAGAGATTATTGCAATACTCGCCATACTATACAGAAAGAGTCGTAGTGACCACTATATGATGCAGAGGGAAATGCAGTGACTGTCATATAATACAGAGAGCATGCAGTGACATTTATATAATGCAAAGAGCATGCAATGACTGACCTATAATACAGAGAGCAATGCAGTGACCATCATATAATGCAGGGAGTATTGCAGTAACCGCAATATAGTGCAGAAGCATTGCAATGCCCACCATATAATGCAGAGAGCATCGCAGTAACCCACATACGGCATGGATAATATTAATACAATCCCCGACACACAACATTAATACATTCTCCTCCCACACCACAGACAGTATTAAAACTCATATACACCACTCCCATTGTATAAATATACCCCCCTCCCAAAAAAAAAAGATATTAAAATATTTTCACACCTCTACTTGCAATTACCTGTTCAGAGGTGTAGTTTTTGGGCTGTCCTGCAATGCTCTATGACAGGGAAAATATAGAGGCTACAGGAGAAGAAGGGGCATTGATTTAGGGTTAAAGGGTATGGTGACAGACAGGGATAGGAGGGATTAACAGAATAGGTATGCGAGGAGCAGGAGAGGAAGGGATGGGAACTAAGGGGGTGGGGTCTCTGGAAGGGGAGGGAGTTCTTGTGCATCTGCAGCACAGGTGCTGGCAGCTGGTTCTTCTGAGTAGGAACCAGATGCCAGTAATTAATCAACAGCGGGGCCCCAGTATTCTGACGCAGCCAGAACATGCCTGACAGCATCCCCTTAAACTCCCCTCCCCAGTGTCAGACTGGGGCATGAAGGGCCCACCGGGGGGAATGCAGTGGGATGGGCCCATGTTTGTGGGTGTGGCCAGTCTCCAGAGGGGGTGTGACCAGCCACCACAGATATTTGGCTAACCATTAGAGAGTGCATGGTCTTGTCCCTTGATTGCACCCCCTGCTACCATGGGTGCAGGGGGTGCAGTTGCTATGGGGTCCATACTGCCTCCAGAGTCCGCCTCCCCCTGCACCTTGTCACACTACCAAATAGAACACAGGGGGCTGCTGGGACCAGGGATGCCATCACGAGGGTCTGTCGGGATTGTAGTTGCAGGTCCAACTGCAAAAAGGACCTATCCGTCCCTTGGTTACTAGCTCCACAGTGTCTGACGGTGCTTGTTTTGCTGGAGACTTTAGGATGTGGTGCTGTGGCTTTGTCGCAGGCGCACATGCCTATGCAGATAAAGGAGATGTACAGGCACGTGGTCAGAGCAGGGTCGGAGCAGGATGCTACCTCCGGACTCGTAGCCTGCAGCGGAGTGGCGGAACTTTGGGTCCCGGAGTCCTGCTGTATATGGTGGTAAGCAGAGCTGGATTAAGGCCTCGGGGGGCCTGGGGTACTTAAGACAGGGGGGCCCTAAGATTTAAAATTAAAATCATATATATATATTATATACACACACACCTTTATATATACACATATATATATATATATATATATATACACACACACACACACAATATATATTATATATATACATATATATACACACATATATATATATATATATATATATATATACACACACAATATATATATTATATATATATATATATATATATATATATATAGATAGATACACATATATTATACATATATATACATACATTTATATATATACATATATATACACATATATATATATATATATAAATATATATATATATATATATATATATATATATAGTCACAGTGAACAGAGGCGGCACTCTCAGGACTTGTAGTGGTAGTATACATGAAGAAAAAACAGCTACACCATAGCTCTGTAGATTAACGTTTCGATTTATAGCAAAACCGTCATCAGAATCATATAACACATAATGCAAACAAGACATACTTACATAACCTCGTATCCCCCCGTCAGGAAGCCGCCAGCGCCGCGCCGTCTCCCGAGTCAGTGACGTCACACATGCGACGCGCGCCCTCCGGCGCGCTCAGGTGACCACCCGGCGTCATGGCAACCTGACACACCAAAATACATAACAGTGAAAGATACATAAAAATACATAAAAACAACAGCCGTAGAGTATACTGACATAGTTAGGGGTTTAAATAACCATCCTGTATTAATAATCCCTACACCAATGCAGCACAGCCTGAAAACATCTGAATACGCTATAGCTAATAAAGGGAAAAAGCATATACCTGGTAGTGAAAAAAAGGCATATAGCTGGTTCAGAAACAGGCATACTGAGAATCAGAGCAAAAAGATAAATCATGACATGAAGAGACAGCAATATTACAAAAAGCAGCTTAAGGGTAACATCTCATTTAAGCCGCGCGGAGAGACTGTATCCAGACGGTGAATCCACCGCGATTCTCTCTGCAGCAATGCCCTGTGTCTGTCACCCCCCCGCATTCTCTTGGGTGCTTGATCTATAATTTTGTAGCGTAAAGTGCTAAGCCCATGATTGAGTGCCTTAAAGTGTAGAGATGAGCGCCTGAAATTTTTCGGGTTTTGTGTTTTGGTTTTGGGTTCGGTTCCGCGGCCGTGTTTTGGGTTCGAACGCGTTTTGGCAAAACCTCACCGAATTATTTTTGTCGGATTCGGGTGTGTTTTGGATTCGGGTGTTTTTTTCCAAAAACACTAAAAAACAGCTTAAATCATAGAATTTGGGGGTCATTTTGATCCCAAAGTATTATTAACCTCAAAAACCATAATTTACACTCATTTTCAGTCTATTCTGAATACCTCACACCTCACAATATTATTTTTAGTCCTAAAATTTGCACCGAGGTCGCTGTGTGAGTAAGATAAGCGACCCTAGTGGCCGACACAAACACCGGGCCCATCTAGGAGTGGCACTGCAGTGTCACGCAGGATGTCCCTTCCAAAAAACCCTCCCCAAACAGCACATGACGCAAAGAAAAAAAGAGGCGCAATGAGGTAGCTGTGTGAGTAAGATTAGCGACCCTAGTGGCCGACACAAACACCGGGCCCATCTAGGAGTGGCACTGCAGTGTCACGCAGGATGGCCCTTCCAAAAAACCCTCCCCAAACAGCACATGACGCAAAGAAAAAAAGAGGCGCAATGAGGTAGCTGTGTGAGTAAGATTAGCGACCCTAGTGGCCGACACAAACACCGGGCCCATCTAGGAGTGGCACTGCAGTGTCACGCAGGATGGCCCTTCCAAAAAACCCTCCCCAAACAGCACATGACGCAAAGAAAAAAAGAGGCGCAATGAGGTAGCTGACTGTGTGAGTAAGATTAGCGACCCTAGTGGCCGACACAAACACCGGGCCCATCTAGGAGTGGCACTGCAGTGTCACGCAGGATGTCCCTTCCAAAAAACCCTCCCCAATCAGCACATGATGCAAAGAAAAAGAAAAGAAAAAAGAGGTGCAAGATGGAATTGTCCTTGGGCCCTCCCACCCACCCTTATGTTGTATAAACAAAACAGGACATGCACACTTTAACCAACCCATCATTTCAGTGACAGGGTCTGCCACACGACTGTGACTGATATGACGGGTTGGTTTGGACCCCCCCCAAAAAAGAAGCAATTAATCTCTCCTTGCACAAACTGGCTCTACAGAGGCAAGATGTCCACCTCATCTTCACCCTCCGATATATCACCGTGTACATCCCCCTCCTCACAGATTATCAATTCGTCCCCACTGGAATCCACCATCTCAGCTCCCTGTGTACTTTGTGGAGGCAATTGCTGCTGGTCAATGTCTCCGCGGAGGAATTGATTATAATTCATTTTAATGAACATCATCTTCTCCACATTTTCTGGATGTAACCTCGTACGCCGATTGCTGACAAGGTGAGCGGCGGCACTAAACACTCTTTCGGAGTACACACTTGTGGGAGGGCAACTTAGGTAGAATAAAGCCAGTTTGTGCAAGGGCCTCCAAATTGCCTCTTTTTCCTGCCAGTATAAGTACGGACTGTGTGACGTGCCTACTTGGATGCGGTCACTCATATAATCCTCCACCATTCTATCAATGTTGAGAGAATCATATGCAGTGACAGTAGACGACATGTCCGTAATCGTTGTCAGGTCCTTCAGTCCGGACCAGATGTCAGCATCAGCAGTCGCTCCAGACTGCCCTGCATCACCGCCAGCGGGTGGGCTCGGAATTCTGAGCCTTTTCCTCGCACCCCCAGTTGCGGGAGAATGTGAAGGAGGAGATGTTGACAGGTCGCGTTCCGCTTGACTTGACAATTTTGTCACCAGCAGGTCTTTCAACCCCAGCAGACCTGTGTCTGCCGGAAAGAGAGATCCAAGGTAGGCTTTAAATCTAGGATCGAGCACGGTGGCCAAAATGTAGTGCTCTGATTTCAACAGATTGACCACCCGTGAATCCTTGTTAAGCGAATTAAGGGCTGCATCCACAAGTCCCACATGCCTAGCGGAATCGCTCCCTTTTAGCTCCTTCTTCAATGCCTCCAGCTTCTTCTGCAAAAGCCTGATGAGGGGAATGACCTGACTCAGGCTGGCAGTGTCTGAACTGACTTCACGTGTGGCAAGTTCAAAGGGCATCAGAACCTTGCACAACGTTGAAATCATTCTCCACTGCACTTGAGACAGGTGCATTCCATCTCCTATATCGTGCTCAATTGTATAGGCTTGAATGGCCTTTTGCTGCTCCTCCAACCTCTGAAGCATATAGAGGGTTGAATTCCACCTCGTTACCACTTCTTGCTTCAGATGATGGCAGGGCAGGTTCAGTAGTTTTTGGTGGTGCTCCAGTCTTCTGTACGTGGTGCCTGTACACCGAAAGTGTCCCGCAATTTTTCTGGCCACCGACAGCATCTCTTGCACGCCCCTGTCGTTTTTTAAAAAATTCTGCACCACCAAATTCAAGGTATGTGCAAAACATGGGACGTGCTGGAATTTGCCCATATTTAATGCACACACAATATTGCTGGCGTTGTCCGATGCCACAAATCCACAGGAGAGTCCAATTGGGGTAAGCCATTCCGCGATGATCTTCCTCAGTTGCCGTAAGAGGTTTTCAGCTGTGTGCGTATTCTGGAAAGCGGTGATACAAAGCGTAGCCTGCCTAGGAAAGAGTTGGCGTTTGCGAGATGCTGCTACTGGTGCCGCCGCTGCTGTTCTTGCGGCGGGAGTCCATACATCTACCCAGTGGGCTGTCACAGTCATATAGTCCTGACCCTGCCCTGCTCCACTTGTCCACATGTCCGTGGTTAAGTGGACATTGGGTACAACTGCATTTTTTAGGAGACTGGTGAGTCTTTTTCTGACGTCCGTGTACATTCTCGGTATCGCCTGCCTAGAGAAGTGGAACCTAGATGGTATTTGGTAACGGGGGCACACTGCCTCAATAAATTGTCTAGTTCCCTGTGAACTAACGGCGGATACCGGACGCACGTCTAACACCAACATAGTTGTCAAGGACTCAGTTATCCGCTTTGCAGTAGGATGACTGCTGTGATATTTCATCTTCCTCGCAAAGGACTGTTGAACAGTCAATTGCTTACTGGAAGTAGTACAAGTGGGCTTACGACTTCCCCTCTGGGATGACCATCGACTCCCAGCGGCAACAACAGCAGCGCCAGCAGCAGTAGGCGTTACACGCAAGGATGCATCGGAGGAATCCCAGGCAGGAGAGGACTCGTCAGACTTGCCAGTGACATGGCCTGCAGGACTATTGGCATTCCTGGGGAAGGAGGAAATTGACACTGAGGGAGTTGGTGGGGTGGTTTGCGTGAGCTTGGTTACAAGAGGAAGGGATTTACTGGTCAGTGGACTGCTTCCGCTGTCACCCAAAGTTTTTGAACTTGTCACTGACTTATTATGAATGCGCTGCAGGTGACGTATAAGGGAGGATGTTCCGAGGTGGTTAACGTCCTTACCCCTACTTATTACAGCTTGACAAAGGGAACACACGGCTTGACACCTGTTGTCCGCATTTCTGGTGAAATACCTCCACACCGAAGAGCTGATTTTTTTGGTATTTTCACCTGGCATGTCAACGGCCATATTCCTCCCACGGACAACAGGTGTCTCCCCGGGTGCCTGACTTAAACAAACCACCTCACCATCAGAATCCTCCTGGTCAATTTCCTCCCCAGCGCCAGCAACACCCATATCCTCCTCATCCTGGTGTACTTCAACACTGACATCTTCAATCTGACTATCAGGAACTGGACTGCGGGTGCTCCTTCCAGCACTTGCAGGGGGCGTGCAAATGGTGGAAGGCGCATGCTCTTCACGTCCAGTGTTGGGAAGGTCAGGCATCGCAACCGACACAATTGGACTCTCCTTGTGGATTTGGGATTTCAAAGAACTCACAGTTCTTTGCGGTGCTTTTGCCAGCTTGAGTCTTTTCAGTTTTCTAGCGAGAGGCTGAGTGCTTCCATCCTCATGTGAAGCTGAACCACTAGCCATGAACATAGGCCAGGGCCTCAGCCGTTCCTTGCCACTCCGTGTGGTAAATGGCATATTGGCAAGTTTACGCTTCTCCTCCGACAATTTTATTTTAGGTTTTGGAGTCCTTTTTTTACTGATATTTGGTGTTTTGGTTTTGACATGCTCTGTACTATGCCATTGGGCATCGGCCTTGGCAGACGACGTTGCTGGCATTTCATCGTCTCGGCCATGACTAGTGGCAGCAGCTTCAGCACGAGGTGGAAGTGGATCTTGATCTTTCCCTAATTTTGGAACCTCAACATTTTTGTTCTCCATATTTTAATAGGCACAACTAAAAGGCACCTCAGGTAAACAATGGAGATGGATGGATTGGATACTAGTATACAATTATGGACGGGCTGCCGAGTGCCGACACAGAGGTAGCCACAGCCGTGAACTACCGCACTGTACTGTGTCTGCTGCTAATATATAGACTGGTTGATAAAGAGATAGTATACTCGTAACTAGTATGTATGTATAAAGAAAGAAAAAAAAACCACGGTTAGGTGGTATATACAATTATGGACGGGCTGCCGAGTGCCGACACAGAGGTAGCCACAGCCGTGAACTACCGCACTGTACTGTGTCTGCTGCTAATATATAGACTGGTTGATAAAGAGATAGTATACTCGTAACTAGTATGTATGTATAAAGAAAGAAAAAAAACCACGGTTAGGTGGTATATACAATTATGGACGGGCTGCCGAGTGCCGACACAGAGGTAGCCACAGCCGTGAACTACCGCACTGTACTGTGTCTGCTGCTAATATATAGACTGGTTGATAAAGAGATAGTATACTCGTAACTAGTATGTATGTATAAAGAAAGAAAAAAAAACCACAGTTAGGTGGTATATACAATTATGGACGGGCTGCCGAGTGCCGACACAGAGGTAGCCACAGCCGTGAACTACCGCACTGTACTGTGTCTGCTGCTAATATATAGACTGGTTGATAAAGAGATAGTATACTCGTAACTAGTATGTATGTATAAAGAAAGAAAAAAAAAACACGGTTAGGTGGTATATACAATTATGGACGGGCTGCCGAGTGCCGACACAGAGGTAGCCACAGCCGTGAACTACCGCACTGTACTGTGTCTGCTGCTAATATATAGACTGGTTGATAAAGAGATAGTATACTCGTAACTAGTATGTATGTATAAAGAAAGAAAAAAAAACCACGGTTAGGTGGTATATACAATTATGGACGGGCTGCCGAGTGCCGACACAGAGGTAGCCACAGCCGTGAACTACCGCACTGTACTGTGTCTGCTGCTAATATATAGACTGGTTGATAAAGAGATAGTATACTCGTAACTAGTATGTATGTATAAAGAAAGAAAAAAAAACCACGGTTAGGTGGTATATACAATTATGGACGGGCTGCCGAGTGCCGACACAGAGGTAGCCACAGCCGTGAACTACCGCACTGTACTGTGTCTGCTGCTAATATATAGACTGGTTGATAAAGAGATAGTATACTCGTAACTAGTATGTATGTATAAAGAAAGAAAAAAAAACCACGGTTAGGTGGTATATACAATTATAGACGGGCTGCCGAGTGCCGACACAGAGGTAGCCACAGCCGTGAACTACCGCACTGTACTGTGTCTGCTGCTAATATATAGACTGGTTGATAAAGAGATAGTATACTCGTAACTAGTATGTATGTATAAAGAAAGAAAAAAAAACCACGGTTAGGTGGTATATACAATTATGGACGGGCTGCCGAGTGCCGACACAGAGGTAGCCACAGCCGTGAACTACCGCACTGTACTGTGTCTGCTGCTAATATATAGACTGGTTGATAAAGAGATAGTATACTCGTAACTAGTATGTATGTATAAAGAAAGAAAAAAAAACCACGGTTAGGTGGTATATACAATTATGGACGGGCTGCCGAGTGCCGACACAGAGGTAGCCACAGCCGTGAACTACCGCACTGTACTGTGTCTGCTGCTAATATATAGACTGGTTGATAAAGAGATAGTATACTCGTAACTAGTATGTATGTATAAAGAAAGAAAAAAAAAACACGGTTAGGTGGTATATACAATTATGGACGGGCTGCCGAGTGCCGACACAGAGGTAGCCACAGCCGTGAACTACCGCACTGTACTGTGTCTGCTGCTAATATATAGACTGGTTGATAAAGAGATAGTATACTCGTAACTAGTATGTATGTATAAAGAAAGAAAAAAAAACCACGGTTAGGTGGTATATACAATTATGGACGGGCTGCCGAGTGCCGACACAGAGGTAGCCACAGCCGTGAACTACCGCACTGTACTGTGTCTGCTGCTAATATATAGACTGGTTGATAAAGAGATAGTATACTCGTAACTAGTATGTATGTATAAAGAAAGAAAAAAAAACCACGGTTAGGTCACTGGTATATACAATTATGGACGGGCTGCCGAGTGCCGACACAGAGGTAACCACAGCCGTGAACTACCGCACTGTACTGTGTCTGCTGCTAATATAGACTGGTTGATAAAGAGATAGTATACTACTAATATTATATACTGGTGGTCAGGTCACTGGTCACTAGTCACACTGGCAGTGGCACTCCTGCAGCAAAAGTGTGCACTGTTTAATTTTAATATAATATTATGTACTCCTGGCTCCTGCTATAACCTATAACTGGCACTGCAGTAGTGCTCCCCAGTCTCCCCCACAATTATAAGCTGTGTGAGCTGAGCAGTCAGACAGATATATAATATATATAGATGATGCAGCACACTGGCCTGAGCCTGAGCAGTGCACACAGATATGGTATGTATGTGACTGAGTCACTGTGTGCTGTGTATCGCTTTTTTCAGGCAGAGAACGGATTATAAATAAAAGTGGTGGTCACTGGTCACTATCAGCAAAACTCTGCACTGTACACTACTGAGTACTCCTAATGCTCCCCAAAATTAGTAAATCAAGTGTCTAAACGGAGAGGACGCCAGCCACGTCCTCTCCCTATCAATCTCAATGCACGTGTGAAAATGGCGGCGACGCGCGGCTCCTTATATAGAATCCGAGTCTCGCGATAGAATCCGAGCCTCGCGAGAATCCGACAGCGTCATGATGACGTTCGGGCGCGCTCGGGTTAACCGAGCAAGGCGGGAAGATCCGAGTCGCTCGGACCCGTGAAAAAAAACATGAAGTTCTGGCGGGTTCGGATTCAGAGAAACCGAACCCGCTCATCTCTATTAAAGTGTCGAGCCACCGGCTGACTATGTGGACCCGTCTGATCAAGTGCCTGTCTGATAGCGGACCTATGTAGGGCCATTCGTTCCTTGAATTGCCTTGTGGTCTTCCCCACATAGAGGAGACCACAAGGACAACGTATAATGTAAACGACAAATGTGCTGGAGCACGTCAACACTTGTCGGATGACACACCTCACTCCCGTCTGTGGATGCGGAAAAGAGCTCCCCGTCTCCATATAGCTGCATGTGGTGCACCCAGTGCACCTATAGCAGCCAGGTTTTCTAGTCATAAAATTAATGGGGATCTTATCTTGAAAGGAAGAAATGTCGTTCTTAACCAACCAATCCTTCAGGTTGCGGTCCCTAGCAAAGCTCGGCATCATAGTGGCATTGCGGAGACACGACAGGTCCTTATCCGTAGTCACTATGGGCCACAACCTTTTGGCACATTTGGCAATCTCCCCACTAGAAGAATGAAATCTCTGAACAAATGGGACAACCTCTCTGCCCCCCTTCTTTTTGGGACTCTGTCCTAGTGTCTTAGCCCTGGGAATCCTAAGCACCCTTTGTTTGGCCTCAATCAAGGCATCGTACTTATACCCTCTTACCAAAAATTGTCGTACCATGAGGTCTATCTCCTTTTCAGTTTCCACAGGATCATCGGAAATCCGATGAACTCTCAGGAACTGAGAGTAAGGTAACCCCATCTTAGTCGCATTGGGATGCTGGCTAGCAAAGTGCAGCAAGGTGTTTCTATCAGTGCTTTTTTTGTACAATCCTGTATGGATCTGACCCTCATGTAGGGAAATGCAAACATCAAGGTAATTGACGGAAACCTCGCTAATCTCATATGTATACCTAATCATGGTATCACCAGAGTTGACCTTAAACATTAAATCAATGAAGTCCTGCTTAGGACCCGTCCAGATAAGCAACAAGTCGTCTATATACCTCACGAAAAAACAGATTTTTTCTGCAACAACTGGATCTGCAAAAAAGGTGTCACGTTCTAGGTCGAACATATAGCAGTTGGCGAACGCGGGGGCCACACATGACCCCATCGCGCATCCCTGCCGCTGTATGTACCACCCCTTGTCAAACAGAAAATAATTGCGTTTTAATGTCAATTCTAACAGTACTAGAAAAAAAGATACATCAGGTCCATTATAGATCGGACTAGTAGACAGCAGTCTCCTAACTGCTTCTAACCCTTCCTGGTGCGGTATATTTGTATACAGGCTTACTATGTCCATAGTACACAGGAAGCTGCCCACTGGCACTTCTTTAATAGCCTGTAGTTTCAAGATGAGTGAAGTCGTATCCTTCAGATAGGTAGACTGGACCTGGATAACGGGTTGAAGAAAGTTATCTAAATATTTGGAAACTTTATAAAAGATAGAGTCTCTGGCGGCGATGATTGGCCTGCCCGGCGGCTCTGTCGGGTGCTTGTGCACTTTAGGCAGCGTGTATAATACCGGGGCCACAGGATGTTCTTCAAATAGAGCCATCTGGGTGCTCCTGATGATAATCCCATCCCGGACCGCAGTTTCCAAGATGTTGCCCAGTTCCTGGTTATACATCGTGGTCGGATCTACACTTAATTTAGCATAGACAGCTGTATCTCCCAGCTGCCGGTAGATCTCATTCCTATACTGTCCCAGGTCTTGTACAACAATTCCGCCCCCCTTATCGGCGGGGCGGATTATGATGGACTGGTCCTTGCTCAAGGCTTTAAGTGCTTCCATCTCGACTTTGGATAAATTGGGTCTAGAATATCTTTCCCGTTTATCAATCTCCATTACTTGCTGATCCAGCGTTCTGTTGAAGCATTTTAAAGAGGTATTCATGCTCAAAGGGTCAAACTTGGATTTGCTACGAATCCCAGTGCCAGACTCCATTGCTCTAGGTGTGGACAAATTAGAAAAGTGTTCTTTGAGTCGGAGCTTACGGTCAAACTTGTAGTGATCCAGTTTCCACTGGAAGTTATCAAAACTACTAGAAGGCACGAAAGACAATCCTTTATTTAACACCCGTAGTTCTGTCTCAGATAATGTCCGACTGGACAAGTTAAATACTATTTGTTTTTCTTCTTGGTAGTGGCTTTTGTACGTCCTCTGCCACTGCCTCCCTCGTCGGGTAACCGGTCTCCTTTTGCGTCGCGCTGAGCACGCGTACTCACCCCTAAAGGGGGTTTATTCGCTGCACCTCTCTTCTGTGTCTCAAATTCGCTTTGGGAGGAATTCCCTCCACTTGAGGACTCCGTATCCCCAGGAAAACGTCTGAATCTGTGTTGTCGAGATCTATATTGTCTTTGTCCATCAGGGTGTTGTGCCCAAGAATAGACCTTACATTCGGCGTAGTCCTTTTGTACCAGCTGTAGTTTGTCCCGTTTAAACTTAACGAGCTCACGCCGGTATTTCTCGACTTGGATAGTCAGTTTTTCCATCCAGTTCTCCTTCTCGTCTGTTTTGAGGGTGTCTAGGTGTGCCACCTCAAAAGCCGCTTTCTTTTGACGGATCTCGGTCAATTCCCTGGTTGATTCCTCAATAACGAGTAAGATGAGATCCAGGCTGCATTTATTGAGAATAGCAGCCCATTTTCTACAAAACTCAGCGTTGTATTTCCCAATTGTTGGGATATTTCGTATCCGGAACCCTCTGGGGATTTGCCCACTCCTATGATAATCTGATAAGGTCACCCCGTGTAAATAAAAATCGATTTCTTTTTTGGATAACCTCAGTAATTGTGTGAACAGCTGTTCAGGTGCCTCCAGGCCACCTGTTGATTCCAGCTTGTCCTTCACCCTGATACTGTCAGCATCGGCGTCAGAATAACTCCACGTTTCTCCCGTGGGTAAAACGACATTTCTGTAGCCAGTATTACTCTGCATGCTGTGTGATGATAAAATCAAAAACAAAAACCGGCCAGGATAGAGTGACTCTGCACTCAGCCCACCTGATTACCGGGGAGAATCCAGACAGTCAATTGATCAAAGAACCTTAGACGCGGTGCCTTGTGTCCCGTGTATTGCTGCGGTTGGGTGCTGTCCCACCGCTGTTCCACAACACACGTGCATCCACTATCCGTATACACCGGCACTCAGCTAAAACAAAAAATGTGCCCAGGTGCCTTCCACGCATAAACCCTAGCACGGGTCCAAATAGTCACAGTGAACAGAGGCGGCACTCTCAGGACTTGTAGTGGTAGTATACATGAAGAAAAAACAGCTACACCATAGCTCTGTAGATTAACGTTTCGATTTATAGCAAAACCGTCATCAGAATCATACCTGATGTATCTTTTTTTCTAGTACTGTTAGAATTGACATTAAAACGCAATTATTTTCTGTTTGACAAGGGGTGGTACATACAGCGGCAGGGATGCGCGATGGGGTCATGTGTGGCCCCCGCGTTCGCCAACTGCTATATGTTCGACCTAGAACGTGACACCTTTTTTGCAGATCCAGTTGTTGCAGAAAAAATCTGTTTTTTCGTGAGGTATATAGACGACTTGTTGCTTATCTGGACGGGTCCAAAGCAGGACTTCATTGATTTAATGTTTAAGGTCAACTCTGGTGATACCATGATTAGGTATACATATGAGATTAGCGAGGTTTCCGTCAATTACCTTGATGTTTGCATTTCCCTACATGAGGGTCAGATCCATACAGGATTGTACAAAAAAAGCACTGATAGAAACACCTTGCTGCACTTTGCTAGCCAGCATCCCAATGCGACTAAGATGGGGTTACCTTACTCTCAGTTCCTGAGAGTTCATCGGATTTCCGATGATCCTGTGGAAACTGAAAAGGAGATAGACCTCATGGTACGACAATTTTTGGTAAGAGGGTATAAGTACGATGCCTTGATTGAGGCCAAACAAAGGGTGCTTAGGATTCCCAGGGCTAAGACACTAGGACAGAGTCCCAAAAAGAAGGGGGGCAGAGAGGTTGTCCCATTTGTTCAGAGATTTCATTCTTCTAGTGGGGAGATTGCCAAATGTGCCAAAAGGTTGTGGCCCATAGTGACTACGGATAAGGACCTGTCGTGTCTCCGCAATGCCACTATGATGCCGAGCTTTGCTAGGGACCGCAACCTGAAGGATTGGTTGGTTAAGAACGACATTTCTTCCTTTCAAGATAAGATCCCCATTAATTTTATGACTAGAAAACCTGGCTGCTATAGGTGCACTGGGTGCACCACATGCAGCTATATGGAGACGGGGAGCTCTTTTCCGCATCCACAGACGGGAGTGAGGTGTGTCATCCGACAAGTGTTGACGTGCTCCAGCACATTTGTCGTTTACATTATACGTTGTCCTTGTGGTCTCCTCTATGTGGGGAAGACCACAAGGCAATTCAAGGAACGAATGGCCCTACATAGGTCCGCTATCAGACAGGCACTTGATCAGACGGGTCCACATAGTCAGCCGGTGGCTCGACACTTTAAGGCACTCAATCATGGGCTTAGCACTTTACGCTACAAAATTATAGATCAAGCACCCAAGAGAATGCGGGGGGGTGACAGACACAGGGCATTGCTGCAGAGAGAATCGCGGTGGATTCACCGTCTGGATACAGTCTCTCCGCGCGGCTTAAATGAGATGTTACCCTTAAGCTGCTTTTTGTAATATTGCTGTCTCTTCATGTCATGATTTATCTTTTTGCTCTGATTCTCAGTATGCCTGTTTCTGAACCAGCTATATGCCTTTTTTTCACTACCAGGTATATGCTTTTTCCCTTTATTAGCTATAGCGTATTCTGATGTTTTCAGGCTGTGCTGCATTGGTGTAGGGATTATTAATACAGGATGGTTATTTAAACCCCTAACTATGTCAGTATACTCTACGGCTGTTGTTTTTATGTATTTTTATGTATCTTTCACTGTTATGTATTTTGGTGTGTCAGGTTGCCATGACGCCGGGTGGTCACCTGAGCGCGCCGGAGGGCGCGCGTCGCATGTGTGACGTCACTGACTCGGGAGACGGCGCGGCGCTGGCGGCTTCCTGACGGGAGGATACGAGGTTATGTAAGTATGTCTTGTTTGCATTATGTGTTATATGATTCTGATGACGGTTTTGCTATAAATCGAAACGTTAATCTACAGAGCTATGGTGTAGCTGTTTTTTCTTCATGTATACTACCACTACAAGTCCTGAGAGTGCCGCCTCTGTTCACTGTGACTATTTGGACCCGTGCTAGGGTTTATGCGTGGAAGGCACCTGGGCACATTTTTTGTTTTAGCTGAGTGCCGGTGTATACGGATAGTATATATATATATATATATATATATATATATTAAAACCCATAACATACTGTAAATCAGCCTTACGTTCTGAGAGCTGGCTGAGAATGGCAGCTGGCTGCTGCCTCCACGCGCGGCTGTCCTCTCTCCTCCTTCCCTGCAGCCTGCGCGCCCAGCGGCAGCCAATGTCTGAGCCGCAGGCTGCTGCTTTTCATGTTATTGGACAGCTGAGCCGTCGCTCAGCTGTCCCATCACACAGGCAGTGCAGTCAGTGGAGCCGCCGCCGGGAGCCAGAGCCGCCAGGGACAGCAATCGCTGAGCTGCCCTGCCGCTGCGTGTGGCGCCGGCTCCCGGGAGCGCAGCGCAATACCGCAGATCGGATCTCTGTTCCGATCTGCGGCAGCGACGGGGGGCCCTTTGAAAAAAGGGGGCCCGGGGTACTTATCCCCGGGACCCCCCTCTTAATCCGGCTCTGGTGGTAAGTGTCTCCCATCATTTATCTAACACCCCTCCTATTGTAATATTAGAATTATGTAGGGTTGCTTTTTTAGGTGGGAGCCTGCCTATTTTGTCTAAGTGGGGAGCATTGAGTTGAAAGAGAGTCAGTAATTGGGAGAGGGGGTGATGTGTGCTGGAAGGTATTCAGTGTGTGCTGGTAGTAGGGCAATAAGTGCTGAGAGGGGATCAGTGGATGCAGGGTCAAGGGTGGTGAGTGCTAAGATGAAGTTTACTGTGTTTTTGGAGTGGGTTAGTGTGTGCTGGGAGGGGGCTGATGAGTGCTGAGAGGGTGTCACTGTCATTGTATGCTGGGAGGGAAGCAATGAATGCTGAGAGGGGGCCAGTGCAGCAGAGAGCGGGCGGTGAGTGTTGAAAGGTGTTTAGTGTGTGCTGGGAGGGAGGGGGTCACTGTGTGTTGGGTGGGGGTCAATGAGTGATAGGGAGATCAGTGCGTGCTGGGAGAGGTCAGTGCATGCTGGAAGTGATCAGTGCGTGCTGCCTGGGGGTTGGTAAATTAGTTAGTCCCTTTGGGTTATAATAAGCTATATGCATCTAACTAATCGGGTTATTCAGTTTCAAGTAGGTCTGGCTTAATGCTTGCATTAAAAATGATATACAGCAATAAGTACATCCCTTAGACAGCACTAGACATGCCTACTCCAGGGGTGTGCTGCAGAGAGCTGTCTCTAGATTCTTTGGGGGGCCCCTTCAAAATTTTGCTATGGGACCCACAAAGTTTTAGTTACCCCCCCTCCTGTATATTTAGATTAAATTCTACTAATGCATGCATCATAATAATGTGCTTGATTAATAACAGCAATGCACCGTAGAAAATACACCATGGTCCTATGTAGTATAAGGTAACATATGTATAATGTGTAATTCAAGTGCATAGTCTTGAACCTAATCCCTAGAAGAGGAGGTGGGCCCACAGACAGTGGTGCCCACCAGGGGTTTCTACTGTGGGCCAGTCCAACCTTGCCCCCCCCCCCCTTATCCAATTTACATCAAATCATATTAGCATACCTCCCAACTGTCCTGCTTATTGGACACTGTCCCGCTGTCCCTCCCACTGGTCGCAGTGTCCCGCAGGTGGGGAAATAGATTAGGAGAGCTAGTGATCACTACTGCTGTGCTCTGCAAAGCAGCCGTTGATCACTGAATAGATGCCGTGCGCATGCGCACGGCATCTATTAGTGCAGGGAGGGCTGGCCGGGGGCTGCCCAGCTGCTCAGGGAGCGCAGGGCACGCCCCCACAATGACGAAAAGGGGGATTGTGGCACCCCTTTTCGGCGACGGTTGCGCCTCTGGTGCGGCAGGCCCCGAATAACCATCAGTAAAAGTTGGGAGGTATGTATTAAGAGATGTGCAGTTCGGTTATCCTAAAATACAAACACATCCGAACTTAGAGGTTCCGAGTCAAATCGAGTGTGTTGTCACTTTGGAACTCGGGTGTTGGATTGCATATTAACAGGCCCAAATTATACAATTTCAGCTATTTTATCGATTTTTATTTTAAAAATCATGAATTAATTTTTATTGATTTTAAAGGAATCCAAAACCGAACCAAAAACTGAAATTGAACCAAAACACTTGAGGGCGGTTTTTGCCAAAACCAAAACAAAATCATGATTATGAATTATTATTATTATTATTATTATTATTATATTTTATTTATAGGGCGCAACAGGGAGACAAAACTTAGCATAACAGTAAATAAATAACAAAAATAGAGTGCAGGTAACAAAGAGCACCACAATTCTCAAAACATAATACAACTTAGCTGTAAGTAGCGAGGGAGTAATCATTGTACTACTTGGGACTGGCGGCCATAGATAGAGATGGGCCTTTACCAGCAGGAGAAAAAGCAGGTAAAGATGGTCGCTGAGTGAAATATGTCAAGAAGAGGGCTTAGACAACAAGAGGAAAGAGGGCCCTGCTCTGATGAGCTAACAATCTAGTGGCGAGGGGCGACATACAGATGACATGAGGTGCAAGCAAGCAGGAGGAAGCCTGATGGCAGTATGCAAGCAAAACCAAATTAAAACCAAAGTCAAAACACTGCGGTCCACGAACATCTCTAAATCATCTAGTGCTGACAAAAGCACAGACCGATCAAACAAAACAGATTCTACAACAGCCAAAAAAAAACAAAAAAAAAGATTTAAAACCAAAGTTACTCTTTGTAGAACCATTTAAAAAAAATAATCACATTTTAAAGACTATATTTGGTGTATTTGAAAAATAAATAAATACATTACCCCATTGAAAACCTGGTACCTCTAGCTGAACATAAAGGAGTTGGAAGGGATGAGGAGCAGGACCTGTGTTTGTAAAATAATCATATTTTAATATGATCTTGATCAAGTCCTCCGTTTCTAGCTCAGTATAATTTTCAGCAATATACTGAGACTTAGTTGGTAGGCTGTAAAGTAATTAAAAGGCTGTATGGTATGCTATTAACTCAAACCTGATTCATGGGTGATGAAGCCTGATTGATACATACAGTATATTGAGATGAAAAAAGCCTGTGTGAGATTAGGATCAAATCACAGTTAAGATAAAATAAAATTACGGAATGCAGACAATTCTAGCGAGTTGTCCAAATGAATGCTTTTAATATGCTTGCATTGCAGTTTGTTAGGCACAAAAAGAAAGGTTCAGCTTTTAATGTTTAACACTACTTTTTTTAAATGCATTATCCCGATTGATTCTGGATCTTGGGGTTGCATCCTCCTGGTGTTCAGGTGGGGTGACATGTATTGCGGATATTTTAGAAACTTCTACTATAGCTCCTTTTTAATATTAACAGTCTCAATGCCATCTCCCTCATAGTGAACTTTTCACATACTACTGCATTAGACATTATCTGACCACTGTAGTTTGGTTAAATTATGTGTCCCTCCCTATTCGTCTTCTCGCTTCTGAAGCTTAACTAAGCTCACAGAGGTACAGATGTAGGTACGCTAATTGTTGCTGTGATGTGTTCACATATGTGCATGCATTGCAACAATGATTACAGGCACCCTGTGCTAATAGCACGTCCATGATTGCATAGTGTATTTCCTATGTATTCGCATGTGTGCGTAAACAGGCAAGCTAGTCGTGCCTAGCTAATCATGGGTGCAAATAGTCACTGTCGCTGTTAGTGTGGCTACATCTGTTACTCTAGACAAATCCGCTTTTGGTATTCCCACTGCCTGGGTGGTATTTCTCGTAATAAATGTAAATCTTAGCTCATATGGGAACCAGGGCTTATGGTATGGAAGTTCGACCACACTTAGGTCGACAGTGTCTAGGTCGACCAGTATTGGTCGACAGTAACTAGGTTGACAGGGATTCTAGGTCAACTTGGTTTCTAGGTCGACATGTTCTCGGACGACAGGTCAAAGTTCGCCACCATCTATATTACACTCTGCCAAATTACATACCATTTGACCTTCCCAATCCAAATTCTGCTGGTGTAATTACATGGATCTGAAGAAGGTGACATGTTTCATAGTTTTTGGGAAGGTACCTTTCTTTGCCTCCTGTGGCTTTATGTGTTCAACTTAGTTTATAAGGTACTATCTGACTACATCCCTCCCCTTCACTCGCACTACTTCATGACTACCCCCAGATGTACCTAAATCAGATAGTTCTATAATTTCATAGCTACTACAACTGCTATTGCTCAACATTGTAAGAATCCTCAGCTACCCTCTATGTATAAGAATATATACAAACTTCAGTTTGCATTTTAATGGGAACACATAAAGGCCTATTTATTAACATTATTGTTTTAAAACAAATTTGAAATATTGTGTTTTCATGCCCTTTTCACAATATTTTAGTTTCACTTGAATGTAATTAAGGGCTTTTGGAGTAGTTTTCGTGAAAAACTGCTCCAAACCATTTAATTAACATTTTTTGGTAATCAGATTGCATTCCCCATACTTATATTGGGAAATGCCAGCTGGGCAAATTTAATAAAAACAAAATGTGAAAAAAAAAATCCCGCAATGAGCCCTGTGATAATTACGCCAGCTACAGCTGATCCCTACTTCTGCACAGCTTTCTCTGTCCCCCGGTAGAAAAAACTGTGCAGTGACCCGGCTCCAGTGATCAGCTGATCACAATTACAAAAAAAACCCAAAAACAAAACAAAACCCATACTTCCCAGTGCCAGGGCATTGGTGCTCCGGTGAGGGCTGCCGGTCATTGGGTCCTCCTGTGCCTTGCTGTGACCCCTGGTGCAGTAAAGTGATGCTGCAAAATGGCAGCTCACTTTACATCACTGGGGATCACAGCAGCGCACAGGATCCAGGAGCATTGATCACTGGCTCCTGGGACTGGTAAATATAATTACCAGTGCGGGGGTCTCGGCACTGGGGAGTAGTAGTGATGAGGGGTACCGGGTAGCAGTGGGAGTGACAGTGTCAACTCATGTGCAGCAGGATCTCAGGGCATTTTTGGAGAAAAATACCACGATAATGCTGCGGAGGGCAGATGCAGGGACAGAGCTTTCTCGCAAGCTCTGTCCCTGCATGCGATTATTGATACATCCATGCGATGTATACAATAATTGCATTGCGAGTTTGGGTATGTTTATCACATGACATACACATCTCAGATGCGGATGGTGACATATCAGCCCCTTAATGTTTCTTATTTTACTTCCGTTTCCTCGCCACTCATGAAATGGTTCAAATGGTACCAATTTACACTGACAGTGAGGGGGCGGATTTATTATTGAGGATTGATTCTTACTTTTAACTAGGTCACCTGTGTGTTTTGTATCTTTATACTTAAACTTGTGTTATTATTGTGTGTACTTTTTTTTTGCCTTGCATATTTTTCTGGAACTTACTCTGCTCTATATCATGTAATGTTCTTGACAGTTCATGTTTTTATATTGATTAGTGGACTATGTACCCTCTATACTAGAGATGAGCGGACTCGTTTTTCGGGAAACCGAGCCCACCCTAACTTGCGGGATCTGTGTGAATCCAAGCTGCGGCACAGTTTTTCCCGCCTTGCTCGGAATCCAAATCAAGGCAAAACTTTATCATCCCTGTGATTTCAAAGAAGACCACGGAGAGAGCTGCGTGCTCTAATGGTCTGTGCTACTTCACCCTGTGTCCATCTACTCTAGTAGCTGAGCTGACCTATCTGTGTCCACTGTGTGCATTCACTCCAGTCGCTGAGCTGACATATCTGTGTACACTGTGTCCATTCACTTCAGTCGCTGACCTATCTGTGTACACTGTGTTCATCCACTCCAGTGGCTGAGCTGACCTGACCTATCTGTGTCCACTTTGTCCATATACTCCAGTGCTGCTTAGTGTTGTTTATATTGGCTGAGCTAGATTGCAGTACAGCAAGTCATTGTTTATTATTATTTTTAGTGCAGGAATTTAGTTACATCTATTGTCTAAGTGTGTCACACCAGTGCTGCACTGACTCCGCAGGCCGTACCCTTCTGCATCTTTGTTGACATTATTTTCAAAAAAAGTAAAAAGAGTTGGGTGCTGCACCCTACTGCAACATTGTTCACATACATATAAGTGGTCTGACTCCCCTCTCTGTTGTCATTTGCAAAAACAGTAAAAATAACTCCTCTTTTTTATTGTACAACTTGTGTGTGTTGACAGATATGGATGACGATCAGAGAAGAGCAGAAACAGCAACAAAATTCTAGCCCTGCTGCCACCAGTCATGACGATGCTAGTCCTTCAACATCATCTACTAAAGCCAAGGGCATACTGTACAGGGTTTAAGTCAGGACATCTGAAATAAAAACAATATTATACAGTGTTAATAAAAAATGTATTACTGCAGAAAAACATAAAATTGCCAACATGTCATTCACCACATGCAGTGGCACGGAAAGGATCAGGCCTTGGTCTTTCTTTATGAGTGGTGGTTCTGCAATGGTCAGTGATGCATCTTCTTCTGCCTCTCATGACTATGCAAGCCCTTCCCGCAGTGTGTAGAAGAGGTGTAAAAAAATGAAAACCAGAAAATCAGTGCTGAAAAACTCACTAGGTTAGTAGAACAAACTGTGTGTTCAGAACCGTCACACATCCCAGAGAAGGGTCTAGAGGTGTCCATGTTAGCTATATGTGAGTCTAACATTTCTCACACTGTCCTCATAGAGAAGCCTCTTTTGTCTCCTTCCACCATTTCTGCACCATCTACACATGTGGGGAGCAGTACAAGTAAAGATGGTGGTGAGGACATAATAGAACTTGAGGATGCTTGTGTGGAAGTGGAACAGGATGAGGGGGATAATTGTGTACTACTACTATCTGACACTAAAGAACTACTATCTGACACTAAAGAGGAGGATGTAGATGAAGTTGTTGTGTAAGTCAGCCAGCCACCAGTAGCTGCAGTTCTTGCCTGTGATAAAAAGAAAGTGATTGTGATGATACCTTTTGGGTGTGAGATTATTTTGACACAAATCCTGACAACATTTATGAAGGACATTTGTGATGCCAAAGATAGTAGAGATAGGGATTTTAACTATCTAGGCACCTCCTCCGTGTTACATAATTTGCTGCAACTTCATGAAATTTATTTTACAAGATCATAATGTAATTAACACCATTATCATCAATCTCCTCATTAGTTATTGAAGGTAGTCCTTCCAAAAAATTGTTTTGTTGGGCTCCAAACAAACCAAGCACTTCAGTCACAAAAGGCAATCCCTGTCACTAAAGTGCTTTGTTGGTTACACTGTGCATATCCTAGTTTTTAATATCCAACATAATAATGGATAGGAGCAGTAGTGGCTACAGAGATAGGGCTGTAGCGCAGTCCAAAAATCAAATACGGGAGCCACAGCAATTGTCAGTGAGTCCCAGACAGCAATGTTTGGTTGTGTTTGGGGTAGTAGTTGGTGTGGCTCTCCTACTTGAATTTTGGACTGCACTGCAGCCTCACCTTTGGATGTGCCACTGGGTGGGAGGGCCCAAGAATAATTCCATCTTACACTAGTTTTCTTTTCATAATGGGCTGTATGTTTGGGGTGCATTGGGTACGGTCTATTTTCATAGACAAACATCACCTCTAATAAAGAAAAGTTTAATGCTGAAAAACATAAAATTGCCAACACTGGAATCCACCATTACAGAAGTCTCTTGCAATTTGTTGCATTGGGCAGCAAGGGTCTTCCTCATAGAATTTGAAGTTAATTTTTATAAACATGAGTCATTTTCCACATTTCATTAGTTGCTATATCAAATGGGTTTTTTTTCAGTAGCTTGTATTTAACAGAAAGTATTCTCCAGTGTGCTCGAGTAAGGTACATTTCCCCTCCTCTCCCTACAGTATGTTACAGATTCTCGTGTAGGTTTTGATGGGTTGTTTCTTTTCCTCCATTCCCTGAAGCATATACAGGGTGCAATGCCACCTGGTCACTACCTCTTGCTTCAGTTGGTGGCATGGCAAATGGAACTGTTTTTGCAGCCGCTGCAATCTTCTTCATGCAGTTGGTGAACAAATGAAGAAAATGTCCAGAAATTCTGTCATTTAAAAAAAAATTCTGAACTACCAAGTTTATTGTGTGGGCATAATATGGGATGTGTTCAAAATCACCCAGTTGTAATGCTCTCACAATGTTACATGAGCTATCGGGAATGACAAATTCTCAGGAGAGTCGTAGTAGGGTAAGCCATCTTGCTATGGCATCCCTGAGTTTTCTAAAAGGGTGACACTGGGATGCCTCTTAGTGAACCCGGTGATACAGAGAGTAGTCTGCCTGTGAATGAGCTGGGTTGTGTGTTAAATGTTACTGCTGAAGGCGATACACCCAACCTGTGGGCTGTCACAGTCATGTACTGTAGTTCCACTTGTCCATATATCAGTGGATAGTGGGTGCAATGGCATTTTGTAGGCCAATAATTCTTATTTTTTTTAATTAACCTCCCAGTACAGACGAGGAATTGCTGTTCTGGTAAAATGGAATCGAGATGGAATTTGGTAACGGGTACTCAATTGTCTTCACAGGTAAGTTGCTTTGATGGCCTGCTTACCATACTACCCCACTCCACAATCATAAATTTTCTTAGTCAATCAAACAATTAACTAACTAACTAACTGACTAACTAACTAACTACCTAATTAATCCTTCTTTCTTCCTTTTACAGGTCAGTATAGATTGTGTAATGGTTAGCATTACTGCCTCACGACTCTAAGGTCGCGGGTTCAATTCCCACCATGGCCCTACCTGTGTGGGTTTCTATAGTCTCCGTGGGTTTCCTCCAGGTGCTCTGGTTTCATCCTACAATCCAAAAACATACTGGTTGGTTGATTGCTCACAACAAAAAGATTAACTCTAGTGTGAGTATAAATCAGATGGCCCAAGTCTTTCTTATTTGCCGTCAAATTCTAAGCTAATCCTTCTTTCCTTCTTTCAATTACAGAAACTCAGAAGAGAAAAGGCGATGAAAGAAGAATATTCGATCATTACTTTCCTCAATGCCCACATTGATTAACATTTTCGGAATCAAAAATGTAATTAAATTATGTTACAAATCAATCAGGCCTTCCTTCCTTCTGACCTAGTTATTGATTAATGAAAACATTCTTAGTCACTTTCAGTAGGGTGATACAGTTTATTAAACTGCCACCCTGTCTGCCACTGCAGTGCCACTCTACTTCCTAGATGTGCCATGTTTGAAGTTTAACAGCCACGTGTTTGTGCTGCCTAATGCTCTCGCTTAGCTCAGTCAGCTGGCTAGCTCGGTGCAACCTTTTGGCCTAAACTGGATGAAAACAATAGCGTGAACTATGAGGTGGTCAAAATTGACTGGGAATGACCAGAAATTAATATTATTGAGGTTAATAATACTGCAGAATAAAAAAAAATTGATTTTAGCTGTTTTTATTAATGGAAAAAAACAATACAGATCCAAAACCAAAACACGTGAGGGCGGTTTTGGCAAAAACAAAACACAAAGTTAATTCATATCCAAAACCGAAACATGGGGGTTGGTGCACAGCTCTACTTTATACCCTCCCCGATCTTCCCGTTATTCTTTCCATAACTTTCCAACTCTCCTCTCCTTGTAAATGTTCTTAATTATGATTTACACATTTAAATAAAACTATTCATGATAAAAAGAAAGGTTCTAGTCAGAGCCGTAACTAGGTGTGTGCAGAGTGTGCTTTGCACACAGCGCACCTGTGGAGGGAGCGCATCTGGCACCGAGTCCCCGATTGGCTATAGCAGGCAGCGCTGATGACGGAGAGTCCCTCGGTGTGCTGCTGGGTCATCTGGGAGTCAGCCGGCAGCTGAGGACACAAGGAAGAGGCAGCGCTGGTGGGTAAGTATTGACAGGGATGGGAGCAGTGAATGCCGGGTGATCAAGGAAGCCAGGAGAGGGCACAGGCCAGCGCTGTCTGCTGAGGAGAGGAGAGCAGGCAGCGCTGGCGATAGAGTCCACCGCTGCGGAGTCAGCCGGGACACTTGAGGGAGAGGCATAGGGCAAAGACCAGCGCTGTCTGCTGTGGAGAGGAGAGCAGGCAGCGCTGCGATGGAGAGTCCCTCGTTGCGGGATCAGCCGGGACACTGGAGGGAGAGGCAGCGGTCACAGGCCAGCGCTGTCTGCTCTGGAGAGGAGGCAGCGATGTGATGGAGAGTCGACTGCTGCGCCGCGGGGCCAGCCGGAAGCCATGACACGAGGAAGAGACAGCAGGACAGATCCAGAGCGGTGATGGGTAAGCAATACTGACGGGGCTGGGAGTGGTGAATGCTTTCTCTGTTTTGGAGGTGACAAGTAGCCATCACCATAGGTGTGTGCAGGGGGGGGTGCCTGGGGCACACAGGCACCCCCTAATGTCCAGCACCCCCCACATGCCTGCACATTAGGGCAGTGCAGCACAGCGATCCCCGCAGAGCTTGCTGCTCAGTCCTGTGCTATTCCTCGCTGCCAGTAGTGCATTAACCGTTATGCTCGCTGACTTCCTGGGAAGCGCAGCTGGAGAAGCTCAGGCATTCTGGGCAGCGGGCTCCTCTCTTACACTGTACTGCATCAGCAGCCGCCACGTCTCTGCTTATCCCCCTCCCTCCCATGCCCCTCTATCTACCCCCCCATGCCTCTCACTCTCTCCATGCCCCCTCACCTTTCATGCTACCCCTCTCCATGCTTCTCACTCTCTCCATGCCCCTCTCTCCTCATGCTCCCCCTGCCCCAATGCCCCTCTCGCTCTTCATGCCTCTCTCTCCTTGTGCCCCCCCTCCATGCCTCTCTTTCTCCATAATATATATATATATATATATATATATAGAGAGAGAGAGAGAGATCATACTGTGTGGCGTAATGTCAACTTTCACCATACCATGTGGCATAATGTAAATTTCGGCTCATACTGTGTGGGGTAATGTGAATTTCAGCTCATACTGTGTGGCATAATGTGATTAAGCCATGTGATTTTACTGAGAGAATGTAAAATGGTGCTAGACATGTCCTTGGGTGGTGCTAGGCACGACCCTCTGGCGGTGCACCCCCTAATATAATCAGCTGCGCACGCCTATGGCCATCACCTCTCACATAGGCTCTATTAGATACACTACCTGACAATGCTGTCAATCCTGCACTGTATATGAGTGTTGGACACACTCCCTACTGCCACATCTCCAACTACTCACTGCCTTCAGCTACACACAGTGTCTCCAGTAGTTAGTTTATAGTCATGAGCATTATGCACATTACTGAATAACGATATGCCTGTTGGCCAGAATCTATATTTCCACTATCAACTCTAATCTTCCTGGCTCTTAACTCCACTGCTGTACTGTACTTTCCATCCTCCTGTCATACTGTACCACCTCTTCCCTTTCTACACACCTGTCTGATCCTACCTCCCCAGTCACTTAACTTTCTGCTGTCTGCTTTATATCACCCTTAGAAATGAACCCCTTTAGCTCTCAAACATTAATTTACCATGTATATGTTTATGTCAGCCAGGAAGGGGGGTGTTAGATTTTTTTTTCAAAACATGAGGTGGGAAGGGGGGGAGGGGGGGGCGCCGTTGCTGTTTCTTGCACACAGCACCAAAATGTCTAGCTACTGCACTGGTTCTAGTATATTTGCACTGCAGGGTTCAATATCATATGGCCTAAAATATGTGTTTAAGTCTGGCCAGAGCAAAGCAGTGGGTAAGTTAGACATAGTTTTATATTATCCCTCTGTTGGCTGTAAGTAATGCTAGTTCTGTCCTAAATGATATCATGTCCTGCATATTATCAACATGTCTGTTGAATGGCGCTATTATATTATATACACTATTATAATTTATTGTAACAAGAATTCAAAACTATAAAGCTGGAATTCTGAAAGTTGTAAATTAATTTACATACATAATGACCTGACCTCAACAGAAAAGATTTGCTATTTTTCAGAGACCATTGGAAAAGTCATTTATTCATTTAATATTTTATTATTCTGCTTATACCAAAATATAGCTGTGGCTGCATATTTTTAAAATCATTAGTATAAGCATTAAGTCTACTTACTGTGCAGTAAAAGGTGTGATTTACTTGTATAAATGTTGCTATGTATTATGACTGAGCAACAAATGTTATGCAAATGAATGAAGAATTTGCAGTAAAAAGCAAGAACAAGTATATAGTCTTCACTTTCAAAGGAAATGTTTTTGCCAGCTATCCAAAATCTAAAGGATGCCTGACATTATCATCTTTTTATTTTTAATCAAGTGGGTTTTTTTTTTTGCATAGGCTAGCAACAACACACACTCAACTTCCTACATAACAATGCTAACATACAGACCGAAATAGAGCAAGGACGGAAACCTCTATTCCTTATTGTGCATAGTTTACATTTTCAGCCAAACACATATATACTGTATCAGACATTTCTAATATGTAAGAGGTCAAAGAGCAACGTGCCTATTGTGTCACCCTAGCTGTGTCAAAATGCATTACATCAAACCTCCAGTAAGAGGATTCCATCCACCTATTCCATATACTCTGGAATTTTTGACAGGGAGCTCCTGCTAGTATTCACTAATCTCCTAGTGTATTTTTTCCCTTAAGTATTAAAAGGATGAAGAAAAATGTAGGTGATTTATACATTGGTGAAAGAGGGATAGGGCACTTGGAGATGATACTGCATAATAGGCACTTTAATGGGTGAAAGATATGCCCTGTGCTTTATATACAAAGCCTTTGTGTCTATTTGTTGAAATGTTAATTATAGGATGGAGTGATATCAGCTTTGCATCACAAGTGCCCAGTCAGCATCCTGAAGAGACACCAGATCAGCCTTCCACCTTGACAACTCACCATTACTTGATTCATTTAGTAAATAAGAATAGGGAAATGAGACCAATGAGTTTTTCTATTGGATCTGGTACCTAATTCCCAATTTGTGTGACCAATGCATGCTGTAATAGGAGACACACGATGATGAACATTGTTCTTCGTACTTCAGTGTCCTCTTCAGGATGGCATCTATATTGCAATGTTCCAAAGAAGCCACCTCATTTCTTAACCATAAAACTCCCCCTCAGATAATATGTTATTAGCATTAGCATTCCCAATATGGAGGTATCGACCCCCTATTTCTTCCCCGCCCACCATCTTATGTGTTAAGTTTTAAATCCTCATTGTGGCTTGAACTGAGTTGCAGAGTGGGGATGGTATCGGGATCCCAGTGCTTAGGATGCTGGTTGTCAGAATACCAACAGTGGCAACCCAACAAACAGAATCCGGACACCTGCTAGGTGAGTGTTTTAACCAGGGACATGCAGTGAGGTAAATGGCTGAGGAGGCACTGGCTAGCACCAGAGCCAGATTTACATGCAATATATGAGCCCAAGGGTGCATGTGGGCATTATACACAGGTGTAGCAGTCTAAACGCCAGAAAATTTTGTGAGTTTTGATCAGAGCTGTGTGGTAAAGGTAGACGGGGGGTAGGCACTGCCTCTCCGGCCATAGATTTTTTACTTCAAAGTTTTGGCTATAAAAAATGATTAGAATAATGCAAAGAAGATATTTCAAACATATTCTTTGTATTTTTCATATACTTTATACAGTGAATATTCTGGTATGAACGTTAGTATGACAGGAAAGGCTCTGCCTCACCCCACCGCACGTCACTGGTTCTAACCCTCCCCCTCTGCCCCACTAACCCTAAATCTCTCTCCCCATAGCCTAACCCTAACCCTCCCGCTTAGTGCCTAATACTAATCCTCCTCCTCTCGTGGTACTTTCACCCAGTGGGTACCCGACAGGGCCTGGAAGGCTTCACTGAACATGGAAAAGCTGCACTGGGTGCCCATTGGCGCCATGTTATAACCTCCCATCTACAGGACCATTCAACTAATAACAGCTGAGCTGTGTCACAGTGGCTTGAAACCCCGTTCATACTGTTGGCTGGTCCCGGGTTAGGGCAGGTCTTTCCTCTCCAATCGCTGGTGAGCCGCTCTCCATAGCCTTTTAATGGGACCTGGGTTTTCACTGCACCATTACCCGGTTCCTACCTGTGTCTGACCCTGGTTGCTACCCAGGTTGGCTTCCCGGATTACTGGCACAGGGTTATTTTTCAAGGTCCTTTTACACTGAGCCACGACCCAGGCAGACGCCACAATAACCTGAGGTATTGCAGCGGTGGAAAAGGAACGTAAGCTTCCTGAAGTCTTGCCCATTCATTTTGTGTTTTAGCTGCATGAATCCAGTTTTATCTGGATACAGTATCATCTCTCCAACACGGATGGACAAGTATGCCTGCTGAAGCTGGACTTCTGACACTATCTAGGATGGGACTGTATGTTGTACAGAACATGGCAGCTTGTTTTTGCCATTTGTATGATCACCTACAGCATACAGGACTGTTATTCATGGCATTAGTTTAGCTGGACTAGCACTAAACCCATATAATAGTATATTGCAGGTGTTGAGTATCCCCAAATATATTTATAAGGTGATGACTGTCTAAATGCACATTTCTAGATTGTATTGTAAGCTCTTGTAAATGAGGCAATTTCTAGCAGTATCAGTTTTTACATTTGTTATTATTCTACATGTATCTAATATGTCTGTGTTATTGTTACTGTTGTTGTTGTTATAATAATAATAATAATAATAATAATAATAATAATAGTAGTAGAGTAGTAGTAGTAGTAGTAGTAATAATAATAATAATTATTATTATTATTATTATACACAATGCTGTCAGTAGCTCATAGTAGCCTTACAGTGATGAGACAAACACAATAGTTAAAAGCAATCTCATATAGTAACAAATTAAATTCTGTAGTTTATAAGGAGTCACATACAGTATCATGCAATGTAACAAATAGATGTTGGCAATCTGTCAAAGTGCCAAGGTAGGATCTGCAGCGCAAATCCAATATAGCGAATATATAAATTAAATTGTGCCAGTGAATAAATGAATATCCTATGAATTAAAGATGAGTAACGGTTTATTGCAATTTCTGCAACGTGTCAGCACCTCCAGACCTTTTGTCTAGCACAGTGTTTTCCAAAATCAGTCCTCACTAACTCACGCCCAACAGCTCATGTTTTTAGGATTTTGTTAATCATTCACAGGTAACATACTGCTTGGCTGGGTCAGTGATTATCCTACCTATTTCTGAAGACAGAAATTCTCAAATCATGAGTTGTTTTAGGTACATGAGGGCTGCAGTTGTGAAATACTAGTCTAGCAGAACAAAAGTGAAAAGTACTGTTTTACAACATAGGGGTCTATTCATCATTCATTAATTTCTACACTAGTATGGGGACCTAAATTCATCAAGCTTTAAAAATACTAAATAAAAAGTAATGTTGAATTGCTTCGTGATTTTGTATCCACCTCTGTTACTTGCAGTGAGTTGGATGCTTAATTATCGGGGGGGAAGGGGGCACCTGCCCCCTCAGAGTTAACATGATGAACATGGCTGTAGACAGCTAGGCCAGGAACCAGTAACTGAGGCGTGTGACCTAATGTAAGTTACAAAAAGATCCCACTAAAGATTGCATTTGTGGCACTGTGCTCCACAGGGGAATGCTATTGTGCTCCCCAGCCAGGAGCAGATCATAGGGGGTACAACAGTACCATCACGACCCCCCCTCCCCCGCAGCACAGTCAGAGGATGCTCACCGCAGCCTAGGCTGGGGATACATAGACGGTTTTGACAGGAATATGGGTGGTGAACCCAGGCCCCCCACCAGTCCCCTTCATCAGGCACCTCCACTCTCAGTGCCAGTGATAAGCCCCACCAGAGCCGTACCTAGACATTTTAGCACCCTGTGTCAGAAAGAGAGTTGGTACCCCTCCATAATCAAAATAGGGAAAGTGTGCAGATTGCGCTGAAGGCGCGTGGAAAAATTATAGGGGCGTGACTTCATGTTACGCTGCACAGTAATCTCCAATATTCAAATTACGCCAAACAGTAGTGCCTCTTATACAAATTCCGCCAGGCAGAGCACCCTTTTACACATTACTCCAGGTAGTGCCCCTTATACATATTACACCAGGTAGAGCTCCTTACACACATTACGCCAGGCAGAGCCCCCTTTTACACATTATGCCAGTCAGAGCCCCTTTTATATTATATACCAGGCAGGATCCTCTTTTACACATTACGCCAGACAGAGTCCCCTGTTACACATTACTCACAGTTGCTTTGATGGCAGAGGAGAGGAGGTGATAGAGGGCCCAGTGCATTCTGGGAGACAGCAGGGGGAAGCAGCACAGATCCCGGGTCCTGCAGTGGCCAGATTGGCCTGCAAGATTAGTGTGGCGGCAGGTGGCATGGTCATGCGGGTGCTGCTGATGGTTTTTCACCCACACTGCATATGCGCTGTTGTGGCCATATATAATGGAGTTGTAAAAGCCAACAAAATTCAGCATTAATAATGTTTCTGAAGTAGCAGCTGGCTTGTGAAGAAATTAAAAAGTCAATAAGTAGTTTCTTCACAACATATAACAGCATTTCTTAAAGTAATAATAAAAACCATACAAACATGGTAACCTTTTCATTGGAAAAGATACAATGATTGGCACATCAAGAACAGACTCGTCAATGTATAACAGGAAGGAAAGGCCTCAAAATGTTGGGAATGACCTCTTCCACCATATGTGTAATTGCCTTATAAGACTGCACATGCACAATCTTCAGCTAGAACTACAGTAACGCTGTGGGATCCAAGGCACACCACACATTTCTGTATGACCACAACAGGTTATCAAGAAACACCAGGAAAAATAGAGACTGTATACTGTAGCTCACAGTGTGAATCTAAACATCCTTGATTTTGAAAAAGTAGAATTTGGCATAATCTTGCATTATCCAAACAAAAGGTACAGGAGTCAACAGGCAGTGTGTTTCTGTGGACCAAGTTAGTTTCTAAAAAAATCATCATTTGTTTCCTCCAAGCATTGAAATAATGCGTATCTTCATCGGGTTGTTTGTGGTTCCACAGGACCTCAATCTAACACTAATTTTTTATGGGTGCACAGTTTGAACCAGTGCTTGAAGTTCCTATGAGATGGATGATATTAAAATTAGCTTTCCTAGTAGCATTTACTTCTGCCAGATGGGTTGAGAGTTACAGACACGATGGTGCAAAGGACCAATTTTAATTATTTTTTTTTATGTTAAAGTGGTCCTGAGAGTGAATCCATCTTTCCTGCCACAATTGTTTCAACTCTTCAGATCAACCAGACTTTTTTAATAGCTGGTGAATGAAAAGGAGAAAAAACTGCATTCATTATATCTTGTGAGAACAATAACTACAGTATATATTTATCCAGGACAGAAGGTCTTAGGAATACATAACAGCTGTTTGCAATTCCAACTGTAGCTCAGAAAGGTCATGCCCCTTCCAAACAGCGTATTTCAAGGGGGATTACTGAAGTAATCACTCATGCATACAAGAAGAATGGGCATGGAATGCCACAAATACTAAGAGCTTACTCTGTTTGAGCTGTGGCAACTTCTTGGACAGACAAGGCTTAGACCTCGGTGACAGACTTTTACAAGGCAGCAGCCTGGACATACGGTGACAAGAACACTGGATTAGTGTATGTGGGCAGGTATATTTGACCCAGGTTTCTAGCCTACATATTTTAAAACCCCAGGAAAGAATTTAAGTTGTGTTATTAATAGCTTTTGGGCTTTGGGAAAAGCAGGGTAAGAGTTCACGAGGATTTGGATGAAGATTGAGGACGGGCTCCATCCATTAAGACCAGTTTAGGCTGGACCGGATTAAGGGGGAGGTGGGCCATGACAGGGGTGGTCACCCTGGAGCAAGGACAAGGGAAGGGACCATTTTATTGGAGGGAGCCCCCACAACTTAGTTGCCCTGGGGCCCCAAAAAACCTTAGTTCAACCAAGAGTTTGGGTCTTTGGATCTTAGGGCTTTTAACCTCAGGGTAGGCTAAGTAGTGGTTGCACCTGTATGAGGCATTAAAAGGCTGTCAGCCTGGTAATTCTGTCTCTCACTGCCTGGCAGTGAAGTGTAGTGAGGGCAATGGCTGGGAAGGCACTTGCTAGTATCACAGCCAGATTTACACATATAAAAATGATCAGAATAATAAGTGGCCCTCCAGCTGTTGCAGAACTACATATTCCATCATGCCCTGCAACAGTTTTAGCATGGCCAAATAGCCCAGCTGCATCAACTATCTTATACTGGATTTTTCTCAAAGTGCGGTCAGTAGGGTCGTTATGTCTTTTTTCCACCCACTATGGAGGTTAGAGCTGGATCTATGCGGGGAGCAAACAATGCGGGAACATCTGGTAAACCTGTATAGGAGTGCAACACTAACTCATCCTCTGTGATGAGAGTAGCTTTAAATGCCAGCTCATCAACTTTTTGGACCTCGGAATCATGCTTCAAGGCCCAATGTGTGGCATTTAATTTTGGTGGAGGGTTTTTTCCTGCTAAAGCCACGCTGACCATTTGAATGTCGCAAAATTCCTCATGCTGGGATGAAGCGCAGGGTCTTGTAACTTCCTCAGACTCCCAATCTACCGAGGAAGACAGGCCATGTTCCATTTGGGAAGTATGTGAATGTCTGATAGGTGACCCTGTGAACGGGAAGCAGGAATCTTCATGCTGCCTGCTACAGGCAGAGATATCTTGCCAGCTATGGGAGTGTTGTGCTTGCTCCGAGCACTATCATGCTGCCTGCTATGGACAATACTGTGAAAAGGGGGAATTTCCCCTGGACAGGTCCCCTTGTGGTAAGAATTACTTTTATCTGTCTTTTTCAGTTTTCTCTTTTGTGCCTGAGGGCTCCCTGAGCTAGGGGATGACCCTATACCTTGCTGAGGAGGCTTTCCTACCTCAGGGTCCGAGGTGTCAGATGCAACGAATTTACTTTCCTCCTTTTTTATAGTAATATCCTCTGAAGAGGGAGAGGATGAAGGAAAAGGTGATCTTGCCTTTTTATGGGCTCTTTTGCCTGAAATACTGCCAGCCATGGAAGACAATGTCAGTGAATCTGTCACAGACACAGAGCCCTCCATGTCAGCGCTGACAGAAAAATCTGCATCAGTGGCTCAGGCGCGCACTCAAGTGACCACGCGCATGCAGATAACGCAATGTGCATTTGACCTGCGGGCACTCGCGCGCCCGCTCATCGCTGTAGGTATATAGCAGAGGAGGTGAAAATTCTTTCACTCTCCTTTCCCTCAGCACTATCAGGAGGCTTGCTGCCTAACCCACCTGCTGTTGCTAGGTGGCAAGCCTCCCGAAGAACAAAACCTGCTGCTCGGATTACCTTGGATCTCTGAAGTTCGTGTGGACTCGGTTTTCGGAAACCTGACCCCGCTCATCTCTATATCTAATGACAGGTGAGGCTCTGCCTACCTTGAGGAAAAGAGACAGCAGAGTCTCTGGGGGTCATTCCAACCCGATCGCACGCTGCACTTCTTCGACAGCCGTGCGATCGGGTTGGAGCTGCACATGCGCGGCGGCCACATTGCGCAGGCGCATCGCTGCGAATGAAGAAAGCAGTCGCAGCGATGACCGCAAGAAAATTGACAGGAGGAAGGCGTTCCGGGGCGTCAACTGACCGTTTTTTGGGAGTGGTTCGGCGAATGCAGGCGTGTCCAGGCATTTGGAGGGCGGATGTCTGACGTCAATTCCGGGACCTGCATCGCTGGATCGATTGCACTGGGTAAGTAACTATTACCCTGGTCTAGTTCTACACAAAACTTTTGTTTGCATATCAGGGCTGCACAAGCCTTCGCAGCTTTGCTATGCAAAAAAGCCCTCCCCCATAGGCGGCGTAGAGTTGATCGCACGGGCAGCAAAAAGTTGCTACGTGCGATCAACTTGGAATGACCCCCCCTGTGAGAGAAACCTGCTACTTGTTACAAGTGAGCTACATTTGCTGAAACCTTCAAATGTTTTGTAGTGGATAGTCAAGAATACTTCTGTTCAATTTGTGCTGTTTTGATTTTTTATTTTACTTTTCTGCTTGAAGATAAAAAAAATGACCGTCTACCCTAGGAGAAGGTACCTATTCCCTTATCCTTATAACAGTACCTTCTTTAGTCATTATCAGATATAATATATATATATATATATATATATATATATATATATAATCCTGTAATAATTCTTGGGTTGGAAAACATATTCTTCGCACAGCCAGTTAAATGTATGTTTGATTATAGTATCATTTTTTATTACCCTTCCAGTTGTATTGCTTGGATACATCCCATTGCAGGGCTGCCATGGTGTATTGAAATAAAAAGAAAACCACATATTACACTAACTGATAAATTATTAAAATTTCTGTATGGTAGCCAAGGATTCCCACCAATGTTGTTTCAGGTTGGCTTTTTTTGAGAAGAAACAGAAGCAGAACTAGAAGTGGAGCAGCTGGTGCATTGCAACGGGGCCTGCCACTATTCAGGAGCCAACAGCTGGCATCTAATGAGTCAAACAGACTCATTACATAGTACGCTGCTGCACCACTCTGTGGGCTGGCCCGTAACTAAGAGGACCCTGGGGATACATTCTGAATGGGGGATGCAATGGCCTCCTGAGTGACTGCCTGGGCTAGTGCTGAAGGGGAGGCGGTGTCGCTGCCTGCTGGGGATGACGATCGCAGCCAGGCTGATAGGAAGAACTGCCCTGCCCCTGCCTGGAGAAAGATTCAGCCCATCTCACATACTGATGAGTCAGGTAAGCCAGGTTAACTAAAGTGGGCCCAGGCCCTGGACCTGCTCCAGAAGTAAGTCTACTTATTGTCACTGCCTGCTGCCACCTCACAGCTTTCATCCACTGCCTCCCCAGTTACCCCCTATTTCCCTGTCACTCCTATCTCCCTGTCACCCACTGTCTCCCTGTCACTAACTATCTCTCTTTCACCCACTCTCTCCCTGTCACACTATATCCCTGTCACCCACTGTATCCCTGTCACCCTCTCCCTGTCACCCACTATCTCTGTCACCCTTTCTTTGTCATACACTATCTCCCTGTCACCCTCTTCCTGTCACCAACTATCTGCATAACCCACTCCTTGTCACCCACTGTCTCCCTGTCACCCTCTCCCTGTCAACCACTGCCTCCATCACCCTTTCCTTGTCACCCATTGTTTCCCTGTCACCCACTATCTCTCTGATTCCCACTATCGCCATCACCCTATCCTTGTCACCCACTGTCTCTCTATCACCCACTATCTACCTGTCTGCAACTATCTCCATCACTCTTTCCTTGTCACACACTGTCTCTCTATCACCCACTATCTCCATGTCAGCCTGTCAGGAATCTGCGTTCAGTGGCATCTCACTTACCAGCGCGCTGGTGTGCAGGCCTCCGGAGGACATGGCCCAGTCTGTGGCTGCATGAATGCTCTGTCCGTGGGCACGGTGCCTATTGTCATTGTGTACCCCTGAGGTCCATCTAGTGTGTACCCACCATCTGTTCAGCATGGGCGCCGCCATGACACTTGCAAACACCCAATCCTGCGCTGTCTGTACACATGATTCAAGCATCCAATGTCTGCTGACCAGGGGGTATAAATCCAGAAAATCGGCTCAGTCTCATCGCCTTGAACAATGCGTCACATCCAGCGAACAGCGTCTCCTTGCTCCAGTCCCCTGTCTCCAGTGATTTCCTTGCTCCAGTGTCTCCGTGGAACTACAGGCTCCAGCCATCCTGCTCTGCTACAACTCCTTCCACAGTCAGCTTCCACCTCTGCATGCAGTAAGAGACTCTGCCAAGGTGCTACTTACCATTCTCACCTGTGTGTTGTTTATCTGCGTTCAGCACTGTGCTGTTCCATCTGGCACTTAAAACAACCAGCTTGCAATTTATAAACTGTCTCATGCTTTGGCCTTGCTTGGCTTTGTGGACTTGTGCATATATACAGACTGTGTGAACTTATTGCTTTTGGTTTCCAGACCAATCTCCGGAGCTACTATTGCCTGTGTTCACTGTCATCAGCTACATTACTATCGTCTTCATATTTGATCCTATTACCATCGACTTTCAAGTCGACCATCGATGTTTGCCATCAGCTTTCAGGCCGGTCATCACTGTTATTAATTTCACTGGTTTACAGATCATAACCTGTGACTGTTGTTATACCTCTGTCAACTTCTCTGCTCAAACCATCAGTATTGTTATTGTGCTTCAGTGACTGTTCATACCTCTGTGTGCTAATAAATATCATTGCGCACATGCGCAGAAATCTTCTACAGCCTCCGTGTTTCCTCCACCGCACCACCACTGACCCACTAGTGCCCTCTCCAGAAACAGACACAGTTACAGACCTGACACAGCCACTATCTCCATCACTCTTTCCTTGTCACCCACTGTCTCCCTGTCATCCACTATTTCCATCTCTCTATCATCATCTCCCTATCATCATCCCACTGTCAACCTCTCCCTGTCACCCACTATCTCCCTGTCACCCACTATCTCCCTGTCACCCTCTGCCTCTCCCCGTCTCTTACTATCTCCTTGTCACTCTGTCTTCCACTGTCACCCTCTGCTTCTCCCTGCCACCCTCTGTCTCTCCTTATTTACCTCTCCCTGTCACTCTCGGCCTTCTGCTGTCACCTTCTGCCTCACCAGTCACTCACTGCCTCTCCCTGTCACCCACTATCTCCCTGTCACCTTTTGACTTCCTCTGTCACCCTTGCCTCTCCCCATCACCCATTTTCTCCTTGTCACCCTCTCCCTGTCATCCTCTACCTCTCTGTCACCCACTGACTCTCTAGTTACCACCTACCACTCTCTGCCTCCCCAATCACCCTCTGCCTTGAAACTTCACCCTCTGCATCTTCACATTTTCCACTGCTACCTAATTACCAACTGCTATTCCCACTTGTGGGTGTCCACGACACCAATAGAGTGAGAATAAAACCGAGCATGCAGCATGGCAAGCGCAGTGAGCCCACAAGGGGACTGTTAGTGCTCACCCCACTGCCAGCATTCCGGGATATTGACAGCCAGCATCCTGCCCGCTAGTAAATAGTATGTAAAGAGGGGTACACACGTAGTGATTTCTACTTAATTTCTAAAATTAAGCAGACTTTGCTCCATGTGTAGGGTGTTGGCGACAGCGATGGAAAGTCCCGCGCATTGCTATCGCCGACTCCAGATTTGGCATGCATGCATGCCAAATCTAGTTAGATCGCTCACTTCATCGCTGGTTGAAGTGAGCGTCCCCCCCTCGCTCAGCACACATTGCACTATGTGCTGAGCATCCTGAGATGTGTGCTGAGCTATCTGTGCTAGATAGCTCAGCACACATCTCTGGGAGAAATCTCCTTGTGTGTACCCCCCTTCACTCTAAGAGATGTGCACCAACCTTCATGTTTTGGTTTTGGTGTTGGATCTGTGTCTTGGATTTGTATTTGGTTTTGCCAAAACCGCCCTAGTGTGTTTGGATTTTGGATCTGTATTTTAAAAAAAAAATCATATAAACAGCTAAAATCACATAATGTGGGCCTATTTTTGTTCATAAAGTATTATTAACCTCTATATCATTCATTTCCAGTCATTTCCATTCAATTTTGACTACCTCACAGCTCACAATATTGTTTTCATCCACTTTAGGCCAAATGGTGGCACTGAGGTAGCTGGATGACTAAACTAAGCGACAGCAGTGGGCGGCACAAACATGTGGCACTTAAACTTCCAACATGGCATATCTAGGAAACAGAGTGACACTGCAGTAGTAGACAGGGTGGCAGTTTAATATACTAGGAAAATGTTTGTTGTCTACAGAAGCAGACAGTCAGCAATGCTCCAAACAGCACATAATGCAAAGAAAAGAGGTGCAAGATGGAATTGTCATTGGGTACTCCCACCCACACTTATGTTGTATATAGTAAACAGGACCTGCACAATTTAACAAACCAATCACTTCAGCGACAGGGACTGCCACTTGTGGCTAAAATGATTGGTTTGTTTGGGCCCCCACAAAACAAGCTGCCAATGGGCAGTGAACATTGCTAGCAATGATCTCTACGTACACAAACTGGCTCTACATAGGCAAGATGACATCATCATCATCCGTTTCCTCATGCACATCAGCTTGTACATCATGTTCTTCACACAATATTAATTTGTCCTTCCTGGAATATAGCATTACAAGTGCCTCTGTATTTTTTGGATGTAATTGCCAGTATAGGTCTTCCACATGGAATTGGTCATCATTTTGATGAACATCATATTTTCCACATTTTGGGGAAGTAACCTCTTACACCGATCGCTAACAAGGTTCTCGGCTGTGCTGAAAACTCTTTCTGAGTACACACTGGAGGGTGGGCAACTTAAGTAAACCAAAGCCAGTTTGTGCAAGTGGCTCCAAACTGTTGTTATTTCCCTGCCAGTAGTGAAATGGACTGTCTTACTTGCCTATGCTGACAACACCAGTGTGTTCTAAATCCTTCTCAGTTTCCCACAATGTTCTTCTGAAAAGGTATATAGTCCTTTTGAAGTCCAACGTCCGTCAAAAGACAAAAAATGGAACAGCAATATCGTGTAATATGTCTCCACTTTTATTCCGCTTCAGTGTGTTCTTTAGAGGGTGAAGGGATTATTCATACCATACTCACATCTTAGCGTGTTATTCTCTTCATATAAAGGTATCTTTATATCTCAGATCCTCCCACCAGGGTAACAGTGTGGTTTGCGTTCACCTATAGTGTAACACTATAAGTGTATGAGTCAGAAATAATAATCTAACAGAGCGGTTTACTTTCACCTACAGTGTCGCACAATACTTTTATTAGTCAGAGTATATTACACTGTAGTTCACTTCCACCTACAGTGTCAAACAATACATGTATGAGTCAGAAATAATAATCTAACACTGCAGTTTACTTTCACCTACAGTGTCACACAATAAATGTATGACTCAGAAATAATAATATAACAGTGCAGTTTACTTTCACCTACAGTGTCACACAATGCATGTATGAGTCAGAATATACTGTATATTACACTGCAGTTCACTTCCACCAATAGTGTCACACAATATGTGTATGATACACTGTGGTCTGACCAGCAGTGTCACAGAAAAATAATAGTATAGTACACTGGGGTATAGCACCAACAAAACAAAATAAATATATATATATATTACACTGGGGTCGCACCCCTCTTTTGACAGAGCACCCCTGAATGAACACAGCAGTCCCTTGTATGACACAGAACCCATTTATGTATACCAAAGCACGCCTTAGGGGTGGGCCACCTACAGTGTCACAATACTTGTATGATACACTGTGGTCTGACCGGCAGTGACACAGAAAAATAATAGTATAGTACACTGTGGTATAGCACAAAACTATATATATATATATATATATATATATATATAATTCCAATTATATTTTTAACTTTTTAAGCTTTAATTATTTTTTTATCACTGTAGTCGCACCCCTAGTTTGACAGAACACCCCTGGATGGACACAGTACAGAGAGAGCACCCCCAGAGGACAAAGCAGCCCCAGCCCCTTGACGGATAACACTGCAGCACCCTGAGGATTTTGCAAGGACACAACACATTGCTTGTCACCACATTTATTTTTTAATTAATAGTTTTTAGTTTTTATTCAGCACAAATCTTTGTTCCTAGTGCTGAGCACCAGCAATCAGATAAATCTCATGATAGACACATCTGTAGCTTTGTACATATGACTATATAGCAGTTCCTTGAACATGTAATTTGTGTTTTCGGCTTGCATGCGCCTTTACTCTCCCATTCTGCCTTTTGAAAGTCATAGAGAAACATATAGATGCAGGGATATACATTTTTGGTTGATGTGCAGTATGAATAGCTGTATGAGACATTAAAACTGGGATTACATGCAATTTTAATGACCCCCTCTGATACTAAATGAAAGGATTCACATATAGTATTGGACCTTATTTGAAAAGAGCATTGTGACAAATCTATGAAGTTTACTTTTTGATGATCTCTGTTTTTGCCAGTCTCTGGACAGCCCAGACATGGATAGATCAAGTCTGTCGGTCCCATTAATAAACATGCTATTTATACATTTTGATTGCATACGTCGAGAGACAAACTTCAAATTTCCAGGGGATATTAACATTTGATTTATCTTTATTGGCCGATTAGTTCTGTCTTGTCTATGGATAACATAAAGCATTTACAGTATATTGGTCTAGTGATGAGCGGGTTCGGTTCCTCGGAATCCGAACCCCCCCGAACTTCACCCATTTTACACGGTTCCGAGCCAGACTCGGATCCTCCCGCCTTGCTCGGTTAACCCGAGCGCGCACGAACGTCATCATCCCGCTGTCGGATTTTCGCGAGATTCGTATTCTATATAAGGAGCCGTGCGTCGCCGCCATTTTCACTCGTGCATTGGAGATGATAGGGAGAGGACGTGCAGCGTTCTCTCAGTTTCTGTGTTCAGTGTGATGCAAATATCTGTGCTCAGTGTGCTGCAAATATCTGTGCTCAGTGTGCTGCAAATATCTATGTTCTCTGCCTGAAAACCGCTCCATATCTGTGCTGTATTGTAGTATATAGTAGGAGGACAGTGCAGAATTTTGCTGACCAGTGACCAACAGTATACTATTATATAGCAGTACGGTACAGTAGTCCACTGCTCTACCTACCTCTGTGTCATCAAGTATACTATCCATCCATACCTGAGGTGCATTTTAGTTGTGCGCAGGATATATAGTAGGAGGGTACAGTGCAGAATGTTGCTGTGACCACCAGTATATATATAGCAGTACGGTACAGTAGTCCACTGCTCTACCTACCTCTGTGTCGTCAAGTATATTATCCATCCATACCTGTGCTGCATTTTAGTTGTGCGCAGTATATATAGTAGGAGGACAGTGCAGAATTTTGCTGACCACCAGTATATAATATATAGCAGTACGGTACAGTAGGCCACTGCTCTACCTACCTCTGTGTCGTCAAGTATACTATCCATCCATACCTGTGGTGCATTTTAGTTGTGCGCAGTATATATAGTAGGAGGACAGTGCAGAATTTTGCTGACCACCAGTATATAATATATATCAGTACGGTACAGTAGTCCACTGCTCTACATACCTCTGTGTCGTCAAGTATACTATCCATCCATACCTGTGGTGCATTTTAGTTGTGCGCAGTATATATAGTAGGAGGACAGTGTAGAATTGTGCTGACCACCAGTATATAATATATAGCAGTACGGTACAGTAGTCCACTGCTCTTCCTACCTTTGTGTCGTCAAGTATACTATCCATCCATACCTGTGGTGCATTTTAGTTGTGCGCAGTATATATAGTAGGAGGACAGTGCAGAATTTTGCTGACCACCAGTATATAATATATAGCAGTACAGTACAGTAGGCCACTGCTCTACCTACCCCTGTGTCGTCAAGTATACTATCCATCCATACCTGTGGTGCATTTTAGTTGTGCGCAGTATATATAGTAGGAGGACAGTGCAGAATTTTGTTGACCACCAGTATATAATATATAGCAGTACGGTACAGTAGGCCACTGCTCTACCTACCTCTGTGTTGTTAAGTATACTATCCATCCATACCTGTGGTGCATTTTAGTTGTGCGCAGTATATATAGTAGGAGGGGACAGTGCAGAATGTTGCTGTGACCACCAGTATACATATAGCAGTACGGTACAGTAGTCCACTGCTCTACCTACCTCTTTGTCGTCAAGTATACTATCCATCCGTACCTGTGCTGCATTTTTGTTGTGCGCAGTCTATAGTAGGAGGGGACAGTGCAGAATGTTGCTGTGACCACCAGTATATATATAGCAGTACGGTACAGTAGTCCACTGCTCTACCTCTGTGTCGTCAAGTATACTACAAAAGTTCAGTAAAATGACCCAAAAATCTAAATTAAAAGCGTCTGATGAGAAGCGTAAACTTGCCAATATGCCATTTACGACACGGAGTGGCAAGGAACGGCTGAGGCCCTGGCCTATGTTCATGGCTAGTGGTTCAGATTCACATGAGGATGGAAGCACTCATCCTCTCGCTAGGAAATTGCAGTGCCACTCCTAGATGGGCTGGGTGTTTGTGTCGGCCACTTGGGTCGCTTAGCTTAGTCACATAGCTACCTCATTGCACCTCTTTTTTTCTTTGCATCATGTGCTGTTTGGGGACTATTTTTTAAATCTGCCATCCTGTCTGACACTGCAGTGCCACTCCTAGATGGGCCAGGTGTTTGTGTCGGCCACTTGGGTCGCTTAGCTTAGCCATCCAGCGACCTTGGTGCACCTCTTTTTTTCTTTGCATCATGTGCTGTTTGGGGACTATTTTTTAAATCGGCCATCCTGTCTGACACTGCAGTGCCACTCCTAGATGGGCCAGGTGTTTGTGTCAGCCACTTGGGTCGCTTAGCTTAGCCATCCAGCGACCTTGGTGCACCTCTTTTTTTCTTTGCATCATGTGCTGTTTTGGGCCTATTTTTTTAAGTGCCATCCTGTCTGACACTGCAGTGCCACTCCTAGATGGGCCAGGTGTTTGTGTCGGCCACTTGGGTAGCTTAGTTTAGCCATCCAGCGACCTTGGTGCACCTCTTTTTTTCTTTGCATCATGTGCTGTTTGGGGACTATTTTTTTGAAGTGCCATCCTGTCTGACACTGCAGTGCCACTCCTAGATGGCCCAGGTGTTTTTGTCGGCCACTTGGGTCGCTTAGCTTAGTCACACAGCTACCTCATTGCACCTCTTTTTTTCTTTGCATCATGTGCTGTTTGGGGACTATTTTTTAAATCTGCCATCCTGTCTGACACTGCAGTGCCACTCCTAGATGGGCCATGTGTTTGTGTCGGCCACTTGGGTCGCTTAGCTTAGTCACACAGCTACCTCATTGCACCTCTTTTTTTCTTTGCATCATGTGCTGTTTGGGGACTATTTTTTAAATCTGCCATCCTGTCTGACACTGCAGTGCCACTCCTAGATGGGCCAGGTGTTTGTGTCGGCCACTTGGGTCGCTTAGCTTAGCCATCCAGCGACCTTGGTGCACCTCTTTTTTTCTTTGCATCATGTGCTGTTTGGGGACTATTTTTAAATCGGCCATCCTGTCTGACACTGCAGTGCCACTCCTAGATGGGCAAGGTGTTTGTGTCGGCCACTTAAGTCGCTTAGCTTAGTCATCCAGCGACCTCGGTGCAAATTTTAGGACTAAAAATAATATTGTGAGGTGTTCAGAATAGACAGGAAATGAGTGTAAATTATGGTTATTGAGGTTAATAATACTATGGGATCAAAATGTCCCTCAAATTCTATGATTTAAGCTGTTTTTGAGGGTTTTTTGTAAAATAACACCCGAATCCAAAACACACCCGAATCCGACAAAAAATTTTCAGGGAGGTTTTGCCAAAACGCGTCCGAATCCAAAACACGGCCTCGGAACCGAATCCAAAACCAAAACACAAAACCCGAAAAATTTCCGGTTCACATCACTAATATATACACATTACTGTTCCTTCATCTATCGCCTAGATGTAACCCCTAAGGGACCTTATTAGCTTCTATTATCTGCTACTATTATTTTTCATAGGATTTATCCAGTGAATATATACAGCAGAGATGTGGTGCCCAGACTCTATTGAATATACTGTAACAGCAGGACACTGAATCTGACACCACTAAGACTATGCTGTATCTCACACGTCACCAGTAAATTACTCTGCCTTTCCTTTACACAGACTAATTACCATTAAATGATAGAAGCGAGATGGAACAGACACGCTAATGCATCTCAAGTAATTACCTGTATGATTTGTGAGGTGTTTAATGCATCCAAATATCGCACCTGTCAACCCCTGCACCCTCCCTGCTCTTTCTGTTACCCCCTGGGGACAATTACCCTGCCGTGTTCATTACAATGCACGTTGGGTTCTGAAGAGAGTTACCTTTTAGTCAAATCTACTGTCATATGTATTCTTTATAAAGGTTTCACAGTACTGTACATGGGGCCTAATTCATTTTTGTATGCAATGCTGATGTTTTCGGAATGGAGCGATTATCAGCAGACTATACATGTTTCGCGATTGCACTACACATGCGCCTTTGTGATTGCGCTCACACTTACATTTTATATGCAGAGTGACTGACAGGAAGGGACTGTTTTGGGGAGTTAACATGGGAATGGAGGCAAAAAATACAGGCATGTCATGGCCATTTCCAAGGCATGTATCTGCCTTCAGTTGTGATCATATATGAAGAGAAACATGGCAACAGTGTTTCTGTTGCTGCGGCCAGTCCGTGTAGCCATAGCCCCAGGGGTTGATGTTCCTCGTTATTACGTTGGTGCTGTGCATGAGTAAGCAATTGTGGAGGACTTTGCGATGGTTTCCGATGGGTGTCTATCTTCTTTCCGGGGCAGCTTCATCTGTGATGAATAGCAGTTCCATAACCTAGAAAAATGCAGCTGTGTATGTATTTGCGTGCCAACATGAATTAGCCCATGGGCGTTGTAAAGAGTTGAGAATAAATCTAGTTATAGACGTGCACTTGTGCACACCGTGTTGTGATGCTGGGGAGTGTGTGTGTGGGGGGGGGATTGGTTGCGGGAAAAATACTGCCTGCTTTTGCATGCAGCAACCAAATGCTAGGAAGATTTAGATTTTCACAGATAATCTGGTAGTGTGCACCCCCTCCTTACTATAAACCTGGCCACACATTTTACATTTGCTCCTTGCAGTGCAACATACTGTGTGGATGCATTTTGCCACTGAGCATGCGCCAAAGCCGCACTGTGCACGTGCTGAGATTGATTAATGGGGGTCATTCCGAGTTGATCGTAGCTGTGCTAAATTTAGCACATCTACGATCAGGCACTCAGACATGCGGGGGGACGCCCAGCACAGGGCTAGTCCGCCCCGCATGTCAGTGCCGCCTACCCCCCCTGCGCAGAAATGCAAAAACATCGCACAGCAGGAGTTGCGCTGGCCGCGGTCCAGCCCCCTCCCGCCCAGCGACTGCCTCTGCCTGTCAATCAGGCAGAGGCGATCGCTAGGCAACGACGGCCTTCGGCCGTCTGGCACACGCCGTCGCACTGCGGTGCCGACACATGCGCAGTTCTGACCCAATCGCTGCGCTGTGATAAACTGCAGCGAGCGATCGGGTCGGAATGACCCTCAATGTACAGAGGATTTATTTCCAAAGTGAGTGAAAGTAGTTAGTATTTAGGGGAGGTGACTTTGGGTGGCTAGAAAAATACAGGTGTGCCGGGACTGTTTTCTGGTCGTTCTCAAGGCAGCCACTGCAAATTTGTTTACAGCTGGGTAGACCCCTGTGTTTTAAGAGAGCTGCTCTGAAACATAAGAGAGCTGCTCAGAGAACCGATGTTGTGATGGAGTGCATCCGATGTTCCTAATGTTCAAGCTTATAAAGTACATGAACAGCGGATGTGTGAAGATGGCAGAAGCCAACTCGTTGCACATGATGAAGGTTGTATGTTGAATCAGGCCCATACTTTTTCCTATGATGCATAATTTTTCTCCATGAGGACTATAGACTAAATTTATTCTCCACTTACACAGACACATACAGTATATTCATCTATGCATGTATATGTATAAGTATGATGTGAGCATATGTGTGTGTATGCATGACCTACGAGGTCTCCATATAACCCACTCTCCCTGGCTGCTGTGCAGATAGGATCTGGCTCTCTTCCCTCAGCAGCATCTCACATCGGGTCACACATGCCGCTTCTCCCCAGCCTTAAAAGCACAAGCTCATGCAAATGTGACATCAAGTTGGAGCCAATTTCAAATACACTCCCTATATAAGTGAGTCTCAGGGATCCAAACGGATCCCTCCCATCGCATTCAACTGCGCATAGCGAATTCTTGAAAGGAACCCCCCCACCATACAATGCCCCTCATGAGAGCAGGAGAGAGAGTGTGAGGAGAGTGAAAGAGAGACACACGGATTGTCAGGGGGAGAGAGAGAAAGAGAAGAAGAGCAAAAAAGAGAGGGAGAGAGAGAGAAAGAGAGAGGGGGTTATGGAAAAAGACGGAATGAGAGAAATAGAGACAGGAGCGAGAGAAAGGGTGTCAGGAAGAGAGAGAGAGAAAGGAATGAGAGGGGGATAGAAAGAGGGCATCAGGGACAGGGGATCGAGCAAGAGTGGCAGGGATGGAGGGAGGGAGAGAGAAAAAGAGGGAGCAAATGAGAGTTAGAGTTTCACGGAGAGAAAGAGAGGGAGAGAGAGAACAAGAGAGAGAAGGTGTCAGGGAGGGAAAGAGAGTGTCAGAGAGAGAGAGAGAGAGAGAGAGAGAGAGAGAGAAGGAAGCAATGTCAGAGAGAGGGAGAGAGAGACAGTGTCAGGGAGAGAAAGAGAGACAGTGTCAAGGAGAGAGAGAGAGTATCAGGAAGAGAGAGAGGGAGATACAGTGTCAGAGAGAGAGAGTGACAATGTTGGAGAGAGGGAGAGGGAGGCAGTGTAAGGGAGAGAGAGAGGAGGGCAGTATCGGGGAGAGGGAGAGACAGTGTCAGAGAGAGAGAGTGTCATGGAGATAGAGAGACAGATGGTATCAGGGAGAGAGAGAGTGTCAGGGAGAGAAAGGGAGAGAGGGAGAGAGGCAGTGTCAGAGAGAGGGGGGAGAGAGAGTGGGACAGTAACAGGGAGAGAAAGAGGAAGAGACAGTGTCAGGGAGAGAGAGACAGTATCAGGGAGGGAGTGGGAGAGTGAGTGTCAGGGAGAGAGAGACAGTGTCAGGGAGAGAGAGCCAGTGTCAGAGTGAGAGTGTGTCAGGAAAAGAGAGAAAAAGAGAGAGGAGCAAGAGAGAATGTCAGAGAGGGAGGGAGGGGAACGAGCAGGAGATACATTACCTGTCCTGAATACAGCAGATGTCTCTGACTCGATCCCCATAGCAGCTGCACCCCCTGCACCCACCATAGTTACTGTACACCACTGCTCCCAGGTCCTAAACCTAGAAGTGCTTCTATTGCAAAGGACAGCTCTTATGGGATTATAGAGGCCAACATCCTTGGCCTCTATAGTCATGTTGAAAAAAATGCATTTCTTAGTTCATACCCAAAAGGTTTGTACGCGATGTGTGTCGGGATGTACATGCCACCCCTTGTAGAGGTTCCTAGAAAAAAGATGGTTGCCCATTAGATTCCTTGCCTAACAAATCCTAGTCTGACAGTATCCTATCCACCGAGAATGTGACAGTATATTATGGCCAAAAAGATGGTTACCACTTCTCCAAAGGATCTGCTTGAACACTTTATTGCACATTTCAAAAAGCAAGAGGTGTCTAAACAACATACTGTATAATGCAATATTTGCAGGATGTGGCACATTGTCTGGATACTTTGCAACCTTGCTAATATGGTGACTGAACAAGCAAATTCTTCAACAGCGTCATTGCCAGCTGCATCTGGTGGTTCCAATGTTCAAATTCCAGGAAGTGTTCAGGATTCCTCCACCAATACCTGATTCACTTTGATCTATTCCCAGGGAACTTTGTTTGGTTCTGAAAAGGCTAAGATGTCATTTATCAATTCCTCACTATCTGGGTCTCTTCCTTGTGGACGTTATAGGCCTCTCCATTGTGGATGTAAAGATCCTCTGTTCCACAGCTGTCCTGCATTCATGAATGCTTTAAAATAGGTAATTGATGAATCTGGTAGAGTGGTTTCATAAGCAACTAGTCTCATCGCTTTTCCAAGGTACTCACTACTGTTTCCCACCTTAGCCCACAAGTTTTAGTGAAACAATGAGGCAATAGTGGTCACCTCATGGCAGGTTCTTAATGAAAGAATTAAGGATTAATTGGCCTCCAAAGAACTATCTACAAAATAAATTGTTGTAAATTGTCTCTAATGGAGCATGAAAATAGTTTGAAGAATAATCTGTGTCTCTGCTGCGTAAAACCTGGTGCACATGGTCGCTGACTGTCCCAACAATACAGAATATAGATGATAAAGGAGGGCTGTTCTACTTTCTCTTTGTTACTGTCTATCTCTGAAAGTCGTTTCCATACAAGTATTACTCAAAAATTAAGAAAAACTTCACAAAATCTCTGCATATCTGGATTCCAGAGCAGCAAAGAATTTAGTTTGTGCCTCTTTGGTCTCAGAATTTGGAGTTGGCACTGAGCCTCTTGTTTCACCTTTGTATCTTGTGGGCATTGATGGAAATAAGCTATGAAATTTCCATGTTTTTCTCAAAACCAGGCCCATGGTTATGCAGGTAGGAGATCTCCATCAACAGGAGCTAAGGCTCCTGGTTATTCCTCAAACCATTAACCTAAATTAATCTGGCTGCAAAACTACTATCCACAAATGGTTTGGGTGACCAGTCAATTCCTTGTCCTAGGTCTCACATTTGTTTAGCCCAGTCCAGTCCTTCTAAACCAGCTCAATACCTGTCTTTTACAGATGTGTTCAGCAAACAAGCTGAGGAAGTTATACGTGCAATAAAAGTTAAAATCATAAATACAGTAGTCCTCCAAACAAATTGCAATATAATGTTTGCTAATAAATAACCAGGGGGGAAAATCAAAAGCAGTGAGGAAAAAGCCTAAAACACAAATGCAAAAAGTTAGGTGCAGGTATGAGAGTGATGCATTTTGAATTGTGTATTCAATAATAAATCTAAAGGTGTCACATTGGCCCTCATTCCGAGTTGATCGCTCGCAAGGCGAATTTAGCAGAGTTGCTCAGGCTAAGCCTACGCCTACTGGGAGTGTATCTTAGCTTCTTAAAATTGCGACCGATGTATTCGCAATATTGCGATTACAAACTACTTAGCAGTTTCAGAGTAGCTTCAGACTTACTCGGCATCTGCGATCAGTTCAGTGCTTGTCGTTCCTGGTTTGACGTCATAAACACACCCAGCGTTCGCCCAGACACTCCCCCGTTTCTCCGGCCACTCCTGCGTTTTTTCCGGAAACGGTAGCGTTTTTATCCACACGCCCCGAAAACGCTGTGTTTCCGCCCAGTAACACCCATTTCCTGTCAATCACACTACGATCGCCGGAGCGATGAAAAAGCTGTGAGTAAAAATACTATCTCCATTGTAAAATTACTTGGCGCAGTCGCAGTGCGAATATTGCGCATGCGTACTAAGCGGAATTTCACTGCGATGCGATGAAAAATACCGAGCGAACGACTCGGAATGAGGGCCATAGTCAGGTGAAATATGTAAAAAAAAATCTAAGAACTTTGAAGAAACATTGTAGCGTTTTAAAAATGACACCACTGACCTCATACATATTTATACATATATACATAATGCAATTAGATAATGGTCACCTCTGATGAATAATAAAATCTATATTTAAAAGGACATTTACATATATTGTTCCCCAGGGTAAATAAGACAGTAAATTGTAATCAACTAATGGTCACAACCTGGTAAACAGTAAAGCAAATAATAAGAATAGCACAATGTCATCTGATAATAAGCACAGTCTGGGAAACAAAATGGCATTTCACAATGACATAACAATAAAATTGCATAGATGATTGACATAAAATAGTTCCTCACAGGTAGATAATATTAGAGGAAAAGATTGAGTTTGTGCATTTAAGTGGGTTTTAATCTGCTGTTCCCTGTTTGCCATGAAACATTGAATGGAGGATGAGAGCTCCAACACCACACGTACAGTAGAACAAAGATTAATACAGCATCTGCTGTCAGGGTTCTAAATTTGCATAAACCCTGATGCTAATGGCAATGCAGGGTAATATCAGTGGGGAGCCACTGATGAGAGTGCCAAATAGTATACAAAAAGATGCCTGTTAGTAGTAATTCTCAGGGTGACCGAGGTAAGCGGTGATGGGGGTCCAGTATGCACATAGAGGTAACCATGTGGGAGGTTTGAAGCTGAATGTTTCTGAAGCCAACCAGGAAGTATGCAAGATAGTGAAGCAAATGACTGAGCATAATGCTTGGTGGACAAGCAAAAGAGTCAATAGCTATGTATGCGCATATTGGCCAATAATAGGTGGCTGAGAATGATGGGCATGTAATGTAGTCAGTCGTCTTTAATAGATCCAGAGAAGGTGGACGTGTATGTTTCCATCATGAATTTGACAGCTCCATCAACCAGTTAGTTTGGTCTCATAGTAAACATAACCTCATGGAATGTATGATACCAGGGCTAAATTCAGGAGGTAATGCTGGAAAATTTACAAGTATTGACATATCATACAGCCAATGGCGGAGTAATGTTTCTTTCCCGGTTCTTTTCTACATTATATCCGATCTCAGATGGTTCCAGAGAGGGTGAATGCCATTCTGGATTATCTTCAACCATCAGTCCTTGAATCTACCCAGTGATTTCTTGACTTCATCAACTATTATATACTGTACAATTTATCAAGGGATAACACCCATCACTAAATTTTTTCAATACCTTGAAGAAAGTGTTCAGCATTTGCTTCTGTCCTGAATCAGCTGGATAAAAAGAACAGGACTCAGGGAGACTTCACGCTTGTCGGTTAGTTTCTAGGAAAGCTCCAACACCTGAAAAGAACTATGTTATAGAGACATGTCACATCTGACAGTTAAATTAGCATTGTCCTACCTGCAAAAAACTCAGTGACTAAAATCCTCTTCAAACACGGTGGTCACTCTTTGCCTATTTTAACCTCATAAATACTTTATAGAATTGTAGACCTCCTCTGGGGATATATTTTGTGAGTAAGATTTAAGCTCCATACTTTTAACATGGGCCTATTGTCACCAAGTCTTTGGACATGCTAGAGTGTACCAAATCTACAAGCTGGTCTCCAGAGGTTTTTGGTAGCTGTCTCTTCTAAATGATGTTAAAGACTTGTGTCTGCTTGCACTAGTTGTTGCTCAAGATAAATCTCATACCATCTAGCCATATGGCACACTCCTGCCTCTTCTTCTACCAGACAAACCATGGACTCATCTCTCCATGGACTTTATCTGTATTCAATACCATTGGGTGGTATTGGGATATAATGAATGCTTTTCAAAAATTGTTACCTTTATTCCTTTATAAAGGTTTGCCTATTTTCTCTAATCTGGCTTCACTGTTTATTCAAAATGCTTTATGTCTCCATGATGTCCAAAAGAAATTGTATATGACCGTGACACTCTGTTCACAGTATATGTTGGTTCTGGAGGGCTGTATGCAAGAAATTTGTCATTAAATTGAATTACTTCATGGCATACCATCAGTGCTGGATGAAACCCTGTGGAGGCCCCTAGACAGTCAAAATCTCAGGGCCTCCCTCGCAAATAATTTCCTAATACATTTTTTATTTTACCAACCAACAGTCTACAATCTAGAAACTATAATATGAACCTGATGTCTATGGTTTATGTATTTTAAGTTGTTAATGGGTACATTACATTAATACAGTATTTTCTCTATAGAGTCTCTAATGTAAAGTTTTTGTTTCTTTGAGTTGATTCATATTTTCTATCTTTAGAAAACAATATGAAAAAGCTTGATTGTAATTTTCTTTCAATATCAAATAAATATTATTTTGATCAATTGGCGCGGGGCCCCTAAATGGCACGGGCCTACTCTATTTGGTAATTTGGCACTGCATACCATCCACAGTCTAATGGCCAGACAAAAAGAGTGAATCAAGAGTTGTAGAAATTCCTCATTTTGGATTTATATTTCAGACTTCCAGGATGACTTTGTTCACCTTCTACCAAGAGCAGTATTTCCGCATAATAGCTGCAACAATGAGTCTTCTGATAAAACCTGCATTTTATTGTATATGGAACTCAAGCCTCTATTCCTGTCCCTGCACACTTTCCATGTTCTACAGTAATAGTTGAAATTCTTGGTTTAGGGAGTTTATGTCCCTATGGAGTTGAGTGAAGAGTAATCTTTTTGAAGCTTCTAGTTCTTACAAAATCTCTGCAGGCATTTTGTACCTTCCTTCAGTCCAGGAGATTGAGTTTGCCATTCCACTAATTTTATCAGATTAAAAGTCCCTAATATGAAGTTCACCCCTCACTTCATTTGTCTCTTCAAGATTACCCAAATAGTGAAGCCAGTAAAATTCCAACTTGATCTCTCAAGATCATTACGGATTCCCAACACCTTCCATATCTCTCCCCTAAAACATCCTGGTAATTAACCTGTTTGCTTTTTCCAATCCTTCTCCTTATCCAGTTCTAGTACAAGAACAGGAATAATTTGAAATTAATGAGCTACTGCACTCTAAAATTTCCCATGGAACACTTAATTTCCTGGTAGATTAGTAGGGTTTGAAAGCTCATGGGTAAAAGCTTTAGATGTTCATGCACCCAGTCTTCTGAAGAAGTTTCATAAAATGTTTCATAACAAGTTTCCTAGAAGGCCTTTTTTGGATGGGTATTTGGTGCCAGGTGCCAACTTATCAGGGTTGGCAGGGTCTCTAGGCAGCTTTCTCTCCTGCTCAGTGGGCTGCCCAGCATCTTATCAACCATAGCAACATGCATGATGCTTTTCCAAGCCTTAAAGGCAAAGACATGCATAAACATGATGTCAGTTGCAAATCCCCTTCCTATTTAAGGAACGCTCTGGGCACTATTAAAATGCATTCAACCCCTTACATAGGAGGCCATACTCAGATGGATAATCTGCACCTAACATAGGGCTGGTGCAAGTTTCAATGGTGTGACTGAAAGATGCGCCAATTGGTATTTCTGCACTTACATACACTGACAGTAGGTGTTTCAATCAATACACATTTGGACACATGGATCAATACCAGGGAAGGGCTTTGTAGCACCATTTGCAAACGTCACAGATGTGCGACTACCAATAGATGCAGCAGCATCTGCGTCTACCTCTGCTTCAGCCTAACTGCCCATAGTACAGAGGGAAATTCCAGGGTGTAAAGCAAGTAGAGGACTGGGATTAGGTAGGAGACAACCAGACAAACTGCAGAGGGGAGAGAGAGAGAGAGTGAGAGAGACCAAAAATCAATGCACATCAGTCAGTAATTTGGCGTGTCCCAGCCATGCCACAACTCCTGAGGTGTATCGTAGTATACAGCCCCTCCATCTGAGGTAAACAGCATGGTGTAGGGCAGCTAGAAGTCTATCAACCATTGCTTTCACTGGGACAAGCGTCACAATTTTTCTTCAAAAGTCCAGGGAAACAAAAATCCGCTGGTTTTGAGTCTCCAACGTACCCTTTGTCTGAACAAAATGTAGAATAGTATCCATAACCCTGTAGGGAAGCAGCTTCACTGTATGTTGCCGGTAGAAGCCACAGTAGAAAAAAAACCCTAAAAGGGATCCAGTGGGCACATTCCACAGTGATTTGTTCAGTAATAACAGCAGAGCTAGTCACCTTAATTGGTCTAAAAATGGCTCTAGTTGCATGCCTTTCTCCGTCTCAGACAGGCCAACAAATCTCACAGCGTTGCGGCACAGGCAGACTTTTTCATCTGCAAAAGCGTCCATCTGGATCTGCAACTCATTGATCTAAGCTTGCATAGGTGATTGAACATCTTCAATGGTAGATATTTCTGGCCTCAACCTCCAAACCCTCTTTTGCATATTCTGCATGTCATGTCAGCGGTGCCGACTGCATCTAGCACCGGTTGCACTGTGATTATATCACAGATATTAGGAAGTTCACTCTTAATGTCAGGGTTTGGTGCTTGAGTGGTTCAAAAAGGCACAAACTGTGACAAGAAGAGCCTGCAGGGTCACGTGGTCGGCAGCAGGAATGATTCCCAATGAGACAAGTTTCTCCAGATGAAGTACAGACAAGGATTGTGGCGTACTCGTGGTCAGCAGCAAGACTTGGTGCACAGATATATCTCCAAGCAAGGTACAGACAAGGATAACAACTGGGACATTGAGCCTTATTCAGCATGGATTGCTTCTGCGATCCCTTGCACAGTTTCCCAATAATCTTGAAACTGTGTGGGCACAGAACCCGTTCAATGCATATATAAAGCAGGTCCTTCATGTGGCTCGCATTTTTTTCAACAGCTCATGATAGAGGCTGCTTATTGGATCTAAAAGACAAAGTGAAACAATCCAAAACACAGAATATTCAACGTTAGGATGGACGGCAGCAGAATTTGAGCCGACTGAGAGGAGCCAGGCAGCAGATCAACTCTCCAAATGGGAGCGGGTTACCTATGAGAGGTTGCTCTGAATCAATAGGAGACCCTTTCTCTCCAAGCCCTGCTTGTGCAGCAGCAAGGATGCAGCGTGTAATCATTGTGATCACAGTCCAAAGTGACTGAGAACTTGAGGAGTCCAGAGAGGTACTGCTTGTCTCTGGTGAGGGAAGCGCACCGTGAGAGCTGAGAGCTGAATGTGGACAGTCTGATTAGCTGCCTGCTAGAGGGTGGTCGGGAAGTGGCTGGGAAGTGGGTGGAGAGTCATCGGTTAGAGCGGCGTGTGTGAGTGATGTCTACCCGAATATGATGACGGGGAATGGGGGAGGGGCCTTTCTGCGAGGGATCTGGAGGAGTAGTGACAACTAGCACAGATACCGACGGCTTATAAGGAGCAATGGGTGAGGGATTGGCTTGCACTGAAAATGGGGGGGTTATAGGGCCACAGGTTGGGGGTGAGAGGGGCCACACTTAGTGCAGGGGTACGTGAGAGCCACAAGTTGGGATGATAGGGGCCACACTGGTTGTTGGGGGTGTGGGGACCACAGGCTGGGGGTAATGAGGGCCACATCGGGTGAAGAGGAGTTGTGTGAGGGCCATATTGGGTGAAGGGGTGTGTGTGAGGACTACAATGGGTGAAAAGGGGAAAATGAGGGCCAAGGGCTGGAGTTGATGGGGGCCACACTGGGTCAATTGGTGTGTGTGAGGGACACCATCTATTGTCTGATGGCTCATAGGGAACACTGAGTTATGCACTGAGGATCAATGGGGACACTGAGTGCTGGGGTGTGTGTTAAGGCCATAAACTGGGTGCTGGGGCAGTTACACTGAGTGCAGGGTCTGTGTGTGAGTGCCACTAATGGGAGAGTGAGCTGATCGGAGCTGATGGTGAGGACACGGCGTAATGGGGTGTGTGAGGGTGCTATGACAGTTAGCATATGACAGTTAGCGTTTGAGCGAAGACTTTATACAGGGGATTTGCATGACTGCAAGAAGACTGAGTGGCAATGGGAGGCAGAAGTATATGAGGGCCTCATATAAAGCGTGAGCAATGATGGGGATGTATGCAGGACCCCGCAGGGGCAGTGTTGACAGGACATAGTGCTAGGTCTTGCTTAGGGCCTCATGAGGTATAAATCTGCCCCTGACACACAGACAGACAGACAGACAGACAGACACACACACACACACACACACACACACACACACACACCCCCCCCCCACATATTTTAATTCAGCATTGGCAGCAAGCGTAGGTGTGGAGACCTGTATGTTCGCACCATTTTAAAATGAAGACTGTTTTCTATAAACTGCATTGATTTTCCTTCTGCAATTTAAGGTTTTGAAAGGTTTTAAAATCAGCTCACATCTTACATGATTAGGGTTTTAACACTCCAAACTAATAATGATAATGATTCCAGTAGTTTGGAGAGCAAAACTGACAGCGATATGCTATAAAGTAAAATAAAAAATTACAGGTAATCTGCTGCTTGTGAAATTTACTCCATAGTCTGCATATGATGATGTACTGCTTGGGAAATACAGGTGTGGCTAATTAACTGCCCATTGTATATTATTATTATTATTATTATTATTTATTATTATTATCCTTTACTTGTATAGCATCAACATATTACTGCATGTTCTATTAAAAGTAAGTCCTTTCATTAATTTCCCTAACATAGGCACACACGCACAGACACAGGCACTAGGGTTAATTGTAGTCAGAAGCCAATTAACCTACCAGAAAGTCTTGTAATGTGGATGGAAACTAGAGCAACCAGAGGAAACCCTCATAAGAAGAGAAAGAACATACTGGAAATGTATAGTACATAAATCCCTAGTCAGAATTTAATCAAAGAGCTAGCCACTGTGGACCTCATTTATAAAATGCACTGGATGGATGCACATTACAAAATGTACACATTTACCTTCCACTCTTGGGAGTAGTTTCCTCAAACCAGTAGTGCACCTGGGTCTGCAGGGAGGTAAAAAGATCTCATGGGGCCCTCAATGCAACTGTATCTACACACAGTGAGATCCTTGCTATGCCCGATTTCCCTTGAACTCCCCCAGAGCCCAGATAGTACAGATTTTGACTATCTGTGCTTGAGATTTTGTCTAAGTGTCAATTTTGACTATACTTTGTACTAGATAGTACACTAGATAGTGAAGATTGACTTGCCTGCACAGTCTATCTAGCCATGCGATACCGACCCCACGGGAGCGCGCATCGGGATCGAATCGGTATCACAAGCTGCCTAACACTATGAGATATGCACTAACTTTCCTTAGGATTTTGACTATATAGCCAAAATCTTACAGATGTATCTCACCGTGTAACTGTTGCATAAAAAAATCCAATCTTCTACCCCCTTTCATTACATAAAACGTTTCAGTGGGTCCAGCACAGAACACCTACTACTGAGCTACCAGCCATTACTTGTGAGATGCCATTTTTTGCCTTCAAGGCCCATTTTATACAGGACAATGTATTCATATGTACGTATAAACGAATATATTAGAAAACCTTAAATTGTAAAAGGAGACTTGATAGACTAGTATTTTAGAAGCTAAAGGAAAAGTTATAATTATTCAAGGGGTTGTTCCAAAAGTGTTGAAAGGCAACATTTAAAAAAAATGACATTTCAATGGACTGAAGCCCACATACGGATGTGTACAGCATCTGCGCACATACTGGTGTGCGACAGTGCATGGGATCTGCAAACAAAAATGAGCAGCTTTTCCATTTTGTAAATGACCCGCACTAAATTGATATGACTAAAATCTGGTGTCTTGTTTTTGTATATGTGTCTGCCACAGTGAGTTTCATCTACACCTGCCCAGTTACATTATCTACTGACACATCCAGGGATGCAAAAGTGTTCCAATAAATACTGAAGTGACAAGATCATTAACACTGCTAGTAATGTATTCCAGACTCCCTTTCAGGATACGTAAGGCATTTTACATTTAGGGACTGTTATTCTTTAAATAGACAAATGTATACTTAAGTAGTAATGACATCACAAATAACTGTTTCTACAGACATAACAGAGGTTTATATATAAATGAATGTCACTTATGTCTCCTGTGTGTAAACATTTTTGTCCTATTATATATCTTTGTCTTGCACTGTGAGCATACGTAGGCTCTTGGGATCCACAGAGTTAATTCCCTATCCTTAAACAGTAGCTTAGAGGGGAATTGAATCTGTTATCAGGCCGGTGCAGCTCATCCAAGGGCAAGACCCTATTCTCCACCTGAGATAAGAGGCTCCCAGGAAGCGGTGTCTAATCCCTCCGTGTCTGACTGACATGGTTTTTATCTGCTCCCTATGTACAGACATTCACGTGCCTTTTCCCGCACTAACTATATGCAGGGTTCTTGTTTTGTTTTTTAAAATGAGGTTTACACCTTTGGATAAAGACATTTTTTGCAGTCATTATTCTCATTCACTATTATTCATAAATAAAACTTCAAATACTGTATCTATTACATCTGAAACAATTCCCGTTTCATGTACAGTACATGAAAAAAAAATTATTTGCTTAAACACAAAAAAGTAATACATAAGTTATTGTATGTCTGACCAATGAAGTACACACCAGTTTCAGTCAGTACTGTAACTAGACATTGTAGCGCTGTGTGCAAAAAACAGCATCGGCGCCCCCCCCCCCCTATTTTTAAAATATAGCCAGTGTGTGCCGTACACAATATAGGTGAGTGGCTTCATGGGGAAGGGGTGTGGCCACAAAATAATACCAATTCATATTACGCTGCACAGTAGTCTCCCTTATTCAAATTACGCCGCACAATAGCGCCACTTACATACATTACGCCAGGTAGAGCCCTGTCATACATTACCCCAGGTAGAGTCTCCTTTTACACAGTATGGCAGACAGAGTCCCCTTATACACATTACGTAAGGTAGAGTTCCCTTTTCCACAGTACAGCAGGTAGAGTCACCTTTTTACACATTACGGCAGGCAGAGCACCTTACATCCCCCTCCCTACCCTTAGGATGTAGTGTGTAGGGTGTAGTGTAGTGTACTATAGTGTAGGGTGTAGTGTAGTGTAGTGTAGTGTAGTATAGTGTAATATAGTGTAGAGTAGTGTAGTGTTTAGGCACTTTCATGATTTCTCCATTTTGCCTGCGCTGCTGCCGGCTCCTGACCTGGAAATCACTCACTCAATCTGTACACTGCATCAGGGGGAAGGAGAAGCATCAGGGGTTCCCAACATAGCCCCTATATAGGGGCTGCTTGACACCATTGGTGTTGTGCGCTGAGGTGACCCGTTGTGTGCTGAGGTGACCCGCTGAAAGAAGGAACCACGCTGCGAGTTATGGCAGCACTTACAGGCTCCAGCAACTTGAGTGTCTCTCCACCAGCCCCAGTATTTACCTGATCCCGATGGAGGCTTGTGATCCAGCGAAGAACCGGCAGCCGCGGCGGAGAATGCTTGAGGTCGGTGGTGACAGGCGCAGCCCACCTTGAGAGCCGGTCCAGGGTGGGACATGGAGAGAAGTGACCAACCTCCCCCTGTTTAAAGCATAGGTGGAGACCAGGAGTTTGGGGCTGTGGGCGCATGCCCAGGGGAGCGGGAGGAGCATCTGTCAATGGGGGGAATATGCGGCCGCACAGGGTATATGTAGAAGGTGCGCCCACAGGGCAAATGCGCTGTGGGCAATGCACCTTCTGCACACACCTAGTTATGGCCCTGGTTTCAGTGGCAAATTTACCCAATCACATTCACAGGTGGTTCACTAGTGCTGATGACTATGATCATTATCTTCTATTTGCACCTGACATTGACCGTTCAAAAATAATATAGCTTTCTTAGGTGTACAAGTGTCTGTATCCCAGTCTGCATGAAGTTGTCCTTACTGTACTCTACCACCTGTGTTAGAAGCAGTGCACTCCTGCACTGTCTTCTTATTGTACATACATGCTGAGCACTAGGACCCAGGGAGGTCTGCTCGCCAACCTGATGTATGATTGCACGTTGGGAATGGCCATTGGTGGGTTAACCATTGATGGTCACCATCGATGGTAACATTGGTGGTTGACTTCGATGATAATCATGACTGGGACATAGCTATACCAGCAATGTAGCAATGAATGTAAAAAAAAAAAAGCATAAATACTACCTTAATACAAAGTATTGAAGAAAAAACTGAGGTCCTTTGGGTGACCAAAGAAGCAGGGGAGAAGTCGATTATTCGTATTGGCGTTATATACAGGCTACCAGGACAGGAAGAAAAACTGGACAAGAACCTATTGCAGGACATACAGTAACTAAAATGGCATCAAAAGGAAAGGTAATAATCATGGGAGACTTTAATCTTTCTGATGTGTCTGGTGCTAGTTCACATTCCAATTGATGAGGGAGCCCACTGGGAAAGACGCAATATTAGACTTAATGCTTACAAATGGAGACAGAATATCGGACGTAAAAGTGGGTGAAAACCTGGAATCCAGTGATCATCCAGCAGTATGGTTCAGCATAAAGACAGAGACTGACTCATCCCATACAAAAACAAAGATTTGGGATTTTAGGAAGGCTGATTTTATAGGGATGGGAAAATGTGTAAGCGATTCTTTGGCAGAATGGAGGAACTTGGAAGCAGTGCAGGAGAGGTGGGAAATATTAAAAAGTGCAATATTAAAGGCAACAGACCTTTGTATCAAAAGTGTTAGGAAAAACACAAGGAAAAAGATGCCAGTGTGGTTTGCAAAAGAAGTAGCAAATATTGTGAAAGTGAAAAAGATGGCTTTTAGGAAATATAAGCATACACAAAATCACGAAGACAAAGAGATATATCTTGTTAGACAGAAGGAAACTAAGAAGGTAATCAGATGTGCAAAGGCACCGGCTGAGGAGAAAATGGCCCAGTAAGCGGGTAAAGGAGGCAAACCTTTTTTTTAGGTATATAAGCGAAAGGAGAAAAACAAAAGACGGAATAATAAAACTAAAGACAGAGACTGGGAGTCTTGTTGAGTGTGACAATGTAATAGCAGATCATCTTAATGATTATTTTTGCTCAGTATTCACTACTGAAAGAGAGAGGAAGGGGCCACAGTTAAGTTGCAGGGATATTCAGGAAAATTAAACAAGTACATTTACAGAGGAGAAGGTCCTAACAGAACTCTCAAAGCTGAAAGTGGACAAATCTATGGGCCAGATTGGATACATCCAAGGATACTAAAAGAACTTAAAGAGGTGCTGGTAGCACCATTGATAGAATTATTTAACCAGTCATTAGCTACAGGAGTAATTCCAGAGGACTGGAAAACAGCGAACATAGTCCCACTGCACAAAAGTGGAAGCAAGGAAGAGGCAAACAACTACAGACCAGTGAGTCTTACATCAGTAGTAGGCAAATTAATGGAAACACTCTTAAAAGAAAGTTGTAGATTATCTCAAATCCAGCAATTTACAGGATCCCAAACAGCATGGATTCACCCGGGGGAGATCATGTCAAACAAATCTTATTGACTTTTTTGACTGTGTGACTAAAGTGATGGATAAAGGTGGAGCCGTGGATATAGCTTATCTAGACTTTAGTAAGGCTTTTGACACTGTTACACATAGCAGACTGCTAAATAAATGTGGAAGTTTGAGATTGGATACTAGGATTATTAAATTGATAAAATCTTGGTTGCAGGATAGAAAACAGAGAGTTGTGGTAAATGGAGTGTATTCACAGGAGGGAAATGTTACCAGTGGAGTACCCCAGGGATCTGTACTTGGACCAGTGCTTTCTAATATCTTTATTAATGACATTGCAAATGGCATTAAAGGGAAAGTATGCCTTTTTGAAGATGACACAAAGGTATGCAACAGGGTAGACACAGCAGGTGGGGTAAAACAAATATTGAGGATCTAGGTAAACTAGAGGAATGGTCAAGAGTGTGGCAATTAAAGTTTAATGCCAAAAAATGTAAAATCATGCACTTGGGTCTCAAAAACCCAAAGGATAAATATAGTATCAAGGGTACTATAATGGAAACTACTGAGGAGGAAAGGGATCTAGGAGTCACTATTTCAGGTGACTTAAAGGCAGGTAAGCAATGTAACAAAACAATGAGGAAGGCTAGACAGATGCTTGGCTGCATTGGGAGAGGAAAGAAAGAAAGAAAGAAAGAAAGAAAGAAAGAAAGAAAGAAAGAAAGAAAGAAAGAAAGAAAGAAAGAAAGAAAGAAAGAAAGAAAGAAAGAAAGAAAGAAAGAGTAATAATGCCACTGTATAGGTCATTGTTTCGGCCTCATCTAGATACTGTGTTCAATTCTGGAGGCCATATCTTCAGAAGGATATTAATACATTAGAGACTGTACAAAGAAGGGCAACTATGGTGCATGACCTGCATCGCAAAACATACCCAGAAAGACTAAACAATCTCAATATGAATAGTTTGGAGCAGGGAAGGGAAAGGGGGGACATGATAGAAACTTTCAAATATATCAAGGGTTTTAACAAAGTCCAGGAGGGAAACATTCTCCAAAGGAAGAGAGGCAATAGGACATGAGGACATGCACTGAGACTGGAGGGGGAGGTTTAGGGGAAATTTGAGGATTTTCAATCGTCAATGGCCATCCCTACTGCAAGTGCTATAGTCATATTGTAGATCCTTATTTAGCACAGAGAGATAGTGTGAGAAGTGACATGGAGACACAAGTCTCCCACTTAGCTCCAGACCAGAGAGACCCCAGTGATTACCTGTATGAAGCCGCAACCCTGCACCACCACCTCAAGCAGCATATAGTCACTGGCTACAGTGTGTGAATACAAGTGAGTATGACTATACCTGTTATACTAAACCAACATCACTGATTAAGGGGCTGATGTACTTAGCATTGGAGAGTGATAAAGTGTAGAGAGATAATCTACCAACTAATCAGCTCCTAACTGCCATTTTTCAAACACAGCCTGTAACATGGCAGTTAGGAGCTGACTGGCTGATACTTTATTTCTCCATCCACTTCATCACTTCTCCAATGCTTAGTACATCTCCTAAGTAACTGTGCTCTTCATAGATTGAGTCATCCGCTGTAGTGTGCCTAGTGTATATAACTGCAAATAACAACACCTACACACACATTATTCCCAACATGTTGGAATGCCTCTTTCCTCCGCTGTCCCCCCTTCAGGCACAGGCAGGCCTACGTGCCAGAAACATCTCTAATCTACTCTAATCTGCATTGGTGCATAGGCATGCCGCATGCTCCCTTTCTTTTGCCCATGTGCAGTGTGATTTCATGCAACCTACGCTATGCTGTTATAGTACTCGCTCTGCTTCAGACCCCATCACTTCCCCATTAGCAGCAATATGTGAAATAAAAATATTCTATATGATTTTAGCAGCCTCTTACATTGTATTGAATTTGGACCCACTCCTTATACCTTTCAGACTGATGAACACCAACAATTGCTTCTTTGATATAATTTCCACAGATAATATAGTGCACTTGATTAGAAGTGCCCTTCCATATCCATAAAGAAGGTAATTTGAGGCAGATGCTGATACTCAAGTGCACTTCATTATCTGATCATGAGAAGGTGTTATGGTAGTATCCATGTAATGTTGTTACTATTCATTTCACTTAGTGGTTGCTGGTAGGGGCTAATTATGTAATATGGGTGCTGTTCATATCAATTTGAAGGTTTCCTTATTAAATTTGGGGTTATGACTGAGGCCATAAATATATTGAAAACAATAACATTGCAATATGGAGCAGGATCGTCACTGGGGTCAGTGACCTGCGCACGGCTTCCACACGAGCAAAGAAAAGTGAGCATGACCTCATGGAAAGAGGCATGGTCTGACCCTGTTTTCATCACTCCAAGGGTGTGCCCAGCATTCTCGGAGATGCTGGGCCACCCCCGGAGACTCGTCTAGCTACACTGCCAACGTCTACACCATGACAGGAGCTGAGTGCTGCACGTAATGTCAATGAGGAGGAGTTGGCATTGTGGTGTCACCCCTTGGTGGGTGGCCCGTAATCCGGCACCTTCCTAGTGATGCCACTGATTGGAGTATCTTTTAGTATTTGGACTAATAAATTAATTGCTGGGTTAGTTGGTGGCTGAAGGAGGCCTATTTATTAAATGTTGGTATTTTATGTATTCTGGACCTAATTCAGACCTGGTCGCAGCAACAAAATCTTTCTCTAATGGGCAAAACCATGTGCACTGCAGGTGGGGCAGATATAACTTGTGCAGAGAGAGTTAGAGTTGGGTGGATTATTTTGTTTCTGTGCAGGGTAAATAATGGCTGCTTTATTTTTACACTGTAATTTAGATTTTAGTTTGAACACACCCCACCCAAATCTAACATGAGGTCTAGTGTACTTTATTACAGTATTTTTTAAATTTAATTTCTCTGACGTCCTAGTGGATGCTGGGAACTCCGTAAGGACCATGGGGAATAGCGGCTCCGCAGGAGACTGGGCACAAAAGTAAAGCTTTAGGACTACCTGGTGTGCACTGGCTCCTCCCCCTATGACCCTCCTCCAAGCCTCAGTTAGATTTTTGTGCCCGGCCGAGAAGGGTGCACACTAGTGGCTCTCCTGAGCTTCTTAGTGAAAGTTTAGTTTTAGGTTTTTTATTTTCAGTGAGACCTGCTGGCAACAGGCTCACTGCATCGAGGGACTAAGGGGAGAAGAAGCGAACTCACCTGCGTGCAGAGTGGATTGGGCTTCTTAGGCTACTGGACACCATTAGCTCCAGAGGGACCGAACACAGGCCCAGCCTCGGAGCTCGGTCCCAGAGCCGCGCCGCCGGCCCCCTTACAGAGCCAGAAGCAAGAAGAGGTCCGGAAAAATCGGCGGCAGAAGACATCCTGTCTTCACCAAGGTAGCGCACAGCACTGCAGCTGTGCGCCATTGCTCCTCAGCACACTTCACACTTCGGTCACTGAGGGTGCAGGGCGCTAGGGGGGGGCGCCCTGAGCAGCAATAAAAACACCTTGGCTGGCGAAAATACATCACATATAGCCCCCAGGGCTATATGGATGAATTTTAACCCCTGCCAGATTCCACAGAAAAACGGGAGAAAAGGCCGCTGAGAAAGGGGCGGAGCCTATCTCCTCAGCACACTGGCGCCATTTTCTCTCACAGCTCCGTTGGAGGGAAGCTCCCTGGCTCTCCCCTGCAGTTACTACACTACAGAAAGGGGTTAAAAAAGAGAGGGGGCACTAATTAGGCGCAGTATAACAATACAGCAGCTATAAGGGGAAAAACACTTATATAAGGTTATCCCTGTATATATATATAGCGCTCTGGTGTGTGCTGGCATACTCTCCCTCTGTCTCCCCAAAGGGCTAGTGGGGTCCTGTCCTCTATCAGAGCATTCCCTGTGTGTGTGCTGGGTGTCGGTACGTTGTGTCGACATGTATGCGGAGGTAAATGAGGTGGAGGCGGAGCAATTGCCTGTAACAGAGATGTCACCCCCTAGGGAGTCGACACCTGAGTGGATGAGCTTATGGAAGGAATTATGTGACAGTGTCAGCTCTTTACAAAAGATTGATGACATGAGACAGCCGGCGACTCAGCCTGTGCCTGTCCAGGTGTCTCAAAAGCCATCTGGGGCTCTAAAACGCCCGTTACCGCAGATGGCAGATACAGACGCCGACACGGATACTGACTCCAGTGTCGACGATTAAGAGACGAATGTGACTTCCAGTAGGGCCACACGTTACATGATTGAGGCTATGGAAAATGTTTTTACACATTTCTGATAATACCAGTACCACTAAAAAGGGTATTATGTTGGGTGAGAAAAAACTGCCTGTAGTTTTTCCTGCATCTGAGGAATTAAATGAAGTGTGTGATGATGCGTGGGTTTCCCCCGAAAAAAACTGTTAATTCCTAAAAAGTTATTAGCATCATACCCCTTCCCGCCAGAGGATAGGGCACGTTGGGAAACACCCCTTAGGGTGAATAAAGCGCTCACACGCTTGTCTAAACAGGTGGCACTACCGTCCCCGGATACGGCCGCCCTTAAGGAACCTGCTGACAGAAAGCAGTAAAATATCCTAAAATGTATATACACTCACACGGGTGTGATACTGCGACCAGCAATCGCCTCAGCCTGGATGTGCAGTGCTGGGGTGGCTTGGTCGGATTCCCTGACTGACAATATTGATACCCTAGATAGGGACAGTATATTACTAACTATAGAGCATTTTAAAGGATGCATTTATATATATGCGTGATGCACAGAGGGATATTTGCCGACTGGCATCAAGAGTAAGTGCGCTGTCCATTTCTGCCAGAAGAGGGTTATGGACAAGACAGTGGTCAGGTGATGCTGATTCCAAAAGGCATATGGAAGTATCGCCTTATAAAAGGGAGGAGTTATTTGGGGTAGGTCTAACAGACCTGGTGGCCACGGCAACGGCTGGAAAATCCACATTTTTACCCCAGGTAGCTTCTCAACCTAAGAAGACGCCATATTATCAGGCGCAGTCCTTTCGGCCCCATAAGGGCAAGCGGGCAAAAGGCGCCTCATTTCTGCCCCGTGGCAGAGGGAGAGGAAAAAGGCTGCAGCAAACAGCCAATTCCCAGGAACAAAAGCCCTCTCCCGCCTCCGCAAAGTCCTCAGCATGACGCTGGGGCTTTACAAGCGGTCTCAGGCACGGTGGGGGCCCGTCTCAAGAAATTCGAGACGTCTCCCCCTCGCCGTTTCATAGAGTCTGCTTTACCGACGTCTCCCTCAGACAGGGAGACAGTATTGCAAGCCATTCACAGGCTGTATTCCCAGCAGGTGATAATCAAGGTACCCCTCCTGCAACAGGGAAAGGGGTACTATTCCACACTATTTGTGGTACCGAAGCCGGACGGCTCGGTGAGACCAATTTTAAATCTAAAATCCTTGAACACTTACATACAAAGGTTCAAATTCAAGATGGAGTCACTCAGAGCAGTGATTGCAAACCTGGAAGAAGGGGACTATATGGTCTCTCTGGACATCAAAGATGCTTACCTACATGTCCCAATTTACCCTTCTCACCAAGGGTACCTCAGGTTTGTGGTACAGAACTGTCACTATCAGTTTCAGACGCTGCCGTTTGGATTGTCCACGGCACCCCGGGTCTTTACCAAGGTAATGGCCGAAATGATGATACTCCTTCGAAAGAAGGGAGTTTTAGTTATCCCTTACTTGGACGATCTCCTGATAAGGGCAAGATCCAGGGAACAGTTGGAAGTCGGGGTAGCACTATCTCAGATAGTGCTGCGGCAGCACGGTTGGATTCTCAATATTCCAAAATCGTAGCTGATCCCGACGACACGTCTTCTATTCCTAGGGATGATCCTGGACACAGTCCAGAAAAAGGTGTTTTCTCCCGGAGGAGAAAGCCAGGGAGTTATCCGAACTAGTCAGAAACCTCCTAAAACCAGGCCAAGTGTCAGTGCATCAGTGCACAAGGGTCCTGGGAAAAATGGTGGCTTCCTACGATGCAATTCCATTCGGCAGATTCCACGCAAGAACTTTCCAGTGGGACCTGCTGGACAAATGGTCCGGATCGCATCTTCAGATGCATCAGCGGATAACCCTGTCACCAAAGACAAGGGTGTCTCTCCTGTGTTGGTTGCAGAGTGCTCATCTTCTAGAGGGCCGCAGATTCGGCATTCAGGACTGGGTCCTGGTGACCACGGATGCCAGCCTGCGAGGCTGGGGAGCAGTCACACAGGGAAGAAATTTCCAGGGCTTGTGGTCAAGCCTGGAGACATCACTTCACATAAATATTTTGGAGCTAAGGGCCATTTACAATGCCCTAAGCCAAGCAAGACCTCTGCTTCAAGGTCAGCCGGTGCTGATCCAGTCGGACAACATCACGGCAGTCGCCCACGTAAACAGACAGGGCGGCACAAGAAGCAGGAGGGCAATGGCAGAAGCTGCAAGGATTTTTCGCTGGGCGGAAAATCATGTGATAGCACTGTCAGCAGTGTTCATTCCGGGAGTGGACAACTGGGAAGCAGACTTCCTCAGCAGGCACGACCTCCACCCGGGAGAGTGGGGACTTCACCCAGAAGTCTTCCACATGATTGTAAACCATTGGGAAAAACCAAAGGTGGACATGATGGCGTCCCGCCTAAACAAAAAATTGGACAGGTATTGCGCCAGGTCAAGGGACCCTCAGGCAATAGCTGTGGACGCTCTGGTAACACCGTGGGTGTACCAGTCAGTGTATGTGTTCCCTCCTCTTCCTCTCATACCAAAAGTACTGAGAATTATAAGACGGAGGGGAGTAAGAACTATACTCGTGGCTCCGGATTGGCCAAGAAGGACTTGGTACCCGGAACTTCAAGAGATGCTCACGGAGGACCCGTGGCCTCTACCTCTAAGAAGGGACCTGCTCCAGCAAGGACCCTGTCTATTCCAAGACTTACCGTGGCTGCGTTTGACGGCAGGGCGGTTGAACGCCGGATCCTGAAGGAAAAAGGCATTCCGGATGAAGTCATCCCTACCCTGGTCAAGCCAGGAAGGATGTAACCGCAAAGCATTATCACCGCATTTGGCGAAAATATGTTGCGTGGTGCGAGGCCAGTAAGGCCCCGATGGAGGAATTTCAACTAGGTCGATTCCTGCATTTCCTGTAAACAGGAGTGTCTATGGGCCTAAAATTGGGGTCCATTAAGGTTCAAATTTCGGCCCTGTCAATTTTCTTCCAGAAAGAACTAGCTTCACTACCTGAAGTTCAGACGTCTGTAAAAGGGGTACTGCATATACAGCCTCCTTTTGTGCCTCCAGTGGCACCTTGGGATCTCAATGTAGTTTTGGGGTCCCTAAAGTCCCATTGGTTTGAACCACTTGAATCTGTGGAGTTAAAATATCTCACATGGAAAGTGGTCATGTTGTTGGCCCTGGCCTCGGCCAGGCACGTGTCAGAATTGGCGGGCTTTATCCTGTAAAAGCCCTTATCTGATCTTCCATTCAGACAGGGCGGAATTGAGGACTCGTCCTCATTTTCTCCCTAAGGTGGTTTCAGTGTTTCATCTGAACCAACCTATTGTGGTACCTGCGGCTACTAGTGACTTGGAGGACTCCAAGTTGTGGGACGTAGTCAGGGCCTTGAAAATATATGTTTCCAGGACGGCTGGAGTCAGGAAATCTGACTCGCTGTTTATCCTGTATGCACCCAACAAGCTGGGTGCTCCTGCTTCTAAGCAGACTATTGCTCGTTGGATTTGTAGTACAATTCAGCTTGCACATTCTGTGGCAGGCCTGCCACAGCCAAAATCTGTAAAAGCCCATTCCACAAGGAAGGTGGGCTCATCTTGGGCGGCTGCCCGAGGGGTCTCGGCGTTACAACTTTGCCGAGCAGCTACTTGGTCAGGGGCAAACACGTTTGCTAAATTCTACAAATTTGATACCCTGGCTGAGGAGGACCTGGAGTTCTCTCATTCGGTGCTGCAGAGTCATCCGCACTCTCCCGCCCGTTTGGGAGCTTTGGTATAATCCCCATGGTCCTTACAGAGTTCCCAGCATCCACTAGGACGTCAGAGAAAATAAGAATTTACTTACCGATAATTCTATTTCTCGTAGTCCGTAGTGGATGCTGGGCGCCCATCCCAAGTGCGGATTGTCTACAATACTTGTACATAGTTATTGTTACAAAAATCGGGTTATTATTGTTGTGAGCCATCTTTTCAGAGGCTCCTCTGTTATCATGCTGTTAACTGGGTTCAGATCACAGGTTGTACGGTGTGATTGGTGTGGCTGGTATGAGTCTTACCCGGGATTCAAAATCCTTCCTTATTGTGTACGCTCGTCCGGGCACAGTATCCTAACTGAGGCTTGGAGGAGGGTCATAGGGGGAGGAGCCAGTGCACACCAGGTAGTCCTAAAGCTTTACTTTTGTGCCCAGTCTCCTGCGGAGCCGCTATTCCCCATGGTCCTTACGGAGTTCCCAGCATCCACTACGGACTACGAGAAATAGAATTATCGGTAAGTAAATTCTTATTATAACATCCACCTACTGTACTTCAAATTCCATCATCAGGCAGGATTGGAGGATGGGGGCAGGGGGGTGGACAGTGTTATTTTAAGCACAGTGTCTCACATCCGCCTGCTACAATCATGACTGGGGGGGAGGCACACACTGACTGGCAGAGCCGTAACTAGACTTTTTGGTGCCCTGTGCCTGAAAGAGAAATGGCACCTCCCCGCCCCATTTTTCAAATAGAACACTGCAAGAGAATGTATTTAGACACAAATACTCTTTATAACACATTCGTCATCTAGTCACAATACCCCTTACATTTCAATAGTACTGCCATACCCAGGACTCAAACCCACAACCTGCAGTTAAGGTCGAGCTTAATAATAATAATAATAATAAGAAGAAGAAGAAGAAGAAGAAGAAGAAGAAGAAGAAGAAGAAGAAGAAGAACACTAATACATTTACAAAAGAATCAGGCATGTATAAATCCTCATTCATATAATGCTATGTTGGGAACTTAAGGAATATGTACATAATAGATTGCCCTCAAAAATAAATGCACTTGTATTGCAACTTTCTGAAAATGGCTGAAAGAGACGGATAAACATATACATAAAATACTTACTATAGTCCAAGTTATTTCTGTTAAAGGTGGTTCTACAAAACACAGCATAATAGGCTGTAGATACTGTTTACATACACATATCCTCTTCATGTTATCTTATTTTGTTAAATACATAACATTGTAACATCTATAATGTGTTATTTGTCACGAGATTAGATTTATTAAAATGTTGGGCTTTGTGAGTGCTAAATGATTGTTAGTTATATCCTTATACGTAGAAACACACATTTTAATAGTGTTTTTTCTTTTCCACCTGTTTTTTGCCCTGTTCTGGGTTTGGAATATAGTAGCATATTTAACGAAAAGTTATATTCTTGTTATCACTCGATATGAATGAAAGATGGTGCTCCAGTCAATCAGCTGCTGTCAACTTTCAATCAAGAAAGGAGCTGATTGTCTGGAGTACCATTTATCATTCACAACAGGAATATCACTCATTGTTAAATCTGCCACAAAGTAAGAAAGAGCAAATACAGGTAACCAGGTAACTATGCACCTGAGTAATACCATGTTGTAATTAGAGATGAGCGGGTTCAGTTCGTTGAGATCCGAACCCCCCCGAACTTCACCTATTTTACACGGGTCCGAGGCAGCCTCAGATCTTCCCGCCTTGCTAGGTTAACCCGAACGAGGCCGAACGTCATCATCCCGCTGTCGGATTCTCGCGAGATTCGTATTCCATATAAAGAGCCACGCGTCGCCGCCATTTTCACTCGTGCATTGGAGATTGAACGGAGAGGACGTGGCTACATTCTCTCCCTGAAAAGCTCTGTCTCTGTGCTCAGTGTGCTGCAAATATCTGTGCTCAGTGTGCTGCAAAAATCTGTGCTCAGTGTGCTGCAAATATCTACGTTCTCTGCCTGAAAAGCTCCATATCTGTGCTCAGTGTGCTGCAAATATCTGTGCTCAGTGTGCTGCATTGTGGGGACCACCAGTATATAATTATAGTAGTACAGTACAGTAGGCCATTGCTGTATCTTGCAGCTCCGTGTCAGACTCAGTTCTAGACAGTATCCTGATCATCAGTGCTCATTATCTGCTGCATTGTTCTGTGACTAGTATATAGTTATATATATATATATTAGTACAGTGCAGCATTTTGGTGACCACCAGTATAGTAGTACAGTACAGTAGTCCATTGCTGTATCTTGCAGCTCCGTGTCACTTCAAGTATCCATATCTGTGCTGCATTGTTGTGAGCAGTATATTAGTAGTACAGTGCAGCATTTTGGTGACCAACAGTGTATAGTTGTACAGTACAGTAGTCCATTGCTGTATCTTGCAGCTCCATGTCACTTCAAGTATCCATATCTGTGCTGCATTGTTGTGAGCAGTATATTAGTAGTACAGTGCAGCATTTTGGTGAACAACAGTATATAGTTGTACAGTACAGTAGTCCATTGCTGTATATTGCAGCTCTGTGTCGCTTCAAGTATCCATATCTGTGCTGCATTGTTGTGAGCAGTATATATAGTAGTACAGTGCAGCATTTTGGTGACCAACAGTATATAGTTGTACAGTAGGCCATTGCTGTATCTTGCAGCTCCATGTCACTGCAAGTATCCATATCTGTGCTGCATTGTTGTGAGCAGTATATATAGTAGTATAGTGCAGCATTTTGGTGACCAACAGTTTATAGTATTACAGTACAGTAGGCCATTGCTGTATCTTGCAGCTCCGTGTCACTTCAAGTATCCATATCTGTGCTGCATTGTTTGTGAGCAGTATAGTAGTACAGTGCAGCATTTTGGGGACCAACAGTATATAGTTGTACAGTACAGTAGTCAATTGCTGTTTCTTGCAGCTCTGTGTCACTTCAAGTATCCATATCTGTGCTGCATTGTTTGTGAGCAGTATAGTAGTACAGTGCAGCATTTTGGGGACCAACAGTATATATATAGTAGTACAGTACAATAGTCCATTGCTGCATCTTGCAGCTCCGTGTCACTTCAAGTATCCATATCTGTGCTGCATTGTTTGTGAGCAGTATAGTAGTACAGTGCAGCATTTTTGGGACCACCAGTATATATACAGTAGTACAGTACAGTATGCCATTGCTGTATCTTGCAGCTCCATGTCACTTCAAGTATCCATATCTGTGCTGCATTGTTTGTGAGCAGTATAGTAGTACAGTGCAGCATTTTGGGGACCAACAGTATATATATAGTAGTACAGTACAGTAGGCCATTGCTGTATCTTGCTGCTCTGGCTCACTTCTAGTATCCTGATCAGTGCTTAATATGTGCGCAGTGTCAGTGCTGCATTGTGGTGACCAGTATACTACAGTACAATAGTCCAGTGCTGTTCTCGCTGCTCAGTGTCAGTTCTCCGTAGTATCATCAGTGCTCAGTAAAATCAGTGCTCAGTATAATCAGTGCTCAGTATAATCAGTGATCAGTATAATGAGTTCTCAGTATAATCAGTGCGCTGTTAGACGTGCGCCCGTTTTCCGCCATTAGTGCATTGGGATTTAGACAATTGATGAAGTTATTGTGTCCCCGGTACAAAATCCCATCTAGATTCCACTTCACTAGGCAGGCGGTAGCGAGATTTTACCAATTAATATCAGTGATTTATAATTAATTATTAATTACAGTGATCTTGCCAAATGATTCCAGTGATTTTGTCATTTTCTTTCAGTGATTTGGACCAATAATACCATTGATTAGAACGAATAATTCCAGTGATTTTGTCATTTTCTTCCAGTGATTTGGACCAATAATACCATTGATTAGAACGAATAATTCCAGTGATTTTGTCATTTTCTTCCTGTGATTTGGACCAATAATACCATTGATTAGAATGAATAATTCCTGTGATATTGAGGTGTTTGTGTCGCTTAGCTTAGCCGTCCAGCGACCACAGTGCACCTCTTTTTCTCTTTTCTTTGCATCATGTGCTGTTTGGGGATTATTTTTTTAAGTGCCATCCTGTCTGACACTTCCGTATATGTCCAGTGGTACTGCCATTTGATATAATTCCCGACATTACTGCCATTTAATTCCAGTGATTTTGTCATTTTCTTCCAGTGATTTGGACCAATAATACCACTGATTAGGACAAATAATTCCTGTGATATTGAGGTGTTTGTGTCGCTTAGCTTAGCCGTCCAGCGACCACAGTGCACCTCTTTTTCTCTTTTCTTTGCATCATGTGCTGTTTGGGGACCATTTTTTTAAGTGCCATCCTGTCTGCTACTGCAGTGCCACTCCTAGATGGGCCAGGTGTTTGTGCCGCCTTCTTGGGTAGCTTAGCTTAGTCATCCAGCGACCTCGATGCAAATTTTAGGACTAAAAATAGTATTGTGAGGTGTTCAGAATAGACTGAAAATGATTGGAAATTATGGTTATTGAGGTTAATAATACTATAGGATCAAAATTACCCCCAAATTCTATGATTTAAGCTGTTTTTGAAAAAAAAAACACCCGAATCCAAAACACACCCGAATTCGACAAAAAATTTTCAGGGAGGTTTTGCCAAAACACGTCCGAATCCAAAACACAGCCGCGGAACCGAATCCAAAACCAAAACACAAAGCCAGAAAAATTTCCGGTGCACATCTCTAGTTGTAATGTAAGGGGTGCACGCCACAAACATACAGTAGTTTGCATGCAGCCTAACCCTAACCCTCCTCCCCCCACCCAACAGCCTAAACCTAACTCCCCCCCCCGCAGCCTAACCCTTAACCTCCACAGTATTACAATCGGGTTTCCGGATGTCGGGATTCCGGCGCTGACATTCACACAGATGTCAGGATTCCGGTGCCAGTCTCCTGACCGCTAGCATCCTGTACGTTGGGATGTCAACTACATCCCGATGAGGGATAGGGACGCTTCATATAAGGTGATGGCAGATGGAGATGCTTACAGAAATTGAGCCAGTCAGAGGCATTTGCATGTCAGTGAAAGTGGCACAGGGCATTCTGCAGTTCACTGATACTTCTTGCTGAGTCGGTGAAGGAGTGTAATGAGGGAAGCCTGTGTATTTCTTATATACAAGAGAAACACTTGGAGATGGCAGCATTTATTGGCTCTACAGTATACCAAGTTATGACAATGATATTGAAGACTACAGTAGGCCACATATATAGAAAAATTGGAATTATATTGTCAAACCAGCATTAAGTGCCAGGTATTCTGCAATCTATTGGTTTCATTTAAACCTAATAAGAATTTTAAGGATATTGTGTAAATTTTACAGTCGCTTATTTCCAAAGCCATTGCTTAGAAATTTCAGTTTCAAAGACACTGTCAGCAGCGTAACAAAATATTTGGTGGGATTAAGGAAATGATCAGAGTGCTGCCAGCAGAACTAGCAGATGCCCTCAGAGACGGGTGTAGTACGGTATGCCGGCTCTCGGGCTCCCGGCGACCAGCATACCGGCGCCGGGAGCCCGACCGGTGGCATACCGACAGCGTGGCGTGCGCTAAGGAGCCCCTTGTGGGCTCGCTGCGCTCGCCACACTATTTTATTCTCCCTCCAGGGGGGTCGTGGACCCCCACGAGGGAGAATAGCTGTCGGTATGCCGGGTGTCGGGATTCCGGCGCCGGTATAATGTGCGCCGGGATCCCGACATTCGGCATACTGAAGACCACCCCTCAGAGACCATTTAGTGGGCCTGATTCAGGGGTGGGCGCAATGCTGATTTTGTGGCTGTGCATGGGTCAGTCGCAGTACTCACATGGCAGTTTTCATCACCAACAGCAGTTGCAGTGAGGACCTGGACGCAGGTTGATTGAGAAACAGGGAGAGTTTGTGGGTGGTAACAGTGGTGACTAGTCAAACACTTGTTGGGTATGTGTGATCGGCGGTCAGAATACCAACAGCGGGATCCCGATACTTATATGCCTGGCGGGGATGGGGGGGGCGAGCGCAACGAAGCCCCTTTTGGGCTCACTGTGTTCACCATGCTGAGGTCTTGGTGGCAAGCGCAAGTTCTATTCCAACACTATGGGAGACGTGGACACCCACGAGTAGGAATAGTCCCTTTTGGTCGGCATGCCAACCGTTGGGATAGTGAGGGTCTGTGATGCAGGTTCCAGTATTGTGACCGGCGGTCTCTTGACCATCGGTCACATAACTACATCCCATCAAACACAGGCGTATAGTGACCGTTTCAGGTTTGTGTCTATGCATGTGACTGCCTCTGTGTATACAGGGAAAATCGCTCTGGCAGCTGACTCCAGTCAGACATTTTGAGCAACCATACTGTAGAGTTGAGCCGCCGCCAGTGTCTGCATATTGTGCTAGAAGTGCCAGGTGGCTAGTTCAGCCCTGGGGAGTGCCAACTATGATGCCTTCGCCTACATTGATGGTGCTTGTTCTTGGGTGCTTATTAGTATGTCATAATATTCAGGGGAAACAAACAACACAGCACTGCTGATGGACTATCTCTTTTGCCACAGTCTAGGCAAGAAATTAAGAAAGACCACTTGGAGGTTTATCACAGACTGCTAATTGATCAGCTGCCAGTGACCAATAAACTATTTGTCAGTGAAACAAGGTATGACTTGGTTTTATCCAAGGTTTTTCACTTGGCTTTCAAGGGCTGGTCCAAGTTTGGAAACCCTATTTATTATAGATTTTCTGGCAGTAGCCACCAATTGTCAATATGCCAGGGAATCTTACTGTGTGGGACTGGGGTGGTGATACTTCCAAAATCTTGCATAAATTGCATGATGGCCACGTGGGAACTGTTAAAATTAAAATATTGTTAGGAAGCAGTATGGTGATAAGTGATAGCTTGACAAAGGGGTGTCCAGACTGCATGAAGGTGCAAATGTCTCCTCCACTAGAACCTTGACAACCGCGGGAATGACATTGACTTTGCAGTACTGTTCTTGGACTACGTGCTTCTTATTGGAGTTGACAACCACTCCAAATGGCCTGAGGTGACAAAAATGAAATTCACTACATCAGAGAAAACTATCTGTTCTTAGGTTATCTAGTGCAGGAACAAGCTGCCAGAACAGATTTGTAGTGACAATGGTATGCAATTATTTACGTTAGCTGAATTCCAGACATTTATAAATGGAAATGGAATAAAACATTTTACTTCAGCTCCTCGCCCCATCCAGTCACCACAGATCTGTACAGGCCTTAAGAGAGTAATCAAGGCCATGAGTAAAGAATCGGTGAGCTTCAGCACAAGATTGATAACAAACTGTTTCTCTATGTCATCCTAATGCACTCCACTATTGGGCAACCCCCATGCTGTTTCTACGGAGGAACTTGAGGTCTCAGTGGGACTTGGTGATGCCAGATGTCAGGAAAGAGGTGCAGGATAAATATTACCAGCAGCCCACACAAGATATAGCTTTTGGTCAGGATGTGCTTGTTCATGATTTCAGAGCAGATATAAGGCAAGCAGGCAAAGTGATCTCTAAAACTGGACCCTTGATGTACAAAGTTCAGGTGCAGAAGAATTGTAGGTCAGATCATTGAGTCTAGTGAGTAGGTTGAGTTCAACATGACCTCTAACCTTCCTAGCCTGAAGGACATTACTTTACTGATGCCTCTGTCAAATAAACATCCTAAGATGTGTGAGCAAGTCTGGACTGGGTGAATTATCCTGAAGAAGCAGAAACATCAGTAGATCTTTAAAATCCTGAGCATTGATGTTTTTGTACATATTATGTTGAGCATATCTCTATAATGAGAGGGGTGTGGTGTTTGTAGTACTAGTTATTTTAGACTGGCAGAAGAAGAAAACGTCGGAATTTGTTTCTTGTTACTTACTTCCTGTTTAGTCTCTGTACCTGTTCTATTTATAAAGTTACATTATTGTTATATGCTGTTCTCCAGTAAAGAAGCACATAGTTTTGTTCCAATCTGAGTATTGTGCCATATACACAAACATCCTATCACGTATGTATCACAATGTACACTCTTTATCTTCTTGCAACCTATTTCTGTAACACTGTGGATCCTTTAAATGCCTGGCAATCACCCCACAAATATTGAGATCATTATCCTGGAGATGATAATTTTCCGAGGTCTTTAGGCAGAAGTAATTAATTACTGAGCGGCACATCTGCTCTCAACTCCCCAGGTAATACCTAAGCTCACAACAATGGAGAGCTGGGATTCATTAACCTCTTATGAGCAGAATTCATCTACAGAACTAAATGGATTTCACATCTCCTTTTAATTGTAAATATTATACCTTATGCTTGCAGTGTTTTAGCTCAGGTTCTGTGTTTTGGCCCTGCATTATGTTAGACTCAAATATCTATATACAGCTCACTGGATAATTTTCGTACAACCACCTCTCTTTTCCCCTTGTTAGAACATGGAAAGGAAACTATTTTCATACAACATGACGGTGCTCTGAAGGTTACACAGGCATGCAATTTCATCCTATGCAATCCTCTGCAATTCCATTGTTTAAACACCTACAATTCAATAGCCCACAAAGGAGTTTCTGCTAGCTACAAGTAGTGTCACTCGTGATCAAGGGCGTAGCTTCCGTGGGTGCAGGAAGTGCAGTTGCTAAGGGCCCCCGACTACCTCTGAGGCCCACCTTCCCCCTGCACCCAGTCACACTGGAGAGAGTATGGGCCCTTTCAAAATTTTGCTATGGGGCCCATAATATTCTAGCTACGCCCCTGCTCGTGATTTAGTTAGTCATTGGCTGTAAAGTTCTCTAGAAGTAACGATTCATCTTTGAAAATATGGGATTTAGGGTTAGGAAAATACCCTTCGTAGATCCCTTTCTAGTGATGGGAATATGATCTTGTGCTGTACAAAGCCACTGTAAGCAAAGGCTGGCTTCACATTATAGTCTAAACAATGGGTTTAGGGGCCCAATGGGTTCAGGGGTAACTGAAAATATTTAGTATCACTCCCATGTAGTAAGGAGGGATCGCAGCAGATATCGGAGATATCTGCTAAGGTCCCTCTATTTCCAACTGCAGCCACAGCCCCCACAGGTTTCTATTTGGGATGCAATCCTGTCAGATTTACCAGACTTCAGAAATTGAAGCATTCCTTAGCTTGGCCCACACAGCTAACTCCATCTGAAGATGGCATTAGCCCATTGTAGTGTGTTGGCTACACTTTGCATAATTAGCCAGCAGAGGGTTCCTCCAGAACTCTCTGCAGCAATGGCCACATTGCATGCGTGGTCAGTGGGACAATGCATGTTCAGGAGTCCCGCTACCACTCTGAGTACATCGGGACTGGCCCCTTTCCCTGTGGTTGCTCCATAATACATCTGCCTGGTGTAATGGCATAATACAGCATGATTCTGGGAGCTAATATCGTGCCCGGATTGCATTGAGTATGTGACTATTGATAAATAGACCACTTTGTATAGTTCCAAGTTCTGGAGGGGGAAGGGCATGAGTGAGTGCTTAGGTGATCAGACGCAAAGTCCATCTTGTACCTGCGAGGATGACAGATCACTCCAGCTCATCCCTGATGAAGCCGAGGTAACCAGCCCGTAGGCCCCATACATTTGTCTACTTTACCTCCCGGGCCCATATACTACCAAACTATCAGGCTAAGAGAGATTGCAATGCAGAGGTGTGTGAATGAGGGAAGGGGGGGGGGGGGGGGGGGCGAGAATTTGTCTTGATTTAGTTTAAATAATTCAGAAAGCTAAGGTTTTTCAATTCCTCCTGCCTTGATGAATAGTCTATGCACTCACCTGGAAGTAAAAGCTAAAGAGCCTAACTATACTGGGGCACACAGGGTGATTCAAAAGTTGCAGTACACCCTTTTTCCCCCAAAAAACTGTGCAGGAGATGGGAAAACTGAATACTCCAGTGAGGTATGGGTGAGGAAGGCTATCTTTTAGGGTATGTACCAAACATGGGCGCTATCTTGAAATCGGCTATCTTGAATCTATGTCAGTTTTTTCAAATGGAAAGGGGGTCATGTAACATTAGTGATGAGCGGGTTCGGTTTCCGAGAAACCGAACCCCCCCGAACGTCACCCTTTTTACACGGGTCCGAGCCATACTCGTATTCTCCCGTATGGCTCGGTTAACCCGAGCGCGCCCAAACGTCATCATCCCGCTGTCGGATTCTCGCGAGATTCGGATTCTATATAAGCAGCCGCGCGTCACCGCCATTTTCACACTTGCATTGAGATTGATAGGGAGAGGACGTGGCTGGCGTCCTCTCCGTACTACTACTAATACGAGACAGTTGGTTGATCTGATTGCTTGTTTTATTTTACTATAATTGTGGGGAGGATTGGGGAGCAGCTGTTAGGAGGAGTACAGTACAGTGCAGAGTTTTGCTGATAAGTGAGTCGTGACCACCAGTTTTTTATCCGTTCTCTGCCTGAAAAAAACGCTCCATACCATATCTGTGCTCAGTGTGCTGCATGATATATCTGTGCTGAGTGCTCACACTGCTTAATTGTGGGGACTGGGGAGCAGCTATAGCAGGAGTACAGTTTTGCTGACAGTGACCACCAGTATACGTTTGTCTGCCTGAAAAACACTCCTGTGGTGGCTTTTTTTTATACTAGTTTAGCAGTTTGCTGACAGTGTCCACCAGGTCCATTATACTGTATATAGCAGTATGGTAGGCCACTGCTGTACCTACCTCTGTGTCGTCACTCGTCATCCATTAATAATAATAAGTATACTATCCATCCATCTACATTGTATACCTGTGGTGGCTTTTTTTTTATACTAGTTTAGCAGTTTGCTGGCAGTGTCCACCAGGTCCATTATACTGTATATAGCAGTACGGTAGGCCACTGCTGTACCTACCTCTGTGTCGTCACTCGTCATCCATTAATAAGTATACTATCCATCCATCTACATTGTATACCTGTGGTGGCTTTTTTTTTTTATACTAGTTTAGCAGTTTGCTGACAGTGTCCACCAGGTCCATTTATTATACTGTATATAGCAGTACGGTAGGCCACTGCTGTACCTACCTCTGTGTCGTCACTCGTCATCCATTAATAAGTATACTATCCATCCATCTACATTGTATACCTGTGGTGGCTTTTTTTTTATACTAGTTTAGCAGTTTGCTGACAGTGTCCACCAGGTCCATTATACTGTATATAGCAGTACGGTAGGCCACTGCTGTACCTACCTCTGTGTCGTCACTCGTCATCCATAAGTATACTATCCATCCATCTACATTGTATACCTGTGGTGGCTTTTTTTTTATACTAGTTTAGCAGTTTGCTGACAGTGTCCACCAGGTCCATTATACTGTATATAGCAGTACGGTAGGCCACTGCTGTACCTACCTCTGTGTCGTCACTCGTCATCCATAAGTATACTATCCATCCATCTACATTGTATACCTGTGGTGGCTTTTTTTTTATACTAGTTTAGCAGTTTGCTGACAGTGTCCACCAGGTCCATTTATTATACTGTATATAGCAGTACGGTAGGCCACTGCTGTACCTACCTCTGTGTCGTCACTCATCATCCATAAGCATACTATCCATCCATCTACATTGTATACCTGTGGTGGCTTTTTTTTTATACTAGTTTAGCAGTTTGCTGACAGTGTCCACCAGGTCCATTATACTGTATATAGCAGTACGGTAGGCCACTGCTGTACCTACCTCTGTGTCGTCACTCGTCATCCATTAATAAGTATACTATCCATCCATCTACATTGTATACCTGTGGTGGCTTTTTTTTATACTAGTTTAGCAGTTTGCTGACAGTGTCCACCAGGTCCATTATACTGTATATAGCAGTATGGTAGGCCACTGCTGTACCTACCTCTGTGTCGTCACTCGTCATCCATAAGTATACTATCCATTCATCTACATTGTATACCTGTGGTGGCTTTTTTTTATACTAGTTTAGCAGTTTGCTGACAGTGTCCACCAGGTCCATTTATTATACTGTATATAGCAGTACGGTAGGCCACTGCTGTACCTACCTCTGTGTCGTCACTCGTCATCCATTAATAAGTATACTATCCATCCATCTACATTGTATACCTGTGGTGGCTTTTTTTTTATACTAGTTTAGCAGTTTGCTGACAGTGTCCACCAGGTCCATTATACTGTATATAGCAGTACGGTAGGCCACTGCTGTACCTACCTCTGTGTCATCACTCATCATCCATTAAGTATACTATCCATCCATCTACATTGTATACCTGTGGTGCCTTTTAGTTGTGCGCATTAAAATATGGAGAACAAAAATGTGGAGGTTAAAAAAATAGGGAAAGATCAAGATCCACTTCCACCTCGTGCTGAAGCTGCTGCCACTAGTCATGGCCGAGACAATGAAATGCCATCAACGTCGTCTGCCAAGGCCGATGCCCAATGTCATAGTACAGAGCATGTAAAATCCAAAACACAAAAGATCAGTAAAATGCCTCAAAAATCAAAATTAAAAGCGTCTGAGGAGAAGCGTAAACTTGCCAATATACCATTTACGACACGGAGTGGCAAGGAACGGCTGAGGCCCTGGCCTATGTTCATGGCTAGTGGTTCAGCTTCACATGAGGATGGAAGCACTCATCCTCTCGCTAGAAAAAAGAAAAGACTTAAGCTGGCAAAAGCACAGCAAAGAACTGTGCGTTCTTCGAAATCGCAAATCCCCAAGGAGAGTACAATTGTGTCGGTTGCGATGCCTGACCTTCCCAACACTGGACGGGAAGAGCTTGCGCCTTCCACCATTTGCACGCCCCCTGCAAGTGCTGGAAGGAGCACCCGCAGTCCAGTTCTTGATAGTCAAATTGAAGATGTCAGTGTTGAAGTACACCAGGATGAGGATATGGGTGTTGCTGGCGCTGGGGAGGAAATTGACAAGGAGGATTCTGATGGTGAGGTGGTTTGTTTAAGTCAGGCACCCGGGGAGACACCTGTTGTCCGTGGGAGGAATATGGCCATTGACATGCCTGGTCAAAATACAAAAAAAATCAGCTCTTCGGTGTGGAATTATTTCAACACAAATGCGGACAACAGGTGTCAAGCCGTGTGTTGCCTTTGTCAAGCTGTAATAAGTAGGGGTAAGGACGTTAACCACCTCGGAACATCCTCCCTTATACGTCACCTGCAGCGCATTCATCATAAGTCAGTGACAAGTTCAAAAACTTTGGGCGACAGCGGAAGCAGTCCACTGACCAGTAAATCCCTTCCTCTTGTAACCAAGCTCCTGCAAACCACACCACCAACTCCCTCAGTGTCAATTTCCTCCTTACCCAGGAAAGCCAATAGTCCTGCAGGCCATGTCACTGGCAAGTCTGACGAGTCCTCTCCTGCCTGGGATTCCTCCGATGCATCCTTGAGTGTAACGCCTACTGCTGCTGGCGCTGCTGTTGTTGCTGCTGGGAGTCGATCGTCATCCCAGAGGGGAAGTCGGAAGACCACTTGTACTACTTCCAGTAAGCAATTGACTGTACAACAGTCCTTTGCGAGGAAGATGAAATATCACAGCAGTTATCCTGCTGCAAAGCGGATAACTGAGGCCTTGGCAGCCTGGGTGGTGAGAAACGTGGTTCCGGTATCCATCGTTATTTCAGAGCCAACTATAGACTTGATTGAGGTACTGTGTCCCCGGTACCAAATACCATCTAGGTTCCATTTCTCTAGGCAGGCGATACAGAAAATGTACACAGACCTCAGAAAAAGACTCACCAGTGTCCTAAAAAATGCAGTTGTACCCAATGTCCACTTAACCACGGACATGTGGACAAGTGGAGCAGGGCAGACTCAGGACTATATGACTGTGACAGCCCACTGGGTAGATGTATTGCCTCCCGCTGCAAGAACAGCAGCGGCGGCACCAGTAGCAGCATCTCGCAAATGCCAACTCGTTCCTAGGCAGGCTACGCTTTGTATCACCGCTTTCCAGAATACGCACACAGCTGAAAACCTCTTACGGAAACTGAGGAAGATCATCGCAGAATGGCTTACCCCAATTGGACTCTCCTGGGGATTTGTGACATCGGACAACGCCAGCAATATTGTGCGTGCATTACATCTGGGCAAATTCCAGCACGTCCCATGTTTTGCACATACCTTGAATTTGGTGGTGCAGAATTATTTAAAAAACGACAGGGGCGTGCAAGAGATGCTGTCGGTGGCCCGAAGAATTGCGGCCCACTTTCGGCGTTCAGGCACCGCGTACAGAAGACTGGAGCACCACCAAAAATACCTGAACCTGCCCTGCCATCATCTAAAGCAAGAGGTGGTAACGAGGTGGAATTCAACCCTCTATATGCTTCAGAGGATGGAGGAGCAGCAAAAGGCCATTCAAGCCTATACATCTGGCCACGATATAGGCAAAGGAGGTGGAATGCACCTGTCTCAAGCGCAGTGGAGAATGATTTCAACGTTGTGCAAGGTTCTGCAACCCTTTGAACTTGCCACACGTGAAGTCAGTTCAGACACTGCCAGCCTGAGTCAGGTCATTCCCCTCATCAGGCTTTTGCAGAAGAAGCTGGAGAGATTGAAGGAGGAGCTAAAACAGAGCGATTCCGCTAGGCATGTGGGACTTGTGGATGGAGCCCTTCATTCGCTTAACCAGGATTCACGGGTGGTCAATCTGTTGAAATCAGAGCACTACATTTTGGCCACCGTGCTCGATCCTAGATTTAAAACCTACGTTGTATCTCTCTTTCCGGCAGACACAAGTCTGCAGGGGTTCAAAGACCTGCTGGTGAGAAAATTGTCAAGTCAAGCGGAACGTGACCCGTCAACAGCTCCTCCTTCACATTCTCCCGCAACTGGGGGTGCGAGGAAAAGGCTAAGAATTCCGAGCCCACCCGCTGGCGGTGATGCAGGGCAGTCTGGAGTGAGTGCTGACATCTGGTCCGGACTGAAGGACCTGCCAACGATTACTGACATGTCATCTACTGTCACTGCATATGATTCTCTCACCATTGAAAGAATGGTGGAGGATTATATGAGTGACCGCATCCAAGTAGGCACGTCAGACAGTCCGTACGTATACTGGCAGGAAAAAGAGGCATTTTGGAGGCCCTTGCAGAAACTGGCTTTATTCTACCTAAGTTGCCCTCCCTCCAGTGTGTACTCCGAAGGAGTGTTTAGTGCAGCCGCTCACCTTGTCAGCAATCGGCGTACGAGGTTACTTCCAGAAAATGTGGAGAAGATGATGTTCATTAAAATGAATTATAATCAATTCCTCCGTGGAGACATTCACCAGCAGCAATTGCCTCCAGAAAGTACACGGGGACCTGAGATGGTGGATTCCAGTGGGGACGAATTAATAATCTGTGAGGAGGGGGATGTACACAGTGAAAGGGGTGATGAATCGGACGATGATGATGAGGTGGACATCTTGCCTCTGTAGAGCCAGTTTGTGCAAGGAGAGATTGATTGCTTCTTTTTTGGTGGGGGCCCAAACCAACCAGTCATTTCAGTCACAGTCGTGTGGCAGACCCTGTCGCTGAAATGATGGGTTCGTTAAAGTGTGCATGTCCTGTTTATACAACATAAGGGTGGGTGGGAGGGCCCAAGGACAATTCCATCTTGCACCTCTTTTTTCTTTCATTTTTCTTTGCATCATGTGCTGTTTGGGGAGTATTTTTTTGAAGGGCCATCCTGCCTGACACTGCAGTGTCACTCCTAGATGGGCCAGGTGTTTGTGTCGGCCACTTGAGTCGCTGAGCTTAGTCACACAGCTACCTCATTGCGCCTCTTTTTTTCTTTGCATCATGTGCTGTTTGGGGACTATTTTTTTCAAGTGCCATTCTGTCTGACACTGCAGTGCCACTCCTAGATGGGCCAGGTGTTTGTGTCGGCCACTAGGGTCGCTTAGCTTAGTCACACAGCTACCTCATTGCGCCTCTTTTTTTCTTTGCATCATGTGCTGTTTGGGGAGTATTTTTTTCAAGTGCCATCCTGTCTGACACTGCAGTGCCACTCCTAGATGGGCCAGGTGTTTGTGTCGGCCACTAGGGTCGCTTAGCTTAGTCACACAGCTACCTCATTGCGCCTCTTTTTTTCTTTGCATCATGTGCTGTTTGGGGAGTATTTTTTTCAAGTGCCATCCTGTCTGACACTGCAGTGCCACTCCTAGATGGGCCAGGTGTTTGTGTCGGCCACTAGGGTCGCTTAGCTTAGTCACACAGCTACCTCATTGCGCCTCTTTTTTTCTTTGCATCATGTGCTGTTTGGGGAGTATTTTTTTCAAGTGCCATCCTGCCTGACACTGCAGTTCCACTCCTAGATGGGCCAGGTGTTTGTGTCGGCCACTAGGGTCGCTTAGCTTAGTCACACAGCTACCTCATTGCGCCTCTTTTTTTCTTTGCATCATGTGCTGTTTGGGGACAATTTTTTTGAAGTGCCATCCTGTCTGACACTGCAGTGCCACTCCTAAATGGGCCAGATGTTTGTGTCGGCCACTTGTGTCGCTTAGCTTAGCCATCCAGCGACCTCGGTGCAAATTTTAGGACTAAAAATAATATTGTGAGGTGTGAGGTGTTCAGAATAGACTGGAAATGAGTGGAAATTATGGTTATTGAGGTTAATAATACTATGGGATCAAAATGACCCCCAAATTCTATGATTTAAGCTGTTTTTTAGTGTTCTTTGAAAAAAACACCCGAATCCAAAACACACCCGAATCCGACAAAAAATTTCCGGTGAGGTTTTGCCAAAACGCGTCCGAACCCAAAACACGGCCGCGGAACCGAACCCAAAACCAAAACCCGAAAAATTTCCGGTGCACATCACTATGTAACATGTCATGAATGTGCTGAAAAGTTTATTGCTGCAAACAGATTTGAAATAGCAGTTATGGTTCTCCGCTCTTTTCACTGCTTCATGAATAAACCCCTAACTCAGTGGGTTTCCAAACTTTTTTGAATCACTGCACCCTAGAATATCAGAATTTTTTTCACGGCACCCCTAGGACAAAAATTTCTTATTGAGAAATTTAGAAAGAAATATTACATTAAGTAGATCGCGTTTATATGTCATCCTTAGGGTCAGTTGTGTGGTGAGGGACAAGATTCTGAACCACTTCTCTGGAATTCCCTACCTCTCCCCCTCAGACTCTCCACCTCTCTACAAAACTTCAAACGGGCTCTCAAGACCCACCTCTTCACCAAACCCAGCCAAATCTCATCCTAACCCTCTGTTCTACGCTCTCTATGTACCCCATCTGTGTCACCCCTGTCTGTCTACCCCTCCCCTTTAGAATGTAAGCTCTCACGAGCAGGGCCCTCTTTCCTCATGTGCTTATCCTTTCTTACTTTAATAATCTTTAACTGCACCAAATCCAGCAGTCTTCTGCCACCTGATACTTATTCCAGTGTCATCTGCTGATGTAACTATGTTCATTTACCCTGTACTTGTCCTATACTGTCATCAACTGCAAGTTGCTGTTTTCCTGTTTGATTATTTTTTTATGTACTCTGTAATTGGGCGCTGCGGAACCCTTGTGGCGCCATATAAATAAAGGATAATAATAATAATAAAAAGTTACAACACACTGGGCTAGATGCATCATCGCTTGGAAAGTGATAAAATGGAGAGTGAAAAAGTACCAGCCAATCAGCTCCTAACTACCATGTCACAGGCTGTGTTTGAAAAATGGCAGTTAGGAACTGATTGGCTGGTAGTTTTTCACTCTCCATTTTATCACTTTCCAAGTGATGATGCATCTGGCCCCTTGTTTGTTACAGGTAACTGAAGATGGCTTTGACAAAAGAGGAGCGAATTGAGGTAATTTTGATGTCTGGAGAACAAAGTTTCTGTGTCATAGCTGCAGATTTTAACAACCGACACCCAGAAAGACCTCCAATTTCACATAACACTGTCAGGTGCCTAATTTCCAAATTCCAATAAACTGGGACTGTGGCTGACAAGTCACGGAGTGGTCGTCCAAATAGTGTTACCGACGAGACAACTCAGACAACCTCAACAATGGTTTTGGCATCCTTTGTGAAGAGCCCGCAACGCAGCACACTGGATGGAATCTTCCAAGGTTGTTGGTAACGTAAAGGTTATGGTGTGGTGTGGGATATGGGGTACCCGTGCAATTGGACCCATTTTTATTAACCAGAACCTAAATGCATAACGCTATCTCAAAATGCTGCAAGAAGTGGTGTTCCCCTCAGTTCTGAATGAAGATGGCAGCTTCCCCTGTTACTTTCAACAGAAAGGGGCCAGCCACCCAGATCACCTGACCTCACACCACTTGGCTTTTATTTGTGGGGTCATTTAAAGCAACTCTTGTATGCAGAGAAAAATAAGATTTTACTTACCGGTAAATCTATTTCTCGTAGTCCGTAGTGGATGCTGGGGACTCCGTAAGGACCATGGGGAACAGACGGGCTCCGCAGGAGACATGGGCACTTTAAGAAAGAATTTAGATTCTGGTGTGCTCTGGCTCCTCCCTCTATGTCCCTCCTCCAGACCTCAGTTAGAGAAACTGCCTGGAAGAGCTGACAGTACAAGGAAAGGATTTTGGGAATCCAGGGTAAGACTCATACCAGCCACACCAATCACACCGTATAACTTGTGATAACTTTACCCAGATAACAGTATGAACAATCACAGAGCATCAGATAAACTCTGATACAACTATAACATAACCCTTATTTAAGCAATAACTATATACAAGCATTGCAGAAGAAGTCCGCACTTGGGACGGGCGCCCAGCATCCACTACGGACTACGAGAAATAGATTTACCGGTAAGTAAAATCTTATTTTCTCTAACGTCTTAGTGGATGCTGGGGACTCCGTAAGGACCATGGGGATTATACCAAAGCTCCCAAATGGGCGGGAGAGTGCGGATGACTCTGCAGCACCGAATGAGCAAACACAAGGTCCTCCTCAGCCAGGGTATCAAACTTGTAGAACTTTGCAAAGGTGTTTGAACCTGACCAAGTAGCCGCTCGGCAAAGCTGTAATGATTTAGGCAGCGGCAACCCAGCCGCAGAATGAGCCTGCTGAATCGTGCTACAGATCCAACGAGCAATAGTTTGCTTTGAAGCAGGCGCCCCAAGCTTGTTGGAAGTATACAGGATAAACAAAGATTCTGTTTTCCTGACCTTAGCCGTTCTGGCTACATAAACCTTCAAAGCCCCGACTACATCCAGTGACTCGGAATCCCCCAAGTCAGTAGTAGCCACAGGCACCACAATAGGTTGGTTTATATGAAAGGATGAAACCAATTTCGGCAGAAATTGTGGCGGGTCCGCAATTCTGCTCTATCTGCATGGAAAACCAGATAAGGGCTTTTATGTGACAAAGCCGTCAATTCTGACACACGCCTAGCCGAAGCCAAGGCTAATAGCATGACCACCTTCCACGTGAGATATTTTACTTCCACCGTTTTGAGTGGTTCAAACCAGTGTGATTTCAGGAAACTCAACACCACGTTAAGATCCCAAGGTGCCACTGGAGGCACAAAAGGGGGCTGAATATGCAGCACTCCCTTTACAAACGTCTGAACTTCAGGCAGAGAAGCCAGTTCTTTTTGAAAGAAAATGGATAAGGCCGAAATCTGAACCTTTAATGGAACCCAATGTAAGGCCCAAAGTCACTCCCGACTGCAGGAAGTGAAGGAAACGGCCCAGCTGGAATTCCTCCGTAGGGGCATTCCTGGCCTCACACCAAGCCACATATTTTCGCCATATACGGTGATAATGTTGAGCCGTCACATCCTTCCTAGCCTCTATCAGCGTAGGAATGACCTCATCTGGAATGCCTTTTTCTGCTAGGATCCGGCGTTCAACCGCCATGCCGTCAAACGCAGCCGCGGTAAGTCTTGGAACAGACAGGGCCCCTGTTGCACAAGTCCTGTCCTAGAGGCAGAGGCCACGGGTCCTCTGTGAGCATTTCTTGCCGATCTGGATACCAAGTCCTTCTTGGCCAATCCGGAACAATGAGTATTGTTCTCACTCCTCTTTTCCTTATGATTCTCAGCACCTTGGGTATGAGAGGAAGAGGAGGAAATACATAGACTGACTGGAACACCCACGGTGTCACCAGTGCGTCCACAGCTATCGCCTGAGGGTCTCTTGACCTGGCGCAATATCTCTGCAGCTTTTTGTTGAGGCGGGATGCCATCATGTCCACCTGTGGCAGTTCCCACCGACTTGCAATCTGCGTTAAGACTTCTTGATGAAGTCCCCACTCTCCCGGGTGGAGGTCGTGCCTGCTGAGGAAGTCTGCTTCCCAGTTGTCCACTACCGGAATGAACACTGCTGACAGTGCGCTTACGTGATTCTCCGCCCAGCGAAGAATTCTGGTGGCTTCTACCATCGCCACCCTGCTCCTTGTGCCGCCTTGGCGGTATACATGAGCCACTGCGGTGATGTTGTCTGACTGAATCAGAACCGGTTGGTCGCGAAGCAGGGACTCCGCTTGACGTAGGGCGTTGTATATGGCCCTTAGTTCCAGGATGTTGATGTGAAGGCAAGTCTCCTGACTTGACCACAGCCCTTGGGAATTTCTTCCCTGTGTGACTGCCCCCCACCCTCGGAGGCTTGCATCCGTGGTCACCAGGACCCAGTCCTGAATGCCGAATCTGCGACCTTCGAGAAGGTGAGCACTCTGCAGCCACCACAGGAGAGACACCCTGGCCCTGGGGGATAGGGTGATTAACCGATGCATCTGAAGATGTGATCCGGACTACTTGTCCAGTAAGTCCCATTGGAAGGTCCTCGCATGGAACCTGCCGAAGGGAATGGCCTCGTATGATGCCACCATCCTTCCTAGGACTCGAGTGCAGTGATGCACTAACACCTGTTTTGGTTTTAATAGATTCCTGACCAGTGTCATGAGCTCCTGAGCTCTCTCTATCGGGAGATAAACCCTTTTCTAGTCTGTGTCTAGGATCATGCCTAGGAGAGGCAGATGAGCTGTAGGAACCAACTGCGACTTTGGAATATATAGAATCCAGCTGTGTTGCCGTTACACTTCCAGAGAAAGTGATACGCTGTTCAGCAACTGCTCTCTTGATCTCGCTTTTATGAGGAGATCGTCCAAGTACGTGATAATAGTGACACCTTGCTTCCGCAGGAGCACCATCATTTCCGCCATTACCTTGGTGAATATTCTCGGGGCCGTGGAGAGACCAAACGGCAACGTCTGAAATTGGTAATGACAATCCCGTACCGCAATTCTGAGGTACGCCTGATGAGGTGGATAAATGGGGACATGAAGGTATGCTTCCTTTATGTCCAGAGTCACCATAAAATCTCCCCCTTTCAGGCTTGCAATGACCGCTCTTAGCGATTCCATCTTGAAATTGAACCTTTTCAGGTATATGTTCAGGGATTTTAAATTCAATATGGGTTTGACCGAACCGTGTGGTTTCGGGACTACAACATGGTCGAATAATAACCCCCTCCTTGTTGAAGGAGGGGAACCTTGACCACCACCTGTTGAAGATACAATTTGTGAATTGCAGTTAACACTGTTTCCCTCTCGTGGGGGGGAAGCCGGCAGGGCCGTCGGTGAGGGGGCATCTCCTCAAAGTCCAGCTTGTATCCCTGAGACACAATATCTATTGCCCAGGGATCTAACAGGGAGTGAACCCACTTGTGGCTGAACTTACGAAGGCGTGCCCCCACCGGGCCTAGCTCCGCCTGTGGAGCCCCAGCGACATGCTGTGGATTTTGTAGAGGCCGGGAAGGACTTCTGTTCCTGGGAACTAGCTGTGTTGTGCAGCTTCTTTCCTCTGCCCCCGCCTCTGGCAAGAAAGGACGCACCTCGGACTTTCTTGTTTCTTTGTTCGAAAGGCTGCATTTGATAATGTCGTGCTTTCCTAGGCTGTGCGGGAATATAAGGCAAAATATCAGAATTACCAGCTATAGCTGTGGAGACCAGGTCCAAGAACCCTTCTCCACACAATCCTCAACCTTCCATATGCCTCTTAAGTCGGCATCATCTGTCCATTGCATATTCTACAGGACACGTCAAGCAGAAATCGACATAGCTTTGACTCTAGGACCCAGTAGACCCATGTCTCTTTGGGCATGTTTTATATATATATATATATATATATATATATATATATCTCTTAAGACAGCATCTTTAATATATATATATCTCTATATATACATATATATATAAATATATATATATACATACTAGGGTCTCAATCTCTGCTGATAAGGTACCTGTCCACGCTGCCACAGCGCTATAACCCCATGCCGACACAATCGCCGGTCTGAGTAGTGTACCAGAATGTGCACGCTATCTGCAGGATCCCTGAGAATAGCTGTTACGTCAGGGCTACCTTTTGGGCAAACGTGACACCCTAGGGGAAGATTCCCATCGTATCCTGGCCCTAGTGGGGAAAGGATACTCCCTGAGAATTCTTTGTGGGAAACTGCAGTCTCTTGTCTGGAGATTCCCGCTCTTTTTCATCATGAGAGGAGGGAAATTTACCTCAGCTTTCTTCCCCTTAAACATGTGTACCCTTGTGTCAGGGACAGATGAGTCATCAGTGATATGCAAATCATCTTTTATTACAATAATCATATATTGAATACTTTTCTGCCATTTTGGCTGTAACTTTGCATTATCGTAGTCGACACTGGAGTCAGACTCCGTGTCGATATCAGTGTCTATTATTTTGGATAGTGATCATTGAGAGACTCTGAAGGTCTCTGCGACATAGGGACAGACATGGGTAGATTCCCTGTCTGTTCTTTAATCTTTTGTGCAATAAATTCACCTTAGCACTTAATTACACATATCCAAACAGGTGTCAGCGTTGTCGACGGAGACACCCTCTCACACACATATTTGCTCCATCTCCTCCTTAGGGGAGCCTTTTACCTCAGACATGTCGACACACACGTACCGACACACCACACACTCAGGGAATGCTCATCTGAAGACAATTCCCCCATAAGGCCCTTTGGAGAGACAGAGAGAGAGTATGCCAGCACACACCCCAGCGCTATTAACCCAGGAATAACACAGTAACTTAATGTTAACCCAGTAGCTGCTGTTTATATTGATTTTTGCGCCTAATTATGTGCCCCCCTCTCTTTTTACCCTCTTCTACCGTGTAACTGCAGGGGAGAGGCTGGGGAGCTTCCTCTCAGCGGTGCTGTGGAGAAAAAACATGGCGCTGGTGAGTGCTGAGGAAGAAGCCCCGCCCCCTCGACGGCAGGCTTCTGTCCCGCTTTCATGTACAATTTTTGGCGGGGGGCTCATACATATATACAGTGCCCAGAGAGAAATATATAACAAGTATATATTGGACAGGCGCAGAAATGGGTGGTTCCTCTTAGCTGCTGTATGTTGGAGGTGGTCAGTCTCCGTAAGGTATATGCAAAAAGGATAAGATAACAGCGCTAACACAAGTGATACTAAATGAGCAAATTTATTAATTTTAAAATATACTAGTGGTCTAAAATTACATATGAAATAATGATAATAATTGCTCTTAGACCAATTGGTAGATGTAAATGGCATGCATCAATAAATGACCTTATAGAGACAGTCTAAAGTCCATAAACGTGGTGACTGATATTATACCAGGTTCAAATAGTCAATTACCCATCAAGTGTTCCAATGCATGGATCCTGATCCAGGTCTTTATTTGTGTGATGGATTCTGGTTCACAGTTCTTTCAGATTGACACTCTTATGTCCAATTCGCTGTGTTCCTTAAAAAATGAATCCTGTAGAATGTGTTTAAAAGACCAAAGCTGGGATCGGGGTCCTGGTTCACCAGTTGCATGCAGATGGTAATGTCCTGGATGTAGGTCTGATGAATTCAATTTGATGTCATCCAATGGTCAAGAGCAATATTCCCTGACGCGTTTCGCCGCTCCTGGCAGCTTTCTCAGAGGGTAATGAATGTTAAAACTTAGCCCCTTTTTATAGGGGAAGTGATATCATCAATTAATTAGCATACCATATTAATTATGTTCAAAATTTAAAATATCAAAAATTCGATTAGCAAAAACAGCAGAAAATACAGACCCATAACACTGTATAAATACACATTCTTAAAATTATTTGTATATCCCTTTAGAAAGACGATGTTAAAACTTAAATAAGTTGCATTTCCGGTCACATGATCGTTGTGCCGATCATGTGACACTGCTTACGACTACTTCCTCTCTATCTTTCTATTTAATACGGGCAGCCGTCTGTCACTCCACGGCTCCCGCCTCACTAATAGCTCCGGCCCGCTCTCAAACCGGAAGTGCGTCACTCCCGCAAGTTTCGTGACCTCACTTCCTGTTAGGCCGGTTGCTAGGTAACAGAACAGGAACCGGACACCTATTGGAGAAGTTCGTGATTAGTCCATTGTTTCAGGAAATGATCCGTTGCTATAGTAACAGGCCGATGTGTCTAAATGTTGTTTACCTAATTCTCAATAAAACATTTGTTTCAAACATTGAAAATGTCCCGTTTTGTCAAATCGCCAATCCACGGGTTTTACAGGTTGAAAATATTCAAAATTACTTTAAATAAAAATAATGATAATAATAATATAATAAATTGCTTAATATGACACAAACTGTATTTTAAACAGATCTGAGGAGAAAATCTTTGCAAAAAACTCATAAACATATATATATAAATATATGTGTAAAAAAAGAGAGGATAAAAATTAAAATTAAAATAAAACGTCTGCTTATTGATATCTACTTATTCATATTAATGACGGGTAAGGGACTTAAACAAAATATAACATAAATATAAAAAAATACTTAAGTTGAAATAACAATATGGAATATTCATTTTCACCTATTCCCAGGAACGAAGGACTCATAAGTCACCCTTAGATTCAATCTTTAATTTCATTATAGGGGGGTACTAATACAGACAGTAGTGATATAATCTATTTATTCCGAATATTCATTCCACCATGTGATCACTTTTTTATCAGATAAACTCAGTCAAGGATTGTATTGAGTTCTAAGGCTTCATTCAGACCTTGCGGGTGCAGTGTGTTGAGTTGGAAGGTCCAATAGATTTCTTGCTTACAAAGCCTCGCAAATCTATCGCCACCTCTTTTCGTTGATGGAATATGTTCCAGTCCAATAAGTTTTAATGAAACTGGATTGCCCTCGTGATGTTTGGAGAAATGCCTTGGGACACTGTGGTTGGTTACTTTATTAATTACATTCCTCCTATGCTCCATAAATCTTATTTTTAGAGGTCGGGTGGTTCTCCCCACATATTTCAGGTTACAGCCACATATCAATAGATAAATGACCCAACTTGAGTCGCAGTTAATGAAACTTGAAATAGTGTGGTCTTTTTGGACCCATTCTCGTGGTAACTTTAAGGTTTTATTAATTGTATGTTGACAGGTGGTACATCTCGTTTTGCCACATTTAAAAAATCCCTTTTGTTTCATTGGTAACCAAGAATGACCTTCGGTTCCCTCTTCTTGTTCTTTTACAGTTCTCAAGGTACTGGGGGCAAGTAAAGTTTTAAGAGACTTATTTTTCTTAAATATGAATTTTGGGTCACTGGGGATACAGTCTTTTAAAAACGTATCATATCTTAGAACGTTATAGTTCCTCTTAATGATACGTTTGATCTCCCCTGATTGATTATTGAAAGTAGAGATGAACGATACTTCCCTCTCATTGTTGACAGGTTCTTGATTTGACTTTGATCTTAACATTTCTTCTCTATCCATGATCAAAACCTCGTCATAAGCTTTCTTCAATAGTGATTCGGGGTAACCCCGTGCCCTAAAGGTCTCCCACATAGATGTCGCTTGTGACTCAAAGATGCTTACTGACGAACAATTGCGTCTAATACGCATGAACTGTCCTTTTGGGATGTTCATTTTCCAGGGCAAGTAGTGGGAGCTATTGAAATGTAAATAGGTCCCACTTCCTACCTCTTTGGTATAGTTGGAGGTCTGGATACAATCTCCATTTATTTCTAAGGTCACATCAAGGAAGGTGATTTTGGATGGATGATAAGTGTGAGTGAACTGTAAATTAAACGTGTTGGTGTTGAGATAAGAAACAAAATTCTGAACCATGATAGGGTCCCCATCCCAAATGAAAAATAAATCGTCAATGTAGCGGCCATAGAGGACCAGGTTCCCCGAGAACTCACCCCCCCACACGAGCAGGTCTTCGACCTTGCCCATGTAGAGGTTCGCGTAACTCGGCGCGAACCTGGTCCCCATGGCCGTCCCCATGACTTGTAGAAAAAACGGACACGTTTTTTCTACAAGTCATGGGGACGGCCATGGGGACCAGGTTCGCGCCGAGTTACGCGAACCTCTACATGGGCAAGGTCGAAGACCTGCTCGTGTGGGGGGGTGAGTTCTCGGGGAACCTGGTCCTCTATGGCCGCTACATTGACGATTTATTTTTCATTTGGGATGGGGACCCTATCACGGTTCAGAATTTTGTTTCTTATCTCAACACCAACACGTTTAATTTACTGTTCACTCACACTTATCATCCATCCAAAATCACCTTCCTTGATGTGACCTTAGAAATAAATGGAGATTGTATCCAGACCTCCAACTATACCAAAGAGGTAGGAAGTGGGACCTATTTACATTTCAATAGCTCCCACTACTTGCCCTGGAAAATGAACATCCCAAAAGGACAGTTCATGCGTATTAGACGCAATTGTTCGTCAGTAAGCATCTTTGAGTCACAAGCGACATCTATGTGGGAGACCTTTAGGGCACGGGGTTACCCCGAATCACTATTGAAGAAAGCTTATGACGAGGTTTTGATCATGGATAGAGATGAAATGTTAAGATCAAAGTCAAATCAAGAACCTGTCAACAATGAGAGGGAAGTATCGTTCATCTCTACTTTCAATAATCAATCAGGGGAGATCAAACGTATCATTAAGAGGAACTATAACGTTCTAAGATATGATACGTTTTTTAAAAGACTGTATCCCCAGTGACCCAAAATTCATATTTAAGAAAAATAAGTCTCTTAAAACTTTACTTGCCCCCAGTACCTTGAGAACTGTAAAAGAACAAGAAGAGGGAACCGAAGGTCATTCTTGGTTACCAATGAAACAAAAGGGATTTTTTAAATGTGGCAAAACGAGATGTACTACCTGTCAACATACAATTAATAAAACCTTAAATTTACCACGAGAATGGGTCCAAAAAGACCACACTATTTCAAGTTTCATTAACTGCGACTCAAGTTGGGTCATTTATCTATTGATATGTGGCTGTAACCTGAAATATGTGGGGAGAACCACCCGACCTCTAAAAATAAGATTTATGGAGCATAGGAGGAATGTAATTAATAAAGTAACCAACCACAGTGTCCCAAGGCATTTCTCCAAACATCACGAGGGCAATCCAGTTTCATTAAAACTTATTGGACTGGAACATATTCCATCAACGAAAAGAGGTGGCGATAGATTTGCGAGGCTTTGTAAGCAAGAAATCTATTGGACCTTCCAACTCAACACACTGCACCCGCAAGGTCTGAATGAAGCCTTAGAACTCAATACAATCCTTGACTGAGTTTATCTGATAAAAAAGTGATCACATGGTGGAATGAATATTCGGAATAAATAGATTATATCACTACTGTCTGTATTAGTACCCCCCTATAATGAAATTAAAGATTGAATCTAAGGGTGACTTATGAGTCCTTCGTTCCTGGGAATAGGTGAAAATGAATATTCCATATTGTTATTTCAACTTAAGTATTTTTTTATATTTATGTTATATTTTGTTTAAGTCCCTTACCCGTCATTAATATGAATAAGTAGATATCAATAAGCAGACGTTTTATTTTAATTTTAATTTTTATCCTCTCTTTTTTTACACATATATTTATATATATATGTTTATGAGTTTTTTGCAAAGATTTTCTCCTCAGATCTGTTTAAAATACAGTTTGTGTCATATTAAGCAATTTATTATATTATTATTATCATTATTTTTATTTAAAGTAATTTTGAATATTTTCAACCTGTAAAACCCGTGGATTGGCGATTTGACAAAACGGGACATTTTCAATGTTTGAAACAAATGTTTTATTGAGAATTAGGTAAACAACATTTAGACACATCGGCCTGTTACTATAGCAACGGATCATTTCCTGAAACAATGGACTAATCACGAACTTCTCCAATAGGTGTCCGGTTCCTGTTCTGTTACCTAGCAACCGGCCTAACAGGAAGTGAGGTCACGAAACTTGCGGGAGTGACGCACTTCCGGTTTGAGAGCGGGCCGGAGCTATTAGTGAGGCGGGAGCCGTGGAGTGACAGACGGCTGCCCGTATTAAATAGAAAGATAGAGAGGAAGTAGTCGTAAGCAGTGTCACATGATCGGCACAACGATCATGTGACCGGAAATGCAACTTATTTAAGTTTTAACATCGTCTTTCTAAAGGGATATACAAATAATTTTAAGAATGTGTATTTATACAGTGTTATGGGTCTGTATTTTCTGCTGTTTTTGCTAATCGAATTTTTGATATTTTAAATTTTGAACATAATTAATATGGTATGCTAATTAATTGATGATATCACTTCCCCTATAAAAAGGGGCTAAGTTTTAACATTCATTACCCTCTGAGAAAGCTGCCAGGAGCGGCGAAACGCGTCAGGGAATATTGCTCTTGACCATTGGATGACATCAAATTGAATTCATCAGACCTACATCCAGGACATTACCATCTGCATGCAACTGGTGAACCAGGACCCCGATCCCAGCTTTGGTCTTTTAAACACATTCTACAGGATTCATTTTTTAAGGAACACAGCGAATTGGACATAAGAGTGTCAATCTGAAAGAACTGTGAACCAGAATCCATCACACAAATAAAGACCTGGATCAGGATCCATGCATTGGAACACTTGATGGGTAATTGACTATTTGAACCTGGTATAATATCAGTCACCACGTTTATGGACTTTAGACTGTCTCTATAAGGTCATTTATTGATGCATGCCATTTACATCTACCAATTGGTCTAAGAGCAATTATTATCATTATTTCATATGTAATTTTAGACCACTAGTATATTTTAAAATTAATAAATTTGCTCATTTAGTATCACTTGTGTTAGCGCTGTTATCTTATCCTTTTTTTATATATACAGTGCCCAACTGTATATATGCAAACTTTTGCCAAAGAGGTCTCTAATTGCTGCCCAGGGCGCCCCCCCCCCCCCCCCTGCGCCCTGCACCCTTACAGTGACCGGAGTATGTGGGTGTAGTGTGGGAGCAATGGCGCACAGCTGCAGTGCTGTGCGCTACCTCAGTGAAGACTGGAGTCTTCTGCCGCCGATTTCGAAGTCTTCTTGCTTCTTTCACCCGGCTTCTGTCTTCCGGCTCTGCGAGGGGGACGGCGGCGCGGCTCCGGGATCGGACGATGAGGGTGAGATCCTGTGTACGATCCCTCTGGAGCTAATGGTGTCCAGTAGCCTAAGAAGCAGGACCTATTTGCAGAGAGTAGGGCTGCTTCTCTCCCCTCAGTCCCACGATGCAAGGAGTCTGTTGCCAGCAGAGCTCCCTGAAAATAAAAAAACCTAACAACCTTATAGCAAACTCAGGAGAGCTCACTGAACAGCACCCAGCTCGTCCGGGCACAGATTCAAACTGAGGTCTGGAGGAGGGACATAGAGGGAGGAGCCAGAGCACACCAGAATCTAAATTCTTTCTTAAAGTGCCCATGTCTCCTGCGGAGCCCGTCTATTCCCCATGGTCCTTACGGAGTCCCCAGCATCCACTAAGACGTTAGAGAAATAAGAAACAGACATCATCTCCAGTAACGCATTGAAGAAGCGTGTGCCAGCATTTCTTCAGAAATCCTTCTGCGAGTGCATGACGATGTGATCCAGCGCCTTCAAATTTGTGTTGACCAAGAGGGACAACATGTTGAACACATGAAATGACTGTCATTTATGGAGAACAGGTCAGCCTGTAATTCCAAGAATAAGGGGTACATTTACTAAGCAGTGATAAGAGCAGAGAAGTGAGCCAGTGGAGAAGTTGCCCCATCAACCAATCAGCAGCTCTGTATCATTTTATAGTATGCAAATTATAGATGTTATTTCAGTGCTGATTGGTTGCCATGGGCAACTTCTCCACTGGCTCACTTCTCTGCTCTTATTATCACTGCTTAGTAAATGTCCCCCTAAAAGTGTTGTCACTTTTGAACCATGCTATTTCAAATCTGTTTGCAGCAATAAACTTTTCAGCAAATTCTGATATTGTTTGACATGTTACACGACCCCCTTTCCATTTGAAAAAAACTGACTTAGATTCAAGATGTCCAATTTCAAGATGTCGCCCATGTTCGGTACGTACCCTAAAAGATAGCCCACCTCACCCATACCTTACTGTAGTATTCAGTTATCCAATTTCCTGCACAGTTTTTGAAACAGAAGGGTGTACTGCGACTTTTGAATCACCCTGCGTGTGTGTGTGTGTGTGTGTGTGTGTGTGTGTGTATATATATATATATATATAAATATATATACTTGTGCTACACACAACAATATCTTATACTATGGGAAAAATACTACATACCAGTAATTTAAGCCCAGACAAAATCTACAATAAAGCCATAACACTGCTGTCATATCAATAGTGTCTCCTGAGACCTAGCTGGTATATTTAGAAGATATTTCCATTTAAGGATTACCATTCCCCCCTACACACACCACCCCTCTTTTCTTTCTTCTTTAAGTACTACAACTAATTTACTGACTGTATAATGATCATAGAGGGTTTAACAGACACAGTGAATACATCAATATTTTGCCCGCAGTACTGAGCAAGTGAGCATACACACACTGTTCAGTGGGGGTGAAAGTGCAAAAGCAAAATTAAATACTTATATTAATTAAAAAAAGACATACCGCCCACAATAGCATGATACTGCCCCTTAGCATTCATTCCCATAGCTCAGCTACTTATCTGTGTTAACTTAAAACACATTGATAATACTTGCTGTAATTGGTTCTGAGAATAGTCTAGTAACAGTAGTATCCATATAAGTCACACTATTTCTCCTGATAAATGTAAACTATCCCTGTGCAAATGTATTTATTGTTCTATAATTTCAACACTAACATCAACCCTTACATCAGGATATCTAATATCTTAAAGATGGAACCTTTACCTGTGACTGTGCTTGGCAGCATTATCTAGTTTAGATCTGCATCACTGAGTGTTTCATATTCTCTTAATACCAATCAAGTTTTGGCTAGCAGTGTCTGGTGCTATACTGTATTGCAGAGAGCCAGAGTTGGCCCTAACCAATATGATGCCCTAGGCAAGATTTTGAAAGGTGCCCCCTAGCACCTTCACTAGTTTTGCAGGAGATGCCTGGCATGAGTCAGATGGCAGCTCTGCTAACGTCGGGCGCCTTTTGTTTATGAAAATGCATCTTATTTGCATTGCTATGTGGCTATGATGCACAAGCAGCTTCTGCTGATTAAAATGATATGCAGCATGCCTATATTCTGTGTGTGACTGCGGCTGTATCTGCGGCTGTGATAGTGATTTCCAGGAATACCCTGCAATGTAGCATTCCATATGCACATACAGTCGCACTTACACACAGAATATAGGCATGTTGCATATCATTTTAATCAGCAGAAGCTGCTGGTGCCCCTAAGCATACCAAATTCCCTAGGCATTTGCCTAGTTTGCCTAAGGCCGGCTCTGCAGAGAGCTCTGCCTATTCTGTAATGAATAGTTGCCTAATCTTGTATAGTTTGTCCTGTGCTTCCTGATCATCTTGAAAATTGTCTTCTCTTTGGTGTCATTACCACCAATCAGTGGGTAGTTGTACTGTAGCACCAAAATGTATTGTTAAAGGGGGTCATTCCGACCAGTTCGCACGCTGCAGTTTGTCGCAGTGGTGCGAACGGGTTGGAACTGCACATGTGCAGCGGACGCATTGTGCACATGCGTCATTGCCTGCAGCGACACCGCCAGCGGAAAAAGTGATCGCAGCGGCGATCGCAAGAAGACTGAAAGGCGGGAGGCGTTCCGGTGCATCAATTGACTGTTTTCTAGGCGTGGTAAGGCGAACGCAGGCGTGGTAAGGCGTATGGAGGGCGGATGTCTGACGTCAATTACGGGACCTTCGTCGCTGGATCTGTCGCACAGGGTAAGTAAGTCTGTCCCTGGTCTTGTTTTGCAGGAAACTTTTTTAGCATAGCAGAGCAGGGCTGCAAAAGCGATCGCAGCCTTGCTATGCTAAAATACACTCCCCCATAGGCGGCGTCAAGTTGATTGCACGAGCAGCAAAAAGTTGCTACGTGCGATAAACTCGGAATGACCCCCAAAGGACAAGTGGAAGTTGGAGAGAGGTAAACACCAGTATTGTCATCAATGGTACAAATACTGGTACTTATGAAGTGCTAGTTTTTCGGTTATACAATCCAAGAGCAGACTACCTTTAGCTAGTTTGTCAGCCAAGCAAAAGTTCCCAAACTTTTTCTGTAGAAATGTATTTTTCTTATGAAAATGCAAACACTATTTCAGAAGTCACATTACCAGCAGTAAATACTAAATTTAAATATATTTAATTTAAATAGGGGGGGATGTTTCTCTACTTGGCCAGCAGCTACTCAAGCTTCCTCCACGACATACAGTTTAAGGGCCTAATTCAGAGTTGATTGAAGCAGCAAATTTGTTAGAAGTTGGGCAAAACCATGTGCACTGCATGGGGGACAGATATAACATGTGCAGAGAGAGGTAGATTTGGGTGGGGTGTGTTCAAACTGAAATCTAAATTGCAGTGTAAAAATAAAGCAGCCAGTATTTACCCTACTCAAAAACAAAATAACCCACCCAAATCTAACTCTCTCTGCACATGTTATCCCCCCCCCCCCCCCCCCCCGCAGTGCACATGGTTTTGCCCAACTGCTAACAAATTTGCTGCTGCGATCAACTTTGAATTACCCCCTAAGTGAGAGAGCGGAGAGTACATGCACAGTGGTAGCAGCTTCTTCTGCAAAGTTTGCTGTGTGTGTGGATCTGGGTGCTCAGTCAGTGCACTGGACCAGTGAGTAGCTCACAGGAAGAAGAAACAGGTGCCTTGTCATGAGGTGGAAGAATGTGTGCTTAGAAAATGCAGTTCTGTCTCCTACTGGTTCTATGTTTGTGTATATATATTTAACCTTTTCCTGACTGATGTTATCTATATTAGTTAAATATGTCTTATTCAGCATATATAATAGACCATCTATCATGTTAATTATTAACACTGGATTCCATATACTTTGTACAAAAAGGTCAACGTGTATATATAAGTTCAGGGTCTGTACCAGGTTCTTCTATTGCTCCCCCATACACCCGCACTTGCTTGAATGTTCCGCAGAGTGGGAGATTGTGGATAGTGTTTGGAACTCCCCCCCCCCCCCCCCCCTCTAGAAATTCTTCGTTTGACCCTGTCTTGTATTTATGATGGATGGTTCAAATTTACTTTACATTTGGTAAAATTCCTAATAAATAAATAAATACAAATAATGTGCTGTTGCTGTTTTCAGCCCTTGTATGCAAATACAGAAAGAGGGCCAATCAAATCATGGCACAGTCACATTTAGGTTCTATCTAACATATTAAATCTAATCTATTGACATTAAGCAGCTCTACAAGATTTCTGAGCTTTCCAAATCCACCCTCAGAGTCAAATGTAGTAAAAGATTCTTGGGCATCTGATCCCAGAGGTTATGTATTAGGAGATTATATAAATAACAATCACTTAGAGGTGACATTTTCCAGGATGTTTAATCTAAGACACAAGGCTCCCCAAAGCATCATGTCCATTTAAGTTATGAACCTGTTGATTTGTACATACTGGCGTTTATTCCAGTAATACAGTATATGTGATTTGTGTATAGGAATGGATAATTATATAATATATAATGTCCCTAATTCACAACTCAGTCAATTAAAAGATCCCCTCAGTGTTTACAGGCACCTTCATTTATCGGACAGAGATGTGTTTGGTTCCAGTAAGAAACAGGCACAGAATAGAACCGACTTTACACTTTTTATATTTTTCTCTCTGTTTTGTTGCAGAATGGCTCAGAGACTCCCTTTAGATCTGGCAGTTCTAGGACCCCCTGCCAGCTGCCAAATTGTATCAGCTAAATACATCAAGTTTTCTTCATCTCTCTGTGCCCTGAAACCCCTGGGGCAGAGGCTGTGGTGAGAATTATTAAAACAAATTATTAGAATCAAAAGAAGCGGTATCAGACGAGCTAAAGGGTTGTCAGACAGAAACATTTCTTTAGGAAAGAGAGGCTTGGTCCCATAGGACCCTTTTCTTGTGACACTGCCACCCAGCAATAACAGGGCAGCTTTCTAATGCTATGAACACACTCAACTACCAAATCATGGGATTGAAAGACAACACTTAAATAAACAAACCCATATTTACATCATCATTTCAATTCTATCCTATGGCTTTGGCTTCTGAAGTGCACAGCTTTCAGCAGCAGAAACAGAGACACTAAGGGATATATTTATCATGGGATGAAAAGCCCATGGCTGCCAAATACATGTGTTTTTGACGGAGATATGGTTTCGACATACATCTCAAGGGGCCATCACTGGCAATAGTATTTTGCAGGAGATAAGCATGCCTATTTCTTGTTCCACTCATCATAGTCCTTACCACTCAGATAGTGATTATTCTCTGAATTATTGGAATAATATTATTAGATGTTTTTTTAACATCTTTAACCTATTTTCAACAATTTATTTTAATTGACTAAGTGGATCTAAAAGCCTAGTTTAGGCTTCCAGTTCTTCCGTACATGTGTGAACCAGCTAGTCAGGTCTCATGAGTGCATATTCTTTTGGACTAATCACTAGATTTTGGGAATGCCCTGGGAAACTCCGTTTGTACCTACAGTAGCTTTGGTGGTTTGCAGATCCACCCAAAAATGTGAAATAAGCAAAAAGACTGAAAAGGTCATTTAATAGCCAAACCTATTACCACTGTAGGGCCACCCTATTGATTAATACTTTTATTTATTTTATTGTATTTTTTAATTTTCTTGCTAAATACTGCTTAGTTTGGCAACATTAATGCCTTTATTTAATCATGAGAAATATTCTTGTGTTGGCAAAAAATAAAAAAATAAAACATGTTAAAAAAAGGCACATTTGTAGTTACTATAAAAAGTGTATTATGCTAACCTGCTAATATTGCTTACATATCTAAGGTAACATTTTTGTACATTTGGAAAGGACACTTTGTGTCTTTGTAAAGAATAACAGTTTACAGGCTTTATATTTCTATCCATTTTGCAGACTTTTTACCCTTAGCAGTCTCCTGTCCCCTTCACTCCTACATTGATTTATCAGAGTTAATGAGATGATAGTAGAAGGTGGGGGCATCCAGAGGAAATGAAGGAGCTGGGAGAGAATGGGCGGCTCAGACACTGTACCCTGCACATTACTTCAGGGCAACTGGAAATTACTAATCACAAAATTGGACAAAGCGCAAGTGCAGTGAGGGAATACAAGGTAAGGAGAGAAGATTGGACAGTGCGAAGACTAAAAACATGAAGGATACAGAGGCAGGCTGCAGAAAAAAGAGAAAATAGAGCAGTAAGGAAGAAGGAATTTAAGGAGAAATGACAGAAACTTAGGTGGTCATTTACAAAGCACAAAATGCAGAGGTACAGGGCAATTCTGTCTTTGGAGGTGCTGTGAGCCTTCATTTTATCAAGTGTTTCTAGATATCTGCCAAAGCACATACTGTATGTATATGTAGCAAGTTGACATTTTTGCAGAGGGGCAGAAATTTAACATGGCCAGTGGGAGGAGTTGGGTGGAATGTGATTGTACCTGCAAAGTATTAAGTGGGCACACTGGTGCTGCTAGCAAGAGCGTAGCTACCATAGGTGCAGGCGGTGCAGCTGCTATGGCGCACAGAGCTGAGAGGAGCCCACCTTCTCTGTGAAAGTTACATGTCTTATATACATTTTTCACCATTGGGTGACACATAGGGGTTCTTACAAATTTTTGGCCGAGAATAGATGTAGTTATGTCCCTGGACCTGCTTATTGTATGAACTGGATAGCATTATAATGATACATAATAAAAACCGAGTTACTGAATGTGGTAAAATATGAAGTGGAGGCACTAGAGTGTGGCCTAATATGTACTGGGGGCACTGTATTGTGGCATAATATGAACTGGAGACACTGTATGTCATAATGTGAATTGGGGGTACTGTGTTTCATAATGTGTACTGACAGTCCTACAATGTGCCATAACATGAAGTAGGGCATTACTATTCGTCATAAAATAAACTAGGGCATTACCATGGGGCGTAACATTTATTAAGGCATACTATGGTCCAGAAAATTAACTATGGCAGTATTACAGTGCATAAAAGTATCAACTGCTGTGGAGAGGTGTCTCTCTAGAAGCATTGGGATGGGGGCACCTTCAGAATGTTGCTCTGGGGACCAAAAAGTGCAGGCTACGCCACTGGCTTCTAGTATTGTAGACCAGTGCAAAAACTAAATTCCAGACAGAGCAGGGGCATTCATTGTTGCATTATTTCCAAATGTTGGATATGGGGTCTCATCTCGCTTCTCCTAATTGCACTGCAACAGCACCAACAAAATTGCCCAATTGTAGACGGACTGTCCTGATGTTCCATCATTTTTTGGCTTAATTTACGCAATGCATGAAGGTAAACTGCTCTGATTATCAGAAAAGCAGAGATTTGAATATAGGGGTGATTTTAAAGTACTAGGAGATTGCAATTTTGATGCAATATTTATGTATGCGCTACTTCATATCTTTGACCCTTATTGCACACATACTGTAGGCACACTTCTAGTTTGTATTGGCATGTCCTGATAATAGTCTTGATGTGCACTGTTAGACTAAGGAGTTTGCACTACCCATCAAGTGTTTTTCAAAAGTAACCTTTTGTGTATGTTGGTATGTTGTTATTGTATTCAGCTAGATCAACAGATACTTGGGGATAGACAGCATTAAAAAATGTAACACATCGCCGAATGATAACCCTATTATAGTAACATCCCTCAATGTTCTCACCTCAAGCCCCCACTGTGCCTCTCCAGCCTTATGCCCTCCCCCCCAGTGTCTCCACTCTCACGTTCCCTCCGTGTTTCTCTAGCTTCATGTTACTACCATGTCTATCCAGCATTGTGTCCCTGCTGTCTCTTCACTCTTATGTCCCCCTTCTATCTCTATAGAGTAATGGCCCCTCTCCAATCTCTTACATCTGTCACTCCCTCCCATCTCTCTCTCACTTCTGACCCCCTCCTCCCTGTCTCACTCTCTCTCTGATCTCTATATTGGAGTAGGAATGGACATTGGCATGTGATGGTTGCAAACCATCAATGTTTTTCTTCTGATGTCAGCATTTTCACCATTTGATGCAGCATTCCAATGTTTGTCATCATCGACTGGTATTGATTCGATGTAGTTCTGATGGTTACCTGTTTTGTGTTATGATAGATAGGTCAGCTCTGCAGTCACTCTGGTGGCAAAAATGACAGAGACAGCACTTCTCCCTCACACAGCAGCAGCATCCCAGACTTCCTATTCTGCTCACTGAGTGCTGCACTGACAGTGCACCTCCTGCTTCCTAGCCCATTAGGGACATGTATCTACACTGTGTGTCTGTCACTCTCTCAAGTCCAGGCAGTGACAGTATGTGTATTTCTACCACACTCCTACTAGCATAGCATGTCTCCCTACTGTCAGACTGTGCTGCCTGTAATACTGCTGCCGTGGCGGTGGGCGTTATGCAGGGCTGTCTTTTCATATGGGCTCAATGGGAAGTTGTCCAAGGGCCTCAAGAGTATAAGGGTCCTACGCTGATAGCTGAGGGTCACCTTTTTCCAGGGGTACCAGTTTTTTTTTAAATCGGCCTTGGGGAACCGGAGATATCTGACTTCAATGCAGTAGTCCCCATCCAAGCCTGTTAATTGCTCTTCCCAGCCAGATATCTCGGGTTTTGTCTGACTAAGAGTTTTTCTGAGGGTATACACCAAAAGCTGGGACACTCTCCTTTCTGTGGACACTGGCAGCTTGTCTCTACTATGCCCAGAACCAGAGATATCAGCCTTCAAGCAGCTGTTCTCTGCTCCAGCTCCAACCGCCTGGTATGCAGTTTTATATTTTCATTGGTGGATTGTTCTAGCTCCTGAACTCTGATCCCTAAGTCCCCAGTACCTCCTGAAAGGTGGGATTCTCTAGTTTTTATCACATTGAAAGCGAAGAAATCTGTTTCCAGAAACTGGAGATATCTGCAGTCAAGCAAGCTGCCCTCTCACTGGAAAATTATGAATATTAAACCCACTCCACTATCCACCCCTCCCCTACCTATTAAACACTCCCTACCAGCCTGGAAGTCATGTACCAGGTCCCCATCATTCAGCCCAATGCCCCCTTCTACAGTGTACTGTTCTCCCCCCACCCTATCTAAAAATGTGGCAAAATATGAAGTGGAGTAAAAGAGTAATTTGCAGATATTACTGCTCCAGGACCTACATGCTGAACGAAAGACAGAACACCCGCTACCGTCAGTGGGACATCAAAGCTGCCGCTAATAGCACCCCCCACCGCTACTGCTGGAGGATGGGTAGGGCCCCCAGTGCATTGCATTGCCCAGAGGCCTACACTGCTGTTAAGACGGCCCTGGCGTTATGTGTTGTCCTGCCCTGATCCGACTTCCAGTGAAGTGATAGTCTGACTCCAGTCAGCTTCCCTGCAGGGGTATTGCGCATGTGCGAATCTGGATAACTGTGCATGGTAAACCATTGTGATAGAAATACCATCTAATGCTTTTGATGTGTGTTCCACCATTCGATGATGTGCTTCCGATATCCATCCCAAGGGATACCCAGAAGTCGTGTCCACACCTGGTGTGTGCATGCACACAGAATAAACATTGATGGTTATACCATCGAATGGTTGAGATGCAGTGGTTAGTCACCTTCCTATCACTGGTTATGATTTCAGCAGCCTGGCAATCATTTAATGCTGGGCTTCTGATGTCCATCCCTATTTTAGAGTGGTTTGTGGCTTTTGTGGGAATGCCTAGGAAGGGGAATTAATGTAGGGGGGGGGGGGGGGTAGCTAGCTCTAAGCACTGATGGGCACTTCCCTCAACCATTCCATCACATGCCCACCTGTCTATCTCTCTTCAAGTGGAGTGAGAGGTATAAAGAGTCAGGAGGGCTCGATGCTGTAAGTAAAGGGGGCATGGGTGCTGAGGTGGGGTTGCGGGCAAGTGGGGATGGCACCAGCTCCATGTGCTGATAAGACTCAGTATAGACAATGTTGGCTGTGTCTACGAGGGGGGAAGGGCTGCATTGTACTGTATGTGGGTTCACTATGATTTACAGACGGACACAATATCGACAGTCATAATCCAGACAGCCATTGACCTACAGTCAAAATACAGACATTCATTATGCCGACATGTTTAAAATGCAGACATAGTCATTTTGAACATGTCAGCATAATGAATGTCAGTATTTTGACTGTCGGTATTTTGACTGTAGGTCAATGGCTGTCGGGATTATTGTGTCCGTCGGTAAATCAACTGCTACCCCTATATATCTGTCTGTCTAACAGGCAATGAGAGCTCTTAGGGGTCAGGGTCTCCAAATGTGGAGACAAGATTTAGGCTGCTTATATTATAGATGATTTTACATTTGGAAGTGTGAAATTCACCCCTTCATGTCTTTAGATAAGTCAGTGTTTCTATCACTTGAAGAGAAACTGTGCCCATGTGTTATTGTATTCCTTTACTATATAGTGCCCTGTACATTAACTCTTCTAGGCAGAAAAAACAGGGATACTTTAACTGACTACAACCACCTGTCTGGGGCATAAAATGTAAAGTGCTTTATATGAGCTATCCGGTCTTCCAGTCTGTCATCTTTCAAAGGAGAGCTGTTTGATATAGAGTAAGAGAGGCTAGGTATGAGCATAGTGTGTCTGATAACTTGACTCAAAGAGTTATATTTACTAAAGAGCAGGTTTTCAAATGTGGAGATGTTGCCCATAGAGACCAATCAGATTCCGGCTATTATCTTCTAGAAGGTGCTAGAGAAATGATAAGTAGAATCTGGTTGAGTGGTTGGTTGCCATGGGCATTTGGAAACATGCACTTTTGTATATAAACCCATTATATTGACATCTGATTGGTAAACTTTAAGATCTCTACAGAAATTTAATAATCTAGTTTTTTTACAAAAAAACAAACAAACTAAACTAAATGTTAAGTATATGAATCTTCCATTGCAGGTGTGTATGGGCCTAATTCAGACCTGATTGCTGTTGTGTGAAACCGCAAAGCGTCCAATTATCGGATTGTAATGCGCAGGCGCGAGGCCAAACTGTGAAAAAATCCTGCCTCTTTTTGGATCGTTAGGCGTACGCAGATTGATTGACAGGAAGCGAACGTTTGGGGGTGGTAACTTGCCATTTTCTGGGAGTGTCAGGAAAACCGCAGGCGTTCTCAAGTGTTTTCTGGGAGGGTGTGTGATGTCAGCTCCAGCCCGATCAGCCTGGTTTTTTTGCATTGTAGGAGTAAGTCCTGGGCTGCGCACAGACTGCAAAGACTGGAAAAACCATTAGATGGTGGGTGAGTTGTGCATGGATTTGCAGCTGACCGGCATTTGCAAAGCTTTTTGCACAGCGTACGCAGGCTTGCACGGGGCGGATTTTCACTCTGGCTTGGTGGCGACTATCCAATCACAAACCTCTGCAAATTCGCAGAGGTGCGAACAGGTCTGAATTAGGCCCCATGACTCCACATTAATTTTGTCGTTTCGTGTTTGTCTGGAGTCCTTTGTCCACATAATAGCACTTCCCCTGTCATTTGCACCTCTTCCCTTGCTAAAATACTCACATGGGCCCTGATTCAAAGAGGGAAGCTATTACACAGCCGCTGCGACTTGTACGCAGTGGCTGTGCAATAATATGCTAATGCCGCAGAAGACGTCTTGTGTAAGTAGATGCCTCCTGCATGCTTATCTGATCCCATGATTCATCTAAAGACGCAGCATCAGATCATCTGCATGAACATCAGCACTCAGGTTACTCAGGATATCCGGAGTTTTCATACTGCCAGGACCAGTAAAGCTGCATCCTTGACTTCGGCTTGCCAGAAAACACACCACACCATTTTCTGAACAGCGGGCCAGTGCGGCCCCTAACCGGCTCCCAAATGTCACATGTCAATCATGCTGCAGCTTTCCTTTAGGGGGCACTGTGAGCGCCATTGCAGAAACAGGTCTGCACATGTACAGTCCAGATCATGTGCATACACAGATCGTATAACATCGGACATATACGTAAACCATCTGTAATATTGGAAAAACAATATGCTCCTCTTAAAGCATGTTGTGATCTGGTCAGTTCAGCAACCAAGAGGTACATAAGCCAAGACAGTACAGGTACTACTAATAAAAAAAATACATCACAATTTTATTGGACGCTCCATTGCAAGACATTTTCCCAGAATACAAATTGACCCCTTTCCAGAACATTTACAGCAATAAATAAAGACAAATTCATTATAAAGAGGACAAGACCACGTCACCTGTACCTTGGGACCTGCTGCAAACAGTAACAGAACACTTCTGGACGAAGGGAGCGCACTTGGATAGGAATAAGTGTATACAGAGATCCGTAATCCCTGCCAGTGCCTCCAGGAGTGAGGTGGTTAATGAGGTTACTTTCATGATAAGACACAAATGTTCTTAAAAAATGGCTGGAGTTCTACATCTGTGTGTATGGGTTCCTCTAGATCTCTTTAAGCATTCGGAAACACTTCCTGTTTTTTCTGTGGTCAGAGTCAGAGCACAAATTGATGCATGTTCTCTGTATTTGTGGTAGAAGAGAAAGGGGAAGCAGACAGGGATGAAAAGAGACCCCAGGAAAACTGTAAAGAGTGGGTTAGTTGTAAATAAGTCAGGAAAAGGCATTGTTCTTTGATGTGCTCTTATGGTTGTCTGCTGCTTCTTATTCTCCAGCGCAACGTGCATGTCAACTTGGCGACATGGAAACCAAAGTGTTAGGTCTTGGCAGCAGCCTCTGTCCAGCCTCCCACCCCACACAGAAGGCTTCTAGGCCACAGAGGGGCTGCATAGGAAAAGGTTATCTTCACAGACCTACCAATCCGCAAGGATGACAGGTTCAGAAGGAACTCAGATATTCCAAGGCAACTTCATATACGTATTTATATTGTTCCTGAGGAGGAAAAAAAGAACATTTAAGCAAGTTAACAGTGGAGGTTAAGATAATGGATACAAGTACCTACTGATCTGGTGCTACTGACTAGCTATTACCATCTAAAAGGTAACTGCATGTCCTGACTTGGAAAGATGACTGTGCTGTCTGTTCCTACATGTTTAAGGTTCTCCTGACACGCAACTATGTATTCCGCAGCTAGTATTACGTTACCATATTGTAGGCCTCAAAATAGAAGCATGGATTGCAAATGCTACTACAGTCACTGCAACTGTAATACAGTGACCACGTACCATCTTATGCTTACCAAAACCACCAGCATGTGACAGAAATAGATGGCACAATAACTGATTTGGACCTTGTTCAAGTAGATAACCTGATAACTGTAATGGTGAACATCACCTTTCTTATTGTAACATAGAAGAGGGAATTATGAAACTAGTGTTCCGGTCACTGTGCACAACCTGAAGCAACCAGAAGGCATGTGTTTTATAAAAGCAAGAGAATGAGGGAAATCATGTTATTATGGGATATAGGAAAGAAAACTTGTAAGTGTTCAATAATATGTATGAGCATATGTATGACTGTTATTTAGTCTCAATATTTTGAACTTTGGGGTACATGTCAGCAGCAGAGAGATAAGGTGCGGTGCTTGGTTTTGCCTCTTCCCATGTGTGTTCGGTTAGCAGTTCTAAAGTCTTCATTAGGTACCAACATATGGTACAGAATGGACAGTAAATATGGATGAGAAATGAAAGTGATGGATAAATAAGCAGCTGCAGACACATAACTGAGAGAACAGGAAAGCCTGTCAGAGAAAGTGGGACTGTTATTCCTTCAGTAGAAAATATGTTTATGTCAGTGACAGCAATTTTGCTGGAAGATGTCTGTGCCTATGCTAATCATGTTTACAGTGTAGAAAATAAATTGTTTAACCATTGTTCCAATACAGGTTGAGTATCCCTTATCCAAAATGCTTGGGACCAGAGGTATTTTGGATATGGGATTTTTCCGTAGTTTGGAATAATTGCATACCATAATGAGATATCATGGAGATGGGACCCAAGTCTAAGCACAGAATGCATTTATGTTTCATATACACCTTATACACACAGCCTGAAGGTCATTTTAGCCATTATTTTTTATAACTTTGTGCATTAAACAAAGTGTGTGTACATTCACACAATTCATTTATGTTCCATATACACCTTATACACACAGCCTGAAGGTCATTTAATACAATCTTTTTAATAACTTTGTGTATTAAACAAAGTTTGTGTACATTGAGCCATCAAAAAACAAAGTTTTCACTATCTCACTCTCACTTAAAAAAGTCAGTATTTCGGAATATTCCGTATTTCGGAATATTTGGATATGGGATACTCAACCTGTACTTATGTTACTATAAACATATGTGGACACCTCTACATGTTACTATAAACGTATGTGGACACCTCTATTTGTTACTATAAACATATGTGGACACCTCCATAGGTTACTATAAACGTATGTAGAGACCTCTATAGGTTACTATAAACGTATCTGGACACCTCTATTTGTTACTATAAACATATGTGGACACCTCTATATGTTACTATAAACGTATGTGGACACCTCTATTTGTTACTATAAACATATGTGGACACCTCCATAGGTTACTATAAACGTATGTGGACACCTCTATAGGTTACTATAAACATATGTGGACACCTCTATATGTTACTATAAACGTATGTGGACACCTCTATTTGTTACTATAAACATATGTGGACACCTCTATATGTTACTATAAACGTATGTGGACACCTCTATTTGTTACTATAAACATATGTGGACACCTCTATATGTTACTATACGTATGTGGACACCTCTATATGTTACTATAAATGTATGTGGACACCTCTATATGTTACTATAAACATATGTGGACTCCTCTATATGTTACTATAAACATGTGTGGACACCTCTATATGTTACTATAAACGTATGTGGGCACCTCTATATGTTACTATAAACATATGTGGAAACCTCTATATGTTACTATAAACGTATGTGGACACCTCTATATGTTATTATAAACGTATGTGGACACCTCTATATGTTACTATAAACGTATGTGGACACCTCTATATGTTACTATAAACGTATGTGGACACCTCTTGCGGCACATGTTACAAAGGTTAACATGATTGTTTTTCTACCAGAGTCACCATGGTATATGATTTGTTTGTTGCTTATCTTGTAGAGATGGGGAGATAGAAGGGACCCGTCACTCACCAGCGCCTCCACCATGTTGGATTTATTATTCCGTAGGGTTTTCACGGTGTGAAACACGTCAATGATGTTCTGCTGCTGGATCATCTCACACACGCTGCAGATAGCACAGAATGTCCCACTGCGACCCCCTCCATTCCTGGGGAGGAATTACTATGTTGTAATACAAAGGATAATGGTCTAGTCTTACACAAGAGATTCATCCTGTAGTAATGCTGTCACCCCATCCTGCTGCAAAACGCGGCAAACCTTAGGGAGTTATGTTAAACGGTTAATTTTTGGATGAATAAAGTACAGCTTTATGGAAGTAGACTGTACAAATAGTAAGACAACGTGATGTAAAACACATGGAATGAAAGGAGTTATACCTTGAACATAATAAGTAGTGAATCATATATAGAACAGTGAACTTTTGTCCAATTCATTTTCATGTTTCCTGAGTCATCTTAATAGTTGTAGATTAGTGAAAATTGCTTATTACTGGTCAGATCTAATGGCATATCTATAATGGGTATAGGATCTACATCTGACTCAGGCCCCTGGGTCCAGGCCCGGCACTACTCGCTCAGCAAAGGGATGCAGAGCAGGTAGGCGCCAGCCTGGAGAGTGCTGTCTCTGCTCTGCATCCTCGCTGCTGCACCTAACCTGCTGCTGCTGTTGCCGGCTGCTGTGCAATTCACAGTTTGACAGGCAGCGGCGCCGGCAGCTTGAAGCTCCACTTACCCCCCTGGCAGCGTCATTTTCAGTGTCTGTCCAGGGTGAAAAGGGGGGCGGAGCTAAATATGACAAAGGGGCAGGGCTAAATGGAATTAAGGGGGCGGAGCTAAACTGGTCCAGGCTATTACAGATCCTGCCAGCCAGACTACTGTAATACGTAAGTAAGTAGTGGATGGAAAGACTGCGAATGAGTGTACAGTATATGTATGTGCGTGTGTATGTATGTGTGTGTGTATGTATGTGTGTGTGTGTTTAGCTATTACGTGTATAAGTGGCACTTCTGCTGGCATTATGCATAAACACACTACTACTGGGGGCATTATACATAAGCGCACTTCTACTGGGGGCGGTATAAATAAACACAATATTACTGGGGGGCATTATACATAAGCGCACTACTACTGGGGGCATTATACATAAGCACACTACTACTGGGGGCATTATACATAAGCGCACTACTACTGGGGGCATTATGCATAAGCACACTACTACTGGGGGCATTATACATAAGCCCACTACTACTGGGGGCATTATACATAAGCGTACTACTACTGGGGGTATTATACATAAGCGCACTACTACTGGGGGCATTATACATAAGCACACTACTACTGGGGGCATTATACATAAGCGCACTACTACTGGGGGCATTATACATAAGCACACTACTACTGGGGGCATTATACATAAGCGCACTACTACTGGGGGTATTATACATAAGCACACTACTACTGGGGGCATTATACATAAGCCCACTACTACTGGGGGCATTATACATAAGTGTACTACTACTGGGGGTATTATACATAAGCACACCACTACTGGGGGCATTATACATAAGCGCACTACTACTGGGGGCATTGTACATAAGTGCACTACTACTGGGGGCATTGTACATAAGTGCACTACTACTGGGGGTATTATACATAAGCACACTACTACTGGGGGCATTATACATAAGCGCACTACTACTGGGGGCATTATACATAAGCGCACTACTACTGGGGGCATTATACATAAGCGCACTACTACTGGGGGCATTATACATAAGCACACTACTACTGAGGGCAGTATACATAGGCGCACTACTACTGGGGGCATTATACATAAGCACACTACTACTGGGGGCATTATACACAAGCACACTACTACTGGGGGCATTATACATAAGCACACTACTACTGGGGGCATTATACATGAGCGCACTACTGCTGGGGGCATTATACATAAGCGCACTACTACTGGGGGCATTATACATAAGCACACTACTACTGAGGGCAGTATACATAGGCGCACTACTACTGAGGGCAGTATACATAGGCGCACTACTACTGGGGGCATTATACATAAGCACACTACTACTGGGGGCATTATACATAAGCACACTACTACTGGGGGTATTATACATAAGTGCACTACTACTTGGGGCATTATACATAAGCACACTACTACTGGGGGCATTATGCATAAGCGGCGCTACTACTGGGGGCAATATACATTAAGCGCACTACTACTGGGGGCATTATACATAAGCAAACTACTACTGGGGCATTATGCATAAGTGCGCTACGACTGGGGGCATTATACATAAGCCCCACTACTACTGGGGGCATTATACATACGTGCACTAATACTGAGGGCAGTATACATAGGCGCACTACTACTGGAGGCATTATACATAAGTGCACTACTACTGGGGGCATTATGCATACGCGCTGCTACTACTGGGGTGCACTACGGGGTAATTCAGATGTGATCGCTTGGCTGCGTTTTTGCTGTCCTGCGATCAGATAGTCGCCGCCTACAAGGGGAGGGGAAAAGCCTTTGCAAGTGTGCGATTGCTTCTTTTGCAGAGCTGCACAAACATCAGTTTATGCAGTCTCTGCACAGCCCAGGACTTACTCAGCCACTGAGATGAAATCCTGCTGATCAGGGCCGGAGCTGACGGCAAAATGCCTGAGCCCGCCTGCGTTTTTCCGGACACTCCTGGAAAACGGTCAGTTGCCACCCACAAATGGCCTCTTCCTGTCAATCACCTTGCGAACGCCCGCGCGTTCGTATTTTTTGCACCATCCCGTCGCTAGGCGCCCATGCCTTTCGCTGTTATGCAACACGCCGGCGCATAGCGGTGTATGCACATGTGCAGTTCAGATCTAAATCGCCCACTGTGCGAAAATGCACAGCAGCGATCATATCTGAATTACCCCCTATGTGTATAAGCAGCACTACTACTGGGGGCACTATGTGTATAAGTGGCGCTACTACTGGGGGCATTATGCATAAGCAGCGCTACTGCTGGGGGCATTATGCATAAGCAGCGCTACTACTGGGGGCATTATGTGTATAAGCAGCACTAGTACGTGCGGTATAATGTAAATAAGGTTGTGCTACTGTGTGGCATAATTTGAAATGGGAGTATTATTGTGTGGCCACACCCCTTCTTTGTGAGACCACACCCATTTGGGGCATCCCATTGTAAAGTATGGGTAAATTTATAGTTTGCTGGGGGGCGCCGGACACCCTAGCACCGGCCCTGCCTGGTCCAAAGGAGCCTACACTGCACACCCTGTACCCATATACAATAATACTTACCTCTCATCTGACTCCAGAGTCCCACATCGACCAGAGGCCCAGTGCTGGAGAGCTGCAGGAATCACAGGGAAAATGGTTCAATGACCATCTTCCCAGTGATATGCGCAGTAGAGAAGTCACTCGGGAACAAAGAGTGGGCACCATGTTTCTGGAGACCTGCACATGCGCAGTACTCACAAAGTAGTGTATACAGTAGGTTTCATCATAAATCATATTATTTCTTTATGCTGTGACATTCAGTACAGTATGTCAACACTAACGAAATGTCGACATGGTTTAGGATGTGTACAATGTCAGTTAAGACTTACCCTAACCCCTAAACCTAACCCTAATCTCGGCATTTTCACAATCTCGACATATAATATGTCAACATTCTGTCCATGTCCACATTTTCCAGGTGTCAACATTTTAAGCATGCTGACACCATAATTGTAAACATTCTGGTGTCAACATTATAAATGTCGACATTGTTAAAAGCAACTTAGAGTCTGTATACCATATCAAGCTACTTCGCCCCTCCATTATTATAATTCAACGTACATTACTTTATCTTACTTTATTCTGTCTGCTGTTACTTTCCTTTTGCAACATCCCCCATTATATAATTGTAAAAAAGGAATACTGTACATGTACAGTGAACACTATTTTGTAGTTCAGCACCAAGGACAGAGCTATAAATAGACCATTTTACATATTCAATGTTGTGTTAAACTCACATTCCTCTTCAGCTCTGTTATGAAGTTCAAAGTTGCACCTCTCCATTGCATTACTGAAGCTCATCCCACATCTTTACATCTGACATAAGTCATAAATCTGAGACTGCAAATATTTCAATTACTCAACATTATTGTTCTTCCCCTGTGTAAGAGCTCACCAATCCACTCAGTGCAATTCTGTCAATGCTTGTTTTCCAAGCTGGATGGTGCTGTGTGTTTGCACTTCCCCATAATGTAGGCGAGGACTGAGCAGGATCATGGTGGGCTTATTTTGTTCTATATAGAAACGCAGCTTATGCCATGTACTGTATAGTCTGCTCTATAATGCACAGCAATTTACATATTATTAGTATCCTTTACATCATCTTTAACTAATGTCTAAGAAATGTGTGGACAGTGCTTGTGGACAGGCAGGTGACTTGCTCAAGATTGATTGAAGGATGACTAAAGACAAGATGATCTCTACACTTCCTTCAGGCATATAAGAACTGTCTTCCAGACATGGCACAGTACAAGGAGTGTAAGATATATCTTCAGAAGAAAGGAAGAGTATGTGAATGAAATAAATAAAGATTATGGCATGTCTTATTCAGTCTTGATCTCTCACCTGAACTTTAGTGTGAGAAGATAAATAGAACAGTGAGAAAAGCTCCAGAGAGAGATTTCAGGGACGTGAACGTGACTCCAAGAAATATCTGGATATGTGGGTGAATAAACAAATACAATGCCTTCTGTTGCCATAGTGGCTGATCAAGAAAAACAATATTATAGTAACAATAACACATGTATTATGATTTTATTTTGACACAATGTAAGCAACTATAAGCTTGTATTACTAGACGTTTTAAAATTATATGCACATAAAACATTCTGTGGCTTTGGCAATACAGCTGCATCTAATCCTTTCTTACTTCAGCACAGATCGGAGATGATGAGTGCAATTCTATCCAGATCCCAGTCATACAGAGTCAAGTAGGCATAAAGCCTTTAAATGTGTTGTTGGTTCTTAATTTTTTTGTGACCAGTTTCTAGATACCTTAATACATGTTGCCCTTTCCTGGCTACTGTGCTAGTTTCTATGTTTTTTTGATGTACTATTTGATTGGCCATATACTTACAGACAGTGCACAACAGTCCTGCCTTCCCTCCCGTCATACTGCTCTTGCCACTTCTCTAACCTCTGCACAACCTTTAGTATGGAGCGCTTTGAAGGTGGAGTATCCCTGTATGCTGGCCATCCGATGTACTGGAGGTGTTGTACAATGCGATACCCATCTTGAGGCTGAAACAAAGACTATCTTAATTTTTTGATCATGGCAAAAACTTGCAGTAGTTTCAGCAGGTTCCTATTTGCCTACCCGTGCCATATTGCAGATACGGAATATCCGGCTAATGGTGTCCTCATCAATATCTGCTGATACAAACTCCACCTGCACCGGTCCATAGCAACAGGACGTCTTCTCCGGCCAGTACTGGAGGCACAGCTATCAGAGGAAACTTGACACTCAGGCAATATTCATAGCCATACAGAGCAATGTTAGGAGCGTGCAGAGCTATATAACATGCTGAGTGAAACAAAAACACTGATAGAATAACAGCGGAATAGGAAAATAATAAGATTCAGGGGATATAATCAGCAATCATAGAAAAAGACCAACATGCAGAGTAGCATAATCACATAGAGAGGGAAATAACAGTGTGATGGAATGACATGCACAGATATGGGACGGGCTGCTGTTCAGTGAAAGGGGAAATATGTTCCCTGCAGATTAAGAAGAAGGAAAACCTATGGCAGTTAGAAAGTTCTAACTAAAAGAAAATGTATTTAAATAAAAATATGCTGTCAAACTTCAATCGTCATAAACATTAGTTCAGTTCCATATTCATAGACTTTGGTAAAAGAGGACCTGTCATCAGGGAACCGTGGAGTGAAGACAAAAGTCTGCCCTCATTCTACTAAGTCAAGGAGCATTAAGTAATATAGGGGGACATTTACTAAGCAGTGATAAGAGCGGAGAAGTGACCCATGGCAACCAATCAGCACTGAAGTAACATCTATAATTTGCATACTATAAAAGGATACAGAGCTGCTGATTGGTTGATGGGGTAACTTCACTGGCTCACTTCTCCGCTCTTATCACTGCTTAGTAAATGTCCCCCTTAGTATGCGGAACCAACATGTAAATCTTGAATAGTGGTACTAGCTGTTGGACCTTATTCTGGGTAAATTGTGGGGTAGTGGCAACAAGTTATTATCAATCTCTGCTTAACTATAAATTCCTGTTCACCCATCATTAAGGAAAATGTCATACTTGTAGCTGATGTTAATTTTCTTTTGTTTAGTTAATTTTATTTATTCAATTATGTAATAGTTACATGACAAACATAATAAAGATAGGGGGTCATTCTGAGTTGTTCGCTCGCAAGTGAATTTTAGCAGATTTGCTCATGCTAAGCCGCCGCCTACTGGGAGTGAATCTTAGCATCTTAAAATTGCGAACAATGTATTCGCAATATTGCGATTACACACCTCGTAGCAGTTTCTGAGTAGCTTCAGACTTACTCGGCATCTGCGATCATTTCACTGCTTGTCGTTCCTGGTTTGACGTCACAAACACACCCAGCGTTCGCCCAGACACTCCCCCGTTTCTCCAGCCACTCCTGCGTTTTTTCCGGAAACGGTAGCGTTTTTTCCCACACGCCCATAAAACGGCCTGTTTCCGCCCAGTAACACCCATTTCCTGTCAATCACATTACGATCGCCAGAACGATGAAAATGCCGTGAGTAAAATTCCTAAGTGCATAGCAAATTTACTTGGCGCAGTCGCAGTGCGGACATTGCGCATGCGCATTAAGCGGAAAATCGCTGCGATGCGAAGATTTTTACCGAGCGAACAACTCGGAATGACCCCCATAAGTAGGAATTTTTTTTTTTATTGTTCTATAAAACAATGAAATCCTCTCAGCGACAGGATGACGATATTCTTTTTCACTACATTTTTTTTAATAAATATTTAATGAAACAGAATTGCAAAATGTATACTGTATAGAAAAGCATATTTCTTCATGTCTTCTCTTATTTCTGAGTAAGACAGGAGAAAATAGTTACTCAGTCCGGGTGTAGTAGGGTATGCTGGCGGCGGGCTCCCGGCGACCAGCATACCGGCGCCGGAATCCCGACCGCCGGCATACCAACAGCGTGGCGAGCGCAAATGAGCCCCTTACGGGCACGGTGGCCACGCTATCTATTATCCCTCCAGGGGGGTCGTGTACCCCCAAGAGGGAGAAAAAGTGTCGGAATGACGGCTGTCGAGATTCCGGCACCGGTATACTGTGCGCCGGGATCCCGACAGCTGGCAAACTGAAGACCACCCCTCAGTCCATGTGCTGTTCATAGCTTTCAACGGGCCAAATCAAGTTATCATAGAGATGCATTACTAATGCTGGGCATACACGAGCAGATAAAATGCATGTCAGAGCCACAGGTTGTCTGACATGCATTGGTTGTTCAGCTGTATAAATCTCTCTGCCTAGCAGGGCATGCTGGGACTTTCAGTTGCACAATAGCTGAAAGCCACAAGACGCCTACCTCTGGTTTACTCTTTACTGGATTTTAAATCACTACAAAAACAAACAAAAATTCCTCCCTTTTCCTTTGGATATCCTGCCTTTGCAATCTGTATGATTTGGGGTTTTAAACATCACTGGGGCAACACATCAATTAAAAACTGGAGAGAAAAATACCATGGACCAGTGTTAGTAAAATTCAGTGCTAATAACCAATATGGAAAATTTTAATAGTCAAAACACAATGGAAGGTAAAATTGATATATATTTAATATCTATAGCACAATATATAATATAAAGCTCTTTTTCCTTTAATTAATCAGTATACAAGTTGATTATGCACAAATAAAACAATAGCCCTTTAGAAAAAATGTATCTCACGCTTAATTAGTCAGACAAAAAAAGTGCCAACTAACTTTGATGTCGTGGTTAATGTGAGTGCTGCACACTCATCCAGTTAATGAGGCAGTCTGTGGACTACAAGTCCCATAATAGAGTGAATACAGTACTTGCATGAACTCGATGCAGTTTTACACAGGATCCATTATAAGTGCTTCAGTCTGCAGTCCGGCGATATATAACAGATCTCCTCAGCGAGGCTGCAGCCCTCTCTCCACTCCGGGATACAGTGAGTATAATGCTGCTGCTGCAGCTAACAAAAGTGCTTCAGGCTTCACTTCTCCTTAGCCGCTAGGTCTGCATCCAGATCATGCACGTATTCGCTCTATTATAGGCCTTGTAGTTCCACAGACTGTCTATTTAATTGGATGAGCATGCAGCACTCACAATAACTAACACATCAAACTGTAATTGCCACTTTATCTATTTGTCTAATTGAGCGTGAGATACTTTTTTTCTAAAGAGCTATTGTTTTGTACAGTATGTGCATAATAAGGTTTTATGCTGATTTATAAAAGGAGAAAGATCTTTATATTATGAATATCATGTCTTAGATATGAAATATATATCACTTTTACCTTCCATTATGTCTTGACTATTAAAAGTTGTCATATTGATGATTAGCATTGATTTTTATGTTCCATGGAATTTTTTTTCCAGTTTTTGCTTTTTCGATTGTCACTAAGACCACATTTGGACACTAGCAGCTTCCTTATTATTTTTACAAATTTTTGTTTATACAATTGGATATGTCCTTTTTTAGACTAGCGGCAGAGTTCATTTTTTTGTACTTTTGTCAACACATAGATTAAACAATAAAGGTGTAGACACTGAGTGAACAGCAGTGATGCCACAGACATGGGGGAACGCAGTTGTGTGACAGAGACTGTACCTGTGCAGCGTCCATTTCATTAAGCATTACGATTGAAGAGCAGTTGTAGTCAAAGACCAATCTCCAGAAATCTGGCACAGTGTTGGGTAAAGGATGCTGTGTGACCAAAAATGCTGCTGGCTTTTTATGGCTCTAGGAAACAAACAAGAGTCTGTCACAAATAGTGGTCGGATCCTTTGATCTCCAGGGCACAAAAGTGACAGGTCTTTAGTCAGTGTTGGAAGAAACAGAGAAGAAGCAGGGTGCTTGCACTGTCTTTCTCACTACAGACTGACAGCGAGTTGATAGAGGCCCCTTTGTTTATGCTATGGTTTCAACATAAAACTGCTGACAAGCTGTGACATACAGGGAGTGTATACTGCAAACTGGCTATTACACCATTTATTCTACAGTATCTGATCACATAATCTGTCAGAGTTGTGTGTGTGACATAAGATTATCTAAGAAATATTCTCTTTGCAGCGAGGAGCTGTCAGATCGCAGACACAAGCTGAGAGATCAGGGCCACCCCCTGGAGTGTGACAATCAGGACGCTTCCTATGGCAGATCAGACATGAAGCATTGTACTGTATGACAGACACTGACACACAGCTCATGATATAATATACCTGACTCTATATGGCATACACTAATTGCCTGCATACATATACGCACATCCATGAGTGTAGCATTGATGTAGTTGCTGGTTTCTCCATCCAGTGAGATGAGGAAGGGAAGGCACCGGTCCAGTGGTAGGACATCCAGAGCTCGGTTCTTATCGTGGTTCCTGGGTAAAAGTCCTATGCTGCAATCTTCAGGCCTCACTCGAGGTGTCACAATGTTCAGGGTCTACGGATGAGGAAGTTTCAGGCTACAGAAACTATTGTCATTGAGGCACCATGCACTTTTACAAAGTATATGCAGTTTATGATTCTGTCAGCATTATACTCTAACGTTGAAAGTTTATTATATATGCCACACTTTTCCCATTGTTCTAAGGTGGATCAAGAAAAAAAAAACAATATTTACCGTTTGGAGAATTTTTATTTGAAATTTAATAAAATTTTAAACACGGGTTTGGATTGCTGTATTTAAGTATATTTTATTTGTATGTTTAATTTTCTCTTTACTAAGTCAGTATAATATGGACCTCGGTCCATCTTACTGAGGTAGCAGATAATATTCTCTCTTATCCATTCATTTCAAAAGGCATTCTTCATCTATAGATGCTTGGAACGCCTTTGAAGTGAATGGCAAAAACTCAGTACCTCTTGAAAAGGGTTGTGTTCTCAATGTATTTACTAACACGTGCAATTGCATCAAGCACATAAAAAGCACATAGGATGCACGTGCAAATGCATAACATATATATTTATCTGCACTTTTGCCACAAAAGCAGCTGCAGTTGGTAAGGAGCCTCAATTATACTGTACGAGTATTTTCATCTTGAGCTACCTCTATATAGGTATGGAGTGCCGAAGTTTATTGTTCTGCTAGTACAGTTACTCCCTTTGTAACACCAGTTCTAAAGAATGGAGTGCTACTGACTGGCTGCTGGAAGCCACTAGGAATATCATAGACCCTACAACAGGGATCAAAGACTTTGTTTTATATTTCTGCAAACAGTGTCTGTGAACAGTCTCGTGTTGCAGGATCACAGTAATTGTACAATGAAAGTATAGCCTACATTCATTTAATCTATGGCTGGAAGATACAAAAGAAGTTAGTTGATACGCCAATAGAATATTGCATTCTATTGGCGTATCAACTAACTTCTTTTGTATCTTCAAGCCATAGATTATTATTTATTTATTATTTATTATTTATACTTAGACAGAGATTTACACGTGCACATACAATGTTTTCTATCTATCTATCTATCTATCTATCTATCTAGCTATCTATCTATCTATCTACTATCTATGTGATGAAAACATCTTTTTTATGTGTAGGTTATCAAAAGTATTCTTGTTCCTTCTCTGTGTATAGTCTCCAGCATAATAATAACAACCTTAGTTGTGCGTTCCAAATTAAAGCAGTGATGACATACCTGAGGCAAATTATGACTTTACATGCACTGGAAAGCTAAATACTTTTCTTACAATACTAACAAATGTGACTGGACAGTGCTGCCATGTTGTATCTATTCGGGCTGCCATGTTGTATCTATTTGGTTGCTATGGACAGGATAGCCAGAACAACAGTTTAAGTGGCTGCTAGAGATTTTCAGCTAAAATGACCAAAGCCCTTATGTGGAAAATGTCTAATCAGTAGAGGTAGCACAATCATTCATGAGTAACATTGATAGCCTTTATCTGTGACACACCTGGAACTCATCTTTGATTTGGCTGCAGTTGGTCTGTGGGTCCATGCGACTGATGTTGTAATAGACAGAACGGAATTCACATACAGGGATGGCAGTGTTGCCACATAAACAGGCCTCCAGGATAGCATCATGCACAAAAACATACTGTTCCTACATAAAAGAAACAGACTGATTAATTGGCATAGCTCATGAGAAACATACTATGGTTTCTTAAAACAACTAGTGGGCAATTACAGTATATGTGCTTGTGCTATTTGCTAACATGCAGCAAACTATTTGAAAAAATAATTATATGAAACTAAGCAGGGAGGTCAAAATGATAATGAACACAGTTTAGGTCGAACTGCTCTTCTATGAGTTACCTGCAAGGCACAACAGTCATTCAGAAGGTCACAAGAAATCCAATTAGCAACTTGGCTGCGATGTGCAGTTCCAGAACTATACACTCTGACCTGTGTGGGGTATGGGACTCAGGGTCGACACCAATTCGGTCGACAAACATTAGGTCAACTCGACACCCATTAGTCGACAATAGCAAGAGGTCAACGCGGCCATTAGGTCGACATGAAAGAAGGTCAACATTAGTTTTTTTATGTTTTTTTGGTGTTGTTTTCTCCGTCAAGTGGCCGGGAACCCCAATTAGTGCACCGCGTCCCCTTGCATGGCTGGCTTCACTCGCCATGCTGTGGGCAAGGTTACCGTTCCCAATCATAGTACACCTGGATCGTAAAGTATGAAAAAGTCCTCCCAAAAAGTGAAAAACCTAATGGCTGTGTCGACATATTTCTAGTGTCGACCTATCCACTGTCAACCAATGGGTGTCGACCTAATTGGTGTCGACCCAGTCCGAATACCCCTGAGACATTGCTACTTTTTCTTTTGTACTGCATGGAGACATGCAGGGAAAGTAACAATGCTGAGCCTACAGTAATAGGTATCAACTGAATTAATTAAATGTTAAAATCATTTAAGCTAAGTTCAACGATCCATAGTGCATTGTTCAAGAGTCCCTTGAGCTCACACCAACTGATTCCACTGGGTAACTGGCTATAGTATTTCATAGCAGTGGATTATTGCTGGTGGTGTTGCGGTATATGCTGTCACAGGCATGAACAGAATGTGAGAATATCATTGTATTATTACAAATACCTGTAAGTGCACTTTGGATAAGTTCACATTCCTTACCTCAGTCTGCACCATGTTGACTCTCTGAGCTCGGAGTTCCCGCACACAGTTGAATATATCCACTACGCCCTCATTCTCTGCCATGTCCAGCATTATATCTATGGCTATAAAGCAGCCAGTTCTCCCAGCTCCAGCACTATGTAATAAAGTATTTCTTTATATTATTGATACAGAAGTCTGTCATATTTCAACTGACAGTTCAAAAACAAACACCATATACATAAGGATTTATGGACGTGTCCGGATGAGACACTTGAGCAATGATAGGACAGGTCAGAGATCTATTGCTTTCAGTGGTTCCACTCATATGAAGTTCATTTGAGTTGCAACAAGTAAATACTGGTTTGTAAAATCCCCAGTGTATTGACACCATTGCTATCTCTGTAGATACCTACTGTATATCTGCTGTACAATTCCACAGTGCTTGCTGGGTAGCTTTCCTATTGCATTTCTAGGCCTCATATCACAGCAGTGTATGAAAATACTAGAGGCATCCCATCCAGTGTTTTTCTCTAATGAACTGCCAAAGTGGTTACCATGCGATCATGCGATAGATCGCATGGTAATCACGTGATGGGCACGTTACCGCTGAGTGGGAGCGGCCTCCTGGCGGATGCCCATCGCACTGCGATATATCTCATGTGGGGTTAAAACCACATGCGATCGCACTGCGATGCGAGAAATATTATGTGCAGCACATAATATCTTGAGATGCAATATTCGACCGGCGTGCCCGCGCATCGCGTCTCAAGGTACCTAAAATGTGCATACAATTCTTCGATTTCTCTCACAGATGTGGTTGAAATTGAAGGATAGCACCGATTATCTCATAAGTGTATGGCCAGCATTACTCTCTCTGCAAATGTTATATCTGCCCCACCTGCAGTGCACATGGTTTTGCCCATTAGAGAAAATGTTGTTTTGCAATCAACCTTGAATTAGGCCCTGTATGTATTACAGTGGGAATTTCTCATGTTCTGATCTCATACAGTGTGAAAACCCTACTATATAAATATAAGTGATACACTTCCTCTATCTACAAGTCTCAGCATAGCCAAACACTTTAAAGTGTCTAGGTTATACTGGGATCAGTTGTAAACCATGTCATAATGCATAAGAATTTTTTTCAACACAAATCTTGCCAGTGTGAAAACGTGTTCACGGTTGGTACCTGCAGTGCACAGTGATAGGGCCGGCATCTGGTGGGTTGAGGAATTTCACCTGTCTGACAAAACCCAAAAGACCAGTGGCATAGCATGGCACACCATGATCTGGCCAGCTAGTAAAGTGAAACTGGCGAATCTCGCGAATGTCATGGGATCCTTTCTAAGGGTCAGAGAGAAAATATTTACATCCACTGAACATAACAATCCTGAATTTATTCCATCAAGAATCCATTGCTTACCTTCTGCACTGTGAATGTCCTTATGACATATTCTGCCAGTGGCTCAGTTTCTATGAGGGACACCTTGATGTCGCCATACACTTCAGTATCATCAGGCCAGTATCTTACACACTTGACCTGAAAGGTAATTAAATGACAGTAGGTAACATTCAAAACTTCAATAGGGAAGAAGTCATGTTTACTATCAATGTATGTGTCCTCATCCAATGAATATATATCAAAAACTGAACAGATTCTGTACAACATATGGAAATAATTGCTAGAATGGTTTGAATGAGACGATAGTCACGTCTGCCATGCCTCTCTTGTGTCGAACATACCAATATGGTTAACCTATGGGATTGGCCAAGATCATGTATATAGAGAAACATGGCGCCAGCGTCGCTATTGCTGTGGCCAATCTGCATAGCCACAGGGCTACCTAGTAGTCGTTGTTCCTCAATATTGTGTATAGTCTGCATATCTGTACGCAGTTGCGAATGAATTTGCGATGGCCCCAGTGGGCATCTATCTTCTTTACTAGGCAGCAGGGATGTGCAGTCATGATCCCTATCATACTCTAAGTTCTCACTATAAAAATGATTGGGATAACACAAAGAAGACATTTATAACTTATAAGCATCTTCTTTATATTAATGCAAGCATTTTTATAGCTACAACTTACCAGATTTGCAGGGCTCCTGGAACTGCAGGGAAAGATAGAGATGAGGCAACAGCAGCTCATCCTCATCTCTCACACTGTCAAGCACTGCCTGTACAGATGGGCGGGTCTACACAGCGGCCAATCAGACGGCAAAGAACAGAGAAATGGGAGGCATGCCTCACAGTGGAGACATGCTTGAGCTCTGATGGACAGCTCGGATTGGTCATGTAACCAATCCAGGAAGTGCATGGAGACAAACAACGGAGCTGAGCAGCGTGACAGGGGAGGAGGGAAGTGGGGATCCAAAGTGCCAGCAGCAGCCACCCGTGCACAGTGACTGGGATGAGTAGCAGCCAGAACCTGGACTGTGTGTGTGTCATCTGTAGCATACTTGCCTACCTGACCCTCTCCATGAGGGAGAAAATGCTCTGTTCCTGGACTTTCCTGGTAATGTATGATTGCCATCACCTGTGGTGAGCTAGCTAATTGATAAGAAAGGTGTTTCACCACAGGTGATGGCAATCATACATTACCAGGAAAGTCCAGGAACAGAGCATTTTCTCCCTCATGGAGAGGGTCAGGTAGGCAAGTATGATCTGTAGTGAGTGTGGAGACAGGACTGTGTGCGTGGCATCTTTATTGAGTGTGGAGACATGTGTGTGTGTGTGTGTGTGTGTGTGTGTCATCTGTAGTGAGTGTTGGGAAAGGACTGTGTGTGTGTGTGTGTGTGTATGTCATCTGTAGTGAGTGTGGGGACAGGTGTGTGTGTGTGTGTGTGTGTGTGTGTATGTGTGTCATCTGTAGTGAGTGTGGGGACAGGACTCTGTGTGTCATCTGTAGTGAGTGTGGGGACAGGACTATGTGTGTGTGTGTGTGTGTGTGTGTGTGTGTAATCTGTAGTGAGTGTGGGGACAGGTGTGTGTGTGTGTGTGTGTGTGTGTGTGTGTAATCTGTAGTGAGTGTGGGGACAGGACTGTGTGTGGGTGTGTAATCTGTAGTGAGTGCGGGTACAGGACTAAGCATTTCATAACCTAAAAATCGCAGATGGGTAGGCAAGTGTGTACAAACATGAAGTAGGACCTCATGGGCACAAACATTCTCATCATTCTTTCAAGTTGACATTTCCATTACTCATTTCTTACACACCAAAATAATAAAATTTCTGTCCGTCAACCCATAATAGTAAAGGAAAAGCACAAAATCTACGGAGTAAATTTACTACTATGGGTGTTCTATTTAAGATGGGATGTTGCCCATAATTTTATTAAGCCATATTTTTTATGGTATTGCAGACTCAAGAAAATAAATCACAATTTATTGTGTATTATCTGGCTCCCCAACTTTAAAAGGTAACCAAATGGTTTTATGTATTTCATGTCCATGTCTCTTACCCTTCCAACCTCCACCAGATTTGTCACCATAACCACACTGATTGAATTTTCCTGCCAGATCATCCGCCAGAAATCCTTCACTGTCTCCTGCATAGGTCCTAAACAAAACAAGATGAGCAGATGACCAAAGGAAATATCTACTGTCTTCTGTCTTTAGGTTATTAATGTAATAACATGGATATTTAACACAAAGAAGAGTTGCTCAGTCTATGTATGACTAGCAGAAGGTCTAAGTGTTTAAATCCTATGAACCCCCCTTTCCTGAAAAAAAAGAGAGAGCAGGGTACTCCAGCATTCAGCAAAGAATAACAAATAAAAGCCTGAATCCGAAAAATGTGATCCTGCCCTTCTGTATGAAATGAGCAGCTACCCCTTGGAATGTTGGTATATCCATGAGTAATGCCTACTGGAGGATTTTGTTATGCCTCCTGATAAGTATTGTCCCCAATGTAGAAGTAGTTGAAAGGAGACATATGTAACTTAGGGGGATATGTAGCAAAGTTTGGAGAAAGATAAAGTGGAGAGAGATTAAGTACCATCCAATCAATTTTGCTGTGCTAGAATAATTACAGCAGGTGATTGGTTGGGAATTAGTCTCTCTCCAAGCTCTGATACATCTCACCACTGTTGGTACTCTCCCTACTGATTAGTGTTAACAGCATCCTATTCAGGGCTGCCATCAGAAAAGATGAGGCCCGGGACTGATAAATTAGATAGGGCCCCCCACCACACACATTGCCACATAGCCGCTTTATACTGTCCCATAGCTCCCCCCTGCACACCCCAAAGCTTACCATTGTGAAGGGGCAGTGAGGATTGGGGGCCAGGCCAGCGGCCTGTGGACTGGCAGGCAGACATGGAGGGACAGAGCAGCAGCGGTATTCTGGCTATAGAGTCAAACGGAGCTTGCGGACCGGCAGCCAATCAGGAGCTGCCATTTGGAAGTAAGAATACCGCCGCAGCTCTATCACTCAGTGGCTGCCTGCCGGTGCGTTGGAAGTTGGCCCGGCCTCCGATGCTCACTGCTGCCACCATCTCAGTCCGGGCCCAGGACTGGAGTCCTGACTGTCTTCCCTTGATGGCAGGCCTGATCCCATTAGCAGAAGCACCCTGAAAGTTGTCTGGCTTAAGCATGTAGTTATGTTACAGTAAATCTGCTTTGATAATTCCTGATCATTTAGTGGTCACAGTACATTTTCAATACTGTCTCTGTGTGGATATTAAGGATACACTAGTTCTGTCTACGTATAATGGCCCTCATTCCGAGTTGTTCGCTCGCTAGCTGCTTTTAGCAGCATTGCACATGCTAAGCCGCCGCCTACTGGTAGTGAATCTTAGCTTTGCAGAATTGCGAACGAAAGATTCGCATAATTGCGTATAGAAATTTCTTTGCAGTTTCTGAGTAGCTCGGGACTTACTCTGCCACTGCGATCAGTTCAGTCAGTTTCGTTCCTGGTTTGACGTCACAAACACACCCAGCGTTCGCCCAGACACTCCCCCGTTTCTCCAGCCACTCCCGCGTTTTTCCCAGAAACGGCAGCGTTTTTCCGCACACACCCATAAAACGGCCAGTTTCCGCCCAGAAACACCCACTTCCTGTCAATCACACTCCAATCACCAGAACGATGAAAAATCCTCGTTATGCCGTGAGTAAAATACCTAACTTTTGTGTAAAATAACTAAGCGCATGCGCTCTGCGAACCTTGCGCATGCGCAGTAAGCGACTAATCGCAATATAGCGAAACTCGGCAACGAGCGAACAACTCGGAATGAGGGCCAATGTGTGAAGAGATGCCAATTAAAACAGGTGTTTTTGGTGTCTGTCATTTTATGCCGTGTACCAAAAGTCCAAGCTGCATAAAAGATATATAGAAGCAACACTATTTCTGTTCTCTATTTCATAATGCAAATTTACCTAAAATAACTTACTGTAAAATAATGACCTTATTACTCTATCTAGCACAGATTTGCATTTTTACCTTTGCAACACATTTTTCCTTTCTGTTACTCACAGATCATGTCCGTGTGACCAATTGATTAGAGTAATAATGGTAAAGATAATTTATGGCTCATAATATGCATTAAACGTACTGCTTGCAGTCATTCTTTTCACAGGACAGTTCTGATGTCAGTGGTCAGATAGGAGTAGAGTGAATATGGACACAGAATATTGGTGGTCATTCCGAGTTGATCGCAGCCAGCAACTAGTACACGCCTATGGGGGAGTGTATTTTAGCTTAGCAGGGCTGCGATCGCTTGTGCAGCCCTGCTAAGCTAAAAATATTTCAAGCAAAAGTAGACTAGGCCTGGACATACTTACCCTGTGCGACGATCTCAGCGATGCTGGGGTCGGCTTTGACGTCAGACATCCGCCCTCTGTCCTGCTGGACACGCCTACGTTTTCTTCTCCACTCCCCGAAAACAGTCTTCAACGGTCCGGATCCACCCAGGTACGCCTTCTTTCTGTCAATCTTCTTTGCGGCCGGCTCTGCGACCGCTTCCTTCGTAGGACGCGGCGTAACCCGGCGATCCCTGTCGCCGGGCAGTGTCGCGCACGTGCACTGCAGCCACCGTGCATGCGCATTCCGGCCAAGTTCAAACCGCAGCGACAAACCGAAATGCCAGAGGTTGGCTTATATATTCAGTTAAGTCAGTATAATAACCGAGTTGGCTATGGGTGACCGATGGTCGTGGTCTCGGCGGTCAGCATACCGAAACAGGGATCCCGGCCACCAGAATGCCGACAGGAGAGCGAGTGCAAGAAGGTCCCTTGCGGGCTCGGTGGCTCGTTGTGCTCGCAAACAGGTTCTATTACCACTCTATGGGTGTCGTGCACATCCACAAGTGGGAATAGTCCTGGCCACCCTGTCGGCATTCTAGCAGCTGGGATCCCGCCATCGATCCCGACCGCCTTGATCCCGACCGCCGTGATCATAACTACATCCCAGTATAATGCAAGGAGCACGGATGAGAATGGGCTAAATGGTGCTAGCACATAACAAAACATTCTATTACCAAGTGATCCTGTGTGTAATACCCCTTCAACCCTGAAGAACAAAGTTTATGTCCCATACATGCCTTCTGTTACTGTTACCTTGTGTGGCAATGTAGTGGCGAGGTCGGTGATAGCCCTGCAAAAGAAAGGTTGGCAATGCTGAGAGCAGGTGGACAGGGATTGTCTGACAGGATGACAACGATATCACATCCGTTTGCAAGGAACATAGAACTGTACAACTTACATCTACATAGTTGGCATTAATGTAATCTGAATGTGGGTCCCCATCTATCAGCTGTAGCCGCACCCGGGAATGGTCATCTGAGAGAAAGAGACACAGAGATGTCACAGCAAGGTCAGCTGCAAAGTGACAGCCGGGAATCACTGGCTACCGCTCTGTGATGTGCCGTTCACTCACAATGACAAATGTCACCATTGGCAAAGTTAAAGATAAAGTCAGTGACAAAGTCACAGTCACCGCTATGGGCGAGACAAAGTTTCTAAATACCAGATAGTCATTCACATAATAGAAGTCATCAGATGAGCTGACAGGGAATTGACGAGACATGACAAAGTGTAAAGACTGTGTCATGGAACAACAGTATGGTAACATAAAAAGAGACTGTCAAAGCGAAGAAACAGGTAAATAAGATAGTATAGGGTATAAGAAGCAAGGGTAGGCTGAACAATTGATGGTCTCTATATGAATAGAGAAATTATTTGGTAGTAAATAAGATATAGGGCCAGATGCATCATTGCTTGGAAAGTGATAAAATGGACAGTGAAAAAGTACCAGCCAATCACCTCCTAACTGCCATTTTTTCAAACACAGCATGTGACATGGCAGTTAGGCCCTGATTGGCTGGCACTTTTTCTTTCTCCGTTTTATCACTCTCCAAGCGATGATGCATCTACCCCAACATGTACCAAAGTAGTTACACAATAGCATGGTAGAATTGGGTAAACGTTTTTTATTTACTGTTCTCTTTTTAGCAGTGTTTTCCATGAAAGGTACAAAGGCAAAGGGAGCAATGGGTTTGATAATGAATTAGGCCCACAATGATTCAGGGTCACACTCACATGAAATAATGTTGCCATATCTGTTCTTGTTACGGTTCTCATCCTCCTTTGCTGTATCCCAGGATGCTGTCTGACCCTCAGGCAGCGCCTGGAAAACAAAAAGCATTTGAATGTAGGACACAAACTTCCTACAGATGTGATTTGGTGATGGTATAGTTATGAGATGTGTATTTCCTTCATATATTTTACAATGATCAACAAGTGCCATCTCACATGTCAGGCAATAGTACTACTAACCCCATACTGCTTCTGTCAGGTTAGCAGGTAGTGCCTGACATCTTCATGTCATTTAAAGAGGCTAAAGTATAGACAGACTGAGTTGGACAGTGTTAAAAGTGTCTTACTGTCATCCACAAAGATATAGTGCTCCCAAACTCAAAGGCAGGACATCGTAAATATTACTGAAAAGCTTCATCGCAGAACGTTGCTTTCTACATTACAGACTGCTCATAAACATAGACTGCCATGGGCAACTGTAGGTGGCTCTTTTCATTGAATTTTGCACCCAAAATTATGACTGTTTTAATCAAAAAGTAAATGCAAAATAAAGATAAAAGAAACACTGACTTCATGGCAGATGTTACTGCATGTAATGTGCAATATGAAAGTACATGCATCAAAGCTTTCAGCAGTGTAGAGCAGGCATACCTTTGGGAGGCTAGGTACTTCTACATTTATCTACTGGTACTGGCTGTTCTAAAGCTGGCTACCTGCGAGAGTATGGACAAACTGTATGATTTACCTTGGTTTTCACTAGCAGAGGGGCACATGACGAGTGGCATACTTTGCTCTGAACTGTTGCCAATTATGATGAGAGGTAGTGACTAATTAGCCAGTTTGGACAAGGGGGTTGGATAATGTTACATATGACTTTTTATATGGTGGAACTGGTACTGAATAATATTAAATGCTTCTGCATTATTTCAGGACAGAACATTAATTCAATAGCAAGAAGTATTTAAGAAATGTTGGGTCTGTATTCATTGTAATGGATCAATTACTCCCTTTTAACTTTCATCCCCTTACTGATAGATGCTCAGTGTGGGCTTGCCTTCCCCTCATGTTTATGGCAAAGTGACTTGTCAAGTTCTCCTAATAGTTTTATAGTCATTGAACACGATGTAGAATGTATAGTCATGAAGAGGAGGGATGGGTGATTTTTTGGGTGCTAGACAATAGAGATTCACAAAATTAAATACCTGTGATGGTTATTACATAAAAAATAGCTATTTTGATACAATCAAATATATCCTTAGTCGATAAATGTCATCTATTATAAAAAGTGAAGAACAAAATATTCCCTAATTTTATAGGTTTACAGATGAAGTTTTTTTTATCAAACATAAGTGGTTATTTTATTCCAATCACAGAAAAACAGTACAAATTACCCTCAAAACATGGGAAATAATAGTTCAACAATTATCTACTGTATAAGGAACAGACAAGGGGGGTCATTCTGAGTTGTTCGCTCGTTGCCGATTTTCGCTATACTGCGATTAGTCGCTTACTGCGCATGCGCAAGGTTCGCAGAGCGCATGCGCTTAGTTATTTTACACAAAAGTTAGGTATTTTACTCACAGCATAACAAAGCTTTTTCATCGTTCTGGTGATCGTAGTGTGATTGACAGGAAGTGGGTGTTTCTGGGCGGAAACTGGCCGTTTTCTGGGAGTGTGCGCAAAAACGCTGGCGTTTCTGTGAAAAATGCGGGAGTGTCTGAAGAAACGGGGGAGTGTCTGGGCGAACGCTGGGTGTGTTTGTGACGTCAAACCAGGAACGAAACTGACTGAACTGATCGCAATGTAGGAGTAAGTCTGGAGCTACTCAGAAACTGCTAAAAAATTTCTATTCGCAATTCTGCTAATCTTTCGTTCGCAATTCTGCTATGCTAAGATACACTCCCAGAGGGCGGCGGCTTAGCGTGTGCAATGCTGCTAAAAGCAGCTAGCGAGCGAACAACTCGGAATGAGGGCCAAGGTTCATACTAGAACAGTGGTTCTCAAACTCGGTCCTCAGGACCCCACATGGTTCACGTTTTCCTTGTCACCCAGCAGCTGCACTGTGTATCACCAACTGTCACATTTTAAAAATCTACAGGTGACTTGCAAAACATGGACCGTGTGGGGTCATGAGGACCGAGTTTGAGAACCTGTGTACTAGAATGATTAGCACTGTGACCCTTGACTACTGGAACCCTAGGATCCCAATGCAGTAATCCTTTTTAGTGTATTTCCCAATGTTGTTTTTATATATAGTTTATTTAATTGATTTGGGACAGCTATGTGGGAAGGTATGTGCTGTACGAAGACCAAGTTAGCAACAAACCTTCCCAGTATGTTTCTTTCTGTTAATTTGTGATCCACTTCCTGTATATTTGAAATGACAGGAAGTGAACTCTGTTAGGTATTTAAGGCAACACCATGTCACACACCACCATGCCTTGACAAAGACGCAGGGGGAGGCAGAAAAAGCATTGTTGCTAGCAGTGACTCAATTGGAAAATATACCAGGATCACACATGCCTTTGATGATGGAGGTTTGGCATAAGCAAATTTCTATGTATATTCTAGTGCGACTGTAGTAGTTTCAGTTTGTTGCCTGGCGTTATCTTTAGTAGTAATGCTTCAACCTTGGAATTTGCTGTAAAAAGTATCCAGAGGTATTGATTTTACTGAATATGCGGGTGTGAGGAAGCATGAAAGCATTGGCTAAGTAAAATAAGTGGATGTTCATGCAAACGTATTCCATGCAAACCACAAGAACAATTACTATGTGCCTGGAAGCAGGTGAATCACTTGCAGGCAGGGCAAGACTGGTCATTTGACCTTTTTGGCAAATGCCATAAGGGCCAATGGCCTCCTGGCAGTGGCGTAAGTTCGTCCCAGATGCCCGGAGGCAAGATAAATATTGGTGCCCCCCTATTTCCAATATTAAGATAAATAAGTGTGTGTGTGTGTGTGTGTGTGTGTGTGTGTGTGTGTGTGTGTGTGTGTGTGTGTGTATGCGTGTGGAGTGTTCTGAAAAAAATGTATATACTGTATTTATACATTTATTTTAAATCACACAATTCTTAGCAGTCATACCCATGATTAGAACCCATGACCTGTTACACTGACAGCAGACACTTTACTGATGGAGTTATTTGCTCCTGTACAGGAAGCATGAGAATTCTAACTATATAAAGTTACGTGTAATTGTCAGAGAAGTATCTTCATATAGTTAGAATTTTCATATTTCCTATACAGGAGCAAACAGCTTCATCAGTAAGGTGACTGCTTCCAGTGTAACAGGTCGTGGGTTCTAATCCTGGGTATGACACTTGTAAAATGTGTATATTCAGTATAGTAAAGAGGGTGTGATTTGTAAGGTGCAGGGACCAATGAGGAAGTCGGCCACTGAAAAGACAGGGGCAGATATCAATTAACTTAATTCAATGGTGTCACAGAATGGGAGGAGAGGTGCCCCCCTTCAGAGCAGGAGCCCGGCGGCAGATGACTCCGTTGCCTCCCAGAGTTCTGCCTCTGCCTCCTGGGCTGGTTCAGACTGAAAACCTAGACAAGCGCCTCTGCCTTCTGATGCTCTGCTTGGATGGCTTAGATGGGCGGCGTTCTATAAGGTCACACCCCTGAATCAGTGCACACCACAAAAGTTGTGGCCACGCTCTTTTTACATGCACATGTACAGAGGGATGCTGAGGTTGTTCTACAGGGGTGGTCTTCAGTATTGCGACTGACGGGATCCCGGCGCACAGTATACCGGCGCCGGAATCCCGACAGCCGGCATACAACCACTTATTCTCCCTCGTGGGGGCCAACAACCCCCCTGGAGGGAGACTAAAATACCGTGCCCGCAGCGTGGCGAGCGCAGCGAGCCCGCAAGGGGCTCATTTGCATTCGCCACACTGTCGGTAAGCTGGCGGTCGGGCTCCCGGCGCCGGTATGCTGGCCGCCGGGAGCCCGGCCGCCGGCATACCATACTGAACCCGTTCTACAGTCCATCTTTGCTTTCAGGTGCTCTATTTCTGCTACAAAATATGCTTTGGTGATGAAGATGATGATGAATGGCAGATGCTTCTCATTGGCTGAGTGCATCTTGATTCCTCCCAATGTGGCTACTGCAATCTATTTGCTTTATTCATTTGATATTAGCAGTCAGTGCGTGGCAGGAAAGTAAATTCCCATTTGATTTTTTAATAAAGAAGTCCATGGATGTTTGCATTTTATTTAAAAAAGTAGTCATTTGTTGCATTTGTGTCTGTATTTAATTTATCCGCAGAAGCTAATGCTGTAGGTCTAATCCTAGGAGGAGGGGGGAGTGGTTATGCATGTGCAAGCGGGAAGCCATGCCGCTCATTCATTTTATGCTAGCCACCGCAGCCATCTTTGTTACTAGTGGCACTTGTACCAGCCCCATGCCTGGTGCAAGTGATCTGCCAGTAACAGGCTCCCTTTCTCCATATGCAAGACTCAGAATGGCACAGAGCTTTAGATACGCATCCACTACATGACTCTACCAAAGTCATGGTGGTTTGGTGAACAGGCATTGTCGCCTCCTAGTTGTTGCCCCAAAATGCCCAATTTCATGGAAAAACAGATCTTGTCAAGTTCCGTCGGGACAGGACAGAGATGCGTAAACCTGCATAATTCACATCTGCACATGCACTGTTGAGAACACTCGCTGTTTGCACCCATGCATAGAGATAAATCTGACTTAGAATCAGGTACTTAGGAGCTCATTCAGGGGCGCTGCTGTGGCCCACCGCACAGTTTGCCACTGCCGGGCAGCTGCAAGACGAGACACACAGCCGCCCTGATAAAAAAAGTTTTTGGCAGACCGCCTAACAATGCAGCCAGACTGCGCTGCCAGGGGTCAACGCATCATGAGGCAGCACCACACATGCTGAGTGGCCTTGTCCTGTGCTGGGCAGCCCCCAGCATGTGAGATGACCACAAATCATGCCTCTCACCCTCACCGGATCTCACCTGGATGTTTGGCTCACAGCACCCCTCCTGTTTAGATCGGCGATGCTCCATGGCACACAAATTAATTAAAATAATAATTTTTTAAAAGGGGGCACACCTCTGTGATTAGGCTACTTCCCCCCGACTTTACCGGGGCCCGGCAATCTTTCTACGGCCCTGGTGTGGTGATCACAGAGAAGTTAGATTCTTAAATGGTTATTTTACCACACCACCAATATACTGTATCATGCAAATATTGAATTTTAAAAAGTAAGTTATATTGAATATAGTATATAAACCTGATGATGACATGTGGAGTTTCATTGCATTAATAATAATGTACCAACACTGTTTCCTTCCACTAATAACAGTATCCTTGTACCAGCTGTCTACATAAATTGAAATGTTTTATAGTCTTTCACCTCTGCATGATGTTGCGCTGACCAGTAGTAATTATACTGAATGTTCTCCAACTGAACAGTGCATGTTTCTCTTTCCATACTTCCTGCCCTCTACTCTACTCTTTGTTATCAGCCTCACTGGCTACAAACTGGTTAATGGGTGCTGTAGATGAGCACAGACGACCAGGCCTGGCTGGCTGAGTGTTTTGTTTATTGAAGCTAGATCCTTTATATAGGAATAGACAGGTAATGAGCGGTTAATTGGGAACACCGCTTTGATCAGAGGCCTATTTGCCTTTAAAAGATCCAGCATCCTAATAGCGGTTAATCTCCCAGCAGAGATGCCGTGAGCAGTAACAGCTCATTTCCATCCCACTTCAAAGCAGCCGAGGGAAAAACAGACAGTATTATTAAACAGCGGGGTCTTGGAGGCTTTTGTCAGTTCGTACTTTAGAAATATGTCATTGGAATTTTCGCTGCACTTACTTTTTGTTTTGGTACAGTATCTCTGTACTTTGCCCATTTTAATTTAGTGTTGGGTCTAACTGTAACAGACGGGTCCCTCTTTGTACTTTTACTCCATCATATAATCATGTAATCTAGTATTAACCATTTTGTCCTTACATGCTAGATATCCCATTACAATTCTCACTGCCCACATGCCTTCTTGTCCTGGTCACACTGAGGGTATGTTGCTTGCAAGAAAGTTATGTTACGCATCATATAACAGGATCTTACCCTTAGAGTCTATGAATAATGTACGGATGCTGTGGTTTGAAATCGAATACTTATTAAGTGTGTCCAATCAGATAAGGGGGATATTCTGAGTTATTTAGCATGTATGATGGCTTCAAATAGTTCTGAAATTATGCAAATCACTTTATCTGTGATTAGCTGGAGGCTACAGCTATTTCAAAGAGATGTGACTGCGTAAATCCTCAGTGGAATACAGCATGTATCTGAGCTGCCAAAAAAGATGTCAACAAACATGGCGTCTTAATCTTAGGAAGCCAAGAAAAAAAAAAAAAAAGAGACTCAGCCAGCTGAACCTGACCTTGTATGATCCTGCTCCATAGACTATTGTTATAGCTTTTCAGAAGATTAGTAGGATGCTTTACATACCCTTGGTACAGTATGTATCACACAGGGGTCTTCTTAGTGCAGTCTACCAAGAGGGCTCTCAATAATTAAAAGCAAAGAAGGCTGTAGCTACAAGTGCATTGGTGTACTGTGAACACAATGTTCTACAATTCCATTATTTTTCCAGGAAGGCTATTGCATTGAAGTTAAAGGCATTTATTTTTTTCTAAGACAGATTTTTTTTCAATCTTCGCCACAAGTACTTCCAATTTTCAGTACTTCCCTAACTGTACACAATTTTACTGACCTAATTCATTGGCTCTGTCGCTTAACAATATGTTCTCATAAATAACATCCTCATCTAGAGTACTGTGCATGAGAAACGGGCTGACAAATTGTAGTCCACCAATGGCCAGCTGTCACACATGACCAGTGCTTATGAAAGTCATTAATGTACCAGGGGTGTGTAATACATTTATGGCTGTGCAGTGCATAGGTAGAGTAGACACAATCTGACTGGTTGGGAACTGCAATCTCTGACTAAAGTTCTCGTGAAATGTCAAGGCACAGAACAGTATATAAGCAGCACTGTAACCCTAAGAAGTCAGCATTTTCACTTCCTTATGGAGCTCATCAGAGGCCACTGGAGAAACATGATTTTCTGCGACAAAAGAGAGGACTGCGACATCAGGAGAGTTTTCACCAAGTGTGAGCTGCTTTGGGGAGGAAGCATCATCCCCTACCACTGTGTTTGAGGAGCACTGCGGCTGCCCTGTCAAGTCCAGGTCAAGTGAGCTGCCATTCACATTGGAGCGTGAGGAGGTCCACTGGGAGAGACCAAGCCAAGATGTGAGGTTAAGGAGTATAGAGGCAGGGGATTTTGTAGGGATATCAATTGGGATGTTGAAATCACTTACTATAGTGGAGGTATTGTCAGAAGAGAGGAAGTGAAGAAGCCAGGAAGCAAAGTTGTCAAGGACTTTCATGGACATCATATGTAGAAAATGTAAGGGAAAGTTCTGGGTGAAGGAGTTGATAAGGTTAGATAGAGGTTAAAAGGACCCCAACATCATTAATAAAATATGTTATTTAATTAAATTTGTTGTGTATTTAGCTTGTAATCACTTCCACTGGCTGTTACATCACTGCTGGCTACATGGATAGGGCGAGCAGTTAATTTTGTAGTAGCCGTATATGAAAACTTAAGGGCAATTCAGGAATGGAGGGAGTTGAATCAACAGGGGCCGGGGCCAGCCTCTGCATGTTATGTTGTATAATTGTAGATATTGGGGGTAATTCAGAGTTAATCGCAGCAGCAAATTTGTTAGCAGTTGGGCAACACCATGGGGGTCATTCTGAGTTGATCGTGGCTGTGCTAAATTTAGCACAGCTACGAACTTCTTCCCTGACATGAGGGGGGACGCCCCGCACAGGGCTAGTCCGCACCGCATGTCAGTCCAGTCCCCCCTCGCAGAAGTGCAAAGGCATCGCACAGCGGCAATGCCTTTGCAATTCAAGAGTAGCTACCGGCCAGCGCAGCTTTAGCGTGCTGGCCGGGAGCTATTCATCGCTCCCCGGCCCGCAGCGACTGCGTGTGACGTCACACAGCCGCTGTGGGCCACCCCCCATTCGGTCCGGCCACGCCTGCGTTGGCCGGACCAAACCTATGAAATGGCGGCCAAACGCCACCGTTCCGCCCCCTCCCGCCCAGCGATCACCTCTGCCTGTCAATCAGGCAGAGGCGATCGCATCCCTGCTACGGCCTTCGGCACATGCGCAGTAGGGACCCGTTCGCTCTGCTGCGTTAAAACGCAGTGAGCGAACGGGTCAGAATACCCCCCATGTGCACTGCAGGGGGGGGGGGGGCAGATATAACCTGTGCAGAGAGAGTAAGATGTGGGTGGGGGTGTGTTCAAACTGAAATCTAAATTGCGGTGTAAAAATAAAGCAGACAGTATTTACCCTACACAGAAATAGTATAACCCACCCAAATCTAACTCTCTCTGTACATGTTATATCTGCCTCCTCTGCAGTGCACATGGTTTTGCCCAACGGCTAACAAATTTGCTGCTGCGATCAACTCTGAATTACCCCCATTGGCCGTCATTCCGAGTTGATCGCTCACTAGCTGTTTTTAGCAGCCGTGCAAACGCATTGTCGCCGCCCACGGGGGAGTGTATTTTCGCTTTGCAGGAGTGCGAACGTCTGTGCAGCAGAGCTGCTGCAAACACATTCTGTGTAGAACAAGACCAGCCCTGTAGTTACTTATTCTGTGCGATGATTGCTGCGACGAATGACACGGTAATGACGTCAGATACCCACCCAGCAAACTCCCGGCCACGCCTGCGTTTTCCCAAACACTCCCAGAAAACGGTCAGTTGCCACCCAGAAACTCCCACTTCCAGTCAATCTCCTTGCGACCGCCAGTGCGACTGAAAGCGTCGCTAGAACCTGTGCAAACCCACAATGCTCTTTGTACCCGTACGCCGCATGTGCGCATTGCGGTTCATACACATGCGCAGTTTAGCTGTTTTTTTTAAAATGATCACTACGCAGCGAACAACGGCAGCTAGCGATCAACTCGGAATGAGGGCCATTTAGCAAAACCATGTGCACTGCAGCGGAGGCAGATATAACATGTGCAGAGAGAGTTAGATTTGGGTGGGTGTGTTCAAACTTAAATCTAAATTGCAGTGTAGAAATAAAGCAGCCAGTATTTACCCTGCACAGAAACACAATAACCCACCCAAATCTAACTCTCTCTGCACATGTTATATCTGCCCCCCCTGCAGTGCACATGGTTTTGCCTAATGGCTAACTTTTTTGGTCTGCTAACAATCCTGAACAAACCCCATGACCAGCTGAGTTGTGGGATAGTGAGCAATTTGGTATTTTAATCAAGGACCAAGAAAAAGATGACACAGAAATATCTGTGTCAGTGTCTTGCAAAGGGGGTCATTCCAACCCAATCGCACGCTGCGCTTCGTCGCAACCGCGCGATTGGGTCGGAACTGTGCATGCGCTATGGCCGCATTGCGCAGGCGCGTTGTTGCGAAGAATGCGGCGGCGACCGCAAGAATATTTACAAGAGGAAGGCATTCCGGGGCGTCAACTGACCATTTTCTGGGAGTGGTGCGGCGAACGCAGGTGTGTCCAGGCGTTTTGAGGATGTCTGACGTCAATTCAAAACTTTTTTTGCATAGCAGCGCTGCACAAGCGATAGCAGCTTTGCTATGCAAAAAAACACTCTCCGATAGGCGTCGTCTAGTTGATCGCACGGGCTGCAAAAATTTGCAGCATGCGATCAACTCAGAATGACCCCCATAGTGCTAATTCTGTACTAAATGTGCAGTGTAAACTGATACAAATTGTTTTGTACTGAAAGGGTGAGGATTGTGACTTAAAGGGTGAGGACTGACATTCCTAAATAAAAACTATGTGAAAGATTGAAGACATTTACAGTGTCAGCCCTAAGGCCAGTGTTGGACTGGTCCATAGGTATATAGTGGACTCCCCTGGCTGAGTGCTCAATCCCACACTTTTTGGAGTAGGATCATGGATGAACCTGGGTGTTTGGTTTGTGTCTATGGAAACTACACTAAGATTATCAAATCAATGTTGGTGGTCCTCCACACACCCCTGTCACCTCTTATAAAGGGTCCCTGTTCTCTGCATGTCCTCTTTAATGGTTGGTCAAGTCCCTTAGTTCCCGAACCTAGTTCCTTTTTCCACCTGTGCAAAACTTGTCCCATTTGTACACTTAAAGCCTAAGGGGTATATTTACTAAAGTGCAGGTTTTCAGAATTGGAGATGTTGCCCATAGCAACTAATCAGTATCTAGCTATTATCTTGTAGAAAGTGCTAGAAAAATAAGTAGAATCTGATTGGTTGCTATGGGCAACATCACTTCTGAAAACCCGCACTTTAGTAAATATACCTCTAATTTAGTAAAAGGAAAGTGTGGTATAACACCAACGGACACTCAGTGTATTCCCAGTAAATGTATAAATGTATTAAATATAATAATAAGATTTTACTTACCGGTAAATCTATTAATCGTAGTCCGTAGAGGATGCTGGGGACTCCGTAAGGACCATGGGGAGAGACGGGCTCCGCAGGAGACATGGGCACTTTAAGAAAGAATTTAGTTCCTGGTGTGTACTGGCTCCTCCCTCTTTGCCCCTCCTCCAGACCTCAGTTAGAGAACTGTGCCCAGAGGAGATGGACAGTACGAGGAAAGGATTTTTGTTAATCCAAGGGCAAGATTCATACCAGCCACACCAATCACACCATATAACTTGTGATAACAATCCAGTAAACAGTATGGCAATAACATAGCATCAGTTCACGCCCGATGCAACAATAACGTAACCCTTATTGAAGCAATAATTATATACAAGTATTGCAGAAGAAGTCCGCACTTAGGACGGGCGCCCAGCATCCTCTACGGACTACGAGAAATAGATTTACCGGTAAGTAAAATCTTATTTTCTCTAACATCCTAGAGGATGCTGGGGACTCCGTAAGGACCATGGGGATTATACCAAAGCTCCCAAACGGGCGGGAGAGTGCGGATGACTCTGCAGCACCGATTGAGCAAACATGAGGTCCTCCTCAGCCAGGGTATCAAACTTATAGAATTTTGCAAAGGTGTTTGTACCCGACCAAGTAGCAGCTCGACACAGCTGTAGTGCCGAGACCCCTCGGGCAGCCGCCCAAGAAGAGCCCACTTTCCTAGTGGATTGGGCCTTGATCGATTTAGGTAACGGCAATCCTGCCGTAGAATGCGCCTGCTGAATCGTGATACAGATCCAGCGAGCAAGAGTCTGCTTTGAAGCAGGGCCGCCAAGCTTGTTGGCTGCATACAGAACAAACAGTGCTTCTGTTTTTCGGACTCTAGCCGTCCTGGCTACATAAATTTTCAAAGCCCTGACCACATCAAGGGACTCGGAATCCTCTAAATCCCGTGTAGCCACAGGCACCACAATAGGTTGGTTCATATGAAAGGATGAAACCACTTTTGGCAGGAACTGAGGACGTGTCCGCAATTCCACTCTATCCATATGGAAAACCAGATAGGGGCTTTTATGTGATAAAGCCGCTAATTCCGACACTCGCCTAGCCGAAGCCAGGGCTAATAACATGACCACCTTCCAAGTGAGATATTTCAACTCCACCGTTTTCAGTGGTTCAAACCAGTGTGACTTTAGGAAGTCCAAGACCACATTAAGGTCCCAAGGCACCACCGGAGGCACAAACGGAGGCTGAATATGCAGTACTCCCTTAACAAAAGTCTGAACTTCTGGGAGAGAAGCCAATTCTTTTTGAAAGAAAATGGATAGGGCCGAAATCTGGACCTTAATGGAGCCTAATTTAAGGCCCAAATCCACTCCAGTTTGTAGGAAGTGAAGAAAACGGCCCAGATGGAATTCTTCCGTAGGAGCATTCCTGGCTTCACACCAAGAAACATATCTTCGCCATATACGGTGATAATGTTTTGCTGTTACTTCCTTCCTAGCTTTTATCAGCGTAGAGATAACCTCAACCGAAATACCTTTTTCCGCTAGGATTCGGCGTTCAACCGCCATGCCGTCAAACGCAGCCGCGGTAAGTCTTGGAACAGACAGGGTCCCTGTTGCAACAGGTCCTGCCTTAGAGGAAGAGGCCACGGATCTTCCGTGAGCATTTCCTGCAGATCTGGACACCAGGTGCGTCGTGGCCAATCTGGAACAACGAGGATTGTTCTCACTCCTTTTCTTCTTACTATTCTCAACACCTTGGGTATGAGAGGAAGAGGAGGAAATACATAGACGGACCGGAACACCCACGGTGTCACAAGGGCGTCTACCGCTACTGCCTGAGGGTCTCTGGACCTGGCGCGATACCTCTGTAGCTTTTTGTTGAGGCGGGACGCCATCATGTCTATCTGTGGCAGTTCCCACCGACTCACAATCTGTGCGAAGACTTCTGGATGAAGTCCCCACTCTCCCAGGTGTAGGTCGTGTCTGCTGAGGAAGTCTGCTTCCCAGTTGTCCACTCCCGGAATGAACACTGCTGACAGTGCGCTTACATGATTCTCCGCCCAGCGAAGAATCCTGGTAGCTTCCGCCATTGCCGCTCTGCTCCTTGTGCCGCCTTGGCGGTTTACATGAGCCACTGCGGTGATGTTGTCTGACTGGATCAGAACTGGTTGATCGCGAAGTAAGGCCTCCGCTTGACGTAGGGCATTGTATATGGCCCTTAGTTCCAGGATGTTGATGTGCAGACAAGTCTCTTGACTTGACCAAAGACCCTGGAAATTTCTTCCCTATGTGACTGCTCCCCAACCTCGGAGGCTTGCGTCCGTGGTCACCAGGATCCAATCCTGAATGCCGAATCTGCGGCCCTCGAGAAGGTGAGCACTGTGCAGCCACCACAGGAGCGACACCCTGGCCCTGGGGGACAGGGTGATCAACCGATGCATCTGTAGATGTGATCCGGACCACTTGTCCAACAGATCCCATTGGAAAGTCCTCGCATGGAACCTGCCAAAGGGAATGGTCTCGTATGAGGCCACCATCTTTCCCAGGACTTGAGTGCAATGATGCACGGACACCTGTCTTGATTTCAAAAGGTTCCTGACCAGAGTCATAAGTTCCTGGGCTTTTTCTATCGGAAGATAAACCCTTTTCTGGGTCGTGTCCAGAATCATGCCCAAGAAAGGCAGATGAGTCGTAGGAACCTACTGCGACTTTGGGATATTGAGAATCCAGCCGTGTTGTTGTAACACTTTCAGTGAAAGAGATACGCTGTTCAGCAACTGCTCTCTTGATCTCGCTTTTATGAGGAGATCGTCCAAGTACGGGATAATTGTGACACCCTGCTTGCGCAGGAGCACCATAATTTCCGCCATTACCTTGGTGAAAATCCTCGGAGCCGTTGAGAGACCAAACGGCAACGTCTGAAATTGGTAATGACAGTCCTGTATCGCAAATCTTAGGTACGCCTGATGAGGTGGATAAATGGGGACATGAAGGTACGCATCCTTTATGTCCAGTGACACCATAAAATCCCCCCCTTCCAGGCTGGCGATGACCGCTCTTAGCGATTCCATCTTGAACTTGAACCTCTTCAAGTATAGGTTCAGAGATTTTAAATTCAATATGGGTCTGACCGAACCGTCCGGTTTCGGAACCACAAACATGGTCGAATAAGTACCCCTTCCCTGTTGAAGGAGGGGAACCTCGACCACCACTTGCTGAAGATACAATTTTTGTATTGCATTTAACACTATCTCCCTCTCTAGGGGGGAAGACGGTAGGGCCGATTTGAAAAAACGGCGAGGAGGCACCTCTTCGAATTCCAGCTTGTAACCCTGAGACACAATTTCTATTGCCCAGGGATCCACCTGGGAGTGAACCCACATGTGGCTGAAATTACGAAGACGCGCCCCCACTGGCCCCGACTCCGCCAGTGGAGCCCCAGCGTCATGCGGTGGATTTTGCAGAGGCCAGGGAGGACTTCTGTTCCTGGGAACTAGCTGTATTGTGCAGCTTCTTTCCTCTGCCCCTCCCTCTGGCAAGAAAGGACGCACCTCGGACTTTCTTGTTTCTTTGTGAACGAAAGGACTGCATTTGATAATGCGGTGCTCTCTTAGGCTGTGAGGGAACATAAGGCAAAAAATTTGACTTTCCAGCCGTAGCTGTGGAGACCAGGTCCGAGAGACCTTCACCGAACAATTCCTCACCCCTGTAAGGTAAAACCTTCATATGTCGTTTTGAGTCGGCATCACCTGTCCACTGCCGAGTCTACAGGACACTTCTGGCAGAAATCGACATAGCGTTTATTCTAGAACCCAGCAGACTAATGTCTCTTTGAGCATCTCTCATATAAAGGACAGCGTCTTTAATATGCCCCAGGGTCAATAAAACAGTATCCCTATCTAGGGTATCAAACTCCTCTGATAAGGTATCAGTCCATGCCGCTACAGCACTACAGACCCAGGCCGACGCAATTGCCGGTCTGAGCAAGGTACCTGAATGTGTATAAATGGACTTCAGGGTACCCTCCTGTTTGCGATCAGCAGCATCCTTGAGGGTAGCCGTATCCTGGGACGGCAGGGCTACCTTTTTGGATAAGCGTGTTAAAGCTTTGTCCACCCTAGGGAAGGATTCCCATCGTAACCTGTCCGTTGGCGGGAAAGGATACGCCATAAGAATCCGTTTGGAAATCTGCAGTTTTTTATCTGGAGATTCCCAAGCTTTTTCACATAACTCATTCAGTTCGTGTGAGGGGGGAAAAGTTACCTCAGGTTTCTTTCCCTTATACATATAAACCCTTGTGTCAGGGACAGGGGTTTCCTCTGTGATGTGCAAAACCTCCTTAATTGCTATAATCATATATCGGAGTGATTTAGCCAACTTTGGCTGTAACTTTGCATCATCGTAATCGACACTGGAGTCAGAATCCATGTCGGTATCTGTGTCAACAATTTGGGATAGTGGGCGCTTATGAGACCCCGACGGTCCCTGCGACATAGGATCAGGCACGGGTCGAGACCCTGCCTGTCCCAATGCATCAGCCTTGTCTAATCTTTTATGCAAGGAATTTACATTATCATTTAAAACCTTCCACATATCCATCCAATCAGGTGTCGGCGCCGTCGGCGGAGACACCACATTCATTTGCTCCCGCTCCTCTCCCACATAGCCTTCCACATCAGACATGTCGACACAAGCGTACCGACACACCACACACACAGGGAATGTCCTTTCTGAAGAAAGTTCCCCCACGAGGCCCTTTGGAGAGACAGAGAGAGAGAGTATGCCAGCACACACCCCAGCGCTATATAACCCAGGAATAACACAGTAACTTAATGTTAACCCAGTAGCTGCTGTTTATATACTTTTTTGCGCCTAATTATGTGCCCCCCCTCTCTTTTCAACCCTCTTCTACCATGTATCAGCAGGGGAGAGCCTGGGGAGCTTCCTCTCAGCGTGCTGTGGAGAAAAAATGGCGCTGGTGAGTGCTGAGGGAGAAGCCCCGCCCCCTCGGCGGTGGGCTTCTGTCCCGCTTAAATTTTATTTCTTTGGTGGGGGCTCCTACATATATACAGTGCCCAGCTGTATATATGTGTTCATTTGCCAGAATGAGGTCCCAAATGCTGCCCAGGGTGCCCCCCCCTCCTGCGCCCTGCACCCTAACAGTGACCGGAGTATGTGTAGGTGTGTGGAGCAATGGCGCACAGATGCAGTGCTGTGCGTTACCTCCAGTGAAGATCACAAAGTCTTCTGCCGCCTGTGAAGTCTTCTTGCTTCTCATACTCACCCGGCTTCAGTCTTCCGACTCTGCGAGGGGGACGGTGGCCCGGCTCTGGGACGGACGGCGAGGGTGAGATCCTGTATACCGATCCCTCTGGAGCTAATGGTGTCCAGTAGCCTAAGAAGCAGGACCTAGCTTCAGAGAGTAGGGCTGCTTCTCTCCCCTCAGTCCCAATAAAAAACCTAACAAAAAACTTTCTATCAGCAAACTCAGGAGAGCTCACTGAAAAGCACCCAGCTCCTCTGGGCACAGAATCAAACTGAGGTCTGGAGGAGGGGCAGAGAGGGAGGAGCCAGTGCACACCAGGAACTAAATTCTTTCTTAAAGTGCCCATGTCTCCTGCGGAGCCCGTCTCTCCCCATGGTCCTTACGGAGTCCCCAGCATCCTCTAGGACGTTAGAGAAAAAGACATTAAGGGGGTCTGTTCAGGAAGCAGTGAAAAGTGTGACGTGAACCAGTGAAGATGCCCATGGCAACCAATCAGCTGCTATGTATACTTTTATAGATTGCGTTTTATAAATGTTACCTCAACACTGATTGGTTGCCATGGGCATCTTCTCCGCTGGCTCACTTCTCCACACTTTTCACTGCTTCATGAATAGACCCCATAGAATGGTGTACACCTTTCTATATTTCTTGCATTGTCATACTGAGTATTTATTTTATTTAATAAATGTATACATTTACTGGGAACACACTAAGGGGCCGTTAGTGTTATTCCACACTTTCCTCTTACTATTATTTTAATCTGGTCTCAGGGAGACCTAAGGTAAACCCCACAGGCTGCATAGGAAGGTAGTGCCGTAAATCCATACTTACTACTCATCCAATACCCCTGATTTAAAGCTGGATACATTTGCATCCAAAAACTAACTATAGTGAGGCTTTGTTGTGATTAGCTAGACTGCGAGAAATCACATGGGGTTTAACTGCAACAATGATGTTCACTGCCAAGGGTATGCACTATGCAAGCACTTGTATTCTGATTCCTCTGGAGTCCAGTCATATGTGACATGATGAAAGGGGACTCCACACTCCAGGTTTCCCTGTTTTAGTGCCACCAGCATAGATAGCCTGTCACTTGCTCTTGCTGCTTCAGGGGGACCCCATGCTATTATTTCTGCATGATTGCCAAAACTAGCCCATGCTATGAGTGCTTATACTTGAGTCGCTTTTAGGGGGTAATGGGGGCAGACAAACATAAAAATTTTTTTTACATTTTATTTAGAAGATATGCGCGTAAGATCACATTCAAGAGCACGGATCTTCGCTACAGATATAAAGCTCCCGCAACATATTTAGGGCCAGATTTATCAAGGCTTGGAGAGTGATAAACAGCACGGTGATAGAGTACCAACCAATCAGCTCCAAACTGTCATTTTTCCAACATAGCCTGTAACATGGCAGTTAGGAGCTGGTTGGCTGATACTTTATCACCGTGCTATTTATCACTCTCCAAGGCTTGATAAATCTGGGCCACACTGCCTGACAAGCATATGTGCAGCTGTTACCATCTCTAACTATTACAGCATTTACATGAACATGCCATTACTGTACTTGGTCTACTCTTACTTGCCTTATCCCTACCCCTTTACTGTATGTCACTCCACTATGGCGGGTTTTGTCAAACATGACAACTATCTGTGATAGTTTTCATAATAGGAAGTAATGCTAAACAAACCATTAGCATTAAACCATATTGCTATCTGACAAACTGCAGCATAGTAATTATTTCCCAAGGAGTCACAAGCCAGATATACATAAATATCTGAATATGGGCGCATAGATATTTGGTGTACATGCACAGCATGCAAAGGTGTATCTTATATTAAAAAGTGCAGCTTGCGTCCAGCTCTTAATTCCACCATAATCTGCAGTTAGGGGATTATTAAGGTCGCATCGCTAATAACCCCGTCTGCGGCATCATCTGGTAACATTGGCTGTGATCACCTGTGCCTGATTAACAGGCAGAGGCGTTCGCGGGGCAGGCGGGGGCGGTAACGTAGCATTACGGTGGTGGCGCAGGGAAAATGGGGGTAGGTAGGGGTGGCTGCGTAATGTCACACGCAGCCGCTCCCATGAGAAAAATGGCGGCTGACCGCCTACATATGCAACCTAGCTGCAGCTGAAGGGTGTCTTCCACAGTTGCTGCAACTGCAATTAAATTGCGGTCGCAGCCATTGAGCAGGCCATCCTGCATGCTGGGAGCTCTTGCCCTGTGATGGGCGGCCCATCAACATGCGAAAGAAGGGATTGCAGATTTTTATTCTGTAGTTGTAAAAGGAATATGGCTATATACTAAGGGGGAGCGATTTAACAAACCTTTGAGAGAGATAAAGTGGAGAAAGATAAAGTGCCAACCAATCAACTTCTATTGGTCACGTTATAGGTTGTGCTAGAAAAATGACAGAAGCTGATAGGTTGGTCTTTATCCCTCTTCATTTTAACTCTGTCCAGTTTTTTTATAAATCTCCTCCCAATGGAGCTATTTTGCCCCATGTGGTCTCCTCGTTTACTCTTATTTATTTACCCAGTATCCTTTTTCTTCTTTTGAAATTAGCACTTGCCATCTCCGAAAATCACATTTATTTATATTAATGATATCTATTTATCTTTTTTAGTAATCATTTTGTTTCATGCCGCTTCATTGACGCGTCAACTAATCTGCACTTGTTTTATTGACAAATTACTTTGAGCTATGTTAATGGAATTGACTCTTATCCAGTTATTCCTGAAACAACACATTAGTTTGCCTTTCTTCTGCTTTTGTAGAATATATCCGAAGCCCCATAACACTGCACCAAGCACAGTTTTGGTCCCATACTGCAAATCATATGATAGGAGTCACAAACTCTTTAATATGAAAATAACATAGTTGGCCGCACACAGGTGTTTATGATTTCTGACACACAAACACAATGTCACTGATCCTCTTGCTGCATTGCCCGCACGGAATCCATGACATATATTTAAGGCCCAGTAATAAAGATGTCTGCACACTGTGTGAACGCCACAAACACAGCATAAGCAATCATGGTTTTCTAAGCCCGGTTTCCTTGACAACAAATAGAATTCGGGCAGCGAATAAATGCAGCTGAAGCCTCTGAATCGTCTCTGATTGTAAGTAAAGAAACGCGCGGTTTCTGCTGAAAACCCCCCCCCCCCCATTAATTCCCTCAATATCTCTAAATAGAAGCTCTGGTGAGAGGACCAACTGATACATATTTATAAAGTTATTCTGTAATGCTGAGTTACTGGGGGAAGAAAGATGCAGAAAGAAAAAATTAAGGGGGGCTAGCAGGAGGAAAGAAAGGAGGAACGGGGAGAAAAGAAAGGAAGTAGAGCTGTAAAAGGGAGAGAAAGGATGGTAAGCCAGACACAAAGGTGCCATAGGGTAAAACTACAAAGAGGTATAGGAGATTGTAAAACAAGTAAGGGAGGTGAGCAATACGCATACTGCACAAATAAATATGCAGACAATAAGAGATTGGAGAAAAATAAGAGTGAGAGAGAGAGAGAGAGAGAGAGAGAGAGAGAGAGAGAGAGAGAGAGAGAAAGGAGGGCCATGGATAAAGTAGCAGTGTAGTTTCAAATGAACGGGTATATATAAGATTTAGAGGTGGATTGTTAGCAAAGCAGACACAATAATGAAGCTTTCTAAAGCTATCACAGGTAGTTAAATTAAAAACGAGTTATACACTAAGCAAAATTGCAATTGAAGAAGATAAGAAACAAAGAATACTGAAATATACAATTGGATAACACTTCACAGCGTTAGGCGGGTGTACCCCCTCCTTATGTAGCCTTGTGATATTTAATAAAAACAAATACACAATTTTTTAGTAATAGTTAATTTCCACATTTCCATTTCTTGCTGCTAAAGAATAATTTCTTTCCCTTTTCTTTAAAGAGACATTGTTCAATCAGGCATTTCATGTTCTACAATGAGAAACAGGCGCCGCGTGCATCTCCTAAGGCCCCGCTTTCCCTGGCATTATTTCTTGTGCATTTACTACAGTGTGTCCTTTGAGAAATAGTGTTAATGCAAACACGAAGGAAAATACGGCACAACTAGAACTCTTTGCCTTTGATATAAGTTGACTGAAGAACGAGACTGAGAAGCAACACAGCAGAAGTGGAGTAAGGAATTGAAATTAGAGACACTGGACTGAATGCAGAAATAGAGATGTAATAAAGGGAGAAAAAAAAAATCACAAACAATTGACAAAAGCGAGACAGGCAGAGCCGCTGCCAAGATTTTCTGAGCTTGTCTGCACTACACATAATAGGCCCCTTACTCTCCCACAGCTATTCTGGGTATGGGGTAGAGAGATGAAAATGTCAGGACTTTCCTTTGGGTCTGCATTCCATTGACATATGGATCCTACACCCAAATTATGTGTCTGGGCCTTTTTGGGTGATCCTCTAAAATATATGTAATAGTTACCTATTTTGCCATTTTTAATTCTAATTGATATACAGTACTGAGAAATAGATTATACAAAAGTTATTGCATTGTACTTTATTTTTTTCAATTTTGTTTTATTTTCACATTTAGAGGTACAAAATTAAAAATAAAAAAAAACACATTTTTCATAAACAGCAAATAATAAAAGATAGTTTACCATACAAATATCAGCAAATAGAGAATGGATATAATTAAATTAGTATACTTAGAGCAATGCTGGGTACACACTGGCCAATATATCGGCTGTTCACTTGAATGGCAGATATATCATGGGCGTGTCGGGAGGTGTGTACCGCGATATGTCTGTGAACGACGTTGTTCACAGACATATCGCATCAGCTGTGTAGCTGTGGCTGATATATCTACAGAGATGTTGCATTGTGCTGCTGTATGTATGCATACAGTGCCGTTTCTTGCGGCGGGCGAGCCGTGCAACCGCACGAGGCGCCCGCCGCGGAACTTTGCTGGTCCCTGTTTCCCCCTCTTCCCGAGTACTCCTGCTCGGGGGGCTGAGTTTCGTGGAATGATGCGGATGCATCGTGACATCATGACGCAATCGCATCATTCTGCGAAAGTCCGCCCCCCAAGCAGGAGTACTCGGGAAGAGGAGGGTGAGCCAAGCTGGAAGGAGGAGGCGGCCGGCGCGAGGAAGGAGAGGCGGCCCGACCCGAAGAGCGGGAAGAACATCTTCAAATTTAAGTTGTCTCTCTCTCTCCCCCCCTCCCTCCCCCTTCCTTCCCCCCACTTGACACTTGCCTGCCGTACTGTGTAAATTGGGGACACTTGCCTGCTGTACTGTGTAAATTGGGGACACTTGCCTGCCGTACTGTGTAAAATGGGGACACTTGCCTGCCGTACTGTGTAAAATGGGGACACTTGCCTGCCGTACTGTGTAAAATGGGGACACTTGCCACCGTACTGTGTAAAATGGGGACTCTTGCCTGCCGTACTGTGTAAAATGGGGACTTTTTTTTTCTGTGATGGCCGCGATGATGAGATCAGATGAAGCCACGCCCATTTTAAGGAGACCACGCCCACTTTAAGGAGACCACACACCCTTGTCGGGAGCGCACGTCTTAAGCGCGCGCATGTTTCTTTTTTTATATCTATGGGGGGGCGCATTTTTTTATGTCAATGGGGGTGGGGGGGCGCATTTTGAAATCTCACACTGAGAGCCAAATTGGCTAGAAACAGCCCTGTATGCGTACACTTGCTGTGGGGGCCAATGTCACAGCTGGGTGGGCAAATTCAAATGCCCGCCCAGCTGCATGACAGGTAAGTGTGTTCACTTACCTTGATCGGCCACACAGTCTGCATGATGGCGGGTCCACCGACCTTTCTGTCAGGTGTTTATCCAGCCTTAGTGAGGTATCTGCATGTTTTATATAACAGACAGCCACAGAACACACTGTATAAATAAGTAAACATGAACAAAGCAGTAAGCAGCAATACAGTGGGTTATGATATTAAGTAGCAAACTAAGGGTGTGTACACACGGTGAGATTTTTTCTTCCGATTCTGACTATATAGTCAAAATCGGAAGAAAAGTTAGTGCAGATCGCAAGGTGACAGTCACCTTGCGATCCCGATTCGATGCCGATGCGCGGTCCCGCGCGGTCGGCATCGAAAGAAAAAATAGACTGTGCAGGCAAGTCAATCCTTGCTAGATCGGTGTACTATCTAGTTCATATCGCAAGTGTTTCTAGTGGCTTGCGATATGAGCTTGCGATGCCGATCTGCGTCATCCAGCCACTCCCCGCCGGGACCATTTTCTTCACTGCGCGGATGAAGAAGCAGCAGCAGCAGCCAGCACGTGGAGCAGAAAAGTTTTGTTGGAAACGGTAAGTATCAGCAGCGGGGTTGGGGGGCAGCACTGGGGGGCAACGTATCTGCACTATGGGGCACTGTGGGGGAACATATCTGGCACCGTGGGGGAACATATCTGGCATTGTGGGGGAACATATCTGGCACTGTGGGGGAACGTCTCTGGCACTGTGGGGGGCAGTACTGGGGGGCACCGTATCTGGCACTGTGGGGGAACGTCTCGGGCACTGTGGGGGAACATATCTGGCATTGTGGGGGAACATATCTGGCACTATGGGGGAACGTCTCTGGCACTGTGGGGGGCGGTACTGGGGGGCACTGTATCTGGCACTGTGGGGGAACGTCTCTGGCACTGTGGGGGGCAGTACTGGGGGGCACCATATCTGGCACCGTGGGGGAACATATCTGGTATTGTGGGGGAACATATCTGGCACTGTGGGGGAACGTCTCTGGCACTGTGGGGGGCAGTACTGGGGGGCACCGTATCTGGCACTGTGGGGGAACGTCTTGGGCACTGTGGGGTAACATATCTGGCACTGTGGGGGAACATCTCTGGCACTGTGGGGGGCAGTACTGGGGGCACCATATCTGGCACCGTGGGGGAACATATCTGGCTTTGTGGGGGAACGTGGGGGAACGTCTCTGGCACTGTGGGGGGGGAGTACTAGGGGGGCACCGTATCTGCACTATGAGGCAACGTATCTGGCACTGTGGGGGAACATATCTGGCACTGTGAGACAATGTATCTGGCACTGGGGGGGGGGACAGGGACAGTGTATCTAGCACTGTGGGCAATGACACTGGGAGGCAACGTATCTGGCACTGGGGGGCAACGTAAAAAGGCGGACTCTTGCCTGCCATAATGTGTAAAAAGGGGGACACTTGCCTGCCATAATGTGTAAAAATGGGGACACTTGCCTGCCATAATGTGTAAAAAGGGGACTCTTGGCTGCCGTAATGTGTAAAATGGGGACTCTGCCTGCTGTAATGTGATAAGGGGCTGTGTATCTGGCACTGGGAGCAATATGGTGCTGGGGGGGCAGTGTTTCTGTCACTGGGGGCAATGTATCTGGCAATGGGGAGCATTTGGGTACCAGGCAGCAATGGGGGGCATTTGTGTACCTGGCACTATTGGGTCATATGTGTATCTGCCCCCCCCATATGTGTATCACACCCCCAGTTAATTGCCTTTTCCCCCTTGTGGCATTTGGCCACAGACTTTTTTTTGGGGGGGGGGCTGCGCACCTTTGGCACGTGCACACAGTAGCACGAATAATTTTTTTTTTACTTGCACCACTGGGAGTCACATGGGGACAGTGGAGGCTGCATAGAGACCTTGACACTGTACACCACCAATGTTTGGGGGGACGGGGGCGACGCATTAAGGGATGCGTTTTTGGAGTGGTGCGTATTTTAAGGTGATAATATATATATATATATATATATATATATATATATTAAAATAATTATTAATCATTTTTGGCTTCTTGTATGTGACGGTTGTATTTTGACGGTTAATTGTGGTATTTTATTTTCAAATAGCAATGTCAACAGACGAATACTGCCAATTCTGGTCAGGATTCATTGATCTGTACCATCAGAACGAGTGCCTGTGGCGTGTCAGAAGCCCGGACTATGCCAACAGAACCAAGCGGAATCGGGCATATCAGCAGCTTATTGAGTACAGTAGAGGCAGGAACTCAGCGGCTGATGTGACTTGGGTGAAGTAAAAAATTTCAAATTTCCGAACAGTGTTCGTGAAGGAACGCAAGAAGGTGCAAGATTCACAGCGATCCGGAGCCGGGACTGATGAGGTCTATAAACCGACGCTGTGGTACTAGGACCAAATTCAGTTCATTATAGAGCAAGAAGCGCGGGTAAGGTCACGGGACGCTCTAGATCCAGAGTCTCCAGTTCTTGTCGAAGAGGAGGCCCAGGAGAGTCTGGATCTGGTAAGTACACACACATTTGTTTCATATGCCACCCACCAATTTTGACATAGACATAATTTTTGTTTTTCTGATATTGCAGGATGCTACCCTGGAGGTGGAGCCTACCACAGGCCAAGGGGCAGAAGTGGAGGAGCCGGTAGCGGAGCCGTTGGCAACCCCACAGGCGCGCCCAGGAAGACCAAGGCGCACGGCAAGGAGGACCGCTTCTGCCCCCTATAGCAGCCCCTCTGTCTCCCAGCAGTTTTTTCAACGCGTTGAGGAGGTTTTGCATAGGCCCCTGGATGCCGAACAACAATTTGGCAATTTTATTGCATCGGAGATGCGCCTGATGACAGATGAACAAAAATTCATCCTCCAACGGTTAGTCTCTGAGGCTACCTCACGCGGCAGGCGCCAAACACTGGTGCCGGCGTGTGAGATAGTGCCAACTGACCCTTGGTATCACCCAAATTTGGCCCGTCCCCCTTTCCCAAACAACCCCCCATGGAGCATGCGCCGGTAAACCCCCCTCCGCAACCGTATTTTTTTCCGTCGAGAGCCACACAGCCCAGCCCCTCCCCCCAATCTAGCACCTCGTCCAGTGGCATGTACTCTGACATGCCGAGTACACAGTCGTCTGTGCTGGGCGACCCACGCTTTTTTAATTTATAATTATTTTTTTGTACCCGGTTTTTTAGTTTTGTTTGAAAAATCAGCTGGTGACCTTATCCTACGCTCTTGCTCAAAGTGAACTGTATTGAGGTCATTAGTACTGCAGCGTCGGTTTTGTGACCTCACTGTCCCGGACTACGGATCGTTGTGATGACTGCACTTCTTGTGTTCCTTCAAGACTGTTTGTAAATTTGCTGATGTTCTTCACCCAAGGCAAAATTGCACTGTTTTCCCTCTACTGTACTCGGATATGCCCGATTCCTGTTCTGTTGGCATAGTCCCTGTCCAAAGGCACTCGTTCTCATGGTACAGCTTATGAATCCTGGCCAGAGTTGGCATTGGCGTTTAATATTTTTATAAAGTTTTGCAAAAACAAACTGTGTGGTGTATTTTTAAAAAATGTAAAGGGGCTTATATTGTGTTATCGGCAGGTAGTAAAAACGCCCTATAGCATTTTTAGGTGGGGGGGTGGTGTTTTTTTTTTTTTTGGGGGGGGGGGGGGGTGTGGATGGGAGCTGAGTGTTGCTGTGACGGAGGTGGGGATACTGCCGAAAACCACAAATTTTTTATTATTATTATTATTATTTATTTATATGGCGCCACAAGGGTTCCGCAGCGCCCAATTACAGAGTACATATGCACATAATCAAAACAGTGACTTACAGTTGAAATCAATTTTGGACAAGTACAGGGTAACTAAGCATAACTACACCAGTAAATGACAGAGATAAGTTCCAGGTGGCCCAAAAACTGTGATTTGGGCAGTTGAGAATTATTAAAGAAGAAAAGGGTGAGCACATGAGGGAAGAGGGCCCTACTCGTGAGAGCTTACATTCTAGGGGTAGGGGTAGACAGACAGGGGTGACACAGATGGGGTACATAGAGAGCATGGAACAGGGGGTTAGGATGAGATTTGGCTGGGTTTGGTAAAGAAATGGGTCTTGAGAGCCCGTTTGAAGTTTTGTAGAGAGGTGGAGAGTCTGAGGGGGAGAGGTAAAGAATTCCAAAGGAAGGGAGCAGCACGTGAAAAATCTTGGAGATAGGAGTGGGAGGAAGTAATCAGGGGACAGGAGAGGCGGCGTGCATTAGCAGAGCGAAGAGGACGGGTGGGAGAGTAAAGGGAGATAAGGTCAGAGATGTAAATGGGAGAGGATTGGGTGAGAGCTTTGTAAGTGAGAGTGAGAAGTTTGAATTGGATTCTGAAGGGGAAGGGAAGCCAGTGAAGGGCTAGTAGGAGAGGGGAGGTGGATGTAGTGCGTTTGGTGAGGAAGATGAGCCGAGCAGCAGCATTGAGGATAGACTGGAGTGGAGAGAGGTAATTGTCAGGGAGGCCAGTTAGGAGGAGATTACAGTAGTCCAGTCTGGAAATAATCAGTGAGTGAATAATGATCTTAGTGGCATCCTGTTTATGTTTTTTTTTTTGGGTCATGTTTTATTAGAGGCTAATTCAGACCTGATCGTAGCCCTGCATAATTTTGCAGGTCTACGATCAGGCACACCGACATGCAGGGGGACGCCCAGCACAGGGCTAGTCTTCCCCGCATGTCAGGCCCACAGAAGTGCAAAAGCATCATACAGCTGCGATGCTTTTGCTGGCTGGGAGCTACTCGTCGTTGGCCGGGTCACAGCCTGCCCCCCGCACAGTCTGGCCACGCCTGAGTTGGCCGGACCGCGCCCACAAAACGGCAGCCGAACGCCGCCGTGCCGCCCCCTCCCGCCTCAGCCTGTCAATCAGGCAGAGGCGATCACAAGGCCATGACAGCTGTCGGCTGTCAGCCATTCGGCGCACTTCTGACCTGATCGCTGCGATGAACTGCAGCAAGCAATCAGGTCAGAATGACCCCCTTACTCAGAAGCATACACAGACCAGTAAGATCCGTGCATGCTTCTGTGTAAAAATGTTAAGAAAGTGTTAAAAATTAAAACAAATGATGTGTAGGTCCCCCAAAAAAACATAACCAGCCTCGGGCTCTTTGAGCCGGTCCTGGTTGCAAAAATATGAGGGAAAAATGGAGTAGGGGTCCCCCATATTTAAGCAACCAGCACCGGGCTCTTGGACCGGTCCTGGTTCCAAAAATACGGGGGACAAAAAGAGTAGGGGTCCCCCATATTTTTGAAACCAGCACCGGGCTCCACTAGCCAGGGAGGTGATGCCGCAGCCGGGGGACACTTTTATATAGGTCCCTGCGGCCGCAGCATCACACACCCCAACTAGTCACCCCTGGCCGGGGTTCCCTGAGGGGTTGGAGACCCCTTAAATAAAGAGTCCCCCACCTCCAGGCACCCAAGGGCCAGGGGTGAAGCCCGAGGCTGTCCCCAGCACCCCTGGGCGGTGGGTGCCGTGCTGATAGTCAAAATTGTGTCAAAAAAGAATATTGTCTTTTGCTGTGGAACTACAAGTCCCAGCAAGCCTCCCCCACATGCTGGTACTTGGAGAACCACAAGTACCAGCATGCAGAGAATTAAAAGGCCTGCTGATACCTATATTTCCACAACAAAAGAAATACCCCAAGAAAGACAAAACACACACACCGTGAAGGTAAAAGTTTATTGACACACACCGACACACTCGCACATACTTACCTAGTGTCCCACGTAGCCACTCGGTCCTCTTGTCCATGTAGAATCCATGGGTTCCCTGCAAAAAAATCTAACAAAAATCAGCCACAGAGCAGAAATACACTGCTTTAAAAATGGCTGACAGTCGAAAAAGACACTCCCCCCAACCCTGTAATGTCGTCCCACTATTATAATGAGATAGTCTAAATCTCACATAAGTCAAAATCTCACATAAGCCAAAATCTCACATAAGCCAAAATCGTAAGCACACATAGTCCATATCGCAAGAAAAGTTAGTCAAAATCTGTGCTACAGTATCTGGGCTCCAGGGAGTTCAAGGGAAATCTCAAGTGAAAATCGTACATAGCCAGAATCTCACCGTGTGTACACACCCTAAAAAGGGTGTGTACTCACGGTGAGATATCTTCTTTCGATTTTGACTATATAGTCAAAATCGCAAGAAAAGTTACTGCAGATCGCAAGGTGAAAGTCACCTTGCGATCCCGATTCGATCCCGATGCGCGGTCCCGCCAGGTCGGCATCGCAAGAAAAGATAGACTGTGCAGGCAAGTCAATCCTTGCTAGATCGGTGTACTATCTAGTTCATCTCACATGTCAATGACATCTCACATAAGCCAAAATCTCACATAAGCCAAAATCGTAAGCACACATAGTCCATATCTCAAGAAAAGTTAGTCAAAATCTGTACTATCTGGGCTCCGGGGAGTTCAAGGGAAATCGCAAGTAAAAATCGGGCATAGCAAGGATCTCACCGTGTGTACACACCCTTAGTCCGAATCCAGTCTAGTAGAGTCTAGTCACTTGGCTCTAATGTAGTCAAATATAGATTCAGCATCTCTAGACAAATATACATTTTTTTCATGATACTGAGGAGAGCCATTTCACGTAATGTGGTCGCCATGCACATTTATGGGGGTCTCTAAATAGTTTCACTAAGTTCTAACACAGTAAGCAAGTAAAATTCAGAGATATCAAACTCCCCATCTCCCACTATTCCTGACGCTTAACGCGTGCCGGCCGGGTGTGGTGCACACATGACTCACCAAATATTTGTGCTTGTTAGTGTGGTCCAGGCTTGGACTTGCCCACAGGGGTACAGGGGAAACCACTGGTGGGCCTTACTGCCTGGGGGCCCACCTTCTGCTCCAAGAATCAGGTTCCAGTCTGTGCACTTGAATTATACATTATACATATGTTACCTTATACTGGACTATAGTGTATTTTCTACAGTGCATTGCTGTTATTAATCTGGTACATTATCATGCATGCAGCAGCTGAATTTACTGTATATATTTATGAAGGGGCCCAGACGTTGCACTCTCTAATGGTTAGTCAAACCAATGAGGTGGCAGGCCACACCCCCTCAGCAGACTGGCCACACCCCTAACATGGGCCCCCACCACTGCATTCCCCCGGTGGGCCCTACATGCCCCAGTCCGACACTGGTGTGGTCCTCTATAATATTCTATAATCCCCTAAAATGTCTTATACACGTCATATGTATTATGTATATGTCAGCAAAGTCATGGAAATAAATGCTTTTTGACAATATTGTGTGATTTATCTGTAAAGATATCACTGAGTAGTATCCATGGTGTTTTCCATTATGAAGTCTAGAAGGAAAGACAGGACTTGACAAATGTGTGTAATATTGTTATGCTAAAAACTTTTTAAAACACAATAACCAAAACAGACAAAGCAATAGGGGGTGATTCACAGGAGACTGGTTTGGTAAATGCATTGACTTTGGAATATAGAACTCTGGAATAAAAACTTTGGGATATAGCTAAATTGATCTATAACAAAGAACAAGTTGTACATAGCAGGGAAACCGAGAGATAAAGACACAATTCTGTCCAGTATAGTCATGTGTAGGTTAATCTGTATACTAAGCTTCTCTGCTCCTGTTTTAATAGTTCCCTCCCTGGGGCAGAAGCTAATCGCCCTCAATAGTCCTAATGGAGCAGAGATGGGCTCTTATTGAACTGATAGGGGACAGTCACTGCTCCCAGCTCTTTTACTGGGTTAATAATTGCCCAGAGCTCACAGTAAAATGTTTACAGTTAACGGAGAGTAACCTCTGTAGAAACGTAGAGGGACAAAGAGATGATCACTTTTGAAGAAGCTATTCAGGTCAGATCAGGAACAGACTACGTGAGCAGCCTTTACAGAGGAACAGATGGCAACTGGTGACAGTTATTTATTTGTGAATTATGAATGATTATTGGCATATCTTATATGAAGTAATAGAAGGTGTTAAAGAGAAGGTTTATTGCAAATCATTATTACAAACCAAAGTCATTACGGGCGGCAGGCTTGTGGAGAGAAGCGAAGACTTGAAGTCCTATTAAGTGTAATATGCTAAGAGTTGTATGAAACATATTCAGGAGATGCTGAAGTGACATAATGGATAAATGCAGGGGAGCATGGGTAAAAATTGTGTGGCGCACAGTAGTGAAAACAGTCATTGATAAGTTTACTATGGAATCACAGAGGCTGAAGGGAGAGGAGCATATTGTGCAGATAGTGATGCTGTACGGAACAATAGAAAAACTTAAAGGGAAGGTTTATATTGAGCTCTGTGATGAAGTGTAGAAAACAGATAATTATATGAAAATAGTTATTGGCAAGTTTCCTATGGAGCAACAGAGACTGAAGAGAGAAATTATGCAGTGATGTACGGAATAATGTAAAAACGGAAGGTCTATATTGAGCTCTATGGTTAGATGCAGAAAGCAAACAATTATAACAGAGAAGTGACAATAACGTGCTTTATTGAATGTAAAGTCAAAAATTAGTTCACTGATCAAAGGAAGAATTAAAAATAGAAAATCTTAACAGAATCAGACAATGCCAGTCACCTACACATATTTTGTAGGCTGAAGTATTTTTTCATGAGACTGAACAGTTCACAAGGAACCAGTGATATCACTGAGGGAGACATTTTGAGGGAGTAGACAGTATTCACGTAAATGCTTCCTTTCAGCTCTAGATACCAGAAATATATGTGATATCACATTGGCACTTCATCACCAAGTGCATAGAGCATTACCAAAAATCATGTTGTGCTTTTTAACAAATGTAGTTCTTTATAGTGGTTTTCTGCTGCTTTGAAGAACAAACTTGTAGTGACGCCAGAAGTGGCTGTAGGGGTTAGGCCGCCCCTAGGCACAAGATTATTAGTCACCCCCCATCATGTCACTGCACCTTCATGTTGAGGCCAATTCCAATGCCTCCTGACCACCAAAGCAGCCCCAAACTCACCACACCACCATCACCACCTCCCATACCACAATGTGCTGCCCATTGCAGCCCCATGCCAGATACAAAATAAAAATAAGTCATAATGACAAAAACTAAAAAGAAAACAATCACCTGGCCTTATCAGGGCCCTAGGATGCAGGAAAGCCAGACAAAAACATACCTCATACTCTTCTTTAAATCCGTACCCCTGTCCTCTCTTCATCTGGGTGATGTGCTGCAAAAGGTCTGCAACACGGATTGCTGGCTGGAGTTGTCCACGGGGATATGCCATCTCCAATGGCTCACATGTCCGGTAAGGGTGGGTCTGTATGGTCAACGTGGGCTGGTTCAGTTCCACATGACTGCTGTCTGTGAGAAAGGCAGGGTGGGGTGGAAATGAGACCAGGAAAGTGTGGCGCACGCACAGAACTATTGTAGGCCTGTCTTTAGGGGAAAGTTTGAAGGCTGACCTGAAGCAATCATTGTCTGAACTCCATGTATCAGGTTAGATAGTAGGTGGAAAGGTTTAACACTTGAAACAACAAGCAAATAATAATAATAATAATAATAATAATATGTTGCTCATTAACTAGAAAGTGACACATTTTAGTAGCTGGTAAAAGGAGGGGATACTGCCACCCTATATGGAAATGTGAGTTACTATTCCTCTTTTTTCCCTCCCAACATGACCCTCTCCAGGAGGGACAAAATGCTTTGCTTCTGGAATTTCCTCTTTTGGGAAGTGGGGGTGACCACTTCGGCAGAGGGTGTGGCACCATTGGATTGGGGCGCTGGTTTGGAAATTTTCTGTACTTGCATATGTTAATGAGTCCCATTCAACATAATATTAAAATGTGATATATTATCCCTCTCTAAGCATGTAAAACCTTCCAATTATTTAGTATTTTGTACTTGTATATGTTAAACTACATCTTCCAAAATAACCTTCAATTACAGAAAGTTTTAGGAGAGCAGATAAGGAATAAAAAGTACATAGATTACCACTAAATGCTAAGCCCAGTCATATATGAAATAGTTTGGTTACCTAGAAGCGTTGTGGAGGGGACGGTGTCTGAGGAAACTGGAAGGAGAATGAGGCCCAGGGAAGAGATGAGGAGGAGAGGAGAGAAAACACAGAATCAGGGCATGTTTGTCTGGGTTTTCATTTCATCATTTAAAATGTCACTGATGGGAACAAAACATTATTCATTTACTGTATGTACCTAGACTTTAGAGCTGCTTATTGTAAAACACATTCTCATTTGCAATAATGCCAAGCTTATATTAAATAACAGTCTTACTAGTCTGTAATGTTGGTTATGCAACGTAATATAGCAGTCTCTCTCCTCATAAAGACAAACTCATTGATTTGCAAAGACATTCTGACTTAGCTAGGACAGTCTTGTTGCTTGTAAAGCCCTACCTGAGTAGCAGGAATTGAGCAAAGATTTTCCCTGCAGGTTTTTGCTTTGTACAGAGAAGGAGCAGGGAGAGGATGTACCTGCAGAAAGACAGGTTAGAGGTCAGTCTAGCTGTGAAACACCCAGCATTGCCCCTATAAAAGAGGTCAACTAATCTAAAGCTTGCAGGATGCACAGAGAGGCCACATAGAGGTGGAATGTTGGATGTCACAGAAGACAAACTCTGTCTCTCTGCTAGAAGTAAATACCTCTAGACACAATTTGATTTCTTCAAGATGCCAGTATTACACTTAGAATGGAAATTAACTTGTAAAAATAAATATATATTCATTTGTATGGTCTTGCCTTTCATTAACGTTCAGGACAACTCGATAAAATCATTCAGGAGTTTCTCAGTGCATGCTGTCATAATCCTGGAAAAGTATACTATATGCAGTATCCTGATGATAGGCCGACAGCACTATGGTCGACAGTCAATAGGTCGACCACTATTGGTCGACATGCATTAGCTCGACATAGACACAAGGTCAACATTGTCAAAAGGTCAACATGGCAATGGTCGACACAGGAAAAGGTTGGCATGAGATGTTTACAGTTGTTTACAATTGTTTCTACTTTTCAACCTTTCATAGTTTATCATCCATGTGGACTACGATTGGGAATAGTAACCCAGCGCAGCAAGGTGATGCGGTGCGCTAATTGGGGTTTCCAAACATTTTACGGAGAAAACGTCACAAAAAAAATGTATGTCTACAGTTACCTTTGTCGGCCTTTGCCATGTCAAGCTTTTGTCACTGTCAACCTTGTGTCTGTCGACCTTGATCCATAACTATGCTGTTTCCTAAAGTCTCTGACTATATTGTCCTATTACAGAATGGTCTTCGCTTGTATTTTTTGACGGAGGAAACAATTCATATATTATGATGTGGGCACCATTTATAGGATAATAAAATATGAATTGTTTTCCTTGTCATAATATAACTTTTTTATTGGACCTATCACCAATTATTTAATATTGGCATCTTAATATAATTTTTCAATAATATTGATAATCTGATTAATTATTATTTGTATTGTGCCTCCTTATCTTTTGACTGACTAGATAACTTTTCCAGCTGTTTTAAGAGGTCTGGACAAAATAGTTTCAGATTCACCCTCCAAAATGCTGAATAGTAATGCCGGCAGCGGGGCAAGCACATAAGAGCCCCTTTGAACACATGGGATATAGTTATCAAAGCACCAGTGAAAGTAGCTGTGTTTACTAGTAGTGTGCCATTTTATCACATCGTCCTATACATCCAGGCGTTACCACTGGCAACAGCTTCCCACAGCGCCATAGCACATAGCAGGGCCCCACTGCACCCTGTGCCAACCCGCCCCCCTGAGTGCCTGACATGATGCCGCTGTGCTGCTGCAGCAGAGATCCTAACTACAGGGTGCCATTCCAGATGCAGTAGGCATCGATTAAAAAAAAAAAAATCATCATTGCTGCTTTTTCATACACAGGGGCCTGATTCAGAAGTGGGCGCGATGCTGATGCTTACGCATCTCATGATGTTTTCCACTGAACTGCACATGCACATTGTGCATGCAGCGATTGATTAGTGTCGGTAGATGCAATGAGTATTTATTAGCAAGTGAGTGACAATTAGTGAGCATTTGTGGGAGGAAATGGGGAGGTGAATCAAAGGCAGGCGTTGTGACCGTTTCAAGGAAATGGCTGATCCTGCATCTTCTGCACTTGTAAAGGCTCTGGCGGGGTACTTCCAATGAACATTCTGAGCAACCAGAAGGACGTCCGATTTTGTGACCAATGGTGCATCTTTTACGCAATCGACAGACATGATACGCCATCAATGGCGTCTCTGTACAAATCCCAATGGCAGCATCAGTAACATTTTCACAGGTCTGTTGCGTGCTACTAAAGACTGGAGAGACACAATCCTCCTGACCGTCTTCTCACAGTGTATAGGCCAGGGTGATCAGAAAGCACAATAAGTGGACTGGCTTTAGGGAAAGTTTCACCATTTGCTACATTGAGTAATGTTTGTACGATGTTTTCCTCTCTATATATTAACCGTCTCTTTGTACAATGCTTTCATTTCTATACATTAATCGCCTCATGACTGGGGCTGATTTGCAACTTATGAATGGAACAATGTAACTTTGCGGGAATAATACTTATCTCTAAGCCTAAATAAGTGCATTATTTACCATTCTATTTTTTTCAGAAAAACCAAGGCTCTCATTTAGCAGCATATTGTACTAAGGGGGTCATTCAGATCTGATCGCTGCTGTGCGTTTTCACACAGTGGGCGAACAGGTACTAACTGCGCATGTGTATGTACCGCAATGTGCACGCACGTCGGCATCAACAACGGGCATTACTGGTCAGCAACGGATGGTGCTAAAATTCCGATTGCACAGGCGTTCGCAAGGTGATTGACAGGAAGAGGCCATTTGTGGGTGGTAACTGACCATTTACTGTCAGTGTCCGGAAAAACGCAGGCATGCCCAAGCGTTTTCAGGGAGTGTGTCTGATGTCAGCTCCGGCCCCGAACAGCCTGATGTGATCGCACTGTAGGAGTAAGTCCTGGGCTGCGCATAGACTGCACACTCTGGATTTTAGCAGCTTGGCGGACACATAGGATCACACACTTGCACTGCGAACATACACTCCCCCTGGAGGCAGCGACTATCTGAACGCAGGAGAGCAAAAATAGCAGCCCAGCGATCAGATCTGAATGACCCCCTAAATGCCTTTTTATTTCATAGGCCTTAGCCTGCCAAAATTACAAAAAATAATCTCCAGAACACAGTCACATAGTTCTCATGGGTTGAGTATGGGTGACCGGCGGTTCTCACAAGCATGGCGATACCAGTTATTTTTATATTTTTCAAATTGTATTGTTTTCTATTTCTTTCTTTTTTTTCCCCCTCTCGTTTTTCTTTTTTTTCTTTCACTAATAGATCCAATGCTAATTAGTGCTACAGTTTCTATTAGCTATATTTTGCATGAATCTTATTATTGATTTGCATGGCATGTTGATCCAGATCTCAGATATATATAACTGGGCTTTGCGGCATTCCTTTGATATCGCATAGCCAATAGCTAGCTTGGCTCACACCACCGGCTGTCAGTGATGACAATGACAGCCATATCCCATAAAGGGGACGATGGCACACAATAATATTAGACAGAGTTATCATCCATTATTCCATGATCTCAATCTCCCATGGATCATCTAAGACACTAACGGGTTGATAGAATAGCTCTGCATGACATGTTCCATTACTGGACTATTTACACAACATTTGTCACAAAATCGAAAACTAAAATACAGGTTTAGTTGCACAATGTAACGATTTCACAATTTAAATGCTTTGCAAATTCCGGCTACAGAAAAAGCAGAGGCAGGTAGGTAGTATTCTGCTCACTGTGTGCATAGGATATTGAACGCTCTGGGAAATTTCCATCAGATGTTAAGCACAGCACTTCTGCTGTATCACTGTTGTATTAACATATTCATTCCCAGAGAACTCAGAAGAAACTATGACAGCAATACTTCCTTTCTCAGAGGGGATTTTAAACATATCAATTGTGTACATTCTTTTAACTGCACACTGGATCTTATACCTATTTCAACTGGCTAAATGATAAATCACTCCCAAAAAACGATGATGTTCTTACTAAATCCATTGACGTCCTGGCAACTGGAAAATGTGTCTTCGTTGCGGGTGGAGCTCAATTTACTGGAGCTTTTATCTGAAGCTACCAGACCCATTTCCCTCTGAGAACCACTTTGGGTTTCTTTCTGCTTCTTGGCCAGTTTCCTGGAGGCAAAAAGAACAATATATGAGAGACTTGAGACTTGCACATAGGCAGACATTACTTTCTACATAGTGGCCCTCATTCCGAGTTGTTCGCTCGTTCTTTTTCATCGCATCGCAGTGAAAATCCGCTTAGTACGCATGCGCAAAGTTCGCACTGCGACTGCGCCAAGTAACTTTACTATGAAGAAAGTATTTTTACTCACGGCTTTTTCTTCGCTCCGGCGATCGTAATGTGATTGACAGGAAATGGGTGTTACTGGGCAGAAACACGGCGTTTCAGGGGCGTGTGGCTGAAAACGCTACCGTTTCCGGAAAAAATGCAGGAGTGGCCGGAGAAACGGTGGGAGTGCCTGGGCGAACGCTGGGTGTGTTTGTGACGTCAACCAGGAACGACAAGCACTGAACTGATCGCACAGGCAGAGTAAGTCTGGAGCTACTCTGAAACTGCTAAGTAGTTAGTAATCGCAATATTGCGAATACATCGGTCGCAATTTTAAGAAGCTAAGATTCACTCCCAGTAGGCGGCGGCTTAGCGTGTGTAACTCTGCTAAATTCGCCTTGCGACCGATCAACTCGGAATGAGGGCCAGTGTGTTCCCTCTTATCGCAGTCTGACACAAGGGGAACTATTTATTATGGGTTGTTCCTCTACCCATCGGATGGGCTATGCAACATAGCTTCTCTCATTTAAACTTAAGCATACATAATTGGTGGCCCATTAGATAATCAGATATAGATGTGTTTCAATTGGCTAACAAAGCTACACCGGCTGCGCATAGCTCTCTAGTGCTAGCTAAGTAATGTTATTGCTTTTCATGTTGTAATTGGGAGCATTAAAATGCGTGGCAGGCATTAGGTTACCTACAGAAGTAATGGTGTAACACTTGGACACCACTCCTTTGTAATCCTTGGTAATTAACATCTTGCACTTCCTCCACAAGGAGAAATTAAGCTACAGATTGCTAATGAGTTTGAATCAGCCATTAATAATGGAAAGTGATTTGCTGTCATGATATGTTTCTATTTATGGAGATTTGTAAAATGATCAGGACTGTTTCCAGGGCAGACACACTCATCACACTATGAGATTGACCCTAAGAGTGTAATGCACACCTTCATGTGAATGATAAGACAACAGGTAGACAGACATGTATCATTCACATACACCACTCTTTCTCTGACATGTATGTCCTCAGGCAGCCTCTATCCCCCCCCTCCCCCCTTCCCCACCACCACCATTTATCATCCTTAGTTGTGTTATTTGCTACTCCACCTTCATGTCCTCTTTGTGTCCTAATAGAAGGGAATATGGTGATTGCCACATTGAGGTCTAGAGCTGTGTGACGCCACACATCAGAATTTTGCAAAGCAGGTGTTATGCACCAGGGGTGATCTTATTAGAAAGTGTGATTCTGACCAGACAAGGCAGTGGTTGAATTATAAGCAAGACAAACCTACTGTATATGATATGGAAGGGGATACTAGGATAAAGGGGGTAAATGAGCATATACCGTATGATCCCTTGTATATGGATGGAACACCACTCATTTTGGTATATGATGCTATTATGCATCTCTTTTCTTTGGGAATGAGATGGATTAAGTCATAATAATGCTAATTAAGCATTTGCATCACTAGTTATGTGTATACAGCACACGTGATGCTCTGTGGACAATCAGCTACTAATAACAATTGCAAATTTGAATGTAAAAGCTGTCAGAATGAAAGTTACATCAACTAGAGGCATGAATGTGGGGTCACTGTTTGACCTACTGTAAGCAGCAAATACTTTCTGTTTTTAGTCTTGTGAAGGCGGCAGACAGTAAGCTTCTGTGGGTCTTAAAATAGTCATTCAACTTAAAATTTTAATTGCTTTAAAAAAAACACTCACAGAAACTCAAATTAATTGAGATAAAGATACGATTGCGGTGGATGTTTTTTCTAATGCTATATATTTAAGGTAGCTGCAGGCTTTCCTTGGGATAAAAGCTGAAATATTTGTGAATGCTATTTGTAGCCTTTTGTATAAACATTATGCAGTCATTCTAAGCCGTTATAGTAGAATGAGAATAATAATATGCATCTGATAAGGGTAGGTCCATGAACTGGAGAAACATTTTTGTTACCAACACTTTACTCTCAATTTCCCTATATAATTCTGTGGATCTTTACCGCCAACACTGAACAGTTTCCAGGACATACTCTGATGTCAGAGATGCTCTGCACTCTCCTTTCTTACTGCTTCTTATCCATCTTCTATTGTTGTGTAGACTACTGTCGAGCCATATAACACCCCTAAAATTCAGTTTTGGGTGGATCATCCCAAGCAACCAGATCCCAGAAGATTACAGACATGGGGGGATATCCTATTAGCCCCGGTAAAACATTAGGTGCAAAAAAATTTCTCAATGTTTCACTGATTTTTTTTTTTACAGGCTGTCGAGAGTGATAGCCTATAAGAAAAAAAATGACCTTTCTTCAGAAAACACACAGGTTCAGTGAAACCTGTGTGCTTTCGGTAAAAACAGTCCTGTTTTCGCACGAAAACAGGGCTGTTGTTGGGGATTTGGTTTAGCCTGCCTGAGGCAGGCTAAACAAAATCCCTGATGACCGCGGACAACCTGCAGTGTCCCATGCCCGCTGCAGCAGCAGCAGGCTGGGACTGCAGGCATGGCGCCACGGCCCGGAAGCTGCCACTCGGCGCAGTGACCACCGGCGGGGAAGCCGGGGCAGCGCCGTGAACGGATCCCCACCCTCCTCCGCCACCGGCAGCAGTCACATGATGGGAAGCGGCCATGTGACCGGGGGGAGCCGGAGGAGCAACGCTGCACCGGGAGCTGCCAGCAGCCGGCACCCGGTGCAGCATCAGGTAACCCCCGATAAGCCACCGCTCATGCTGGCTTATCTGAAGGAGGGAGGTAATAGGATAGCCCCCGGCGGGACAATTAGCCCCAGTAAATTACAGGGTCTAATTGGATATCCCCATGGTGTTCAACATTCACCCAATGTGGTTTGCTCGCAGATGCCTAGTGTGTGCCAGCTGCCGCTAGCGCACTATCGCCAGCTGCATTTTGTTTGCGGGCAGAACGCTGACTTTATGCAAAAAGATTGAATTAGCATGATAAAAAACTACACGGTAGACTACCAGCGGGAATAACGTTCAGGGCAGACGCCTGGATGTTGGGAGATGCGCCAAGATGCATGAACACCAGACCTTAGGTACTGTAAGTAATCTTCTGGGATTGTGTTTAAATTAAATTTAGGGTAACTTATGTGTAGTTATCCTTTATTGAATACTAATAGGCCATGACATGAGGGACAGCACAGGGTATAGACAGGGCAATGTGTTGATGTAGTTTCCACTGGTACTTACAGATAGTATGAATAGGAGTACACATTTCTTCTAGAGGATGGAGGGCGGTCACATGGGGGGACCGAAAAACAAGAAATAAAAGAAAAAGAGGAAAAATTAGATGTGACAGCATGACCTCACCAGGGTGACAGAGTGACATTAGAGATGTGGAAGTGGGAGAGTTTACCTCAACAATGTAGAATTAAAGAATGAGACTACTGTACAATGCACAGAACTGGGGCCTATTAAACAAAGGTTCCTTCATGGGACAAATCTTTAAAACATATATGGTACACAGCTCCTGTTTTATAGTTAACCGTTGCTTATTCCGGTCCTCTCTACAATACACATCTAATGCTTTACGATACACACAGCTGGGCCTCATTCAGACTTATATAGGAGTAAATCCATAGAGTAGTGAATACAGAGTTGCAAGTAATTTGTTCACAAACAGCATTTGTGATTTTTAGCACTGTGCCTGCTCCTTTACTAAGCATACATTATTAGCAACTACGGGCAACATCTCTTTGCATCTCCACCTACGCCTGAATGGGCATAACAGGGACAACAAGGCATGTCATGGGTGTGTAGCCATAACGGCGAGTTAAGCTGAGTTGTGTGTATGCAGAGACCCGACGATTTTTGACTGATATCTTACATGTACAGTATAGTGGTGGTACACTTTTCTACAAATGTAAAAAGGGGGTGGAGTAGCTGCATAGATGTGTGTAACTTGGCATACAGGCAATTATCCGCATTGTGGGCAATGCAAGTGTAATTACATATGTTTGTAACGGGTCTATTTACTAAGCCTTGGATGGAGATAAAGTGGACAGATACATAGGGAAGATGTACTAAGCAGTGATAAAAGTGGAGAAGTGAGCCAATGGAGAAGTTGCCCATGGCAACCAAACAGGATTGACGTAACATTTATAATTTTCATACTGTAAAAATATACAAAGCAGCTAACTTCACTTTTATCACTGCTTAGTACATCTCGACCCAGAGTACCAGGCAAACAGCTGCTGTTATTTTTCAAACCCAGCCTGTGACATGGCAGTTAGAAGCTGATTGGCTTGAACTTTATCTCCATCCACTTTATCTCCATCCAAGACTTGGTAAATAGACCCCTTAATGCTGACGCGATCACTTTACTTTACACATCACAGGGAATGGCTCTTATTGGTGCCCCTGCTCCTGAATGTGTTTCTTCATACATCTGGGAGGCACAGAGTTTCTTATTGACGCAGATACTGGTGACAAGACAGTCTAATTATCAGGTTTAGGACCTGATAATTAATAAATGGACCTCCTAGAGTTGGGTGAGGGGTTGCTTCCTAAATTGCAGTGTAGAAATCAAGGTCCCAAGTTTTAGCGCATGGTGGTACATGCACAAGCAGGCAGTGTTTTGCAGTATGGATTGCACCCTTTGGGTCGGGTGGATCTCTCTACACAGATGTGGGTTTGTGCATCCAATGCAAGAGCAGATGCTAATTTACGCATCTTTACATATGGACATCCTATATGGCCATCAGGCGGAACTTGGCCAGATCTAGGCATGGAACCATCCTGATTTGTGGGAGTCTCATTGACATATATGAAAAACTCAGTGCGTGCATATGGGGAAGGGAAGCCTGTCTGGTGTATGTGCTACTATTAATTATGACAGTTGCAGTGGCTGGGGCAAAATCAATGTTGTGGATATCTGTGATATAGCTAATTTCTGCTCTGCTCGTCTCTACATAGCATATTGTACACAACACTCTCCCTGGGTTGGGTTCGGGTGACCGTTATCAGGATCCTGAGCTTTAGATTGCCAGCGGAGGGGGCGAGCGCAACAAAGCCCCTTGCGGGCTCGGTGGCTCGCTGTGCTTGCCACAGGTTCTATTCCCACTCTATGGGTGTCATGGACACCAACAAGTGGAAATAGTCCATGTCAGTCAGGATGCCAACTGGCGGGCTGTCAATCGCTCGGGATCCCAGCATCGGTATAGTGACCGGCGGTCTCCTGACCGCCGGTCACATAACTACATCCCCTCTCTCAATAATGTACATATCTCTCACTCTTATTTTATTTTTCCTGTAGCTCTATATACTGTACCATACAAAGAGGTGTATCATATTGTATGTATTGTGCTTAGACATATCGAGCAAACAGGGGGCCTCTGGGAAATACTTGACAACTGTGTAATATGTAAAAGGTTTCTTCCTATTTTCTCTTCGTCCTAATAAATGCAGCTACTGTAGTTTTTATTTTCTACTCTGTGTCATAATATATCCAAGCACACCACATCTCACTGACATACACAGCTTATTTACATTCTACACCACTTTCAGAAATACACACACACTTCTTATTGCTACTTCATAATATATGACCATCTCACTCTGCTATAGGCTAACTGTTCAGAATACTATTTATATACAACACAAAGTGACAGTGATACATAAAGATGGTATAAGATACATAGAGATATGCTTACAAACACAGATATGTATGCTAATATTCATACAGTTATGGAAATGCTCACAGTTGAACTCATACACTGGATAAGAAATGCAGAGATTATATGATAGAAATGCAAACACAGTGAAAAACAGGGACTCCATGGCAGTGTGTGACATGTACAATCCGGTATCTGGTCTATAGAGCTACACTAAAAAGGTCTACTGTAAACAGGTCGACCACTTATGGTACAGTAGAGACATGCATTAGATCGACAGGGTCAAAAGTTCGACAAGTAAAAGGTAGACAGTTCAAAAAGTTGACAGGGTCAGAAGGTCAAAAGGGTCAAAAGGTCGACATGCCAATGGTCGACACTTTTTTTATTTATCTTTTTCATTTTTTTCAACTTTTTCATATTTTACCATCCATGTGGACTACGATTGGGAATAGTAACTTGTGGTACCTCACTCGAAGGCGAGCCATGGAAAAGGTAGTGATACACTAGTGGGGCTTGTTTGTGGCAGAAAAGTGACAAAACACCCACACAAAAAAAGATTTTTTTTTGATCCTGACGACATTTTGACCCTGTCGACCTAATGCATGTCTAGCATTAGTGGTAGGGGTTGCAATTAAAATGCCAGCTGTCGGCATCCCGACGTTCAGGATACCGAAACCGAAATCCTGACAGCCGACAGCTGGAATCCCAGGTCGCACCAGGGCTAGTCCCACTCGTGGGAGCCTGCATTATGGTGAGCGCAGCAATCCCACAAGGGGACTCTTAGCGCTTGCCCCGCTGATGGCATTCTGGCAGGCGGGATGTTGCTGTCGGGGTATTGACAGCCGGCATCCCGTTCGCTGGTAAAACATATGTAATCCAGTGGTAGACCTATTGACTGTGGACCTTTTTAGTGTAGATCTAATAATTCACACCCATTCAATCTAGAGATGTGTCGCGGACACTTTTCGTGTTTTGGTTTTGGTTCTGGTTCCATGCTCGTGTTTTGGATCTGGATTGGTTTTACCAGACTTTCGTGTTTTTGTTTTGGTTTTGGATCCGGTGATTTTTGAAAAAAACGTAAGAACAACTAAAATCACAGAATTTGGGGGTAATTTTGATCCTACGGTATTATTAACCTCAATAACATTCATTTACACTGATTTCCAGTCTATTCTGAACACCTCACAATATTGTTTTTAGGCCAAAGGGTTGCACCGAGGTGGCTGTATGACTAAGCTAAGCGACACAAGTGGGTGGCACAAACACCTGGCCCATCTAGGAGTGGCACTGCAGTGGCAGACAGGATGGCACTTAAAAAAAATAGTCCCCAAGCAGCACATCATGCAAGGAAGTAAAAGAGGTGCAATGAGGTAGCTGTATGACTAAGCTAAGCGAAACAAGTGTGTGGCACAAACACTTGGCCCATCTAGGGTTGGCACTGCAGTCCTACTGCACTAATGGCGGATACCGGACGCATGTCTAACACCAACATAGCTGTCAAGACCTCAGTTATCCACCTTGCAACAGGATGACTGCTGTCATATTTCATCTTCCTCGCAAAGGACTGTTGGACAGTCATTTGCTTAGCTGAAGTAGTATAAGTGGTCTTCCGACTTCCCCTCTGGGATGACGAACGACTCCCAACAGCAACAACAGCAGCGGCAGCAGCAGTAAGAGGAAGTGGTTCTTGATCTTTCACTATTTTATCCTCCAAATTTTTGTTCTCCATTATTTTTCTGGAGTTATATAACAAAATGCAGCAAAGGAGAACATACCTCTACACCACAGGGCAAACCCTGTAAAAATGATTTGGATTAAATATTAACAACCCCTTTATTTGGAGTAAATAATATACAGCACAGGACAGCACCACTGAACTTATATGGCAGCACCACTGGACTAGACTTATACGGCAGTACCACTGGACTGGATTTATACGCCAGTACCACTAGATTTATATGGCAGTATCACTGGATTTATACGGCAGTACCTCTGGACATATATGGCAGTTTCACTGGACTGGATTTATACGCCAGTACCACTGGATTTATATGGCAGTACCACTGGAAATATACGGCAGTACCACTGGATTTATACAGCAGTACCACTGGACTGGATTTATATGGCAGTATCACTGGAATTATATGGTAGTATCACTGGAATTATATGGCAGTACCACTGAAATTATACGGCAGTATCACTGGAATTATACGGCAGCATCACTGGACTTATACGGTAGTATCACTGGAATTATATGGCAGTACCAATGAACTTATACGGCAGTACCACTGTAATTATACGTCAGTATCACTGGAATTATACGTTAGTACCAATGGAATTATACAGCAGCATCACTGGACTTATACGGCAGTATCACTGGATTTATATGGCAGTACCACTGGACATATACGGCAGTATAAATGGACTTATACGGCAGTATAATTGGACTGGATTTATATGGCAGTACCACTGGAATTATATGGCAGTGCCACTGGACATATACGGCAGTACTACTGGACATATACGGCAGTATCACTGGACTGGATTTATACACCAGTACCACTGGATTTATACGGCCATACCACTGGACATATACGGCAGTATCACTGGAATTATATGGCAGTATCACTGGACATATACGGCAGTATCACTGGATTTATACGGCAGTACCACTGGACATATATGGCAGTATCACTGGACATATATGGCAGTATCACTGGACATATACGGCAGAATCACTGGACTGGACTTATACGCCAGTACCACTGGATTTATACGGCAGTATCACTGGACATATATGGCAGTATCACTGGACATATATGGCAGTATCACTGGACATATACGGCAGTATCACTGGACTTATACGGCAGTATCACTGGACATATACAGCAGTATCACTGGACATATACAGCAGTACCACTGGACTTTTACAGCAGCACAGGGACACCACCACTGGACTGATGCAGGACAACACAGCACCACTGCAATGGACTGGACTTATACAGCAGCACTGGACATATGGCAGCAGAGGACACCGCCACTGTGACTGGACTGATGCAGCATAAGACACTACCACTTTACTGATGCAGGAAAACACAGCACCACTGCACCGGACTTATATAGCTACACTGGACGTATGGCAGCAGAGGACACCACCACTGTGACTGGACTGATGCAGCATAAGACACTACAATGGACTGAGCAGCTCAAGACAACACTGGAATCGCCACCCCACTTTCCCTACAGCACAGACACTGAGGACGGAGACACGTCCTCTCGCTACACTCTCCAATGCCGGAGTGAAAATGGCGGCGACGCGCGGCTCCTTACATGGAATCCAAAACCCGCGAGAATCCGACAACGGTATGATGTCGTTTTGCCTCGTTCTGGTTTCTGAGTCAGGCGGGAAAACCCGAGCAGGGCTCAGATCCGGGCTCGGGTAGTGAAGTACGGTAGGGTTCGGTTCTCAGGGAATCGAACCCGCTCATCTCTAATTCAATCCTGGGCAACCTACATACACTTTTACTGTAGAATCTGCCCTTGCCAATGCATAGCTGCTTATGACACTAATGTCTGTTATCAGTGACAGAGTTTGAAGTGTTGTCCTACTCTCAGAATAGTCTCTGTGACTATTGTAGGTCATTTGGAGTGTAGTATTACTGTGCATGCTCTGTGTAGGTGTATTTGTATAGAAGACTGAATACTGGTTATTGTATTCAGTCTTAACAGCTATGCATGTAACTCTATTTGCCTCTCTGTGATGATCAGTAGACTTTGTTATAGCAGTAAGCCTGCATTGTATATCGGGCCTAATTCAGACCTGGTCGCTGCAGTGGCAGCGATCGCAGGCTGAAGTCCTGTGCCGTGTGCGCATAGTGAGATGTGAAGGCATCTCACTTGTGCGAATGCCTCTGCCTGATTGACAGGCAGAGGCAGGCATGGTGCGCTTGGGGGGTGTCGGCGGCGTTGGAGGTGGGGGGAGGCGCAGTCCGGACAACGCAGGTGTGTCCGGACTGTTTGCGGGGAGGGCCGCGGTGGCTTCGTGACGCCACATGCAGCTGCTGTGGCCAAAAACACAGCTAGGCTGCGTAGTCAGGGAGCTACTTGGCAGGTGCGAAAGTATCGCCACTGTGCGATGCTTTCGCACCTCTGTGGAGGGGGGAAGACCCGGCATGTGGGGCGAACTTGCCCTGTGCTGTGCGTCCCCCCACATGCCTAAGATTTTGATCGTAGATGTGCGTTTTTTCGCACATCTACGATCAGGTCTGAATTAAGCCCTTTGTTTACTGTGTTGTTCAGGTATACTGCTTTTAACCTCTATGATATATATATGCATGGCTGGGTTCAGTCAGTGTAGAGTACAACACTTTCATATTCTGCTCATTAACGATAATAGCTGGGAATTAAATGCTAGACGATGGACGCAATGTGTCGTTGCTGAATGGCACCAGCATAGCAAGTTTTCCAGCACACCCCCTAATGACATTAATTAGAGAGATAAATGGGGTAAAAGCAGGCAAAGTTACAATACTATTTTGCCCTGACTGGTCCTGCTGTCATTTTCCTCATATAAATGCTTTTCATGATGTCATGTACAAGTGCATCTGATTTCAAAACCAAGCACATGGATTGGCACTCCAAGATGGCTCATGTCTGAGGATGTAATAGCTTGCACAGTTGCACCATCCATTGGGAGAAGAGGGCTGATCAGGGGCGTCCCTTCATAGGTACCGATTACACACAGGAGCAGGAAGAGATAATCAGATGTGCAAGGATGCGTTTAGGTGGGAATTCCCTGTTCTGACGGAGTGTGCAAATGAACATGACTTTTCTCCACCCTTACAGGACCTAATCCTAAAGTTTTAAAGGGTACAGTTTTGCACCTTCCTGTTTTTAGGAGTGCTTCAGCCCTTGTAATAAACTTTTATCCAAATAGGTGACGCAAGGTGACAGTCGTAATATCCTAATCTTGTGAGCAGTATTTTAGGAGAAAAGAGAAAACTTGGGGGTGTTGCAAAGTCTTATGAGATTGAACTTTCACTGTTTCCATATTGTGCACTTTCCAGTGCATCCACAAACCCAGAAAACTAGGGGGGTCATTCCGAGTTGTTCGCTCATTGCCGATTTTTGCTATGCTGCGATTTGTTGCAAACTGCGCATGCGCAAGGCACGCAGGGCGCATGCGCTTCGTTATTTAACTAAAAACTTAGCAGATTTGCTGAGGATTCTGCGGCGCTTTTTAGTCGCACTGCTGTTCGGTAAATGATTGACAGGAAAGGGGCGTTTCTGGGTGGTAACTCAGCGTTTTCCCGGCGTTTGCAAAAAAATGCAGACGTGTCAGGGAAAAACGCGGGAATGTCTGGAGAAACGGGGGAGTGGCTGGCCGAACGCAGGGCGCGTTTGTGATGTCAAACCAGGAACTAAACGGACTGAGCTGATCGCAATCTGTGAGTAGGTCTGGAGCTACTCAGAAACTGCTAAGAATTATTTAGTAGCAGTTCTGCTAATTTTTCGTTCGCTATTCTGCTATGCTAAGATACACTCCCAGAGGGCGGCGGCCTAGCGTGTGCAATGCTGCTAATGAGGGCCTAGGTGCAGATGATTTTTTTGGGAACAGTTCCTAGGCGTGCAGCTTTTAGATGCATAAGCCAGAAAAAAGAAACATCACAGTCTTCACTTTTTGAGGTTTGTAAAGGATCTTTATTTACAGTAATTCTTCCCACTGTATGCTGGCATATTAGACACACCAGACGTGAGAGGAATATACTATACCTTCCCCACTATTATGTTCCTATTTCATTCTTTTTATTTATGTTTTTTTAGTTTTACTTATTATTTATTTTGGTTTCAGGCAGCATTTCTAAACATTTCTACCAGTTCTGATACCATATGTACTACAGATTGAGTATCCCATATCCAAATATTCTGAAATACGGAATACTCCGAAATACAGAATTTTTTGAGCGAGACTTAGATAGTGAAATCTTTGTTTTCTGATGGCTCAATGTACACAAACTTTCTTTAATACACAAAGTTATTAAAAAATATTGTATTAAATGACCTTCAGGATGTGCGCATAAGGTGTATATCAGGAGTGGGGAACCTCTGGCCCTACAGCTGTTGTTGAACTACACATACCAGCATGCCTTGCTACAGTTTTGCTGTATAAGGTGTATATGAAACATAAATGCATTCTGTGCTTAGACTTGGGTCCCATCGCCATGATATCTCATTATGGTATGCAATTATTCCAAAATACCGTATATACTCGAGTATAAGCCGAGTTTTTCAGCACATTTTTTGTGCTGAAAAAGCCCCCCCTCGGCTTATACTCGAGTGACGCTCACCCAGTGTCGGATCTGGCGGATCAAAACCACATGTCCAGAGCTGTTCCCACCTCCCCTTCTTGCTTTGCTCTCACTTAAACCCCCGCACTCCCGACATGATGACCGTTTAGAAGATCTGCTCCCTTTACCGGCTCCACAAACCTGCCAAGGAGGCAACGGAGCTGCTGGAGACCGAAGAGAAGGTGGGGGGCGGGACTTTCACCCAGTGCAGACAAGGCTTCCCCAACCACTGGCGGATCCTCCTGTCATTTCTGATGCTTTCCTTTAACTGGCAGCATGGGGACGGGCCGCGAAATTAACCCTTGTGGTCAACTTCACCGGGAGCTTGAGCTGATCCCCCGGCACTCCCCCCTTCCACCCTACAAAGCAAGTCAATAGGCGAGTACCGAGTAGCAAACAGTTCAGGGACATGCAGGCGCCGCACCATACTTTGCTCCCTGCCAGGATTGAGCTACATCCTCCCACACAGGGAACGCCGTGTGGGACTGTTATCTCGACAGTCTGCCTCAGCCCGATGCTGTTGATTCACAGGGGGGCATCTTCTATGTGGTTGTGGAATGAGATTGGGTTCTGTGTAACACTATAGAAGTGTGAAGCACAGCCCCAACATCACACAGCATCACCCTACCCTATACATAATTTGGACCCATCCTACTACATTATACTGTTTCCCCCAAGACCCACTGTGCATAATGGAAATGCACAGACTATACAGCATGGTATTCCGATCAGTGTTGGGATTCCGAACGATGGGATCCTGACCACATTTCATATAGATGATGCATGCTGTATAGTCTGTGCATCTCTATTATGCACAGTGGGGTTTGCATAGTCATGTGTCAACGTGCTCGCTGTGCGAATGGATGTGTACGGCTAGAGCTGCATTTCCCACCCTAGGCTTATACTCGAGTCAATAAGTTTTCCCAGTTTTTTGGGGTATAATTAGGTGCCTCGGCTTATATTCGGGTCGACTTATACTCGAGTATATACGGTACGTAAAATTTCGATATTCAAAATACTCTGGTCCCAAGCATTTTGGATATCAACCTGTATAAGCAAATTGTATAGTGGCTTACTTACACATTCAAAAACATGCATTATCTACCAAAAGAAACATATTCACACAGACACTTGGTTTGGAGCACACAGTCATCCAGAGGTATAGACAGTGTGGATGATCACTAAGTATGGTTCAAATGGGCCCAAGGCACGCACGCACGCACGCACGCACGCACACACACACACGCACGCACGCACGCACGCACGCACGCACACACACACACACACACACACACACACACATCCTTGCATTCTGCTATCGTATTTGGTGTTAAGGGTTTTAGCTGTATATGATGCAAAAAATCGGAGGCAATCATACTGTACTCATAGTAGCACTCTATGAATTACAGCACAGCAGATGTGTAACTGTGACAGTACACAGTTAATGTACTGTACACATACTTGGGAGTACAACATGGTTATTACATCATACCCCGAGGCACCACAAACATACACATATGTAGAGAAGGTGGGGGGGAGGGGAGGGGGACAGCAGCTACAGATAATCTGAATAAACAGGGACAAGACAGGATGAAAAAGATGTAGTTGAATGGAGAACAGAGAAATTCCATACAGATCTTTGAAGGGCTCTTTTCATTGAAATGCCCTATATAAAGTTTTAACCTCTTCTCTGCCAGAGTGTTACAAACAGTTCAAATAATGGTTCACCTATCATTCTCCCTCTAACCTTCTCTTGATGGTCATCATGGCCCCAAGGAGAATAATAATAAACATCAGCATTCCTGCAATCACTCCGGCAGTCTGCACCGTACTGTCAGTAGGCTTCTCCGGCTCCACCGTGTTGGTATTCTGCGTGGTGGCCCCTTTAAGAGAAGAAAGGGGAGATATTGCCTTAGTTTATTTATAAGGTCCTTATCCTATTGTCACAATGGCATGCAAAACTGTCTCTGGCAGCAAAGAGGTTAAAGCGTTTCAATTGCAACTGAACAAGGGAATTTCCCACAGTGGCAGAATCTAAGTGCATTTGGACTGATAAAGTGAATATGTTAGTTGTTGCCAGGAAAGGACATATAGTCACCTGTTATTGGCTGGCTTGGGGGGTGGCGGGTGATGGGAAGAAGACCGGCGGTAACCACTAAGAAGCAAAAGGGAGGGATCCCGTTGGCAGACATGCAGGAGAGGAAAAGATAATCAGAATGGAGGAGGGAGACAGCCTTGTAGCGGGTACTTTGCAGAACCCCTCTTAATGTAATTGGAATCAAAACACCATTAAGGGACATGAATAGAGCCCGAAAGATTATAGGGAGTAGAAAAGAAAACTTTCAGGAAGTACATGTGCAGCATACTGATCTACACATGTCTGTATACACTGACATCAGCTACTACCACCGGCTTACTTTGCACAGCTTTATTGTGAGAACAGTCTAAAGCTGGCCACATTAAAATCATACACTACAGTCTTATAGGTTTTTCATGGAACTGTCAAACAACCCACCAGTGCATATATGACAGTCGATCCAATACGATCACATGCTGAAGACCAGGTCGATTGACAATCCAATAGTGGCGCAATATCAATCAGAAGCAACCAAATTACAGTAGATTAGTGACACCTTACCTGTCCTACACTGAGGACTGCGGGTGTCTTTGGGCTTTGTCAAATCAAAATTGTAACGTGGGTAGAGCCATCAGTCATTTTTTGACAACTGATCTAAATAAAACTTATTGCATTTTTTAAAATGTGTGTGTCTCACTTGTATCTTGAGATGAAAAAAATGCTATTGGTTGGTCATACATGAAAAACAAATATGGCCAGATTTAGACTAGCATCGGCCAGTTTAGGCTTCTGGGAGCAATTAGTCAGTTGTTGTTACAGTAGCTGACTGTTACCCCATGCTTACAGAGGAGCACATACCTTGTCAATTCTAATTTATTTATTTTAATAATAGTTATGGATTATGTATATGTGAGCTACCATAAGATAATGCCAGTGTTATTCCTATTGCCATTATTCAACCATGATTTAAATTATCTAGAGATCAAACACTTTGTAGTATCTAGTATTAATATCAGGGGTTATACTTACTAACGGGTGGTGTGTTAAAGATGCAAATCTTTGACCAATAGTTTTAAAATGGCAACAGAAATCAATGCTAAACCAGGCTTGTTCAACATGGATTCCTGTTCCCGTCTATTGATCATCGGCTTTGAAAAACCACCTACTCGTAAATATACCTCCAGATGAAGAATATTCAAACACGTATCATTTTTAAAGCAATTCAACTTTTTTGTCAGTCATAAATGCTGCATACTTCGTGGCATGTACAATAAACAGAAAATCAGAATGGAACTGTACATATTTAACAGCTAATTTACAACATGCTACAAGACTGTAGCAATAATGTCCATTAAATAGAAAACAAGAGCACAGCAGTACAGTCTCTGTTATGGACATCAATCTAAGCTATACTGGAATAATTTTTTATGTAACTGAAGGGGGGAGTGGGTGAAGGTGTTATGTTCCGTTTAGAAGAAACTGAAGGGCCCTACACACTGATAGATCCCCAGCCAAGCTGCCGGACGGTGGATACGGCCGACGGGCGACCTGGCAGCAGGAGGGCAGTGACAGGGGGAGTGAAGTTTCTTCACTCCCCCGTCACCCAGCTCCATAGCAGTGCAGGCAAATATGGACGAGATCGTCCACATTGGCCTGCATGCACAAGCGACGGGGCACCAGCCATGAACGAGCGCGGGGCCGTGCATCGTTCATCACTGGTGACTGCACACTCAAAGATATAAAGGGTACCTCGTTCATTAATGAACGAGATCGTTCATATCTTTCAGTCATATCGCCCAGTGTGTAGGGCCCATAAGATATTCAGAGTTAAAGATAAATTATTAGAACTTAAGAATTGGACATACAGTAGGACTTTTATCCACAAAAAAATATCAGTAAATAGTTACACTACCAACATTTAAAATAGAATTGTAACTATGATCATAACACCTTCAGCCATTAAAAAACAAAAACACATTTTTCAGAAAATTGTTACATGACCTTCATCTACTCATACTCGCCGCTTCAATTATTTTAACAACCAACAGGTTTTTGTTTGTAGTGAACATCTACCTGTATTGCGATTTGTTCTATTGGTGGCCTATACATGGGGCTTCCACAAGCAACAGCACAAGTAAGGATGATTGAACTAGAGAAAGACTATGAAATGAATTGCTCTGTGTCAAGTTAGAGATGCATTAGTTATGTAAATTCATGCAACACTGCACTGGACCAGGAGATAATCTGCATGCCGGGGTCATCTGCCAGCATAAAAGTATAGTTTATGTAACATGTATTTTATTGATTTAGTATCAGGAGTAAATCCTGCTAGAAGGTACAATTTAGACCCTTGACAAAACCATGTTATAATGAATGGGCTGCAGACAGATTTAGAGCTGGCTGATGTATTGTTCCATGTATTCTTTGTGTCACACATACTAGCTGACTTATTCTTGTGCCCAAACTGTGATAATTGCAGTGGCCAGTCTTATCCCTGATGCTTTTGTGGGGCACATGTGATCATATTAAACATACTGTCAGTGATACGGAGAGCATTAGAAAAAGGTTGCTGGGCCACAGTGAATCTGTGAGCAATTAAATAAATAAGACTGGTTTAGTTTACTACAATTATATGTCAGCTAAGTAATGTATATGCACAAAGACCAAGTTTTTTTTTTTTTTTGTTAGAAATGAGTTTTATAATAAATCAAACTTTGTTTTATAGTAATCTCTAATTAGTAGTACTGGTGATATATATATACACGCACACGCACACGCACACACTTTATTCATTTATATTATAACATGCAGATATTACACAGTATATTCTCAACCATGCATTTAAATCTTAATTATTTCAGAATTATTCACCTTTAGATGCTAGTCGGACACAGCTGATTTTGGTCTCCTGTACAAAAAAAACAGAATACAAGAGATTTAAGGTTAGATCCTGAGCAACCTTCATTATTTGTATCAATTGTGTTACACATATCACAGTTGTGCCTGTCAGGGAGTTTTGTTACCTTCTCAGGTCTGCATTTTCCCAAACCAGAACAAATGTCCTCACCTGACACACCTGTATGTACGCAACAAACCAACCCCCCTCTTTGTGAAATCTGTATGTGCAACAAGCACGTGACTAGCAAACAGGGAGAAGCATGGGATAGGGCCCAGTGATTGTGGTCAGTCCTTGCAAGACACCGCTCTGCTCCTCAGCAGAAGATGAGCAAAGTAGGGGCCTAAGAAAGGTGGCTAGACACGGCCGGGTTCTCCTCACAACCGGATCTCGCAGTGTTTACATACCCTGAACTGATGACAGTTCAGCCACTAGTAAACATACATATTATTTAAAAGTAATCTGAATTGGAATAAAACAACTAAAGAAAGTAAATAAATATAAAATCTTTTAAATATATCCTCTTGTCTACTGGACAGAGTATCAGTATTTTTTTTTCAACCACAGTCCTAAGGAGATGTGTATGTGGTGCTTGGGACAAAAATACAGCTGATTCCTAGTGGAAATGGAACAACATTGTAGATATTGGAACATAGAAAAAAAAAATTGGTGCTAAATATATTGCTGTCATTGTGTACTGGGCTGTTCTGGGAGCAGCAGACCACACAAAGGCATTGAATCCCTGTGTGCGTGATCCTCTAGTCTATACTAAAGATCACTACTTTAAAACGCTGTGGTGATTATTGTTCTTCAATACCTATGTTTCAGCACTCTGCAAAGGTTATATGTTACGTGCCTCAAAGCACTTTGATGCTATACTCTAGTAATGGCACAGTCTCCTTGAAAAAGGCTACTGTAGCTTTACACCTTCATTTTGCAAGAGTATAAGTGCATCTGTGCTATTATAACAATTCAGTGTATTATGTTGGTACAGTATATGCACCATTTTGCAGTATTGCTCATGATTTCAAATAAAATTGAGCAGTAAAAAGCAACGATCAATGGAAGGATTGGCTACCATAAGTACAGCAACATTAAAAAGTGGGGGTGAGTTTGTTAATTTGTTCTTGTTGCCCCTACATTGCCTAGTTTTCTCTATATAGACTAGTCACCTCACCATAAATCTCACCATAACATATGTCATCCCATTCCCCAGCTTAGAAGTGTAATAGTGGTTCTTTTACAGTGTATTTGTGACACACAGACAACAGAGTACATCTGCAATGGCACTATGCTCTCTTCAACGCAATGTCATGAGATTGGTGACATGAAATGAGGGACTGAAGCAAACATGAGACAGGAAATGAGGGAATATATAGCCGAGTGGATTATGGCTGTAATGTCATAGGTTACTGGCTCATAACACAACTATACAGTAGTGTACAGCCAGATGCTTCCTTATTACATTTCAACTATTTTAAAAATTGTGAATTCGGAAATGGCTGTTTAGCAAGTCAGCAGATTCAGGCAGTGCAGCAATAATCTGCAACTGGATTTTGTTTTACAGCCAATATCGCCTATGCATAACGCAGTGGGCTAAATGTAATAATCTGTGAGTTGTTGCTGGAAGTGCAGAACTTTGTGCGACTCTGCCCATTTTTTAAAAGCAGCAATCATTTAAAAGGCAAAACCAGGTTGGTTTTGCCTTGTAAATGATTGCTGCTTTCAAAAACATGGGCAGACTCGCACTAAGTCCCACACCTCCTGCAACTCGCAGAATATTACATTTAGCCCTGTATATTCATTCCATACCACCTCTTTATGTAAGGCATACATACAAAAAATGATTATGCTGTGATTTTCATAATGTAATGTTGCAGAACACAGCAGGCTTATTCTGGGTCAGATGCATCTGCTGCCACACCTCAGTCCGGCAGCGGCCTGATGCTAATTTATGCTAATACAGCATCTGCCCATCTATGACGATTATCCGTCCGTCTTCAGGCAGATGTCTGGCCCTCCCCTTTCTGTCCGCAGCCCAAGCTCTCATTATAAGTATCTGGACTTACACCCACCCTATGCTGGGAGCATGAGGAAATTTTGAAGGAGGTAATCTGTGCATGGCAGTTGGCCACCAGGTTCACAACACTCCCAATAGACAGGATCAGTATGGTGCAATCACGCAGTTGCTTCCCCGAAACTCCCATTTCACAGAAAGAGCGTTCCATAAACAGACAGAGCAATCCATCCGCACAATCAGTCTCTTTACATGTGTGTATGCATGCGCAGTCTACCATTGCATTCTACAATGCATTTGCAGATATCTTGGGGATGCATTCGCTTTTGCACTTATATCCAACTCAGAGTCAGGCCCACAGTGTAAAATATAAACCAGCATTTAATGAATTCTAGCTGTTTATGATATACTGACCCCATTGGCTGTACTTAAGGCCTGGAAATAAATGCTGTAACTCTTTACAGGTGAAAGAGGTGGGTTCCAGTAGCCATTGTAGGTTCTGTTGTCTCCCACAGTGAAGGGCTGTGATGCCACCAATTGTGCTGGTTTCAGTTCCGCAGCAAAGTAATGAGGAGACTCCATAAGTGAGGCATTACGGTAACTCACTGGTACTGGAAAACATCCACTGCCATCTGCAGCCCTTCCTGACCTCTGTGTCCGCTCCTCCTTTACTACGATCTGGTATACACTATATACACAGGACAAGAAAGTAGATGCATTATATGCAAAGAGGTAAACAGACGTATACCGGTAGAGTGAGCTATGGTGCATTAACTAGCATCATATTTTTAGCAAGTTATAGAAATAATGATGTGTGTTGCTATTAATACTGGCAGAACTGCAATAGCATATGTTCACCTAGCCAGAACGGATTTATGAGTTCAGGATAGATTATTAAGGGCAGGGGCGCTGGAATGTTTTGAGGTTTGGGGGGGAGGGGCATAATAAAAATGACATTTTGGCGCTCCCTCCCAAACCCAGTGCGGGTAAGCAGCGTTTACATCCGGGCGACTCCTACTGTAAAATCAATGTGCTGCCACTGCCGGCTTTGCCCCATGTCCTCCTAGCCGGCTCTTCACTGATGTAATGCATCCGTGAAGAGCCGGCTAGGAGGACCTGGGGCATAGCAGGAAGTGGCAGCACATTGATTTTACAGGAGGAGTCGCCCGCAGCGATCCGGGGGTAAGTGCTCCCCCTAACCTGCACCTGTGCCTCCATCTCGTATGGGGGGGCATGCTGTTCCCTTGCCCCCCTCCCCTCGTTCTGACGCCTTTGATTAAGGGCTATGTATTACATGTTCTTTGAAATTTGGTTTTTGCCAGCCAAAGAGCAGAATTTTGAAATAATCCGTATATTTGAAATTGCATTTAGTGGGAACGTTGTTTTTCTCTCACCGAGGAGAACTTCAGGTGTTAAAGTTGATACAGTACTTTCCAGCTAATTTAATATTATTATAAAGCAGAGCCCCAGGACTGCAGCGCCAACCAAAGACTGCATGGGGTGCCGGCCAGCACATATAAGCCCGTCAATAAGCCCATCCCCAGACCCCATTGGCTGGTTTTATGGGAGTCTGGAGACAGGCTTATTGAAGAAAGACAGGCTGAGCACTGTGTGCCTGAGTCCCATGCATGCTGCGACTGATGACCCTCAGATAAGGCAGCCAGCACATATATTACATACAACTTTACATGTATGTTTATATGTGCTGGTCAGCTCCACCTTGCAGTCTTTGGTCAGCGCTGCAGTCCAGGGGCAGCATTTGTCACTGCTCCTGGAGGACACTCATGCAAGCACCTGGAGAACATATAAACTGCACATATATAGGAAACTGAACCCAAGATCTTAGTGCAGTGCGGTAACAAGCTAATCAGTGCGCCACTGTGTTCGCCGTAAGAAAAGACATTAAAAAAGTGTTTCTTGTTGAATGTATTGTGTCACTATATGGAATTTAACAGAATTTATTTTTGGCTGGAGAAACACAGAGTTCTAAAGCAAAAGTTTGACATTACAATAAGGGTGATTGATTTCCATATACTGTATGTTGCAGATGAGATGTTAGGGTGTGTTGTACTGTATGGTTTCCTGGCATAAACTAATGGCTGGGATCAGTATAGGCTATTAAATTGTGAAAGATGAGATGGATACATGAAGAGTATATTGGGGTCAAATCTTGTTAGAGCTGATTACATGAAAAAGAGTGATTGATTGATTGATAGACTGATTAATTAATTGATTGACTGATCATAAGCTACAGTATTAGTGACAGTTACCTAGCTTTGTTTGATGTGTCCGTTATCTAATGGACCTTAGAGATAGGGGGGCATATGTATTAACCTGGAGAAGGCATAAAGAAGTGATGAACCAGTGATAAGTGCAAGGTGATAAACACACCAGCCATTCAGCTCCAACATGTAAATTAACAGTTGGGAGCTGATTGGCTGGTGCATTTATTACCTTGCACTTTTCACTGGTTTATCACTTCCTTATGCCTTCTCCAGGTTAATACATCTGCCCCAATGTTCCCAGTCTGAAGTGTGTAGAGATTCACCATCTTTGGAAAAGTGAAACTAGTTGTTGAATTATTTACCTGATGGGAGCCCCCCGAGACTGCGCTGGTTTCAACCAAACCGTGATTGTAGTTTCAGTTTCATTCAAAGGGACCTCGGCTTCTGAGTCAGTCAGGGAAGGAGCTGTGAGAAAGTGTCAGAGGAAGTTTACAAAGTTTATGTTGTGGAAATAGTTTAAATTTGGAAAGGAGAGAAAACTGAGAAACCATGACCAGATACAGAGGACATTTGCAGACAGACAGAATAAAAGGCATAGCTGTACATTTCAAAGCGAAAACCTGTTAGCACCTGCTATTTTTGTGGCAATGCGGGTTGTGATAGGTGGTCCAAAGCCTTTGCTGGTGCTGGCTCGGATAGTAAATGAGTACGTGGATCCAGGATACAGTCCAACAAACAGATGGTGGGTCTCATTGCGTAGCTTGAAGATCCGTCCCTTCTGGTTCAACAGATCTGCACTGGGATCTAAAGAGCCCACTGCCTTGTAAGAGATCTAAGGGAGAGAGGAATATAGAGAGGTTGGCAATATGTGCAAAAACTTACAGAATTATTGATATAGATATATATTTTACACTATAAGTACATATTGAGTAGGTCATCCATATACTTTACATATGTTGGTAGCAACACATTTGTGTATACATACAGGGAAAATGCTGGATGCTAAATGTACAGGATTGATGGCAATTCCAACTCGCCTGGTACCTCATACATGGAGATAACCCCATTTGTCTCATTGGGAGCTTTCCACTGCAGGTAAATCTTCTCCTCAAAGGGTCCCCCCTGAATGGACTCCAAAGGTATTGGTCCAGGCACTGAGGGGCAGACAGTTGCTGTTAATGATTACCAACAAGATATTGCGACATAGGCACTGTAAAGCTCTATTTCAATATTTTATATAGGTATACACATAGCCTTAACAGTAAACCTTTGATAAAGAATTATAGATACAATATTACATACAATATTATATACTGCTCTCTGTATGCTATATAAATATGTTATGTATTACATTAAGGGGGAGATTTACTAAGCCTTCAAAAGTGATACATTTCACAGTGATAAAGTACCAGCCAACCAGCTCCTATCTGCCCTTTTATAGGTTAGGAGCTGGTTGGCTGTTACTTTATTGCCGTGCAATTTATTACTTTTCAAGGCTTAGTACATCTGGCCCTAAAAGAGATATGTTATGCATTATTTAAAAAAGATGTCTATTCTGCTAACATACCATCCTCCTCAGTATGCACTACAATCTCTCCACTCTCCATTCTTCCCTCAGGGTTGCACAGTGCAAGCCGCAAGTAGACAGCAGTATGTGGTCGCAGGCCGCGCAAGGTGTAGTGGCTAGAGGTCAGAATCAACTCTTCAGTTTCCACTCGCTCCTCTCCCAATTGGTAGCTGTAGTGCAGTGTTAAGTTATAGCTGTGACATCGAGTAACAGTGTAGCCAAATGGTTCCCACTGCAGTGTCAGCTGTCGAGCGCGGATATCAACCAGCTCCACGTTCTGTGGCCCATGCACAGGATCTATGAATAGAACACATCATTTTTACTTACTCTAATTCAGCCTGTAAAGTCCTTTATTTTGTAATCATCACACATTCCATTAAGGAAACATTTCCATTAATTTGATCAACACATAATTAGACTGCTCTGCTCTTACAAGTTCTTATTTTTTCCTAATGTCATATTATTTTCACAGGCTTGTTTTTTTTTACTCTGCTTTCAAATCTATTTTCTGTAGTACAGCTATGTAATTTACTTTCTCATCCTCTATCCACAGCTTAATAGTACATCCCAGCCTTTTACTGTCTCCCTTCACCTGAGATTTGTTCCCTGCCCTTATCATTTTCCTTCTATTTCTTTTACTCACAGATTCCCTCCTTCTCTGTCACCCTACTATTTCTTTTTCTGCAGTTTTGTTATCTCACAGTCCATCATCTCTATTCCCCCCTTCTCTGTATCACCCTCCCCTGTGCCCATGTTCTAGCTGAATGACAGACTACATGGTTGTTATCAGACAGCAGGGGGATGGCGGCTGGTGCCAGCTCCCCCCCGTAATAGGTGTCAGACGGCCCATGTCACTCACAGTGCCTTGCATCTCGCTCTTCTGCAAGGACCTGCCACTCGTTCTGTCACTTATGCTCCGGGACACACTTCTTGTCCATATCACTAAGCTACGATTTATGGATCACTCACCCCACAGAGACCTTGTAATTCTCCCCCTTAACCTCTTCAGTGTTGATATATTTACATGCAGCAGGGGAACAATGAAAGCCTCTGAACAATTAGTCACTTGCTACTAAGGACTGTGCACAAGCAACACAAGCGTTGTACATGTTTTTTTAAGATCACAGGGTCTATATTAAATGTTAGAAAATGCCATTGTTACCATTCATTTCCATTTCTTATTGCCACAGCTCTCAGGAAAACCCTTTTTTTGTGTGCCCTATTTATCAAAGAAGCTAATCTGGCACAGTGCTTCCGATAAGAGGCTGTCCCTTCAGTGTCATTATACTGCCATGCTCGGGCCCAGCGTGCAACTGCACAGGCGCAGTCATTAGGCTAGGAATGTGCGTAGCCAGGGCCGCAACTTGGGGGGGGGGGGGGGGGCTAAGGGGGCATGCGCCCCGGGTGCATTACCGGCAGTGCTGTGCTGCTCTAGTGCGAAAGCAGACGGCTTAATCTCTATTCTTTGCCATCCAGTGCTGTGACTAGTGTGCGGTGCACTATGCCAGCTATAGAATCGAGCTGTTGGTGCTGTGTTTTTCAGCAGGCTATGATCCCAGCATGTAGTGCACTAATGTGGTGTAGCATATAAGGGGATGCGATGTAGTTATGTGACTGCTGAGCCCGCAGCGTGGCGAGTGCACCTGCGGCCCTCCAGCTGCTGTGGAACTGCACATCCCAGCATGCCCTGCCACAGTGCCACAGTTTTGCTATTAAGGCATGCTAAAACTGAGTAGGGCATTCTGGGATGTGTAGTTCCACAACAGCTGGAGGGCCACAGGTTGAAGACCCATGATATAGGATATGTAGTGCAGTGGATAGGGGCATGTAGTGTAGTGATGTAGTTCAGCGTGTAGGGGATGTAGAATAGTGATGCAGTGCAGTGGATAGAGGAATGTAGTGCAGTGATGAAGTGTTATGATATACAGTAGTGCAGTGATATAGTGCAATGTATGGGGGCACACAGGGGGGCATGTAGAGGAACACAGTGCTGGGGGGGCATTTGACGCTTAGGGCATTTGGGGCACAGAGGGAAATATTGTCCAATAGCATCCCCTTTTTTTCTACATTTTTGATAATCTGATTATTTTAGTCTGACAGGGTTTTTTTTTTTTTGGGGGGGACGACTAATTACTGCCTTGCCCCGGGTGATGAAAATCCTAGTTTCGGGCCTGGCGTAGCGAGAAGGATGCACTGACAATCGGGAAGAGCTTACGCCCACAGGGAAGGTATCAGGGGAAAGCAGCCTAACCCCATCTTCAGATGCTCCGAAAAACAAATTTATCTGGAGTATTTTTAATAGCCCCATATTGCCATTACCGTAGCGAACAATGGGGATATCTGCAGCGAGCAGTGTTGTACTGAGTGCATTAGTTATCTTCGATATTTACTGTTTCTGAATGTTTTAATGACACAATTTGATAAATAGGGCTCCAAGTGTCTAATAATGATAACATGCAGTATCAGGGTCTCTTGCTGTTACTAAATTCCTGCGAAACATTGACAAGTCACATGTTGACTTCCCTGGATGTACAGATTTGTTAATAATGTCAATATGAACTTTACTAGACATTTCTTTTTCTTTTTATAGCATATATTCAGGAGCAATGAAAAGATGAACACTCAGGTCATTCAAAAATTGTTTCTGGACTACATGTGGACTTTGATAAAGGAATAACAAATCCTGAGGAGACTAAAGATTGAATAGCTTTTGTTAACACCTGTTGCATTATCTTTTTCACGGGACGGTCGGTAAAAAAACATAAACAAAACTGAATTGGAGGTAACAACAAAAAGATCTGGACTGTAGCCCCAATCAATGCTTCCCCTCACCCAGGTGTTTAAAATGGAACTCAATTATATGTTCCTAAAGTGAGAAAGAGCCCACACCCCAGGAGATCCATGGTGGATATAGGGATATATTTATTAAAAGTTGATTTGGGTTGATGTTTGAGCGATTTTTGATTGATTTTGTGTTTCAGAGTCTAAGTCACACATTTATTAACAGACGTTTTTGACATTGTTTAAAAAAAAAAAAAAAAAAATCATCTGTAAGTAAATGTGGGATTTAGACCCTGAAATACAAAATCGACCAAACATCCACCCAGATCAATTTTTTGTAAATATACCCCTAAATACCACATTTACTAACAGATGATTTTTGACATTTTTTTTACAAGAATGTCAAAAATCATCTGTTCGTAAATTTGTGATTTACATCCTGTCACACAAAATCGATGAAAAATCGACACAAATCGACTTTTAGTAAATATACTCCATGGTGTCTATCATGTTCAACATTTTTCAGGAAGTTTTCTGATTTATTGCTTAGCAAACCTGTCCTCTTTTTTCTGGTAAAAATTTTAAAGTAAATAAGGAAACAACATACATAAAAGCATACTTGCCTACCTGACCCTCTCCATGAGGGAGAAAATGCTCTGTTCCTGGACTTTCCTGGTAATGTATGATTGCCATCACTTGTGGTGAGCTAGTTAATTGATAAGAAAGGTCTTTCGCCACAGGTGATGGCAATCATACATTACCAGGAAAGTCCAGGAACAGAGCATTTTCTCCCTCATGGAGAAGGTCAGGTAGGCAAGTATGCATAAAAGATATGAGTCTATGTACTAAGCCTTGGAAAAAAAATTATTAATAATAATAATTTTATTTACGGTATATAGCGCGTTTTTACTGTAGGACTCAAAGCCGCTTTACAGACATCAAAAACATGGTACATTGTGCAAGGAATTGATAATACAAAAATACTACACAGAAATAATTAAAAACGACAGAAACGTAGAAAGCACAGTAGGGCTTGTTGCAGTCATTTTGGGTAATAACTTCCACAGGTTATATATTCCACCCATGAAAACGTACCAGATGAGGCAGCCATCTTGGGCGCACTACGTAGGATAACCCTGGGTAGAATAGGTCACTCCTAGAAGACATGATGCAAAATGGGTGGTTGCAGCATCCTAACGCTTGGAGTAGGGTCCCAAAATAACCAACATGTCCATGTAATTTTCAACTCATCCACAAGTGCACCAGATGAGACCACCATGTTGGGCGCAATACAGAGGTTATACTGTGGGAGGTAAGCCACACAAGGACCCGTGGTATACATAGTAAAACTGAGACGTGTGTGGCAGTATGATATATCCTGTTTGAATAGATCCACATAAAGGACATCCTGCCCATGGAGGATGCACTTCACACTGGCATAGCATACAGTGGTGTGAAAGTACATGGTACAAAGCAGGGAACAGCAAATACAGAAAACAGTGATGTGGTCTGGACACAATCTGTGGTGGAGCCACATGTTGACTGAAAGACGTGACAATATCAGCAAAAGCACAGGTAATAATTAGTGGCATCCAAAAGTTTATCGAAAAATAGCCCCTGAGGGCTCTGAGAATTTTGCTACATCCCCAAGGAACAGACTGCTTGTGCAATGGTAGGGTCCCTCTGCAGTGGGCATATGTTTCAAACATGGGCGCATGCAAGCGGGCGCTAGGCAGAGTCACACATTTACACGATGGCAGCGCTTTCTGACATAAGCAATGTTACGTGGGTTTCTGATTAACATTGCTAGTAACAGTTTTAGTTAATAACATTTGGACACACTGTAGGCATTCCTAATGTTTATATCCATGGTAAAGGCACAAATAAAATAAGATGTTTGCGGAAAAGTGGAATACAAGGTTAGTGACGCCTGCCACCACCCTGTGCAGGAGTTAAAGTGGACGGAGATAAAGTATCAACCAACCAGATCCTAACGGTCCTTTTTATAAACAATGCTTGTAACATAACAATTAGGAGCTGATTGGCTGGTACTTTATCTCCATCCACTTTATCTCTCTCCAAAGCTAAGTACATAGACCCCTATATTACTATAACAATACCATTAGTGGCATGACGAAGAAGCCCTCTGCTCCTTAGGCACTTAGAAAAAATAGATATACTCCCATCTAAAGAACATGGAAGGAGACAAGTACCCAAGCTCCTGCACACACCTCTATACTCCATGGTTCCAGCGTCCCTTATGAATGTTAGAGTAATGCACATTCAGCAGGAAGCCATTGCACTTATCTGCCAGACAACTAAAACTAAAAAAAAAAGGGGAAAAAAAACCTTAGCGTTAGATTTACTAATCATCAGCGGCCTTGACAGATAGATTTAAAATTGCAACATAAATAAATGCTAAACAAGCCTGATTTAGCATATATTTCTGTTACCATTATAAAACCAATGATGATTGCCAGCTTTCACAAACCCATAGGCAAATGCATGGGGGGATGGTGGGGGGTGGGGGGGTTACAGTTGCCCAGAAACCCCCCTCCCCTGGCTCAAATTATGGCAACAGCAATGGTATATAATGCGATTACTAGAGCTGCCGCCCCATTGTGCAGTTTAAGGGACAGAGCAGAGCTGCTGCACAGCAGCTTCTTCTACCAAGTTTGCTGTGTGTGTCCTCAATCAGTGCACTGGACCAGAGAGTATCTCTACCAGGAAGAGACAGGAGCCTTACCATGAGGTGGAAGAATGTGTGCTTCGAAAGTGTAGTACTGGTTCTATTATGTTTGTATATTTTATAGTATGTTTAACCTTTTCCTGACTACTTATTTATATTATTTAAATATGTTTGATACAGCCTATGCTATACACAATCTATAGTGTTAAATACTGATACAGCATTCCATTTTACGCATAGTATGAGATTGTGGATTGCAAGTTTGCCATTGAAACCAGTGTGTGTGTGTGTGTGTGTGTGTGTGTGTGTGTGTGTGTGTGTGTGTGTGTGTGTGTGTGTGTGTGTGTGTGTTAACATGGTCCTGATTCTAATCAACAAATGTTCCAACGTTGGAGGTCATATTTACACATTTTAAATTGAGAGCAACATTTTTTCGATGGTACTCCTTCAGATGTGTGCAGTACATATCATGGGAAGCTCTAACTTACCTAAGGCAGCTCCAGCCCTCCAGAGATGCCTAGCAAAAAATATAAAAACCACAAAGAGACCATAAATCCGAATCCCCTTGCTGGCAGACTAATGCAGGGCTTCCATTGTTTGCATATATTGCTAGTTTTAAATTAATTGTTCAATTTCCTCTGTTCTTCTTCTAAACCACAACTATACATAATGGTTGTCTGTGCGCAGTCAAGTATTGAGGCTATTGGTTATCAAATGTGTTTAGACACTAATTAGCTACTTTAATTTAGTGTTGGATGTCATTTAACACTACTGTACTGCGAAAGGTCATACAGAGTTTATAATATGTTGTCTACAATGAGTGCTCTATGATGGTATCCGCCAGCTGCTTGGCACAGTCACTGCAGCTCTCTGTGTGCTGGAACATATCTCTTAAATGCTTTATGTAGAACTTACACCTCATGCAGGTCATGCTCACCAATAATCAGTGCCAGATTAAGGTCCTCATGGGCCTGGAGCTGAAATTTTTGAAGGGCCTATTGAGTGCTTCAGCAGGGGGTATGGGGTTGTGATGGTTGCTGATATGGGCGCGTGACCAGTGCTGTATTTACATACGTGTGTGTGTGTGTGTGTGTGTGTGTGTATGCGTGTTGGAAAAATAGAAAAATCTATCTATATAGCGAGAGAGAGAGAGAGAGAGAGAAAAGTAAAAGTAATAGGCGCCCAATGGAATTATTTCATTTTCTTGCCATGACTGCGTGATTTCTGAGGTGACTGCAGCATTTTGAGGTGGCGAGCAGAAATCTGCAAACAATTGTTGGAGCGTCCAAACTGTTGTTTCGGCAGCATGCCCAATAGTTTAGACAGGTTTAGATACTTTACGCCGTTAAACCCAGTGCTTTTGGGCGTGATAAGCAATAGGCAACCGCAGAACTCATTTCCATTTGCATTACAATTGAATAGCTCTGTTGGGCTGCCATTACTTATGGGCATGCAAGAAACAATTGGAAGCCCCTCACTATAGGGGAAATTCAATCACCTGCGGCACATTATCATAGGTAATGATATTGCCTGGGGGTGTCCTATTAGCCCCGATAAGCCAGCATGAGCTGCGGCAAATTGGGGATGCCATTACCTGCTGCACTGAGTTTCATCTGCCGGGTCCCTTCCCTGCAGTCCTATACAAACATACATACACATTAAATACACACACCAGAGCCGCACACAGCGCAGGATGATCTGGGGCGCAATCAGCAGCCTCCACCACAATCAATATTAGGTGACGGTCAGCTCTGCCTATCCCCGCCCCAAGCCGGAGCTTAGGGCCCTACACACTCGGCGATGCGCCGCCGAGGTGCCCGACGGCCGATACGGCCGACGAGCAACCCGGCGGCGGGGGGGCAGTGACGGGGGGAGTGAAGTTTCTTCACTCCCCCCGTCACCCGGCTGCATTGAAGTGCAGGCAAATATGGACGAGATCGTCCATATTGGCCTGCATGCACAGCCGACGGGAGATCAGCGATGAACGAGCGCGGGGCCGCGCATCGTTCATCGCTGGAGTCTCCACACTGAGAGATATGAACGAGTTCTCGTTCATTTATGAACGAGATCGTTCATATCTTTCAGAATATCGGCATGTGTGTAGGGCCTAGACTGAGAACAGCTCGTACAGTGAGTGACGGTGACGGGAGGAAATTATGCTGCTGCAGTGCGGACACGTGTCTCCTCCCCGTCCGGAGCTGCCAATACGGGTCTCCTCTCCTCACCGCCGCGGCCAACTGTCTCCTCCCCGTCCCGGCGCTGCTACTCGGGTCTTCCCCCTTCACCGCCGCGGCCTCCTGTCTCCTCACAGTCCCGGCGCTGCTGTACAGTTAGTTTCCCCCTCACTGCCGCGGCCACTTAGGATGCTGGGGCATGCGCGGGCGTCACTATAGCAGCAGGAGCTACGGAGGCAGCGGCTGGGAACGCCAGAGCTGGGGGACGCGATGCAGCGCTGGGCAGCGCTGGAACCTTACCTTCCTTGTCCTCCGCACTTCTCAGCAGCACCTGCACCCTCCGGGACGGGGGCCCGCGGCATCACCACACAGGCGAGATGAGGGAGGGGGGTTGGGTAGCTGTACTGGGTGGGAAGTGTCTGGCCAGCTCACCCTCAGATCACCTGGACTGCAGCTCACCCTCAGATGATCTGGGGATGAGCTGCAGTCCAAGTGACCTGGGGATGAGCTGCAGACCAAGTGACCTGGGGATGAGCTGCAGACCAAGTGACCTGGGGATGAGCTGCAGACCAAGTGACCTGGGGATGAGCTGCAGTCCAAGTGACCTGGGGGTGAGCTGCAGTCCAAGTGATCTGGGCCAGATCACTTGGACTGCAGCTCACCCTCAGATCACTTGGACTGCAGGGACATGGAGGAATAAATGAAATAAATGTAACAAAAATGTATTTTATATATATATATATATATATATATATATATATATAATCTCACAGCCGCCCACCACTGACCAACGCACGCTGCACTGCCACTGAAAGCTGACCACAACTGGCGGTGGTCAGAGGGACATCAACGCCGCAGCAACGGACAGCTTAGTACCGCCGTATCCCCGCAGACCATGGGCTCCGCCGCCGCCAACCGTCCCTTCCGCACCTCCGCTGCACGTATCAGGTAATGTTTCCCTGCTTCCCTATATCCCTGCTGTCCCTTTCCCTGTCCCTTCTGTCACTCTCTGTCCCTTCTGTCACTCTCTCTCTCCCTGTCCCTGAAATGTAGATCATACCGTGTGCTGTAATGTGAATTTCGGCTCATACCGTGTGCATAAATTTGTGTGTCCAGCACTTTTTTAAATAAGCTATTCAGCCCGGCGTGTTTATCCCGGCGCACTCCTTTTTAACAGCAATCGCTGGAATATATACATATGCCAGAGGGGGGACCCACACGTGACGTTTGTAGGGTCAGTGGGGAGCCCAAACACTGCAGGGGGAGGCAGCGAGACAGCTCCGCAGTGGTGGTGGGTGAGCATTGATGGCGCTGGGAGCCATAAACACTGGCTGATCGTGGCAGCTTGGGGGGAATGCTCTGGGGGGAATGCTCGCGCACACACACACACACTACACCTTGCGCTCTCTCTCTCTCTCTCTCTCACACACATACACACACTTTCTCTCTCACTGTGTGGTGTAATTTGAACAACGGATACTACTGTGAATTGGTACTATTCAGTGGCCACGCCCCTTCCCTTTGAAGCCACGCCCCTGTATTTTAGACGCGTGCCTACAGCGAGCACGTGCCCTGTTTAAAATATGGGGGGGGGGCGCCAATGCCGTTTCTTGCACACAGCGCTAAAATGTCTAGTTACGGCACTGACACACACATACTGTATATATACACACACATGTACAGTATGTACTGAAGACAGGGCTCTAGTACACCGAAACATCGAGATCTTAAAATCACATGTTTGGAAGTCCTAAGTTGCCGTGCCATTTCAATGCCCCATGCTGTGACTTTAAACATCGGCACTGCAAATTTGACAAAACACTCAGACACTTGATCTTCAAGGGGGCGTGTTCTTAAGTGTAATGTACCACACCATATACCCATTATACACATTATGCACCACAATAGTAGGACCCCTTATACTATCTAGTACTAATGCCCCTTTCACAATTATACCACACAGTATGAGCCGAAATTCACATTATACCACACGGTATAAGCCGATACTCACATTATAGCACACAGAATGAGCCGAAATTCACATTATAGCACACGGTATGAGCCGAAATTGACATTATAGCACACAGAATGAGCCAAAATTCACATTACAGCCCACGGAATGAGCAGAAATTTACATTATAGACATAGAAAGAGCCGAAATTCACATTATAGCACACGGTATGAGCTGACATTCACATTATAGCACACGGTATGAGCCAAAATTCACATTATAGTACACGGTATGAGCCAAAATTCACATTATAGTACACGGTATGAGCCAAAATTCACATTATGCCACATGGACTGAGACACAATTCAGGGAGAGTGACAGCAGGGACATAGGGACAGGGAGAGTGACAGCAGGGACATAGGGACAGGGAGAGTGACAGGGAAAGTGACAGCAGGGACAGGGAGAGTGACAGAGAGACAGGGAAAGTGACAGCAGGGACGTAGGGACAGGGAGTGAGACCGAGAGACAGGGAAAGTGACAGCAGGGACATAGGGATAGGAAGAGTGACAGAGAGGGACAGCAAGGATATACAGTAGGGACTAGGGAGAAAGAAAGGTAGCAGGGTAAGATTACCTATTTAACAGCGCCGGTGCTGAGGATGCTGTGGTCTGCTGTGCGGTGCATGAGGAGGCTGCGGTTGGCATGGGCGGAGGTGCAGAGGACTGAGGGTGGTGTCGGGGCGGCTGAGGGTGGTGGCGGTGTAGCAGAGGAAGAGGCAGAGGGCAGCGGGGGTGCAAGGAGGTGCGGAGTGGTGCGGAGCAGAGGGGGCAGGATAGGAACAGTGGTGCGGGGCAGGGGGGCAGGATGGGAGCAGTGGTGCGGAGCAGGATGGGAGGAGTGGTGCGGGGCAGGATGGGAGCAGTGGTGCGAAACAGGATAGGAGCAGTGGTGCGGAACAGGGGGGGGGGGGCAGGATGGTAGTGAAAGGTACTCGCTCTTGCTCGCTAAGTTAAACAAGAATGTCACCTGCTTCCCGTAGCTCCCGGGTCCCGGCTGCTGTCATTCCATTCGTGGACACTGCTCCCCATAATTTCCAGCCGCTGTCGCTCCCTCACACAGGAGCCGCGGCGCTAAGACAGATAGCGGGAGCAAGTGTGACTAGAGCTCCTGCCGTGTCCTGCTCCTCCGTCTCCTCAAGAACGAGACCTGACAGGGCGCCTTTAGGGGGGATGACATTAATTGGCAGCAGGAAGGGACATTAATTGGCGGGGATGCCTGTGCGCACACCTATGGCCTGCACACTACATACCGGCCCACTTCGACCAGTGTGTGTGTGCGCGTGTGTGTGTATGTATGTGTGTGTGTGTGTGTATATATATATATATATATATATATATATACGCACTGTACATATATGTGTGTGTGTGTATATATATATATATATATATACACATAATGTATAAGTATATGTATATATATATATATATATATATATATATATGTATATACATATATGGTATATATACATATATGGTATGTCAGTGCCTCCGTTATTACAAAAGCTGTGCAGCAGTCAGCAGGGCTGACATCTCCCCTCAAGAGAATCAGTCAGCCTGCCAGGTCCCGGCCGCCTTCACGGAGCGTTTTATCGTCAAAGCCACCAGTGCTTCCCGGTGCGGGGCAGCACATTTGTGACGTCAGGCGGCTTAGAGGAGGCGCCGCGTCATTGCGTGTGCAGCGCAGGGAGGGCTAGTGAAGCCTTCCACTGCGCCGCAATGTGTAAGGACATGAAGTTGTTGTGCGGAGGCATTTGTGCTGCTGATGGTACAGGGAGGGAAGAGGGGGTTACAGCCTTTTGTCGGAGGGCAGGGGGGGCCTCGAGCGGTCATTGCAGGCTGCTGCTGCTGTAGCAGCAGCAGCAGCGCAATAGATCCTGTGGGCCTATTTTGATGGGGGGCCTGGAGCTGCAGCTCCATCCGCCCCATTGTTAATCCGGCCCTGCCAATAATGCAACATTTATCATTTGTTTAAAACAAAATGATGGACATTTATAAAAGTATGGTGTCAATATGAATGCGTACACTAATTTCCTACTGTATAGTGATGCTCCCCCCTGATGAATATCTGTTAATATTGGCACCTTTGTGTCCCTAATGTTGTGTCTGGGCACACCCCTGCAGAGTGAGAGGTTGTGACTAGAGGACTTGCTGACTGCAAGTTACAAAGATATTTAGCTATTGCAGGAAACAAACTCCGTAACACCGCGTTGGTAAATTTTGGCTGCATAAGCTAACAAATAAAGTTAATCTCGGGGTAATTTGAGGCCATTTATTTTTTTAAACCTAAACCTGACATGTAATTATTGGCCCAATTAAGCTTGCACAAAGCAACTTGCACCAATTTGCACATCTACAATGCGTTCGCATGCTGCAGCCCTTTTGCAGAATGTGCACGCGCAGACGCAGAGGAGTTCAAGGGGCGTCGATGTGGCCTTCACGGATGCGACCACAATATGGCAGCCCGCGCATGTGCATTGTCGCTGATGCGCGTGAGCAGTATAGCACGGTTCGAGAGAATGGGTACAGAATGCATCTCCGACCCATGCTGATTATGGTCAATAATTGGATTGACGCTAATCTTTGTTGTGAAAACCACAATGGTATATTTATTTATCTTTAATATAGGAAGATCGGAGGCAACTTTTAGGCTATCAACACTTTTGACTATGAGCCTTATTCAGATTTGTTAGCAAACCAAAAAAAGCAAGAAACTGGGCAAAACCATGTTGCACTTAAGGTGGGGCGGATGTAACATGTGCAGAGAGAGTTAGATTTGTGTGTTCAAACTGAAATCTAAATTGCAGTGTAAAAATTAAGCAGCCAGTATTTACCCTGCACAGAAACAATATAACCCACCCAAATCTAACTCTCTCTGCACATGTTATATCTGCCACACCTGCAGTGCAAATTATTCTGTCCAGTTGTTTGCTTTTTTGGTTTGCTAACAAACCTGAATAGCCCCTATAACAGGATAACGGAAGTTAGCTGCAAACATTTTAGAAATATAGACTTTGAACAATGCACAATCACCGGACATGACAGGACATGAAAAGATTGGTAAAGATCAATGTATGGCAATGCAATTGCCGCTCCCATTCATGCGTGTCTAAGATGCGCACGCTCCCCAGATGTGCATGCGGTCGCGCCTAACAATGTGCGATGATGGCAAGATGTAGCCATGATGAGCATGGCTACATCTGCGTGTGTGTATATATATATATATATATATGTATGACCTGTCCCTGAAGACGGGGGTAAGTCCCCGAAACGGCGTAGGACGTCAATAAAGAATTTTCACTGCTTTATCCCGTCTGCTGAGTGCCGCTGACCTCCGCACCTATTTGGATCTTGCCATAGATCACAGAGGGCACCGCAGCAAGTACTACGTCACATACCCTATTGAGTACCGAACCTATCCGCTATCTATATATATATATATATATATATCTATATATATATATATATATATATATATATATTTGGGGAGCAACAACAAAGTCCAAAGATTTAGCTGCTGTTATCCACAGCTTTCTTCAGAAACTCTGGTACGAGGGAAAAGAGACCCTCGTACCATAGTACACCTGAAAATTTTAATCAGATTGTGTAAAGATTCTTTTTCTGTATATTAAAAATATTTTTATTATAACATAGGTCTTACATCACACATATATAATTCTCAATATTGACCTTTTGTGGGCCTGATGGTATAAAAATACAACCTGCTGTCAACCCAGCTGGGGAGAGTTCATAGACAGCGTGTTGAGCCACTCAAGGCAGATAATAGCATCCAACGTGTTTCGTCACTTGTGACTTCCTCAGGGGTGTCTTAATAGATGTGTGCGAGAGATTCTTCTCTATTAGAAACAATACCCAACCCTTAGTTGATTTGTATTTAAAAAGGTAATTAAACTTCTCAAGCCTGGATACCACTTACAACTCCGTAAGTCCTTCAGAGGAAACAAGCATGTACATTTGGTCCCAGAAACAGGACTGAGACTGATATTGTGAGTTGGCCAGAATGCCATTCCAGACCTGCATGTGACAGAGGGGAGCTACCAAGACTTTGGCATTTAATGTGAGAAAGACTTTGCATTTGCCTTCTATTAATAAGGGCTCAAAGTTGCCCTGAATGAGGGCTATGTGTTTATTATTTAGTTTCCTGAGTTATGCTAACAATAAAGCACTTTTAATTTATTTACCTGAAAAAGCTGTGTGGACCCTCATTCGAGTACTATTATTATTATGTTTATTATCCTTTATTTATATGGCACCACAAGGGATCCGCAGCGCCCATTACACAGTACATAATCAAATGAGCAAACAAGAAAACCGCACTTACAGTACAAGACAATATAGGACAGGTATAGAAAACCCGGGGTTAAGTGCCATCAAAGGGAGTATGGAGTATAAGATAGTGTAAGTAAGAAAGGAAAGGCACAAGAGGAAAGAAGTCCCTGCTCTTGCTAGCTTACAATATAAAAGGTGAGGGGCTAACAGACCGGAGTGACACAGGAGGGGTAGACAGTGAGCACAGACAGGAGGGTTAGGAGGAGAGTTGGCTGGGTTTGGTGAAGAAGTGGGTCTTGAGAGCCCATTTGAAGTTTTGTAGAGAGTTGGATGGAGAGAGGTATAGCATTCCAGAGATAGGGAGCAGCGCGTGCAAAATCTTGTAGGTAGGAGTGTGAGGAGGTAATCAGTTGGCAGGAGAGACGGTGTGCATTAGCAGAACGAAGAGGATGGGTGGTAATGTAAAGAGAGATAAGGTCCGAGATCTAAGAGGGAGAAGAGTGGGTGAGGGCTTTGTAGGTGAGTGTGAGGAGCTTGAATTGGATTCTGAATGGGAAGGGTAGCCAGTGAAGGTCCTGCAAGAGAGGGGATGTGGATGTAGTACGTTTGGTGAGGAAGATGAGACGGGCAGCAGCACTGAGGATAGATTAAAGTGGAGAGAGGTATTTATGAGGGAGGCCAGATCAGAGGAGATTGCAGTAGTCCAATCTGGAGATGACCAGTGAGTGGATAAGGGTCTTTGTAGCATCCTGGGTGAGAAAGGGTCTGATCCTGGAGATGTTTTTGAGATTGAAATGGCAGGTTTGTGAGAAGTACTGAATGTGTGGTTTGAAGGAGAGGGAGGAGTTAAGGATTACTCCAAGACATCGTACTAAGCACTGCACCAAATACACCTCTCCACTTACAATACATATATTTATATATCACTATCAAATGAGAAATATTGCTGAAAAGACTCAATATCGGTTTCTGGTATTCCAGTGCCCCCCCCCCCTCCCCCAATATTTGAGAGGCACCAGTCAATATACTAAGTCATGGGACGCAGTGCAGCCACCAACAAGGCTTACCACAGGCAGTGTCAGGATGGGAAGAATTGAGGAAGAATTTAAAGTAGGTAAACATGCTGTGGCTGTGTCATACTGAAGGGCTGTGAGCTGCAGCACTAAGAACACTGTGTCAGTGAAGGGCTGTAGGGTGCATGCCCTAATGTGGCACTATTGCTATGATTGTGTCAGGCTGTGAAGGTCTGTGGGGTGCAGCACTAAAGACTGTGTCAGTGAAGGGCTCTGGGGTGTAAGCACTACTGTGGCACCACCACTGTGGCTGTACCAGACTGTGTAGGGCTGGTAAAAAAAAAACTAAAATAGAACTGCAAAAATAATGTTTATTGGGTACCATTGTGCAAACATTACTATAAGGGTAGTGAGTTGCAGCAGTGTGTAAAAAAAAAAAAGAAAAATATGTATAAGGATCAGTTGATAAAAGAGCAGGAGCAGCAACCCATACTAGTTCTGCACCTGCTGTCAGTCATCATGATGGTATTTCAACATCTACTACAGATGGTCCAGAGGACACAAAATTTAAGACAGGGCACCAGAAATCTAAATATTTCACCTCTAATAATAAAGAGAATGTTTACTGCCAGAAAAACACAACATAAAATTGCCAACATGCAGTGGCAATGAAAGTCTCAAGCCACAGTCTGCTAACATTTTAATCTATATCTGTATAAATGGTCAGATACATTCATAATTTATGTAATGCATGAGATATAACAGATATCTCCTGGTTACAATTCTCCTCCAATCATTTCTATAATCCCCTTACTTTAGCATTAGAAATTATGCCCTGGGCCTGGTGTTTTCCTTGTTCACTCCTCCTCTCAAAAGCTGGCTACACCACCATATCTTTGTCTATAAACATACTGTAGCATAATGTTATATTGTCCCAAGGGAAGGGAAAAAGGGGCGATACCCAAAGCACAGGATATTTATATATGTTAGAGAGGGTAGGTCTTATCCAGAGTGTTAAGATAATAAAGCCCAATACGGGTAAGAAAATTCAAACAACGGAGGTGCTCCCATGAGAATAAAGAGTCAAAGTTTGAGAAAAAAAAGAAAAAGTACTCTTTGTTGTAAATTTACTAAGCTCCGTGTTTGCCTGATTAGGCAAACACAGGAGTGTTTGGTCATTTTTACAAACATGGAAATTTACCAAAGACCAAACACAGGAGTGTTGTATCAAGTAGAAGTTCAAAACACAGATGAACATGGACATGCGATCAAATACACCATCGGCAAACTCGGATGTAGGTTCCATAGACAACACTGAAACACAGGAATTTACCTAGAATCGTGTTTGCAAACACACCCGTGAATTGTGCACACTCTAACCAAAATACACTTAAATAGAAGTCTCCATCAGCGTGTTTAGAGAAGCCAGCACAGATCAGTGAGATCTGTGCAGTGCTTCTCTGTTTAAATGTCACTAACACCCAGGGGCGTATCTACCCATTGGCCAGGATGGCACTCGCCAGGGGCACCAGCCGAGCAGGGGGCGCCGCCTGACGGTGCCACCCTCGGCCAATAGGTGGAATCCCTTATGCCGTAGTGTCTGGCAATAACTGCTGTGCCGAACTGCCTGGGATGGAGGGCGGAGGATTGCTCAGCAGGCAGGAGCTGGCGCGGGTTTCCGACATCGCAAAGCACTACAGGGAAGAAACTGAAAATAAACTACAACCCCCAGCAACCCTTGCTGTCGGGAGCTCCCGGCGGTATGGGCTGCTGGGAGCTGTAGTTTATTTTCAGTTTCTTCACATAGTTTGGTGCGATGCCGGATACCGGCGCAAGCTCCTCCGCCCTCCATCCCAGGCAGCTCGGCACAGCAGGTATTGCCAGACACTACGGCTATCTGCTGGGATATTGTGGGGTGGGGACTAGGGCTATGTGCTGTGTGGGGGGCTATGTGTTATGAGCCACGGCTGTGGCTCATTCCTGTTTTGCAGTTTTGTTCTGTATTTCATGTTATACTTCTGTTTATGTTCCCCGTGGGTGTCATGGGGTGCTCGGAGCTCACCCTTAAGGAGGGGATACTGTTATGAACCACAGGTAGTGGTTCATTCCTATTTTATGTTTATAAAGTTGTCTTGCATGCCAGGATTTCCTGTTGCTCTGTTTTAGAATACTCTTGTCTGCTGCCGCTGGTGAGTCTGTGTAATTGCAGCTTGTTCCCATGTGTTCAGCCTCACCTGGCTGCTAATTGCATCTTGTCAGTTTGGAATCATGCAACAGGGCAGCTGCATGGGATTATTAATTAGGCCTCTCTGTTATATGCTGGCTGACTGCAATTCACAGATGCTGGTGATATTCCTTGGTTTGCAGTCTGCTTGAAGTTTGAGCTGGTTCCTGTCAGTCCCTGTGTTGATTCCTGTGTCAGTCCCTGTGTTGATTCCTGTGTCAGTCCCTGTGTTGATTCCTGTGTCTGATCCCGTGTCCTGCTGTGAGGCGTTCCTGCCCTGAGTTCCAGTGGCTTTGCCTGTCCCTGGTCAAGTCTTCTGGCTTCCTGGTGTCCACCAGTCTGTAGTTTGGGATTCTGCCTGTCCTCCAGTTCTGAGAGTCAGTGTCGGCAGCATTAGAAGTTCCTGTCCGTTTGCCAGTATTCGTACCGGTTCCGTGAGTAGCGGCTCTCCCACGTCCGTTGGCCTAGGCCGCTGTATTCCATTATTGTTTCTGTCCCTGGTGTTTTGCAGAGGGTTCTGCTTATGCTGTCACCGCCGGTACACAAAGGTATTGTGTCGGCGTGTGATCAGCATTTCCTTTGTTGTTCTTTTCCTTTGGCGGTTTCTCCGCACATACTTTAGGTTTTTAGTTAGCTTGTAGCCCCTGGCCTGTTTGCTTAGTTAGAGGTCCTCTTGTTATCATTCTGCCTCGGATTTCCCTTTGTCTCTCATTAAGACCGGGGGGCACCGGAGTTGGGCAGACATAATCCGCCCTTCAAACGTGGCTGCCAAGGGCTCAAGAAACCATAGTCTCGCAAGGGATTTCCGATAGCACGGGTGAGACAACAGAGTTAGGGCGCCAGGGGCTATCCCCTTTCCATTCCTCTTTCCCAGCGTTACGTCCTGGTGCTCTGGACTCACTTCATGAACATCTCCCTTGTTCTGAGCACCAGGAACCTAACATTATCACCAGCCATACCACAAAAAAGAAATAAAACTTTTTTTTCTTTTTTGGCCCAGTCTAGAATCCAGTCCGGTGTTTAGAATCCAGTCCGGTGTTTAGAATCCAGTCCGGTGTTTAGAATCCAGTCCGGTGTTTAGAATCCAGTCCGGTGTTTAAAAAAAAAAAAAAAGTCTTGCCTTGTCTTGTCTTGCCTTGCCTTGCCTTGTCTTGTTTTAAATCCTCCTATGTCTACTATGCAAGCCCTGCAGGCATCTCTCGCAGCCCCGAACTATGTATTCAGTGCTTTGAGACCAGAGCGACTAGAAGTTTTGCAGCAATCCCTAAAGCAACTGCAAAACCTTCTGACTAAAATCTTGCTCATTTTGCCAGAAGTCGTTGAGAATACATCTATCTCTAAAGAGACTCTTGTTCACAGTATGGTGACAAGAGAATCCTCTGGTTTAATTGAAGAGAAAAGGTTTAAAAGTTTTCTGCGGCCCAGGCTCTCAGAAGAGGAGCGTCTGCGTCGCAGAAACTTAAACTTATGCCTATATTGTGGGGGTTTAGGCCATTATCTGCAGACCTGTGAGTTGCGCAAGCCAAAGTGTGGTGACGAGTCTTGCCCTCTGGCCAAGTTGAGTCATGATACAAGACCTACTCCTGTCTCTACTGTGGCAGAGGTACTTGTCACACAACCCACACAAAAAAGCTCTCTGTCCTATAATTGGGGTCCTTGGGCAAGGGAGTCCCATTATAGATTCAGGAATCAAAAGAGAATGTTTCTCTCCTCTCTTGAGGTTCCTGTGGAAGCGGAGTTGCAAGTCCCTGGAGTGGTGCCCGATGCCCAGGTTCCTGGAGTGGTGCCCGATGCCCAGGTTCCTGGAGTGGTGCCCGATGCCCAGGTTCTTGGAGTGGTGCCCGATGCCCAGGTTCCTGGAGTGGTGCCCGATGCCCAGGTTCCTGGAGTGGTGCCCGATGCCCAGGTTCCTGGAGTGGTGCCTGATGCCCAGGGTCCTGGAGTGGTGCCCATAGCCCAGGGTCCTGGAGTGGTGCCCGTAGCCCAGGGTCCTGGAGTGGTGCCCGTAGCCCAGGGTCCTGGAGTGGTGCCCATAGCCCAGGGTCCTGGAGTGGTGCCCGTAGCCCAGAGTGCTGGAGTGGTGCCCGTAGCCCAGAGTGCTGGAGCGGTGCCCGATGCCCAGAGTACTGGAGCGGTGCCCGATGCCCAGAGTGCTGGAGCGGTGCCCGATGCCCAGAGTGCTGGAGCGGTACCCGATGCCCAGAGTGCTGGAGCGGTACCCGATGCCCAGAGTGCTGGAGCGGTACCCGATGCCCAGAGTGCTGGAGCGGTACCCGATGCCCAGAGTGCTGGAGCGGTACCCGATGCCCTAGCTTATAGAGGGACATCAAATATTATAGTTCAGGTGTCCATACCGGAAGGGGTCTCAGAAGCTGTTACCCCAGGTAGGGACTTGAAAAGCGCAACCCTAGAAAGGGTCTCTAAAACCATAGTTCTTGAGGGGAACTCGAGAAGCAAAACCCCAGAAGGGATCTTTGAAGTAATATCCCCAAGTGGGGTCTCGAGAGACGCAGCCCCAAAGAAGGGTCTAGAAGTCGCTTCCCCAGGAAAGAACTTAAGAAGCATAGCATTAGTGGAGGATCTGAACGTTATTGCTTCAGCAAAAGTCCCGGAAGTCATAGTCCCGGGAGAACTTTCGATAATTATCGACTCAGAGAGGGAGGCCGATGGCCCGATCCCAGTCAGGGAGGCCAACGGCCCGGTCCCAGTAAAAGAATCCGAGGTGCTGGCCCCAGCGAGGTTCCCGGAGGCCACTGCCCCAGCGGGGTCCTCGGAGGCCACTGCCCCAGCGGGGTTCTCGGAGGCCACTGTCCCAGCGGGGTTCTCGGAGGCCACTGTCCCAGCGGGGTTCTCGGAGGCCACTGCCCCAGCGGGGTTCCCGGAGGCCACTGCCCCAGCGGGGTTCCCGGAAGTCACTGCCCCGGGTGGGGTTCAGAAAGTCACTGCCCCGGGTGGGGTTCAGAAAGTCACTGCCCCGGGTGGGGTTCAGAAAGTCACTGCCCCGGGTGGGGTTCAGAAAGTCTCAGCCCCGGGTGGGGTTCAGAGAGTCTCAGCCTCGAGTAAGGTCAATAGTGACCAGGTCCTAGCAAAGCACTCCAGTCAGTCAGATGAGAAGGAAACAGATCCTGACTCTGATATCTCAACATCCATAACCTTTGATGGGGACTTCACCCAATTTCTGGCGCTTTTCAAACACTATTACACTATTATGTTGTCTAGACCATTTCTGGGCATCACTTCAGAAAACCTTGGGCTCTATCTGATTTATTCTTTTAGAGGAGAGCCTTCTGAGTGGGCGACCAGCCTAATGAAAGCTGAAGATCCCATTCTTCAGGATCCCCTAGCATTCTGTGATGCAATTGTTAAAAGATACGGTTCCAAAGAAATTGGTTCAGGTTCCTCTAAGTCACCCGTCTTGTCTGCTGAGAGTCCACCAAATACTGTAAACTCGGCACAAGAGTCCCAGCCCGTTGTTTTGACTGCAGGATGTGCTTTTTTGACTTCTTCTTCTAATAATAGTACTTTACCAGAAAGTTCAGCTCCCAAGGGTAAGAGACCTGTCTCTGATTTGAACGCAGCCTTGCTGGGTGGTACCATCAGTTCAGACAGTGTTTGGGGAATTACCTTGGTCAGACCTAAAGAGCTTTGTAAAAAGAAGAAGAAGAAAAAGAAGTAATTTTTGACTCTTGCCTTGATAAAAAAAAAAAGAGAGATTTTTTTTTTCCCTGTCTTGTGTCCAGTGGCCACCATCAAGGGGAGGGCACTGTTACAAGTTGTTGCTACAGCTTGTTTTTTGTTTTCTTGTCTGTTAGACCAGTGTGTCAGGTTTTTTTTTTTGTATCCCTTGTTCTGGATAGTCTGAATTTTGGGGTCTTTTGACCCCTCCTCAAGGGGGGGGGGGGTAATGTTATGAGCCACGGCTGTGGCTCATTCCTGTTTTGCAGTTTTGTTCTGTATTTCATGTTATACTTCTGTCTATGTTCCCCGTGGGTGTCATGGGGTGCTCGGAGCTCACCCTTAAGGAGGGGATACTGTTATGAACCACAGGTAGTGGTTCATTCCTATTTTATGTTTATAAAGTTGTCTTGCATGCCAGGATTTCCTGTTGCTCTGTTTTAGAATACTCTTGTCTGCTGCCGCTGGTGAGTCTGTGTAATTGCAGCTTGTTCCCATGTGTTCAGCCTCACCTGGCTGCTAATTGCATCTTGTCAGTTTGGAATCATGCAACAGGGCAGCTGCATGGGATTATTAATTAGGCCTCTCTGTTATATGCTGGCTGACTGCAATTCACAGATGCTGGTGATATTCCTTGGTTTGCAGTCTGCTTGAAGTTTGAGCTGGTTCCTGTCAGTCCCTGTGTTGATTCCTGTGTCAGTCCCTGTGTTGATTCCTGTGTCAGTCCCTGTGTCGATTCCTGTGTCTGATCCCGTGTCCTGCTGTGAGGCGTTCCTGCCCTGAGTTCCAGTGGCTTTGCCTGTCCCTGGTCAAGTCTTCTGGCTTCCTGGTGTCCACCGGTCTGTCGTTTGGGATTCTGCCTGTCCTCCAGTTCTGAGAGTCAGTGTCGGCAGCATTAGAAGTTCCTGTCCATTTGCCAGTATTCGTACCGGTTCCGTGAGTAGCGGCTCTCCCGCGTTCGTTGGCCTAGGCCGCTGTATTCCATTATTGTTTCTGTCCCTGGTGTTTTGCAGAGGGTTCTGCTTATGCTGTCACCGCCGGTACACAAAGGTATTGTGTCGGCGTGTGATCAGCATTTCCTTTGTTGTTCTTTTCCTTTGGCGGTTTCTCCGCACATACTTTAGGTTTTTAGTTAGCTTGTAGCCCCTGGCCTGTTTGCTTAGTTAGAGGTCCTCTTGTTATCATTCTGCCTCGGATTTCCCTTTGTCTCTCATTAAGACCGGGGGGCACCGGAGTTGGGCAGACATAATCCGCCCTTCAAACGTGGCTGCCATGGGCTCAAGAAACCATAGTCTCGCAAGGGATTTCCGATAGCACGGGTGAGACAACAGAGTTAGGGCGCCAGGGGCTATCCCCTTTCCATTCCCCTTTCCCAGCGTTACGTCCTGGTGCTCTGGACTCACTTCATGAACATCTCCCTTGTTCTGAGCACCAGGAACCTAACACTATGTATGTGCTGGGAGTGGGGAAGACTACTGCTACAGTATGTGCTAAGGGCGGACTACAGCTATGTGCTGGGAGGGGGCTGGGGACTATGGCTATGCGCTTGGGGAGGTGAGGGGCTATGTGCAGGGAGGGGGACTATAGCTATCTATGCTGGCCGGGAACTATTGTTATGTGATGGGAGGGGGGTGGGGACTACTGTATGACTGTGTTGGGAGAGGTGGAGACTACGGCTATTTGCTGTGGGGACTACGGCTATTGCTTGGAGAGGTGGGCAGGCTATGGCTATTTACTGGGAGAGGACTATGGCTATGTGCTGGGAGGGGAATGGGGACTATGACTGTGCTGGGAGGGGGAAAATAACTGTGCTGTGTTCTGGTGGGGGCTATGGCTATGTGCTGAGGGGTGACTACAGCTATGTACATTTGAATAGGAGAGTTAGGTAGTGCCAGTGATGTAAGTATGGTGGTACTGCGTACCGGTAAGAAATTCCCAGCTGGTATGCAGTACCACCGGGCCGCCACCTCGCAGACATCGTGGAGAGAGGAGAGCGCAGCATGTGCCTCTCCTCTCCTGCCCCCTTCAGTCCGTAGACCATCGGTTTCTCCCCCCTTTGAGTCTGGCGGCTGTGGCGGCGTGTACTCAAACGGCGGTTCATGAGCCAATCAGAGCTTGTGGACTGGCAGCCAATCAGGAGCCACTGCTGCTGGACCCCGAGCTCTAATTGGCTCGTGGACCGGTGCCAGCTACAGGACGCCACCACCACCGCAGGAGACCAGACTGAGGGCAGGAGAGGCACGTGCTGCACTCTCCTCTCCCTGACAGCAGCAGCAGACAGTGCCGGCCCCAGGCAGCAGCAGCATCAATGGTGAGTTGCACTACTGGGGGCATATCTGGCACCGTGGGGGCATGTGTATCCGTCAATGTGGGGGCATATCTGGCAACATGGGGGTATATCTAACAACATGGGGGAATATGTGTATCTGGCACTGTGGAGGCATATCTAGCATTGTGGGGGAATGTGTATCTGGCAATGTTGGGGCAGATCTGGCACTGTGGTGACATATGAGTATCTGGCCCTGTGGGGGCATATCTAGCATTGTGGGGCATATCTGGCCCTGTGGGGGCATGTGTGTATCTGGCACTGTGGAGGCATATGTGTATCTGGCACTGTGTGGGCATATGTGTATCTGGCACTATTGGGGGCATATGTGTATCTGGCACTGCACTATTGGGGTCATATGTGTATCATGCCCCCATTTTCATTGGCCATGCCTATGTGGCCACACCCATTTTTTGGCATGTGCGCACACACAGTACCACTAAGATTTTTTTCTACTTACACCACTGGGTAGTGCGCTGCGCTGCACTTCTTTGTACTACTATTTGATTATACTACCTGGCCTTGGGTGGCATTGCCTCCTCAGCCAGGCCAGGCACTGCTGATGTCTCCTCAGTGTTATAAGAATTACTGTGTGGGCATAATGTGTAAAGGGAACTGCTACTGTGTGGGCATGATGTGTATAAGGGTTACTACTGTGTAGCGTAATTTGAATTGGGGGAACTATTGTATGGTCATGCCTCTTTCCCACAAGATCATGTGCCTTTTTCGCACATGCACCTTCCCTATTTCAAACATGGGGGGCGCCAGTCCCTTACTTTGCCAGGGGCGCCCAGACCCCTAGATACACCCCTGCTAACACCCCTTTAACATCGCCAAAAATTACTCGGTATATTGTAGGGTCAACTAGGGTGGAGGAGCGATGTGAAAGGGTTAGGTTGAAATATCCGGGTCAAGCAACCTGGCTTTTCAACCTGGTAATAAAGAAGGGTTTTACATTGGTTATTCCAGTGTCAGGGGTGGTGTGAACAGATTACCCAGGTTGATGCGATCTTGGATCCGTTCATACTATGGAGGAGGCGGTTGGGGGTGATCTCAAGTGCCGCCTCTGCACCCGCCCCTGATGACATCAGCACCACTCCAATGGCAAGCCAACCTGGCATATTGCCAGGTCAGGTTTCTAGTCTGAAAGGGGTCTCATTACTGGTCGCACCCGGGAGGACCTGTGTACAATTCCCAGGTGCGACCCGCGTTTGCAATCTGAAAGGGGTATGAATGGTTAAAATTCAGGAAAATTCAGAAGCATAACCAGCCCTGGGCTCCCTAAATTGGTCCTGATTGAAAAAAAATACAGGGGAAAAATTGTGTAGGGTACCCTGTATTTATTGGACCAGTACCGGTCTCTTGGAGTCACCCATATTTTTATAACCAGCATCGGGCTACAATAGCCAGTGAGATAGCCACAGCCAGGGGACATGCTTATACGGGCCCCCGTGGACATATCGTTAACCCCCCTAACTAGTCAGCCCTGGCCGGGGTGTCCTGCGTTATAATGTTGGAAAGTTGTTTCATTACTCTGTTAGTAGGACTTTTCGGGTTTTTTTTTTATAAAGTCCCTCAATATAGTTAATAGCTTGAAAATAGTTTATTTTGTCCAACCATTTAAAGAGTAACTGTCCCCTTATGGAGTATGGGCTAAGTCAATATTCAGATTAAATGCAAGTTACATATTTACTAGGAATCAGTGACCTCACAGAGCAGAGGCAATGAGAAATGGACAGGACATACAATGAATGTCTACTACCTGACCTCCGTTTCACACTGGAAGCAGACTCCGCCATGTTTCTTATTATTTGGATGTTACACAGTTGTATTTGCATATATGTTTATGTGTCATATTCTTGCATGTAGATGATATCAGGTCCTACCTATTGTCAGTGGCAATCTATCAACTTGGATTCAAAGATAAAAAAAATATATATTAGAATCTAGATAAAATAGGCCAAGCTTCTTCCGTGTGTGCTTATGGTTATTACTGAGCTGTAGGCACTGTATATGTAAACATCTGCCTTGCAGAGCTGAATAAAGGCAGACCATGCTTGAAGAAGATTGCTGCTGCATGACACCTTGCAGAACATTAAGGAGGATGGGTGTATATTCAATGGGTGGGTCAGGGACATAGGAGATGTATTAGCTTCAGTGGGGAGGATAATTAGCAGTATAAGGGTACATTAGGGTTATTGCAGGGGTTGGTCAGCAACATGTAAGGTACACTATGATTAGTATGTGGCTTAAGTAATAAGGGTTTTATCAGGGATAATATAGTAGATGATCAGAACTGTTATTCTGTTAACTGTCACTAATAACTGTGCCTATAATATACTCTACAGTGGGCATGCAGAGTGCACCACATAAAGGGTTTTGTATATGTATGTACACCTGATTAACCCAAACATACCACTTTATATGTCCCTTCACCGCTCACAAGGACTGAGCCCACAGTACACTAAAGACAACGTTCTCCGTGAAAAGGGTTAACAGACAAATCTTCCTATAGCCTATTTAAATCCACGCCGAATGCAGTCGGATCCAAGTCATTTCCGCACATTATCATACACTTTCTGCTTCATTTATTTTGCTCTGTCCCTGGAAAAATTGTGTGTCTTATTTTCAGTGTGATTACATTTTCATCATGACATATTCGCAGCCTCAGACAATGGGGCCGCAGCTCTCTGAGCTGACTCATGGAAGTGGGAGCTATTGAGTACGCAAAGAAAAAAAAAATCTGTCCAGCTCAGAGCGTGCAAGGAATCCATAACTTGCAAGGCAAGAAAAAACAGAGGCAGCAGTGTACGGAGAGGGAGCAAAATACAGAGGGGGGGAGAGAGTGGCGAAAGTGAAATAATAATAAAAAAGAACAGGGAGAAAGAATCAAGGTGCTGAAAGGAGAATGCAACAGTAAAGAATGAAGTAGAAAAATACTAGAAAATAGAAGGAATAGCTACAGAATAGAAATATTAGTGATAGAATAAAACAGTACATACAAAGCACGAGCCAGCAGCGAAAGCAAGGTAGAAGACAAGGGAGGAGTGTGAGACAGGCAGCTCAAGGGGTGATAGATCAAAAAAATGAATGAGTGAAAGTAGAAATGGTGATAGGGAAAGGGAGGGGTGAATACAGCGGAAACGAAAGGTTGCAAGGATTTGGCCCAGGGCAATAGTTGAATAGAGAGAGGTGAACATATAAAGGGGCCTGATTCAGAGATGTACTTATATCCGATATTAATGTAAATCTCTGATGTTTAATGATCTGCACACGTGCATGAGCTATACTGCGTATGTGCAGATCTGGTCCTAAAAGGTAGATAGCAGTTTTCAAAAGCTGCAGCATGTTTGGCATGCTGCTGTTTGAGGGCGACAATGGAAAGCATACTGCCCCATTTTCTGGGCATGCCACAGCAAGTGGCTGTCTTCTTGGATGCACTGGACTCCAGTGACGTGCGGTGGGGTGAGGCAGAACCTCTCCTGTTATACTAATGTATATGCCAGAGTTTTGACTACATAAAGTATATGAAAAATACAAAGAATATATCAGAAATATCTTCTTTGTATTATACTAATCATTTATATAGTCAAAAGTCTGCACTAAAAGTCTATGGCAGGTGAGGCAGTGCCTTGCCTGCCTATCTTTTCCACACATCTCTGATCAAAACTCACCAAATTTCCAACAATATATACTGCTGTACCTGTGTATAATGCCCACATGTATATACTGCTGTGCCTGTGTATAATGCCCACATATATATACTGCTGCACCTGTGTATAATGCCCACATGTATATACTGCTGCACCTGTGTATAATGCTCACATGTATATACTGCTGCACCTGTGTATAATGCCCACATGTATATACTGCTGCACCTGTGTATAATGCCCACATGAACACTTTTGGCTCATATATTGTGTGTAAATCTGGCTCTGGTACTAGCCAGTGCCTCCTAAGCCATTTACCTCACCGCATGTCCCTGCTGGCCTTGGCAACGTGATTTTGCTGGACATCCTAAGTTATCTGAGGGTTACTCAGATGTCCGTGCAGTTGATCCAATACGCATCCTTTTATGTAAGAGGCCTCCTGTGGCTTTTGCATAATTTGGCACAGCTTCGGAGTACAAAGACGCAGTGGCTGTACCATTAGCTCTAAATCAGCCCCTACGATCAATGAAACAGATGGGCAAATAGAGAACAGTTATTAAAAATAAAGCTTTCATAAAGGGATGGAAGGATGGTTCACAGACATTTCTGAAAGTAAAGAGGAACGGAGTGACATCAGGGAAGGAAATGCGATATGCAAAAAGAGATTAAAGATTTTTTATTTTATTTTTCTTTGTAAAAAGAAATAAACAGAGAAATGTAACTGTGAGAGAGACCAGTATAGTAGGGGAAGCTATAAGCCGCCTCTGTCCACACTTCAATAGCTGGCCTCCTCATGCATTATACAATAAGCGGGCTGGCAGTGCCCTTGATGTGTGTTTATGCACAGACTGTGTGCTACCTGTCTCTGCATCCTTTATCTTTACCGAGCAGCCCTGACTCTTCAAGCAATGGAGCGCAGACTGAAATCACACCATGGCAGGTGGCTCTCTACTGGCTGAACCAGAAGACCCCAGAGACAGACACATAATACAAGACTAAGGACACTGTCATTAAAAAAAGGCTTGTCCTGCCTCTACCATAGTGCATGCATTATATGGATAAAGCAAGGGGAAAAGTTTGGGAAAGAAGACATGCGGATGATACTGCTTCAATAACCAGGCTATCAACCAGGGGGCTCATTTATCAAGCCTTGGAGAGTGATAATAAATACCAGTCAATCATCTCCTAACTGCCATGTTACAGGCTGGGTTAGGAGCTGATTGGTTGGTACTTTATCACTGTGCTATTTATCACTCTCCAAAGCTTGATAAATCTGGGCATTTATTTCTTGTAGTGAGGAATCTTGTTTCTATTGGTTTATTTTGTTATCCCAACGTCACAGGTAATTTTAGATATGCTGAGCACATTATTCCTACAAAATTTAATTAGGATTAGTTACTTTAACATTGAAACATATAATATGATCCCAAAAAGGACACCGCAGAATCATCTACAACAACTTCCAATCTACTTGTTTGACATACAAGCACAGTGTGTTAATGCTGGGGAAATACTGACTGACCCAAATCCAATATGCAACTGGTAAGTATTCACCAAGGAGTTTCAGCTTCACTTCTACTTCATTATTCTATTAGTCCCAGTCGGCAGATCTGACAGTCTTGAGTGGTTCAGTTTCATTGAAAACTGAACACACCAGAACTTTGGTGTTCCAAATCGACCAGAGTCCCTGCTCGGGTCACTTTGGGGTTCCGAGTCAAACAGAGTCCTGGCTTGGTATTTCCATTAAGTACTGATCTTGGATCAAAAAAAAACAAAAACAAATCGTGTGTGTTGTGGACTGCATGTAAGTGCCTCCCTTGTGTTTTTAGGTGCCATTTCACATTGGAATTGACTGAAAATGATTGTAAATGTACTATATATAGGAACAAAAACAGGCCCAAATTACATGATTTTAGCTGTTTTTGTAAATTTTTAGGACATCCAGGTGCAGATCCAAAACCAAAACACTTGAGGTTAGTTTTGCCAAAACCAAAAAATAGGTGTCTGTGCACATCTTTAATAATACAGCTGCTTTTCACAAATGCACATGTTGCTCAATTAAGATCTAGCGTAGCTCTGTATCATGAATCATCGATGATAATCACGTCAGCAAGGATGCTTTAGTGTGCATGCAACTGTCACTGCCAAGTGCTAAAATGAGCACGTTTAAGAAAAAGCAGAGCCATACACATGATTGCCCAAGGAAACATATAAGAATGTGTACACCTGAACCAACAGGAAGCTTCCATCAAAAGCTGGAGTAACAAAAGCCAACAAAGCCTTAACACTGTATTCCATTATTATATGCATAATTACTTTAACTTTTTTTCTATGACTTTCTAGTGAATGTTATGAGTACATTATATTGTAAGTGTAGAGATTATAGGTACATTAGGATATATTGCGTGTTATGATTTTCTTTTGAAGTTAGGTTATAAGTCTGCCCCACATAGATCAAACAAATGTTAATTTCACTCAGAAGAAGAGGTTCAGTGTAGTTCATTAGAAAGTATTTCTCTTAGGACATCCTGTGACCAGGAGACACAATTAACTTAACAGGTAATCATAAACAAAGCATTTTCTATGTGGCTGTATATTGATTGCCTGAACATGTCAAGTTGGCACCTAATACTGCAATAATATGCAGGGATAAACAGACAGCCATCTAATGAAAAAGTGCACTTAAACTTCAAACAGAGAACAAAGACCGTATACATATGTTATCTATTTTGATGGAAAATTTATATTTCTACAATAGCTAGGAGCTTTAGACATCATAAAAATATACCTGATGTTAGTGTGTTGGTTAGGTGTAATTTGGGAATCACTAGGATGTATGGGTTGGGAGAAATTGGGTATCTAACCAATCAAATCTTCTAGCTATGTCGTATTTACAATCATATTATAGTTTAAATAATGAAGATTAATGTGAGTATACAATATTTCATGTAGTTATTACTGCACTACACTGCATGGTAGTTTGTGTCACCAAGTTTTTAGGGTCCTCTGGCCCATTGTTTCCAAGGGTGGTTTGTGGCAGTTAGCAAGAGGTTTATGGTGCCACAGGCAGATAGAATATTTATTGCAAGCATTATATTAGATTCTGCCCTCACTGCATCAGGACTTGGGTATCTGGGAGATCGCAGTCCTGACACTAATGTAATACAGTCTACTCTAGGTGATTCAAATCACTACCACTGGCCACAGTCAGAATGCAAACTCAGGGATACCTACTGGGGTCGCTGACAGTAATTATATTTTCATTATTACAAGGCTTATATACCCGTCCATTCTGTTTGCACAACAACTGGTGGCAGAGCTTTAAAGGAATGACTTATAGGCAATAACTACTAAATAAACCATGGCACTCACTGGTTTAGCAAATAGATGGGTTGTTCCCTATTACCTAATGCTTGGTGATGATAATTCCAAGGGCAGCTAATTTTCTCTACATCAAACTCCTACTACAGCTCTTCTGTAGTGATCTCCTGTAATCTTATGAATAGATTGAGTCCTCTATACGAAGTAGGTAGAAAGGAGATAATATTTTTAAAAAGTAGACAACCCCATTCTAAATGGTAGAGGACATTCAGTCGGTATACAGATGATAGGTCAACAATAATAAAGTTGACAGTCAATAGATCGACCACCATTGGTCGACATGCATTAGGTAGACATGGACAAAATGTCAACATTTGCAAGAGGTCGATATGTCAATGGTCAACACTGGGAAATGCCAATGGTCGACACTGGGAAATGCCAACATGCATTTTTTACATAATTTTTCTTTCAAGTTTTTCATACTTTACCATCCACGTGGACTATGATTGTGAATAGTAACCTGGTCCGAGGCACCTAGCATGTTGAGCAAAGTGAGCCATGCAAGGGGATGTGGTGCACTAATTGGGGTTTACAATCATTTTACAGAGAAATAGACACCAAAAACAGAGAAAAAAAAGCAATGTCGACCTTTCCCTATGTCAACCTGTACCATGTCGACCTTTTGTCAATGTCAACCATTTTCCTATGTCGGCCTTGTGCCTGTCCACCTTTTGGGGTCGACCTAGACACTTGACTTTTTTAAGGTCGACCCATTGATCCATAAACATTCAGTTCTGTTGCGGATGGCAAATGTTTGGTTATGACCCTGTTTTAATTGTTCACATATGAATATATAGACTATACATTAATGTGATATGCTAACAAAGCTTAGAAAAACTTATATCTTACATAAACTTTTACATTGAATGAACTTAACTGCAGGTCCTCATAGAGGCAGTACCAACCTTGTCTGGCATGGGACCATACCTGGCACCCTAGCCTGCAATCCTCCATCATTCTGTACTGGGGCTCTGAATCCAGCCCAGTGCGCCTACATATTCCCTCCCCCCTCCTCCCGCCCCTCCCCCCACACACACACTTAACAGTGGCATCTTCCACTTCTCCTGTATCAAAACACTGACATCCAATGGACAAATTAATATAAAAATAGGCAAAATGTCCTTTTTTGATGCTATCAGGAGAGCCGTTGATGTTCTTTGTGCACTTATGCAAATTATAAAGAGGGACATCAATAATACTTACATTTTTTCCGTTAAACAAGTTTACAAGTAATGAGATACATGTCTGAGGTCAGTGAGGAGAAATGGCTGTACCTTGCAGCCTTGTGTAAGGGTTTTTGCTAATAAACAGCATTATATTGTAGCTATGCAGGAAAACTATACATCATTTAAGCCTTATTTATTTGCAAAGTATTGCAGCAGAGCTAAAAAAGCACAAGCTAAATTCAAGTTTTAACTCTGATTTCACTTAAGTTTATTAAGTATCTAATTGCTGAAATAGCTTATGAAGCATATGATTTGCATACATACTTCTCCTTGAAAAAGCAATTGAATTAAAATTAAGATTATGAAGTACTGCAACAGCCAGCTGCTGAGAGAAGCTTTCCACCCTACTAGAGAACTTAATGTGGGCCTAATTCATAGATGTACTGTATTGAAATTTCATATTTACGTACATCTCCAATGTCTGCATATCTGTGCATGTGTAGGAGCCGCACTGCATATATGCAGAACTGTTTGTGTTTGTACCATGTCAGTCGCACTGCCCCAAAACCGCAGTATAATTGACATGCTGCTGGCATTTGGGGGCAGTGATGGGGTGGAAACACGGAAAATGGGGGTGTGTAGATCCTGTTTTCTGGGCGTGCACCGTTGGAAGTAGCTTCACTGGCTTCGGCAACGCAATTTCACTGGACATCCTGAGTAACCTGAGAGTTATTCAGATGTCTTTGGTCACACAGTTGATCAGAGTAAGATGGCAGTGGGCGTCTTATTACTTAAGATGCTTCCTGCGGCTTTTGCATATTTTAGCACAGTCATTGTGTACAAAGTCACAGTGGCTGTGCTATAGTATCAATCTCTTAAAAAGGCCCTGTGTTACATAATCATTATAATGAAAATGCAACATAAATGTTTAATATTTAGCTTTCACACAATGGCGACACTCAAGATGATGACACCCGGTACGGTACTATGAAGTTGGCGCACGTGGAACGGGGCGAGACCTCGTGCACATGAAGCCATGCCTTCTGGTGTGTGACATATTGGTGGCATGATCGAGTGTCACATCCCTGTTTTCGTCACGCTGGAAGCTTGCACATTTCTCCGGGACCCTACCTGCACAGTGCTCGGTAAGGGGGTAACACCAAAACAGCAGAGCACCTCTGCTATTTTGGTGTCACCAGAGTCAGAACTCTGGGAGGCAACGGAGTCAGCTGCCGCCGGGCTCCTGCTTTGAAGGGGGGCACCTCTCCTCCTGTTTCATGTGTTCAGCGACATTAATCAATTAAGTTAATTGACAGCAGCCGGTATGTCTTCCGTAGCCAACTTCCCCACTAGTCACTACACCTTACAAATCACACCCTCTTTATTATAGATACATTGGAAGCAGACACCTTACTGATGAAGCTATTTGCTCCTATAAAGGAAACATGAGAATTCTAACTATATGAAGTTATTTCTCTGACAATTACAAGTAACTTCATATAGTTAGAATTCTCACACTTCCTGTGCAAGAGCAAATATCTCCATCAGTAAGGTGCATGCTTCCAGTGTAATAGGTTGTGGGTTCTAATCCTGGGTATGACACTTGCAAATTAATTGTCAGAGAAATAATCAGCATTGTGAGTGATTGAGCAGATCTATGTAGTGTGTGGCTGGACCACCACATAGATCTGCCTAGTTGCAACGGTTTTGTAGTAGCTTCATATAGTTACAATCTGCAGGCTTGCTTGCTATGGAGGAAGAAATATGTATGTGTGTGTATATATATATATATATATATATATATACACACACACACTGCTCAAAAAAATAAAGGGAACACTTAAACAACACAATGTAACTCCAAGTCAATCACACTTCTGTGAAATCAAACTGTCCACTTAGGAAGCAACACTGATTGACAATCAATTTCACATGCTGTTGTGCAAATGGAATTGACAACAGGTGGAAATTATAGGCAATTAGCAAGACACCCCCAATAAAGGAGTTGTTCTGCAGGTGGTGACCACAGACCACTTCTCAGCTCCTATGCTTTCTGGCTGATGTTTTGGTCACTTTTGAAAGCTGGCGGTGCTTTCACTCTAGTGGTAGCATGAGACGGGGTCTACAACCCACACAAGTGGCTCAGGTAGTGCAGCTCATCCAGGATGGCACATCAATGCGAGCTGTGGCAAGAAGGTTTGCTGTGTCTGTCAGCGTAGTGTCCAGAGCATGGAGGCGCTACCAGGAGACAGGCCAGTACATCAGGAGACGTGGAGGAGGCCAACAACCCAGCAGCAGGACCGCTACCTCCGCCTTTGTGCAAGGAGGAACAGGAGGAGCACTGCCAGAGCCCTGCAAAATGACCTCCAGCAAGCCACAAATGTGCATGTGTCTACTCAAATGATCAGAAACAGACTCCATGAGTGTGGTATTAGGGCCCGACGTCCACAGGTGGGGGTTGTGCTTACAGTCCAACACCGTGCAGGACGTTTGGCATTTGCCAGAGAACACCAAGATTGGCAAATTCGCCACTGGCGCCCTGTGCTCTTCACAGATGAAAGCAGGTTCTCACTGAGCACATGTGACAGACGTGACAGAGTCTGGAGATGCCAAGGAGAACGTTCTGCTGCCTGCAATATCTTCCAGCATGACCGGTTTGGCAGTGGGTCAGTAATGGTGTGGGGTGGCATTTCTTTGGGGGGCCGCACACATACGCACACGCAGGGGGGGTTTCCGAGTACCTAGAAACCCCCCCTGCACGTTGATCCATCGTCTCAGCTGACAGTTAATCATAGCCACAAAGAGACTGTGCGGTGCGGCTGCCGGCAGCTGCCTCCACTAACTGAGGAGAGGACGGAGGCAGGCTGGCTGAATGTATGGGGAGCAACAGTAGCTGCAGAGGAAGCTGCAGCTCCTCCCAGGCAGACCTCCCACGTGACAGAGCTGGCCGGCCGGGTGAGGCAGGATGGAAACGTTTGCAGTGTACTGCAGCTGAGCACAGGTATATGTTTTAAGTGCAGGGGGGGGGGGGCTTAGTTGCCGGGTGAGGAACCCACTGTCATGGTGTTTGGAAGGGGGGGGGGGGGGTGAGGGGAGTGTGCTGTGTGTTTATAATCTACGTGTGTATCATGTGCTGTGTGCAATTGTGCATGTATCCTATGTGTGTATCATGTGCTGTGTGCATGTATCCTATGTGTGTATCATGTGTTGTGTGCATGTATCCTATGTGTGTATCGTGTGCATGTATCCTATGTGTATCCTGTGCTGTGTGTATGTCTCCTATGTGTGTATCCTGTGCTGTGTGTATGTCTCCTATGTGTGTATCATGTGCTGTGTGTATGTCTCCTATGTGTATCATGTGCTGTGTGCTTGTATCCTATGTGTATATCATGTGCATGTATCCTATGTGTGTATCCTGTGCTGTGTGTATGTCTCCTATGTGTGTATCATGTGCTGTGTGTATGTCTCCTGTGTGTATCCTGTGCTGTGTGCATTTATCCTATGTGTGTATAGTAACATAGTAACATAGTATCTGAGGTTGAAAAAAGACAATTGTCCATCGAGTTCAACCTATTTGTGGTGTCCTCTGCATGATGATTTGACTAAATAGTAACTATAATGCATGACTATGCACCATACCCCTGGATATCCTTATCCAATAGGAATTTATCTAACCCATTCTTAAAGATGTTGACAGATTCCGCCATTACAACTCCCTCGGGCAGGGAATTCCAAACACGTATTGTCCTTACCGTGAAAAAGCCTTTACGCCGTATTGTGCGGAATCTCCTCTCCTCTAACCTGAGCGAGTGTCCACGAGTCCTCTGTGTTGATCTAACCAAAAACAGGTCCCGCGCAAGCTCTGAGTATTGTCCCCTTATATATTTGTAGATGTTGATCATATCCCCTCTTAGTCTCCGCTTTTCCAATGTAAACATGCCTAGTCTTTCAAGCCTTTCCTTGTATTCCATCGTCTCCATGCCCTTAATTAGTTTGGTCGCCCTCCTTTGTACCTTTTCAAGCTCCAGGATATCCTTTTTGTAGTACGGTGCCCAGAACTGTACACAGTATTCAAGGTGTGGCCTCACTAGTGATTTATATAATGGGAGTATAATACTATCGTCCCTAGCATCAATACCCCGTTTTATGCATGCTAATATCTTATTAGCCTTCTTTGCTGCAGTCCTACTTTGGGTACTACTGCTTAGCTTGCTATCTATGAGGACACCTAAGTCCTTTTCCAGTACAGAATCCCCTAGTTTTACCCCATTTAGTAGGTAGGTGTAATTTTTGTTCTTGTTACCACAGTGCATTACCTTACACTTGTCTGTGTTGAAGCGCATTCTCCATTTGGCTGCCCATGCTTCTAATTTAACTAAGTCGTTCTGAAGAGACTCGGCATCCTCCTCTGTATTTATAGCCTTACACAATTTGGTATCATCTGCAAAAATTGACACCATGCTCTCTAGACCTTCTGTTAGGTCGTTAATGAAAATATTGAACAATAGCGGTCCTAATACTGAGCCTTGCGGCACACCACTTAGCACTTCAGTCCAAGTTGAAAAATATCCATTAACCACAACGCGCTGCTTCCTATTATCTAACCAGTTTTTGACCCAAGTGCATATTGTGCTTCCTAGCCCTGATTCTTGTAGCTTGTATATAAGTCTCATGTGTGGTACAGTATCAAACGCTTTGGCAAAGTCTAAAAAGATTACATCCACGTCTTTACCCTGATCTAGGTTTGCGCTTACTGTTTCATAAAAGCCAAGTAAGTTGGTTTGACAGGATCTGTCCTTCATAAACCCATGTTGATTCCTATCATGTGCTGTGTGCATGTATCCTTTGTGTGTATCGTGCTGTGTGTATGTATCCTATGTGCGTATCATGTGCTGCGTGTATGTATCCTATGTGTGTGTATGTGCTGTGTATGTATGTATCCTATGTGTGTATCATGTGCTGTGTATATGTATCCTATGTGTGTGTATGTGCTGTGTGTATGTATGCATGCTATGTGTGTATATGCTGTTTGTATGTATGCTCTCTGTGTGTATGTATACATGCCCTGTGTGTATGGATGCATGTATGCTCTTTGTGTGTGTGTGTGTGTGTGTGTGTGTGTGTGTGTGTGTGTGTATGTATACATGCTCCGTGTGTGTGCATCTGCAGTGTGTAAGTTTGATCAGTGTAGTTATGTATATATGTTTTTGTAAGTACGCCATGCATGCATGTATGTATGCTGTGTGTAAGTATGTGTGTATATGTACAGAAGTGTGTGTATATATATATGTATATATATATATATATATATATATATAAAACACAACATATGTACATGCATACGTGAACAGAAACCCCCCCAAGAAAATCCTGTGTTTGCCCCTGGCACAGCCCTCCATGTGCTCGCCAGAGGTAGCCTGACTGCCATTAGGTACCGAGATGAGATCCACAGACCCCTTGTGAGACCATATGCTGGTGCGGTTGGCCCTGGGTTCCTCCTAATGCAAGACAATGCTAGACCTCATGTGGCTCGAGTGTTATAGCGGGTTCCTGCAAGACGAAGGCATTGATGCTATGGACTGGCCTGCCCGTTCCCCAGACCTGAATCCAATTGAGCACATCTGGGACATCATCTCTCGCTCCATCCACCAACGCCACGTTGCACCACAGACTGTCCAGGAGTTGGCGGATGCTTTAGTCCAGGTCTGGGAGGAGATCCCACAGGAGACCATCCGCCACCTCATCAGGAGCATGCCCAGGCATTGTAGGGAGGTCATACAGGCACATGGAGGCCACACAGACTACTGAGCCTCATTTTGAATTGTTTTAAGGACATTACATCAAAGTTGGATCAGCCTTTAGTGTGTTTTTCCACTTTATTTTTGAGTGTGACTCCAAATCCAGACCTCCATGGGTTAATAAATTTGATTTCCATTGATAATTTTTGTGTGATTTTGTTGTCAGCACATTCAACTATGTAAAGAACAAAGTATTTAATAAGAATATTTCATTCATTCAGATCTAGGATGTGTTATTTTAGTGTTCCCTTTTTTTTTTTGAGTAGTGTATACAGGTTGAGTATCCCATATCCAAATATTCCGAAATACGGAATATTCCGAAATACGGACTTTTTTGAGTGAGATTGAGATAGTGAAACCTTTGTTTTCTGATGGCTCAATGTACACAAACTTTGTTTAATACACAAAGTTATTAAAAATATTGTATTAAATGACCTTCAGGCTGTGTGTATAAGGTGTATATGAAACATAAATGAATTGTGTGAATGTATACACACTTTGTTTAATGCACAAAGTTATAAAAAATATTGGCTAAAATGACATTCAGGCTGTGTGTATAAGGTGTATATGTAACATAAATGCATTCTGTGCTTATATTTAGGTCCCATCACCATGATATCTCATTATGGTATGCAATTATTCCAAAATACGGAAAAATCCCATATCCAAAATACCTCTGGTCCCAAGCATTTTGGATAAGGGAGACTCAACCTGTATATATACATGGGGGGCACCAATGTTTTCCTTGCCTCCGGGCAACTGGGACAAACCTACGCCACTGGATATCACCTCCTCAGATGGTGTCACCTGGTGCGACCCACACCTTCATAGTGACTCGACTTTTTTCACATACTGTGGCCTTGTTTTTCTGAGCAAATTTGCTAGATTTCTTTAACTTAGTTACACTACAGACCAGAATTGAAGACAAAGTGAATTACAGCTGATATAAAAACACTATTAAGGCCCATATAGACGGAAGAGATGTGTGCTGAGCGAACCGCTCAGCACACATCTCTCCCCCCGCTCAGCACAGCGCAATGTGTGCTGAGCGATGAGGGGGAGGACGGGGGGCCGGTCATTTCACCCAGCGGGTGAAATGAGCGAGGTGCTAGATTGGCCTGCATGCAGGCCAATCTAGCTCCGGCGATAGCGATGTGTGGGGCCGTGCATCGCTATCGCTGAGGGGGGTACACACGAGTGATCTGTGCTTAAAATCTAAGCAATCTAGTCAGATTGCTTAGATTTTAAGCATGGATCTCTCCGTGAGTACCCCCCTTTAATTAAAATTCCAGGTTTTTGTGTTATCTGAGATAAAGAGAAACCATGGGGGTCATTCCGAGTTGTTCGCTCGCAAGCTGCTTTTAGCAGCATTGCACACGCTAAGCCGCCGCCTACTGGGAGTGAATCTTACTTTATCAAAATTGTGAACGAAAGATTAGCAGAATTGCGAATAGACACTTCTTAGCAGTTTCTGAGTAGCTCCAGACTTACTCGGCATCTGCGATCAGTTCAGTTAGTGTCGTTCCTGGTTTGACGTCACAAACACACCCAGCGTTCGCCCAGACACTCCTCCGTTTCTCCAGCCACTCCCGCGTTTTTCCCAGAAACGGTAGCGTTTTTTCGCACACACCCATAAAACGGCCAGTTTCCGCCCAGAAACACCCACTTCCTGTCAATCACATTACGATCACCAGAACGAAGAAAAAACCTCGTAATGCCGTGAGTAAAATACCTAACTGCATAGCAAATTTACTTGGCGCAGTTGCACTGCGGACATTGCGCATGCGCATTAGCGACTAATCGCACCGTTGCGAGAAAAAAATAACGAGCGAACAACTCGGAATGACCCCCCCATGTTAGACCTTTTTCCATGGTTAATGTGAATTTATAACCTACCACACAGAAGGCAGAAACAAATTGTAATTTTTTTTCAGAAAAAGAGTGAATTATAAAACCTACAATAAACTGATTGCATAAATGAGCATACCTATAAACTACTACTTTGTTTAATTATATTTTCAGTTTATTCTTTTTTTTTTTAGGTCTCTGTCACCTTCACACCCATGGACTTTATAATTCTATCCAATTCTTTCTTGCAAGAAATGTTGAAGGTCCAACAAATTCATAGGTTTTCAATGAGACTCAGCTCTGGTTTCTCACTGGGCCATTTTTCCTTTTCTGTAGTGGTTCCTAGGTTGGCCTGGATGTGTTCTTTAGAGCGTGAGAATTCCTCTTCGTCGTCAGCTTTCTTTCATTGGCCAGTAATTTGAAGCAATTCATTAATCTTTCTAGCCCACAGGTTCTCAAACTCGGTCCTCAGGACCCCACACAGTGCATGTTTTGCAGGTCTCCTCACAGAATCGCAAGTGAAATAATTAGCTCCACCTGTGGACCTTTTAAAATGTGTCAGTGAGTAATTAATACACCTGTGCACCTGCTGGGTTACCTGCAAAACATGTACTGTGTGGGGTCCTGAGGACCGAGTTTGAGAACCACTGTTCTAGCCTAACTATAGCGCTTGTCCGATCTGCAGAGTAGCCCACAGTGTAATGCATAGTAGGAATGGCGTGCTTGGAGTGTGCTTAGCAGTCTTTGAGTCAAACATATCTTTTAGAATTAAGGACAAAAAGTTCAGCTTTGGTCTTATCAGATCATAAGACATTTTTCCACATAGTTTAGGCCGGGTGACTGTAGTAGTGCTAAATTTAAAATTGCCTGGATGTTCTTTTTTGTGAAAATTGGCTTCCATTTTGTCACCCTACTCCATATCCTAGACATACAGTATATAGGAGATTGTTGTCACATGCATTGAGTGACCAGCTCCTGACACAAATTCCTTTAGCACCTTTAGCACCTACAATGTTGCTTTAGGGCACTTGGTTATCTCACTGATGTGTTTTTTGTTCTTGTCCTGCCATCAACTTTCAAGGACTTTCTGATTTACCAATGTCCTTCTTGTGCCACAATTTCTCCACCTATAGCTGAGGATCTTCAGGGCTCTGTGGTACATGTAATGCATTTACAATTCTTTATATCCCTATCCTGCTTGGTACAATGAGATCCCATAGATATTTGGAAAGTTCTATGGCTGTCCCATTAGCGTACAACCAATAAAACTGCAAGGATATTCTACAGGAGCAGGTGATCTGTATTTTGGATTAATCACAATAAATTGCTGGCATGGGTATGCTACCTTTGAACCTTAATGTGACTGGAAAACCTTCAAAATAGTTACAGCACATTTATTCAAGCAGCATATTGTAGGTTTTGAATTTCGCTTCTGTTTTCCTAAACAATTGTTTATTTGTGTTTCACTTGCATTTTGTTTGTTGCAAGGTTACATAAAATGGAGAAAAAGGTCTGACATGATTTATATCAGAAAAAAGTAGTTTCAAATTACGTTTTGCAATAATTTTTTGACTGTTACTATGTCTACATTCATAATGTTGACACTAGAATTATGGTTAAAACATCAACAACATTAGTCTTAATTCCTGGAAAATGTCGACGTGGACAGAATGTTCACATAGAAAATGTCATCATAGAGAAAATGGGCTACGGTTACACCAGGGGTGTATCTAGGGGTCTGAGCACCTCCTGGCAAAGTAAGGGACTGGCGCCCCACCATATTTGAAATAGGGAAGGTGCATGTGCAAAAAAGGGACATGATCTTGTGGAAAGGGGCATGACCATACAATAGTTCCCCCAATTCAAATGACGCTACACAGAAGTATTCCTTATACACATCATGCCCACACAGTAGCAGTTCCCTCTACACATTATGCCCACACAGTAATTCTTATAACACTGAGGAGACATCAGCAGTGTCTGGCCTGACTGAGGACGCAATGCCACTCAAGGCCAGGTAGTATAATCAAATAGTAGTGCAAAGAAGTGCAGTGCAGCGCACTACCCAGTGGTGCAAGTAGAAAAAAAGTTAGTACTGTGTGTGCGCGCGCCTTCAGCACGCGCATGCCCAAAAAATGGGTGTGGAAACATGCCAAATGGGGCGTGGCCAATGAAAATGGGGGCGTGATACACATATGACCACAATACTGCAATGCCAGATACACATATGCCCCCAGTAGTGACAGATACAAATATGCTCTCACAGTGCCAGATACACACATGCCCCCACAGCGCCAGATATGCCCCACAGTGCTAGATATACCCCCACAGTGCTAGATATGCCCCCACAGTGCCAGATACACATATGCCCCCACATTGCCAGATATGCCCCCATGTTGCCAGATATGCCCCCACACTGCCAGATACACATGCCCCCACAGTGCCAGATATTCCCCCACAGTGCAAGATGTGCCCCCGCCATGCTAGATATGCCCCCACAGTGCCAGATAAGCCCCCACAGTCATATAGTCATAATCCCCATCCCCCTCCCAGAACATAGCCATAGTCTCCACCTCCCCAAGCAATAGCCGCAGTCCCCCTGCACATAGCCGTAGTCTCCACCTCTCCCAACACAGTCATACAGTAGTCCTCACCTCCCTCCCATCACATAACAACTGTTCCCTGCCAGCATAGATAGCCATAGTCCCCATGACTGCACATAGCCCCTCACCTCCCCAAGCACATAGCCATAGTCCCCATACCCCTCCCAGCACATAGTAGTAGTCCCCCACTCTCAGCACATACATAGCCTCCCCACACGACACATAGCCCTAGTACCCACCGCACAACATCCCAGCAGATAGCCGTAGTGTCTGGCAATACCTGCTGTGCCAAGCTGCCTGGGATGGAGAGCGGAGGATCGCTCTGCAGGCAGGAGCTGGCGCCGGTGTCCGGCACCGCACCAAACTATGTGAGGAAACTGAAAAAAAAACTACAGCTCCCAGCAGCCTTTGCCACCACGAGCTCCCAACAGCAAGGGTTGCTGGGTGTTGTAGTTTATTTTCAGTTACCGTTGGGCGGCGCCCCTGGCGAGTGCCATCCTGGCCAATGGATAGATACACCCCTGGGTTACACTTACCTTAAGAAGATATTGTGAATATTATGACCAAGTCATCATTTCATGAGTGTCGATGTGGTAAATGTCGACATGTCCATTGTCTATAGTATAACTATGTTGACATTATGGATTTTGACATGGTTATTGTCAACATACTACACTGAACTCCAAGCTACAAACTGACTTTTCATACCAACTGTACTGTACATGTGTTTTTCTGAGTAAATGGAGTGCAGCTGAGTGCTATATGGCTACAATTCTGTTTCCTTGTCATCAAACTTCCATCTCACCTTCTGTTATTCACTATTATTTGTTCCCACCTTCCCCAGGATGTCCAGAGAACTCCTGGTTTACCTTACTCTCAGAAGAGCAAGAAATTATTTCAGGAGGACCATAACATGCTTGTAAGGTGGATGAGAAAAATCAGAACCATGAGTGGGCATGGACGGTGTTGGGTATGGGATCCTGACAATTAAGATGCTAACAGTCAGAATACTGACAGTGGCATCCCAATGATAAGTTAACCCTTCCCCTCCCCCTAACCCTCCCTACCCGCAGCCTAACCCTAACCCTCCTTCCCTGAAGCCTAACCCTAACCCTCCCCGCATCCTGACCCTAACCCTCCATCCCTGCAACCTACCCCCACCCTCCCCTCCCGCAGCCTAATCCTAACCTCCCTCCTGCATCTTAACCCTAGTCCTCCATACCCGTAACTGAACCTTCCCCTCCCACAGCCTAAAAACTAACCCTCCCCCTTGTGCCTAACTCTCCCCAGCATACTTACATTCGGGAATCTGGCTATCAGAATTCTCAGTGCTGTTAGGATTCTGGCGCTGGTGTTCTGACCGCCAGCATCATGAATGTTGGGATACCAATTATATCCCCAGGGGTGTGATGATACAATTAACCTTCCCATATACTATGCTCTGTTCACAGGGGTGGTATTCAGTTTGCCGGCTGTTGGGATACCGGCGCTCAGTATACCGGTGCCGGAATCCCGACACCCGGCATACCGACACTTATTCTCCCTCTTGGGGGTCCATGACCCCCCTACAGGGAGAATAAATAGCACGCACCACCGTGCCCGCAAGGGGTTCCTTTGCGCTCGCCCCGCTGTCGGCATGCCATACTACACCCTTTCACGGTACTAGTGCTGCTTACATTATGCCCACAGTAGTAGTGCTTCTTAGACATTATGCCCACACAATAATCCTTTATCACACCCAAGTTTACTTAAGTAGAGACATCAGTAGTGCCTGTATCTCTAAATAATGGAACACTCTGGGAAACCTTTATATATTGTAAACCTGATGTCCAATGTAAAAAATATCTAACTTGCTTTGAAGTGTAGTCCTGATAAAAGTCCACACTGGCATACTCTTATTTATGTATAGACACGTGGATGCGATGTAAGAATGATATCTATTGGGACAGTGACTTATTACACACAAAGACCCTGCCTAAAGTTTTTGCCTAAGAGCAGACATATTGGGATACTGATAGACTGTACATATATATATAGTATACAGTACATGAGAGACCTTCTTACATAGCATCCACTGTCTATATACTGTATAACATAACACTGTGTCAGCGACGCAGCGTGGACCTTAATCAGATCTACACTTTAAGGCAATTTAGATATTTTTTCACCTTGGATATCAAGTTTACAATACAGTATACACACTCAGCAGGATGACTGGCATTTCTTCCATACCTTGACACTGTGGAAGTACTTTTACTTGTTCTGTACCTGGTGAATCACTGTTACTGCTGGCGCCACACTAGTGATCAGACTGAAAATAAACAATGGCTGCTGGGAGCTGTAGTATATTTTGAGTGTGATCACTAGTGCAGTGCAGTGCCGCCAGATACCAACGCTGGCAGGAACAGTGACTCACCCTGTACAGTATTGCCACTACTATTTGATTCTACCCTTGGCCGTGATTGTCACTGCTTGGCAGTGCCCCCTCCTTGCCCGGCACCACGGGTGAGTGCCATCCTGGTCAATGGGTAGATACGCCCCTGATTAGCTAATACCTTTACTAAGTGATTATAACAATATGAGCGGATGTAAATGCGGTTGAAAGGAAGGCAAAATTAGAAATAATGTTAAAAGAACAGCCCATGTGGAACAGATGCTTGGGTCACAATTTCCAACATTTTAGCCATTTTAGCAATAGATTTTGGCATTTATACTCTATTTCCCTGCCACTAATTAGGATAGCATAACACTTTTTGAAACTATGTGCACTCTGTATATACCTGGAGTTATGTGCATGCTCTGCATCTTCCATATATACATTATAGCGCTACACAAAAACAATCTCATTGCTACACAAGCACTTATGTAAATCGATCTGACAGAAATCAATGCATCGTGTAATCATAGTACACACATCAACCGTCTATGTACCTGTAAACCTATATAATATACAATACACCATATACAAACAATTGCATGCCTGTTTTTCACTCATTTTCAATGGGTTAATGTAGCAGTTTTTTTAAGCCCACCGTATAATTAGGAGGAAATCATATTCTCAATCACATAGTGGAATGGGGGTGGGGCTGTGGGAGATGAAGGTTTCCTGGGGAGAAGACATTGTGTTGGACGCGGTATGGTGCATCAGCTCTCCGCAGAAATACGCGGTACTACACTCCCCTCGTTACAATAAAAACACCTCATTTACCTGCAGGGATCCAGCCCAAATGCCTCCCCCTTCTGCAGCACAGATCCAGGGGAAAGAAGGAAAGGGAGGCAGTAGCTGCAGGTGTTTAACTATTCAGGGTCCTTTTATAAAGCGTTTATGCACATCACATCCACACCAAGATATATATACAGATAAGCAGGATTTCACTTACATATTCATACATGCATCCTTATAATATATAATATAGACATTTCCATAAAGGCAGGCTGGCAGGCTGATACCACACACAAAGCTTTTGTATCCCTGTGGTTATGAGCAGCAAGTGTTGGGTGCTGTGTGCTGCATACTGTAGTTATAGAAAGTATCTCTAGAAAGTAACAAGCTTCTCTTTCAGTAAGCATGAAGTGTAAATTGGTACACAGGGCTTGCATACATTGGCAGTGATTATAAATATACACAGAGAATGCAAGGCTCATCTTTAAATATTCAGAGCTCTAAAAAGAGCAATAGCAATAATAATAGAACACAACAAGAGGGGATGGAACAGAGAGAGAGAGAGAGAGAGAGAGAGAGAGAGAGAGAGAGAGAGAGAGAGAGAGAGACACTGAGGCATAGAACAAATCAAGATGGGACAGTATGACACAGAGAGAGAGAGAGAGAGTGAGAGAGAGAGAGACATACTGTAGCACACAGTGACAGGATATGAGCGATAGAACACAGCTAGAGCAGAGTAAAGCACAGCAAGAGAGTAGTTCATAGACAAAGATAATGGACAGATTCGGATAACGACATATGGTCGACATGATTTAGCTTTATATGGTCAAAAGGTAGACAGTTGAAAAGGTTGACAGGTTCAAAAGGTTGACACACATGGTCGGTCGACATGTGTGTTTTTTTCAACTTTGTCTTGATTTACTATCCACGTGCACTGGACTGGGAATAGTAACCTGTGCCGAGTACGAAGCACCTTGCCTGAAGCATTGTGAGCGAACCGAATCCGCGAGGGTACACGTTTTAACTAATTTAGCTCACATGTGGATAAACATTAAAAATGACACACCCCAGAAAAAGTTGTGTCAATTCTTTACATTTTGACCTTTTGACCCTGTCTACCTTTTGTACGCGTTGACCTTTTCTGCAGTCTACCCTATCCAAGTCATCCGTTTCACCCTGTGGACCTTTTGATGCTGTCGGCCTAATGCATGTCGCCCATACGGTGTCAAACTATTGACTGTCGCCATATTTATTATTGATCTTTTAAACCACACCCAAAAACAACAGTCGAAGAGACGGGACCCAGATAGAGAAGGTATAGTACATGGCAATAGAGGGAATGAGAACAAGACTGAAAAGAGGAACAAAGGATATTGAATATTACTCCAAAAAGGAGACTAAACATACAATTTGAGGATGAAACGCAGCAAAAGAGGTGAATGAACACTCTGAAAGAGGAGATTGGTCATGGCAAAAAGAGTATTGGCAGAAGCAAGGGAAAGCATCCATGCCGTTTTAATACTTACTTACCTTTCCGGAGTCCGCAACGGGCGCTGCAGCCGCAGCAAAATTCAGCCCCAAAATGGCCACCATGCATGCGCAACAGATAGTCTCCAGACCATGGCAGGCATCATGTTTTTGGAGACCTGTGCATGCGCAGTAGACTCCGGTACATTGCCGGAGCCTACAGCACAGTGAAGAGGAGTGGGCACACCCAGAGTCTGTACACAAACCCCCTCCTCTAAAAATGCCCCTGCTCCTGTAAGTGCTGCCATCTTAGATAAGCGCTGACTTATCGGGGCTAATTGACTGCAGGTAATTGGATACCGCCCAAAGTGAGAGGTACAGAGATTGTGAGAGAGGGAATGAGGCTGCTTCTTTGTGAAACAAAACCAATAGCACCAGAATAAAAAGAGGAGCAGCAGTTAGTATATTATAAATGCCAAGAAAATAAGTATTCATGAAGAGCAATAACATTGTAATTTGGAGGCCAAATTACCATGAAAATAGTTGAATGTTTGCATAATTATATGTTTTTTATACTCAAGCAGTTTGTTAAGCGTCCTGTAATGAAGTAAAATGTATATGAACCATATAATAAAACAGCCTGTTTCTCTGATTCCATTTACACATTGCAAAGTGGTTCTAACACCATTCACTATAATGCAATGCAGGGGCACCCTGCGCCTCTATTTAAAACAGCAGAAACCTAGTGGTAGAATACTATAAACAAAGATCCCTTTGTAAGCAGCACATGGAAACAATTGGAAAGCTGAATGCACTCTCCCTCACTTTTATTTCTCTCTCCAATAATAGAGACAGAAATAGAGAGAGCATAACACATGGCACTCTACAATAATAGTGAAATGGAACGTGAACTGGTACTCAGTACTAAGGGCATAATTCCGATCTGATCGCTGGGCTGCGTTTTTTGCTGCCCTGCGATCAGATAGTCGCCGCCTACAGGGGGAGGGTTAAATCGCTGTGCAAGTGTGCGATCACATATGTAGCAGAGCTGCTCAAACTGATTTTGTGCAGTCTCTGTGCAGCCCAGAACTTACTCTTCCCATACGACTGATTCCTGCTGATCGGGGCCGGAGCTGACGTCAGACACCCTCCCTGAAAACGCCTGAGCCCACCTGTGTTTTTCCGGACACTCCTGGAAAACGGTCAGTTGCCACCAGAAATGGCCACCTCCTGTCAATCACCTTGCGAACACTTGTGCGTTTGGATTTTTTGCACCATCCCATCGCTAGGCGCCGATGCCTGTTGCTGTTGTGCGACGCGCCAGCGCATTGTGGTGCATACGCATGCGATCGGATCTGATCGCCCGCTGTGTGGAAACGCACAGCAGCGGTTAGATCTGAATTAGGCCCTAAGAGTGGATGATATACAGCACTTAACAACCTTAAGCACAATGCAACTTACAATTGTCATACACCTGTGGCCCTACATAGTGGCACTGTCTGCATCAAATTCTACATAGACTACTGGAAACAAATCCTGAGAGGCTGGATCAGACTTGGATGCTGCCGTGACATCGTAAGTGTCTTTGGCTGTAGTCCTGGCTGTGAGTTTATACTAATTCTAGTAAACCCCATCGAAATGCACAAGGGCTAGCACGCTTCCTTTGATCGGCTACAGTTGCAACCATTGGAAGTAACATCGGCACTTGCACCTGTCCGATGGTAGGTGCAGAATCTCCATTAGTGTATGGCCTCCAATGTTAAAGTGTACTAAGCCTTGAAAAGTGATAAAGTGGAGAGCGATAATGTACCAGCCAATCAGCTCCTAACTGTCATGTTGCAGGCTGTGGGGTCTATTCATGAAGCAGTGAAAATGGTGGAAAAGTGAGCCAGTGGAGAAGTTGCCCATGGTAACCAATCAGAATTGAAGTAACATTTATAATTTGCATACTATACAATTGTACAGAGCAGCTGATTGGTTGCCATGGGCAACTTCTCCACAGGCTCACTTCTCCACTCTTTTCACTTCTTCATGAATAGACCCCTGTGTTTAAAAAAATGACAGGTGCTGGTAGTTTGGTTGGTAGTTTATCACTCTCCGCTGTATCACTTTTCAAGGCTTAGTACATCTGGCCCTATGTGTCTGAGTGCAACACACCCAAGACACTACCATAACAACACAACCATAAGAATGAATATCTGTGTGTATCTGCCTCCTCCCAGTCACCACCCTATACATTCCAGAGACCAGGGGGTAAATTTACTAAAACAGAGAATTGGTGATGTTGCCCATAGCAACCAATCAGATTTTGTCTATCATTTACTAAAAGGCAACAGAGAAATGATCGATAGCATCTGATTGGTTGCTATGGGCAACAATACCAATTCTCTGTTTTAGACGCTAAAGTAAACTTATTTACCCCCAAGCGTCTTAATAGGTTCTGTTAACTGTTGTCAGCTTTATAGTGATTTAGACATGAACATCAGCATTGCATCCAAATCAGAATGACCTCATAAACATCTATATATTAGCAGAAAACTTTTAGTTATTGAGCTTAAACAACTTATTCTTGTAACACCTGTGGAAGTAGATTACTATATATAATAAATATATATTAGATCCTGACACGTCTATAAAGTGATTTCTATTAATAATCATAACCAGCTATATGTACTTGATATAAAGGGATGAAAAGAATTTAAGAGGAAACCTTTAGGGCCTGATGCGGCGTTGGCTGGAAATTGGGCGCATGTGCTCCAGCATAGTGTACACAGATCAAAATGTGCATATTAGCCCGGAATCTGGGTTAGCTTGGTTTGCTACTACTCATCATCACTGTGCTCTTGTAGCAGCCTATACTTGGTGCAGGAGATATACCTGGACACATGCATATCTTTCTAACTAATTCTGCATGGCAACAATTGCAGTTACATCACTGAACTATGACTATTGGACTATAAGAACATAAGTATCTTTTTAATGTTTAATGAGGCTAATAATCTCAAAAGTAACAAGCATACACTCCAGCCTACCTGCACATTTTGTTCTAGTTGTAAGTGGTGGTCCCGGTGGTCCTGTACCACCTTCTCCCGGACGAGTTAATAGGACACGTATTTCATATTCCACATCAGGATCTAAGTGCCATAGCTTGTATGTGGGTCCGTCCATCACGTGGGTCTCGGCCCAGCTGCCTGATGTGGTCCGGTATTCCACCTCCTTTAGGACAATGGGGCCATCACCAATGATTGAGTTGGCATTTGGTTTGATCCACAAATATGTGGCTCCCACTGCCAGAAGTTCAGGGGGAGCAATAGGCTTTGGTGGTTCTGGAATGGCATGGAAAAGAACATAAGTATTAACAACAAAACTAGTTGTTTTTTTTTAAACATAGACATGGTGTCTTTTTTTAACAGCATATCCTAAATGAATATGAATACAATATACGGAACTGTGCAAATGACATATTATGGTATTTGTAATGTACATATTTCAATACTGACAATTTATACACACATTGAGGTCATAAATTGTCATTATTATTATCGTTCTCGGTGCAATACCATGAGGCAAGGTGACAACCTTTCCATTTAGTGTTTATATTTTCTTATTTTCCAAGGTGAAAATGTTTCCTCAAGTGGCATTTTGGAGTGACATGTCTGCCTCTTTGCATTACAAAGAACAAGAGCTGGTGTTTAACATTATAAACAGCAAGAAACCTGCTGTCAGAAAAGCAACAGTTGGCTGGCAATAAAACTCATAATCCAGGCGGCATTATTTTTAGAGTTTCCTCCTTACTGTTCTTTTTTAAGGTTGACAGCTTATTCCATTACTTTTGCTGAGAGTCACGTGATCTCATAATGCGCATAGCATTTGTAGTTGTGCAGATCAGTAAATTAGAAGGCACCCACTCTAACTCCTGCCACATCAGCCACAGAACTGTACCATGCTTCTTAATCATTAGAAAGCCTAAAAGGAGAATTGCACCTAACCAGGTGTTCTGCATGAGCTCCTCTCTGGGACTACCTATTGCCAGTGGCACAGCAACAGTCCCCGTAGACACCGCAATGGCTTGGAAGCGCTGGGTGGCTTGTGGGCGCTGGAGGTACTGTGGGGACAACTGTCCCGGGCTGCCACGTCCCTGTCAGTGCAGCAGAGAGGAGCCACTGGACTGAGGAGTAGCAACATGGCAGAAATGTCCCTCCAAAAATGGCTGCCTCTTCAGAGGAGACAGTTATTGAGGATGCTCGTATGAAGGGGGCAAGCATGATCAGCGCTGACATTAGCAGGTACTATGGGAGGATAAGGGGGGCGGGCATTTTTGGCAGGGGGAGCAAAATTTGTAGTTACGCCACTGCCTATTGCGCTTCACTAATCTTCAATGTGTCAGATTCACAAATGATCTGATACCCACATAAACATTTCTGAGACACTTTTCCTTTCACTCCATTAAATCACATTTCTACTAAAAGCCAAATTGGGACCATGAGAGCTACCAATATCAAGCTGAGTAACATTAGCCAACTTATTGACAACGTACCTACTGCACTGTGTATAGTAATGTATGTATAGTAAGTATAAACTGACAACAAACAACATTCAGTTTCTAATTTTAATTAGTATTTATGCACTGGGATAAAAAAAACACTGTTAATGATAATTGCCATCCATACGCTGGTAATGATCATACCGTACTAGAGTTTTTAATGATGTAGATTATCTATTAACTGATCTTTAAATCAATGCTGTATTATGGTAAATAACATTTATATAACACTGTTAGGGAGATGCATCAAGCCTAGGAGAACATTTATCTACCAAAGTTTTAGAAGTGACAGTTAAAAGCTGGGATATTTTGGCAACATCTTCACTTAATCTCCATCCAAGGATAGATACATCTGCCCTTGTATGATAATAACTTATGTCTACCTTTAGGTATTGAACAGTCTACTACTTATTACAATGGTCAGTATATGGTAATCCTACAAATGATAGCAATGCAGACCAAGACACTGTATATTTATGCATTGATAATGAATCCACACTATAATATATTAATGATGAAAGTATGCACTTTATAATGATGCAGGATGTCTGTACACTGTTAATGAACACGCTGCTTTGTATAATGCTCTTCATGCCCCTAATAAATAAAATATACGATTTTTATGAGTGTTCTGGATGGTTGTCTCCCAAGTCCACATTGAGTGTCTGTAGAATAATACCTGGATAATTATCTCCACTGAGAAATAAAATGATCAATAATTGATTGTACTGAGCAGCACCTGTGCTGATACGGATGTGAAGCCAGTGGAACTGCAATTAGTTGTTTGAATATTTAGGCACATGAACACATAGCACAGGGGAAAGCAACAGGGTGAAGTGGGTCACTCTGACAACAGAAAAGAACAGGGAACGAAGAATAGAAGAGGAATGAGGAAAACATGTTTTAAAGGGCAAAAATGAAGAGGGGAGATTTTAGGATTACTACTGTAAAAACCACAGCAGTATAAACTCATTCTATCAGGTGGGTCTGGACAACCTGTGTGAGAGAATAAGAAGAGCAGGTAGGAAATCTAGGGAATGCAAGATGACAGAGCATGTAGCACATAATGAGGAGGATTACTGAAAGATTATGTACAGGATTAAGGAAGGAATAAGTAGGAAATGACTAATATTATTTAAACATGAAGAATAAACAATGAGAAAATGTCCACAGAAGATGAGAGAAGAAATTAGATGTCAGACAGGGTCCAGTTTATATGAAAGTAGATAATTAGATGATTGAAGAAGAGAGGCATGGATTAGGCTGCAAAACAACAACTTGATGATCAGTGGGAGCTAACAATACACAAATGTGTTGCTACACAGCACTATAAAAGGACAAAGATGCAATGATTTTGATGGGATGGGGACGACAAACAGTGGGGCAGATGTATTAACCTGGAGAAGGCATAAGGAAGTGATAAACCAGTGATATGTGCAAGGTGATAAAGGCACCAGCCAATCAGCTCCAGTATGTAAATTAACAGTTAGGTTCTGATTGGCTGGTGCCTTTATCACCTTACACATATCACTGGTTTATCACTTCCTTATGCCTTCTCCAGGTTAATACATCTGCCCCAGTGTTCTGTGTCTCTTTGCGTTGCGACTCATATACAAATATATACAAATATATATATATATATATATATACAGTATATATATATATATATATATATATATAAAATATACACACGGGAAGCATTTGATATACCGGCTGTCGAGATCCCGGCGTTCACCATACTGACGCCGGAATCCCGACAGCTGGCATTCCACCACCGTGCCCGCAAGGAACTCTTTTGCACTCACCCTGCTGCCCACATGCCGGTGTTCGGGATCCCGGAGCTGGTATGCTGGGCGCCGGGATCCCAAAAGCCGGCATAACATACTACACCCATATATAATTTATGTGTGTGTGTATTTGTTTTTTTGTGTGCATATTTTGCTACTATTATGGCACCATCTATTATATAGGACAGATTAATATAAGTATTCATCCTTGATTCATTAGTGGATCTTACAATATCGGAGGAAGTGAATCTCTTTCTGTCCCACTCATCCTGTGTCCAATTTACTGTATGATGTATGGGTTCTGCAGCACTCTACCTCCAATTAGTTGTTACTGATATGTACTTTGTGCGAATTGGCATATGATTTGCATATATAACAGATGTTACATTTCTTACTGGGCTATCCAGTAAGTGTACTCTGACAGTACAGTATATTATTGACTGGTAAAAGCTTGGAAAAAGTGTGAATTACTATGTTTAAGATGATGCCATACAGTATGTTCTCTTTTGTATGCAGAGCAGTTGCACACAGTGTTCTAGCTGTGTTCTAGACCTGATTTTAAACACATTTCTGTGGACACAGTGCAGTACTGTACATTTTTAGAACTAAAGATTTAGGCGGAAAATGACGGGGACCAAGTGGACTATTAAAACACAGTAGGAGAATGGCTTGAGAATTTAAGAGTAAGATGAAAGCTGTCAAAAAAACATGAAGATATGGGAGATAACGGGAGTGCAAAGAAACAAGACTGTGAGAGAACTAGTAGATGAAATTGCAGGAGTAACTGATAATAAGATCATGGAAGAACGAGATCAGTGTGGGGAGAGAAAATGTGTGTATGAACCTATAATTTAAGAACAAAAATGACCTAAAAGCAAATTGACAATAACATTCTCCACTAATTCTCTCTTATAGGGCTGCCTGGCCTAAGACTGAAGAAGACACAATACTGTGACATTTAAGCAATTACCAACCATTGTTATTTTTTGCTATGCTTCATTGCTACAGTATGAAGGGTAAGCAGTCTCCCTAATGTGCTAACTCTCTTGCCAGTGCTGAGTGATGTCTGTCTTTCTGCCCCAGCTGTGTCCCCACCTCAGGGTCTCAAAACCAAAACTTAACTCACAGATCCCGACTGTAACCAATGGATTGTCTATAGGGCAAATCTCTGCGAAGTGGAAGAATGTTCCTTTGGGCTAAGAATCTCTCAAACACTGTATCACAGATGAGACCAAATACCTTGACAACGTACTCTTTCATCTCTCTTTTTCTCTCTAGATTATTTGAATTTTTTTAATTATATATGTAAATATATCCCTGAAATATATTCTAACTTTAAACTAATATTCGCTAATAACCTCCTCACCGTTCATATTACTAGTTTTAATAGATTTTACCCAAGCTTTGAAGTCTTCACTTAACTACTGTATTTTTAACACATAGCTGATAATAGACCATACTGTAATAATTTAATTTTTGCCTGTAATTAGATATACAGTATAACTCATATTATAAACTAATCAGATTTTGCCTTTTGGATGTTTTTTAATACCGCAAACTTTCTTCATATGGCTGCGCTCTGCTGGAAGGTCAGCTATATATATATAAACAACTGCCATTGTATTGGATTGTGGAGGTCAATAATTACCCAAGCACCAGAGCATACTTTCTACTGGATATTACTCCTACATGTTTGCAGCGGGCTAAATAATCTTATGTCGACCGCAGACTTTGGCACATACTTGCTTACTCTCCCAGAAGCTGCATGATACTCCCGATTTTTGGTGTAGCCCCCTGCACCCCCAGAAGACCAGTCAGATCTCCCGCATCCTGCCCGCACACTGGTACAGCAGGCAGGATGGAGGGATAATCACCAGAATTCATGTGTTCGTGGTAAGGGGCTAAAATGATGACAATCGCATAATTTTAAGCTGTCCCCTTTCCAAGGACCCACAAATTGTGGCGTTTTTCTCAACGTAGGGGCGGGGGTTGATGAAGTCAGAGCCCAGACCCACCCAAAAAGTTTCCTGCTACGTCTCCTCCCCAAACTTCTACTGGACAGGCTTCACTTGCAAGACTACTTTACAGGCCGGGACTTACATTGTACATGTTTAAGCTGAAAGAGCCGCAGGGACGTCATTGTTCCAAGTAGTCATTTTCACCTCTCTCTAAATGTATATACACCCAGATTGTGCATGTCATTTTTGTGTATATGGCTTTATACTGAGCATTACTGTGATAGCCATTTGTTCTTGAATATGTATTTTATTCTTTTATATGCAATAGATTATTTTTTGGGGGGGTTTCAGCTGTATAATGAATTCATCACAGGTATAAAAATATAAGTACACCAGAAAATCACACCCACATGTGCACGTGAAACGTGTTATTCCTAAATTATATATATATATATATATATATATATATATATAGGTTGGAAGCAATGAAGCAATCAGCGGCACTCAGTGTCTTATTTCAGCAAGCACTTGTATTGAAAAATCACGGCATAAAAACCAACGTTTCGGGACTGGCACATCCCTTTGTCAAGGTGAGTAACTCACCTTGACAAAGGGACGTGCCAGTCCCGAAACGTTGGTTTTTATGCTGTGATTTTTCAATACAATTGCTTGCTGAAATAAGACCCTGTGTGCCGCTAATTGCTTCCAACCTACCACATTTGTACCAGAGGGCACCGGGGCATATATCTCCAGCTGTGGGAGTGCCGGTCCACGCAACTTCTTTATATATATATATATATATATATATATATATATATATATATATATAAAAAATGGGGCACCCCAAAGCGCTAAGTGAAGGACACAAAAAGCAGCACCTCAAGAAAAGCCTCCTGTTAGACGAGGTTCGAAAATAACAATTTATATATAGATCTGAAGGCGCTAATAGGTAGTACTGTTGATCCTATTAATTCATGTTAACATGAAAACAACTTTATTAAAACTCAATTTCAGTTTTTATTGCATACATAAAATATACAAACGGCATCTGCACAGTTTCACAGAGATTAAATACAATTCCAAGTCTTATCTGGTTTAAATTCTATTTCTGAAGCAATATCAGCATATATCCAGCATACAGCACAGATGGAAATAAATGTCTGGAAAACCCAACGTGTTTCATCCCTTCTGGGACTTCCTCAGGGGTACAGAATCGGATGCCCAATAATTTAAGGGAATCCTGAAGGAACATGTACACCGCTGTATATATCGATTAAAATAGGTATAAAACCAGATTAATTGTAACAGGTCGCCATCTGACTTGATTCCATGTAAGAAAAAGGGAATCCAAAAAGTACTGTCTCAGGTCTATTAGATGACAATAGAGTCAATGTGATCCTCTCAGAGTTTATTTTTTTGTGGGTTGGCTTTCTCTGTTTTAATAAAATCCAACTGCCAGGGGTGCAACTTCAATGTTTTCCAGTAGAATCCATATGTATAAATTTCCAGAAAAAGGCACTCACCAGGGTCTTTGCAGCCTAATAACAGGAAGTTTATTACTCACAAAGTTGAAGCCATTGCTGCAGTCAACGTTTTGGTCACTAAACGTGACCTTCCCAAAGACACAATCCCACAGAAAGGCAGGGTTGGTTACCTGGATGTAGGGTGTTTAACAGGTCCGCTCCGGATCTTGCAGCTTGCTGAGATCAGCAGCCAGGCAATAGTCAGCACCTGAGAGCTTGGCTTAAAGACCTCCTGGGATCAAGGTTCAGGGCTACTTATGCAGAACAAGTCGGCCAGATGATAGGCTGGGTGTAAGGGTGTTTGGTGTCAGGGTGTCGGGAACAGGAGGGTCCACTGATCTTGTGTACATCGGCTGTGGCCGAAGGTGAAAACCCATTGCTGTGATTGCTTTACTCTAAGGAAAATATTTGTAACCTACTGTTGTGCAAGAGCTGATATTTGTTGTGCAGCAATGGTAATTTTGACAAGGATTTTAATTTAGTATTAGTCTTAATAGCTTACTTAAAATTGTAGTTGGTTTAGAGTAACATTTTAGTCTCTTTGTATGCTTTGTTTTAGTCATGATTTAGTCAGCAGATCTCAGTTTTAATTTTACTCTAATTTTGGGGGTCATTCCGAGTTGTTCGCTCGTTGCTGATTTTCGCTATGCTGCGATTTGTTGCAAACTGCGCATGCGCAAGGCACGCAGGGCGCATGCGCTTAGTTATTTAACTAAAAACTTAGCAGATTTGCTGTGGATTCTGTGGCGCTTTTCAGTCGCACTGCTGTTCGGTAAATGATTGACAGGAAAGGGGCATTTCTGGGTGGTAACTCAGCGTTTTCCCGGCGTTTGCAAAAAAACGCAGGCATGTCAGGGAAAAATGCGGGAGTGGCTGGAGAAACGGGGGAGTGGCTGGCTGAACGCAGGGCATGTTTGTGACGTCAAACCAGGAACTAAACGGACTGAGCTGATCGCAATCTGTGAGTAGGTCCGGAGCTACTCAGAAACTGCAAAGAATTATTTAGTCGCAATTCTGCTAATCTTTCGTACACACTTCTGCTAAGCTAAGATACACTCTCAGAGGGCGGCGGCCTAGCGTGTGCAATGCTGCTAAAAGCAGCTAGCAAGCGAACAACTCGGAATGAGGGCCTTTAGTCATTTTTTTTATAAACAGTTGAATGATACTGTAATGGATTTTGCTGAAGAACATTTTTCCAAAATTCCCTTAAAAAGTTTGCATACGTTTAACTATGTGTTTAGTAAGCTAGACTCCGTAGGCTGAGAAGATGTTACATACTGAGTGTGACTTACCATAGTACTCCTATATATCATATACAAACTAATGCCTTAAGTTTGTTAGAACAAACAACTGCAAAACACACTCATATTTCCTTCACAACAGGTCATATTTATTTTATGCAAATATCTAGAAGACATAATTGTTCTTTAACCACTTTCCTGGCATGTCCGCATCAGATGAGGCCATACCAGCAAGCGCATTATCTGACCTGGTCGCACAGGATGTGACCAGTCAGATACACAGTGTTTGCAGCTGCAGAAATGAAAAACTTCATCTCAACCATTGCTGATCGGTCAGCCCAGCAGGACCCCCACAATGTTTCTGATGTTCCTATTTAAGTCTTGTTTGCACCAACAGGAACAGGGTTAAAGAAAAAAATCCTGGCTGGTTTGCATTCCTTGTTACTATTGAGTGGGGCAGTCCAGGGAAACTTAGAGACTGTATAAAGTCCAGTTAAGGGAAAGTTTTAGTCACTGTGCAAATACAGGGGTTCTCTGTTGTGGAATGTGACTGTTACAGTGATTCAATAGCAACTTGTTTAAAGTACACACACACACACACACATACAGTGGTATTCTTGCTATAGCTGACTGTAGCAAGACAACCTGTGAGAGGACTTTTTCCCTTTTTTCCCGTTTCTTAGAAGTGGTTTATGAAAAGGGACACAAAGTTTAAAGTTGACACAGAGTCCCAAAGAAGTATGGAGGAGGTCCTCCGAACTATTACTATTGTGGCTGCAATCCCATATACAGGCACAGCAAGAAAATAATAAGGTGATGAAGGCTGAGTTGTCTTCTTAACCTTCCTAGGATGTTCGGGGATTTTTTGACCCATATCAAATTACACCTTAGGTGTATACTCCATTGCAACACCCTAGGAAGGTTAAGGAAAGTGGGTCAGGAGCTGAAGGCGCTGCTGAATATGACAGCATCTGTTGACAATGAGGTGTTTTTGCACACCTTTGAGAGAACTGTAATGCACCTAGGTTGGCAGACAAGGGAATGGGTCAGCAGATTGGCACCATACCTGACTGGAGCAGGTCATAGGACTTACACTGACCTGCTTGAGCAGCAAGCCACATACCCACCTAAACGTGGCTATACTTGATAGGCTAGGGGTGACAGGATTTAGCAATGCTCAAAAGTTCTATGACTGTCAGATTACCCCCCCCCCCCCCCCAGAGACACCTTGAATCCAGTTAGCAGAGTTGGCCAGATTGGGAAAAGCATAGTTAAAGCCTGAAACAGATACGGGTAACCAAGTTGTGGAGATAGTAGCCATAGACCACTGTATACGAGTACTGGACTGAGGAGTTCAGAGGTGGCCTCTTCCGGCTGACCCACAGACCTTTGAAGGCTTAGCTATAGTCAGTGAGCAGTACATTACACTAGGAGAGATGACAAAACGCCTGACTTGAACCTACAACCTGCACCCAGACCACATATCCGGGTCCTGGTGGAAACTGTAGCAAAAACTACGGTGGTAATTTGTTACAAATGTGGAGAGCCAGGGCATATTTATCGCTATTGTCCAAAGCATTCTGAGCCCATAAAGTATGCAACAGGAAAAATAGACTGACCAGCCATCAGCATGTGCACCGGGCTTTTCTCTCTTAAGGAGTCAACTTTGTTCCGACTGGTAGTACAAATCAAAGGCCATGAGGCTTGGCCCCTTGTCAATACTGGGAGTGAACTGTGTATCATGTCCAGACAGTTAGTTCTAAAAGAAGTGGACCAAGTATTACGTTGTGTGAGGTTGCTATGTGTACATGGGGCCATGGAAGAGTATTCCCGGGTACAGTTTCCACTGATAATTAATGGACATGTACTAAGATATATAAAAGCAGTTGCCTCGAAATCCCCATACCCCCTGATATTGGGAAGATATTTTCCCTTGATTGGGGAAATGTTGGCCGGCTGGGCCAGTGAAGATTTGCCAGTGATCGACAATCGAGGAAAGACGCTCATAGGACTCAATACCTTTGAATTTGCTTGTGAGGTACGAACCAAGGAAGACAGGAGACCAAGTAACAGTTTGGAAGACAAGGATTTGGCTGGCATAACATTCCATCCCTTGTACAATGGCATAATAAAACCAGTAATGGCCGCAGAGCGAAGGAATGTGGTTGGAAGATGACTGGTTGCCTATATAAAAGTATGTGGCTTTACAGGACTTTTCACAGGATCAGTTGAATAATAGTAACTTGGTGAATGCTTTCCAAAATGTGGTTGAAATAAACGACAGAATAAAGACTGCCCTACCTCCAGAGAGCACCTCATATTTTACGTTGAAAGATGTCTTATTGTCGCAGGTTGCCTATGTACAAGGTAAAAAGGTAGACCAGTTGTTAGTTCCCTGGAAACATGAACCTTTGGTACTTAAGGCTGCTCACACGCAGCTATGGGGAAAGCATTTGGGGGAAGAAAAAACTCTTCAGCAAATACAACACAGGTTTGTCCAATCTGTCAAAGGACAGCCCCCATGCCACAATTTAGAGCTCCCGTAGTACCCTTGCTGGCCACTTCAGTCCTGTTTGAACAGATTGGGATGGATCTGATTGGTCCAATTGAGAAGACAGCTCGAGGTAACCAATATATACTGGTGATATTAGATTATGCTACTAGATATCCTGAAGCAAAACCACTTAAATATTAAATTTAGTACAATTGCTTGGGAAATATTAATAATTTACACCAGTGTGGGCATTCCTAAGGAGGTTTTAACTGATCAGGGATCCCCCTTCATGTCCAAATTTATGAAAGACTTACTGTATGTTGATTATTGTGATAGATAGGATAATAACTTTGGTGTATCACCCGCAAACCGATGGACTGGCAGAGAGGTTCAACCACACTCTGAAACAAATGATTAGACAGGCTGTAACTCAAGACAGTCGAGATTGGGATGTGTCGCTGCCCTTTCTGATGTTTGCGGTATGGGTAGTGCTACAATCTTCTACAGGTTTTAGCCCATTTAAACTCTTGTATGGGAGACAGCCCCGGGGAGTTTTCGACCTGTTAAAAGGAAGATGGAAATAACAACCAGCCCAGGAACCTAAGGTTGTGCAATTTTGTGTCCCAGCTGTATAACTGTTTAGGACAAATACATCCCTTGGTAAAGCAGCATACAGACCAAGCCCAGCAGCGATAAAAATTTAACCATGGCACATCTGATATAGTTCAGACTTTTAAACCTCGGGACAAAGTGTTGATTCTTGTTCATACTGCAGAAAGTAAATTGTATGCCCATTGGCAAGGGCCATAAGAGGTTATTGAAGCAGTAGGACCAGTCAATTCCAATGTACGCCAGGAAGGTAAAAGGAAGGTAGAACGTCAAAACCCTTGTATCATCTGAACCTCGGGGGTTGCTATAAAAACTGAAGAATGTGTTGTTCCAATTAAAATAAGATTTTAAACCTACCGGTAAATCTTTTTCTCCTAGTCCGTAGAGAATGCTGGGGACTCCGTAAGGACCATGGGGATAGGCGGGCTCCGCAGGAGACATGGGCACTAAGAAAGAACTTTAGGTATGGGTGTGCACTGGCTCCTCCCTCTATGCCCCTCCTCCAGACCTCAGTTAGAGAAACTGTGCCCAGAGGAGACGGACAGTACGAGGAAAGGATTTTACTTAATCTAAGGCAAGATTCATACCAGCCCACACCATCCACACCGTATAACTTGGGATATACGAACCAGTTAACAGTATGAAACAACACAGCATCAGTCCGAGACTGAGGAAAACTGTAACATAACCCTTATGTAAGCAAAATCTATATACAAGTCTTGCAGAAGTAGTCCGCACTTGGGACGGGTGCCCAGCATCCTCTACGGACTAGGAGAAAAAGATTTACCGGTAGGTTTAAAATCTTATTTTCTCTTGCGTCCTAGAGGATGCTGGGGACTCCGTAAGGACCATGGGGATTATACCAAAGCTCCCAAAAGGGCGGGAGAGTGCGGATGACTCTGCAGCACCGATTGAGCAAACATGAGGTCCTCCTCAGCCAGGGTATCAAACTTGTAGAATTTTGCAAAAGTGTTTGAACCCTACCAAGTAGCAGCTCGGCCCAGCTGTAATGCCGAGACCCCTCGGGCAGCCGCCCAAGAAGAGCCCACTTTCCTGGTGGAATGGGCCTTTATTGATTTTGGTAACGGCAATCCAGCCGTAGAATGAGCCTGCTGAATCGTGTTACAGATCCAGCGAGCAATAGTCTGCTTGGAAGCAGGAGCGCCAACCTTGTCGGCTGCATACAGGATAAACAGTGCTTCTGTTTTCCTGACCCTAGCCGTTCTGGCCACGTAAATTTTCAAAGCCCTGACCACATCAAGGGACTCGGAATCCTCCAAGTCTCGCGTAGCCACAGGCACCACAATAGGTTGGTTCATATGAAAAGACAAAACCACCTTTGGCAAGAATTGAGGACGGGTCCGCAATTCCGCTCTATCCATATGGAAAACTAAATAGGGGCTTTTATGAGACAAAGCCGCCAACTCTGACACTCGCCTAGCCGAAGCCAAGGCTAACAACATGACCACTCTCCAAGTGAGATAGTTTAACTCCACCGTTTTAAGTGGTTCAAACCAGTGCGACTTAAGGAAACTCAACACCACGTTCAGGTCCCAAGGTGCCACTGGAGGTACAAAAGGAGGCTGAATATACATAGTAACATAGTAACATAGTATCTGAGGTTGAAAAAAGACAATTGTCCATCGAGTTCAACCTATTTGTGGTGTCCTATGCATGATGATTTGACTAAAATTTCTGACTGATGCTGCTGTCAGCCATTGCATTTAATCCCTATTTATAGTAACTATAATGCATGACTATGCACCATACCCCTGGATATCCTTTTCCAATAGGAATTTATCTAACCCATTCTTAAAGGTGTTGACAGATTCCGCCATTACAACTCCCTCGGGCAGGGAATTCCAAACACGTATTGTCCTTACCGTGAAAAAGCCTTTACGCCGTATTGTGCGGAATCTCCTCTCCTCTAACCTGAGCGAGTGTCCACGAGTCCTCTGTGTTGATCTAACCAAAAACAGGTCCCGCGCAAGCTCTGTGTATTGTCCCCTTATATATTTGTAGATGTTGATCATATCCCCTCTTAGTCTCCGCTTTTCCAATGTAAACATGCCTAGTCTTTCAAGCCTTTCCTTGTATTCCATCGTCTCCATGCCCTTAATTAGTTTGGTCGCCCTCCTCTGTACCTTTTCAAGCTCCAGGATATCCTTTTTGTAGTACGGTGCCCAGAACTGTACACAGTATTCAAGGTGTGGCCTCACTAGTGATTTATATAACGGGAGTATAATACTCTCGTCCCTAGCATCAATACCCCGTTTTATGCATGCTAATATCTTATTAGCCTTCTTTGCTGCAGTCCTACTTTGGATACTACTTCTTAGCTTGCTATCTATGAGGACACCTAAGTCCTTTTCCAGTACAGAATCCCCTAATTTTACCCCATTTAGTAGGTAGGTGTAATTTTTGTTCTTGTTACCACAGTGCATTACCTTACACTTGTCTGTAAGCACTCCCTTGACAAAAGTCTGTACTTCTGGGAGAGAAGCCAATTCCTTCTGAAAGAAAATGGATAGGGCCAAAATCTGAACCTTAATGGAGCCTAATTTTAGGCCCAAATTCACTCCAGTCTGTAGGAAGTGAAGAAAACGGCCCAGATGGAATTCTTCCGTAGGAGCATTCCTGGCCTCACACCAAGAAACATACTTCCGCCATATACGGTGATAATGTTTAGCCGTCACGTCCTTCCTAGCCTTTATCAGAGTAGGAATGACCTCATCCGGAATGCCCTTTTCCGCTAGGATCCGGCTTTCAACCGCCATGCCGTCAAACGCAGCCGCGGTAAGTCTTGGAACAGACAGGGCCCCTGTTGTAACAGGTCCTGTCTTAGAGGAAGAGGCCACGGATCTTCTGTGAGCATTTCCTGCAGATCCGGATACCAGATCCTTCGTGGCCAATCTGGAACAATGAGAATTGTCTGTACTCCTCTTTTTCTTATTATTCTCAACACCTTGGGTATGAGAGGAAGAGGAGGAAACACATAGACCGACTGGAACAGCCACGGTGTCACGACGGCGTCCACTGCCACGGCCTGAGGGTCTCTGGACCTGGCGCAATACCTCTGTAGTTTTTTGTTGAGGCGGGACGCCATCATGTCTATCTGGGGCAGTCCCCACTGACTTGCAATCTGTGCGAAGACTTCCTGATGAAGTTCCCACTCTCCTAGATGTAGATCGTGTCTGCTGAGGAAGTCTGCTTCCCAGTTGTCCACTCCCGGAATGAACACTGCTGACAGTGCGCTTACATGATTTTCCGCCCAGCGAAGAATCCTGGTGGCTTCCGCCATTGCCACTCTGCTCCTTGTGCCGCCTTGGCGGTTTACATGAGCCACTGCGGTGATGTTGTCTGACTGAATCAGAACTGGTAGGTCGCAAAGCAAAGTCTCCGCTTGACGAAGGGCGTTGTATATGGCCCTCAGCTCCAGGACGTTGATGTGAAGACAAGTCTCCTGGCTTGAACAAAGACCTTGGAAGTTTCTTCCCTGTGTGACTGCTCCCCAACCTCGGAGGCTCGCGTCCGTTGTTACCAGAATCAAGTCCTGAATGGCGAACCTGCGACCCTCTAGAAGGTGAGCACTCTGTAGCCACCACAGGAGAGACACCCTTGCCCTAGGGGACAGGGTGATCAACTGATGAATCTGTAGATGTGACCCGGACCACTTGTCCAGTAGGTCCCATTGGAAGGTCCTCGCATGGAACCTGCCGAAGGGAATGGCCTCGTAAGATGCCACCATCTTTCCCAGGACTCGAGTGCAGTGATGCACTGACACCTGTTTTGGCTTCAATAGGTCCCTGACCAGAGTCATGAGTTCCTGGGCCTTTTCCATCGGAAGATAAACCCGTTTCTGGTCCATATCCAGAATCATGCCTAAGAAGGTCAAACGAGTCGTAGGAACTAACTGTGACTTCGGGATATTGAGAATCCAGCCGTTTTGTTGTACACCTTCAGTAAAAGTGACACGCTGATCAACAACTGCTCTCGCGATCTCACTTTTATGAGGAGATCGTCCAAGTACGGGATAATTGTGACACCCTGCTTGCGCAGGAGCACCATCATTTCTGCCATTACCTTGGTGAAAATCCTTGGGGCCGTGGAAAGCCCAAACGGCAACGTCTGAAATTGGTTATGACAATCCTGTACCGCAAATCTCAGGTACGCCTGATGAGGTGGATATATGGGAACATGAAGGTATGTATCCTTAATGTCCAGGGATACCATAAAATATCCCCCTTCTAGGCTGGCGATGACCGCTCTGAGCGATTCCATCTTGAACTTGAACCTTTTCAAGTATAGGTTCAAGGATTTTAAATTTAGAATGGGTCTGACCGAACCGTCCGGTTTCGGGACTACAAATAGGGTTGGGTAATACCCCCTCCCTTGTTGAAGCAGGGGAACTTTGACCACCACCTGTTTAAGACACAATTTGTGAATTGCATTTAAAACTATCTCCCTTTCTGGGGGAGAAGCTGGTAGGGCCGATTTGAAAAACCGGCGAGGAGGCACCTCTTCGAATTCCAGCTTGTAACCCTGGGAAACAATTTCTATTGCCCAGGGATCCACCTGTGAGTGAACCCAGATGTGGCTGAAAAGTCGAAGACGTTCCCCCACTGGGGCGGACTCCCTCAGCGGAGCCCCAGCGTCATGCAGTGGATTTTGTAGAGGCCGGGGAGGACTTCTGCTCCTGGGAACTAGCTGTGGTTGGCAGCTTTTTTCCTCTGCCCTTACCTCTGGCAAGAAAGGACGATCCTCGTGCTCTCTTGTTTTTATTTGACCGAAAGGACTGCATTTGATAATGTGGCGCTTTCTTCGGCTTTGAGGGAATATAAGGCAAAAAAATTGATTTACCTGCCATAGCTGTGGAGACCAGGTCCGAGAGACCTTCCCCAAACAATTCCTCACCCTTGTAAGGTAAAACCTCCATATGCCTCTTTGAGTCGGCATCACCTGTCCATTGCTGGGTCCATAGGAATCGTCTAGCAGAAATCGACATAGCGTTGACTCTAGAACCCAGTAGGCCAATGTCTCTTTGAGCATCCCTCATATATAAGACAGCATAAAATGGTATCCTTATCCAGGGTATCCAATTCCGCCGATAAGGTATCTGTCCACGCTGCTACAGCGCTACAAACCCAAGCCGACGCTATCGCCGGTCTGAGTAAGGTACCAGGGTGTGTGTAAATGGACTTTAAGGTAGCCTCCTGCTTGCGATCAGCAGGATCCCTGAGGGTAGCCGTATCTTGGGATGGCAGTGCTACCTTTTTGGATAAGCGGGTCAACGCTTTGTCTACCTTCGGGGAGGATTCCCACCGTATCCTGTCCTTAGCCGGGAAAGGATACGCCATAAGAATCCTTTTGGGAATCTGCAGTTTCCTGTCTGGAGATTCCCACGCCTTTTCAAATAACTCGTTCAGCTCATGAGAAGGGGTAAAGGTTACCTCAGGTTTCTTTTCCTTATACATATGTACCCTCGTGTCAGGGACAGGGGGTTCCTCTGTGATATGCAAAACATCCTTTATTGCAATAATCATATATTGAATACTTTCAGCCAATTTTGGCTGTAACTTTGCATCATCGTAGTCGACACTGGAGTCAGAATCCGTGTCGGTATTAGTGTCTACTATTTGGGATAGTGGGCGTTTTTGAGACCCCGAGGGTCCCTGCGACATAGGGGCAGGCAGGGCCTGACTCTCTGCATAATACCTGGACTCAGCATTGTCCAACCTTTTGTGCAATAAATTCACATTAGCACTTAAAACATTCCACATATCCACCCAGTCAGGTGTCGGTGTTGCCGACGGAGACACCACATTCATTTGCTCCACCTCCTCGCTAGGAAAGCCTTCTACCTCAGACATGCCGACACACGCGTACCGAAACACCACACACTCAGGGAATCCTATTATCTGAAGACAGTTCCCCCACAAGGCCCTTTGGAGAGACAGAGAGAGAGTATGACAGCACACACCCAGCGCTAATGACCCAGGAAAAAACACACAATATGTTTACCCAGATAGCGCTGTTTTAATGTATTTGCGCCAAATTATGTGCCCCCCCCCTTCTTTAAAACCCTCTTTCACCGTGGTAAGCAGGGAAGAGTCCGGGGAGCTTCCTCTCAGCGGTGTGCTGTGGAGAAAATGGTGCTGGTGAGTGCTGAGGAACAAGCCCCGCCCCTCAGCGGCGGGCTTCGGTCCCGCTGAAAAATTAAAAAAACTGGCAGGGGATCTCTTTTATATACAGTGCCCAGACTGTATATATACTTATTGCCAGATTTGGAGGTCCTTATTGCTGCCAAGGGCGCCCCCCCTGCGTCCTGCACCCTTACAGTGACTGCCGTGTGTGTGCTGTGTGGGAGCAATGGCGCACAGCGTTACCACTGTGCTTTACCTCTATGTAGATCTGAAGTCTTCTGCCGCCTCTGAAGTCTTCTTTCTTCACATACTCACCCGGCTTCTATCTTCCGGCTCTGCGAGGAGAACGGCGGCGCGGCTCTGGGACGAACGGCGAGGGTGAGACCTGCATTCCATTCCCTCTGGAGCTAATGGTGTCCAGTAGCCTAAGAAATAGAGCCTAACATTAAAGTAGGTCTGTTTCTCTCCCCTCAGTCCCTCGATGCAGGGAGTCTGTTGCCAGCAGGCTCCCTGAAAATAAAAAACCTAACTAAAATACTTTCTTTCCAGGAAACTCAGGAGAGCTCCCTGTAATGCACCCAGTCTCCTCTGGGCACAGTAATCAACTCAGGTCTGGAGGAGGGGCATAGAGGGAGGAGCCAGTGCACACCCATACCTAAAGTTCTTTCTTAGTGCCCATGTCTCCTGCAGAGCCCCTCTATCCCCATGGTCCTTACGGAGTCCCCAGCATCCTCTAGGTCGTAAGAGAAATAATGGTTGAGTTCCAATAAAAAAAAAGCAAGCCATAGATATGGTAAAACGGAATCAAATTTTCTCTCCCATTCCGGGTAGAACTCAAATGATAAAACATGACACTGTCACTCCTCAGGGGGTTGTTGTGAATCAAAGACCTTATCACATAACTGAAGCTAAACAGGGAGCTATAACAGGGAGGTAGAAGACATGCTTCGACTGAGTGTAATGAAAGAGTCGAATTCTGAATGACACAATCCTATTGTGTTAGTGCCCAAACTTTTCCGAGCTTTAAGGTTCTGTAATTACTTTAGGAAGTTGAATAAAGTTTCTAAGTTTGACTCCTATCCAAAGAATCGAGTTGATGAGCTGGTGGAGAATTTAGTCAAAAGTCACTTGACTACCTTAGATCTAACTAAGGAAAATTGGCAATCCACTTAACAGAATTGGTTAAGGCTAAAACGGTGTTGACTACCTCCGAGCACATGGGTTTACTACCAACCCTGAGAAATGCGCCATCTGTATGTCAGAGGCCAATATGTGAAAAAACAAGCAGCAAATGTGCGCTTATCATTTTCTAATACATCTGGGTGATTTTCTGTAACCATAAAATAATATGGTGGCAGCAAAATTCATTAAATGTTTGCAGATACAATAGAGGAAAGTGATTTTTCTCTACGTTATCTGCTTTCATACATACTCAATTGTGTCAAATAGCATTGGTTAAAGCCCTAAGTACTAATATGGTAATACAGCAGGAGGCATCACGTCATGCCTTCTGCTGCATTACTGATCCAAATGCGTCTAAGGACGCAGCATCATCCCTGGCACCATCTGGCAGCTTGCGGCACCCATGGAGATGCGCAAACCAGCCATTGCAGAGGCTGCAAAATCTCCAAGCAATGAAGGAAATCACTGGTGTCTTCCCTCCCCCTAAACTGTGGTGAAAAGCTTATGTTTTCACAAAAGGAGCCCGTCACCGCCTCATTCAGAATTACACTGTTAATAACTGATAGTCTGATGCCGTCCCTGCATCCTGTATCGCAGGACCCATACATGCGCATGCAGAATATCAGTACTTTGTGCCGCCCTGTTGTTTTTGCCACACACTTTGTTTAAACTGATAGTAGCAGCAGCATGGCGGTGCAACGCACCGGAGCACATCGCAATGAAGAGGTCTGCTGAAGCATTGACAGCATTACAGAACTCTGCCACTGTGGCCAGCTGTGGGCCATAATAAGCAGGAGGAGGCACCAGTCCTGCCAGAGTAGAGGAGTGGCCCTCCTTTTCCTTACTGTTTCCTCCCCCTCCATCTAATTTTCTCCCATTCTCTTACTCTGCTTGTTGCCGGGGTTCTGACATCACTGACTGACCACGACACAAAAACCAAAGGATAGGACCTGGCCTGCATGGTCCTAGTCTTCTTCACTACTCCACCACTGCTGTGTTCTTTGCATCACACATTGTTTACCGAGTGAAGGTCAGTTCCCTCACAGCATACACTCTCACTTTCTCTCTCTCTCTTCCTCTCTTTCCCTCCCTCTCTCCCTCTCTCTCTCCCTCCCTCTATCTCTCTCCCCCCCTCTCCCTCACTCACCGTCTCTCTCCCTCCCTTGCTGTCTCTCTTCCTTTCTCACTCCCTCCATCTACCTCTCACCCTCTCCCTCCCTCCCTCTCTCTCTTGCTGTCTTTCTCCCTTTGTTTCCCCCTCTCTCCCTCCCACCTCTTATCCTTTCTCATCCTCCTTCTCTCTCTCCCTTCACCTCTCGCTCTCCTTCCCTCTCTTGCTCCCCCTCTCTATCTCCTTCTCCTCTTCTTTCTCTCCCTCCCCCTCTCTTGCTACCCCGCCCTCCGACTCTACCTCCCTCCCTTACTTCCTCTCTCTCACATCCTCGCCCTCTCTCTCTTCAATTTTCTCCATTCCTCCTTCTTTCTCTCTCCCTCTCCCCTCTTTTTTTCTCTCCCCTCTCCCTCTCTTTCTCCCTCACTCCCTATCTCTCTCCCTCCCTCTTTCTCTCTTCTCTCTTCCTCCCTCATTGTCTCTCTCCCCCTCTCTCTCGCAATTGTCTCTCTTCCTCTCTTGCCTTCTCTCTTCCTCTCTGCTCCCCTTTGTCTCACTCTGTCCCTTCCCCTCTCTTGTCTTCTCTCAACCTCCCTCTCTCTCTCTCTCTCTCTCTCTCTCTCTCTCTCCTCTTCTCTCTTTCTCTTTCCCTCTTTCTCCCCCTCTCTCCCTCCCCCTCTCTCTCTTCCTGTGTCTCCCTCCCTCTCTGTATCTCCCCTCTCTCTATCTCCCTCACCCTCTCTATCCCTCCCTCTCTCTCTCCCACTCTCTTTCCCTCTCTCTATGCCCCCTCTATCTCCCTCTATCTTTTGTCATCTCTCTTCCTCTCTCCCACCCCACTCTCTCATCCTCCATTACCTTCCTTCTCTTTCTCTCCCACCCCATCTCACTCTTTCTCCTTTCTCTCCCTCTCTCTCTCTCTATCCCCTCACCCTCTCTCTCTCCCTCTTACTCAATCCTTTCCTCTATCTCCATCCCTCATCCTCTCCCTCCCTGCCTTGCCCCCTCTCTCTCTCTTCCTATTTGCATTCAAATTTTAACAACTTACTTTTGTGGCCCACATACCACATATCCTGTGAGGCCACTTTGCCTCCCTACTTCTCTCTCTCCCTCCCTCCCTGTCTCATCTCCTTCTACTTCACTTTCCGCTGAAAGCGGGGCAGTTGGGAGGCATGAGCACCACTAACCATCCTCCCTTCCCCTATCATGGTGCCCTTCCCATCATTTTCTTCTGGATCCGAACCTGGGCGCAGGACAGCACTCTGTCCACATCTGAATCAGGCCCTATATTCAGTAGTGCTTGTACTGATCCTGGCTAGATGAACACACACAGGGTAACTACCTCAGTGATCCTGACAGAGGCATACCCGCAGATGTGGCCTGCTATAACTAGATTGCAACTTCAGGGGGTGTGCCATACTTAAATGTGACCTTAATATACTAAACTTGCATCCATATGCCTTAAATCTGCTGTTCCAAGTGCACTAGCTGCTAGTGTAAGTTAATTGCCAAATTAAATTAGGACCTATTTCTTGGGGTATGACTAATGTGGCAAAGTGTGTTTTAACATTCTACAAATGGTCCAGTTCTTAAACAGATCCTTAAATTTTATCCAAACTAGTTACATTAATCTTGCTGTTTATCAATAAACTTGCTTTGCATACCTCCTCTACAGCCTACAGTATTTCCTGCAACTCCTCCTCAAATCCTGCATCATGTGTCCCCAACACAAACTGTTCCCTTTCTCTCTGCTTCATAAATTACAAATCCTCCACTGACTGTACCCTACATTGCCAATCTTGCCTGTTAACTGTTCCGTTTACTTTTTGGCGTTTCAATACAGACATCATACAATGTAATTCTCATTAGTCGTCGTCCCCCCAATAACTGTAATCCTGCTCCTTGCTCTCCACTACCTGTTCCTGACACTTACAGGAATAAAGTATTAGATTAAATCTAACAAAAAAAAAACAGTAGGGGGCTTTGAAGAAATGAAGACAATAATAATAGGACAGTAATGCACAGCCGGAGATCCAAGATGGAAGTGAGAACACTGCAGGAGGGAAGGAGGCTTCGGGATTCCTGCTGGGATTTATGCAGTGTCTGAAATATAGACAACAGGGTCCCAGAGAGAGAGAGAGAGAAAGACAGCACAGTAAGAGACATCCAGGAGAAATGTAGATCTTGGTGACACTCAGAGGGGCAAGTGTGAAAGAGTGAAATCTATTGATAGAAGTAAAGGTTTAATAGAAAGTAACAAGGAAGACAAATACTCTATAAAAAGAGAACAAAATAGGTCAGAGTTTTAAGGAGAGTTGTAAGGAGAGGACAGGGAGAATGCAGAGAGATGGAAGGTAATAGATGGAGAATACAAGGGGGTTGTAAAAAATACAAGAAAACTATAGCCATACACATTTTCCCCCTTTGTTTCCATAGAGACTTCCCCCAATTAATAAAAGTGATGGACACTTACTAAAAGAGACTCCTGCTACTGCAAGGGTGAAATTCTGTTAAAAAGATTTAGCGAATTGCGAATTTACTAAGGATTAATTCGCATGGAAGTCACATGTCAAATTCAACTTTGTACTCACCATTGGCACAAACATCGTAAAAATAACATTGCTAGCAAAGTAAATTGCACATTTACTAAGTATCAACTTGTAAATGCACATGAATGTGCACCAAAATCACACAAAAAATCGCCCCACAATGAACTAAATTAATGCACTAGGTTTTTTTTAGCCTTTTTTTCCAGTTCCATCAAAAGCCTTACTAAAATCGCTCAAAAAGCGCAACTCAATGCACGACTTCCAATAAAAAAATAAGAATTTACTTACCAATAATTCTATTTCTCATAGTCCGTAGTGGATGCTGGGGACTCCGTAAGGACCATGGGGAATAGCGGCTCCGCAGAAGACTGGGCACATCTAAAGAAAGCTTTAGGACTATCTGGTGTGCACTGGCTCCTCCCCCTATGACCCTCCTCCAAGCCTCAGTTAGGATACTGTGCCCGGACGAGCGTACACAATAAGGAAGGATTTTGAATCCCGGGTAAGACTCATACCAGCCACACCAATCACACCGTATAACCTGTGATCTGAACCCAGTTAACAGCATGATAACAGAGGAGCCTCTGAAAGATGGCTCACAACAATAATAACCCGATTTTTGTAACAATAACTATGTACAAGTATTGCAGACAATCCGCACTTGGGATGGGCGCCCAGCATCCACTACGGACTATGAGAAATAGAATTATCGGTAAGTAAATTCTTATTTTCTCTAACGTCCTAAGTGGATGCTGGGGACTCCGTAAGGACCATGGGGATTATACCAAAGCTCCCAAACGGGCGGGAGAGTGCGGATGACTCTGCAGCACCAAATGAGAGAACTCCAGGTCCTCCTCAGCCAGGATATCAATTTTGTAGAATTTTACAAACGTATTTGCTCCTGACCAAGTAGCTGCTCGGCAAAGTTGTAAAGCCGAGACCCCTCGGGCAGCCGCCCAAGATGAGCCCACCTTCCTTGTGGAGTGGGCATTTACAGATTTTTGGCTGTGGCAGGCCTGCCACAGAATGTGCAAGCTGAATTGTACTACAAATCCAACGAGCAATAGTCTGCTTAGAAGCAGGAGCACCCAGCTTGTTGGGTGCACACAGGATAAACAGCGAGTCAGATTTCCTGACTCCAGCCGTCCTGGAAACATATATTTTCAGGGCACTGACGACGTCTAGCAACTTGGAGGCCTCCAAGTCCCTAGTAGCCGCAGGCACCACCAATAGGTTGGTTCAGGTGAGACGCTGAAACCACCTTAGGGAGAAACTGAGGACGAGTCCTCAATTCCGCCCTGTCCGAATGGAAAATCAGATAAGGGCTTTTCCAGGATAAAGCCGCCAATTCTGACACGCGCCTGGCCCAGGCCAGGGCCAACAGCATGACCACTTTCCATGTGAGATATTTTAACTCCACAGATTTAAGTGGTTCAAACCAATGTGACTTTTGGAACCCAAAACTACATTGAGATCCCAAAGTGCCACTGGAGGCACAAAAGGAGGCTGTATATGCAGTACCCCTTTTACAAACGTCTGAACTTCAGGGACTGAAGCTAGTTCTTTTTGGAAGAAAATTGACAGGGCCGAAATTTGAACCTTAATGGACCCCAATTTCAGGCCCATAGACACTCCTGTTTGCAGGAAATGTAGGAATCGACCCAGTTGAATTTCCTCCGTCGGGCCTTACTGGCCTCGCACCACGCAACATATTTTCGCCAATTGCGGTGATAGTGTTTTTGCAGTTACATCCTTCCTGGCTTTGATCAGGATAGGGATGACTTCATCCGGAATGCCTTTTTTCCTTCAGGATCCGGCGTTCAACCGCCATGCCGTCAAACGCAGCCGCGGTAAGTCTTGGAACAGACAGGGTCCTTGCTGGAGCAGGTCCCTTCTTAGAGGTAGAGGCCACGGATCCTCCGTGAGCATCTCTTGAAGTTCCGGTTACCAAGTCCTTCTTGGCCAATCCAGAACCACGAATATAGTGCTTACTCCTCTCCAACTTATCAATCTCAGTACCTTGGGTATGAGAGGCAGAGGAGGGAACACATACCCTGACTGGTACACCCACGGTGTTACCAGAGCGTCTACAGCTTATTGCCTGAGGGTCCCTGGACCTGGCGCAATACCTGTCAAGTTTTTAATCATGTGGAAGACTTCTGGGTGAAGTCCCCACTCTCCCGGGTGGAGGTCGTGCTGAGGAAGTCTGCTTCCCAGTTGTCCACTCCCTGAATGAATACTGCTGACAGTGCTATCACATGATTTTCCGCCCAGCGAAGAATCCTTGCAGCTTCTGCCATTGCCCTCCTGCTTCTTGTGCCACCCTGTCTGTTTACGTGGGTGACTGCCGTGATGTTGTCCGACTGGATCAACACCGGCTGACCTTGAAGCAGAGGTCTTGCTAAGCTTAGCGCATTGTAAATGTCCCTTAGCATCAGGATATTTATGTGAAGTGATGTCTCCAGGCTTGACCATAAGCCCTGGATATTCCTTCCCTGTGTGACTGCTCCCCAGCCTCGCAGGCTGGCATCCGTGGTCACCAGGACCCAGTCCTGAATGCCTAATCTGCGGCCCTCTAGAAGATGAGCACTCTGCAACCACCACAGGAGGGACACCCTTGTCCTTGGTGACAGGGTTATCCGCTGATGCATCTGAAGATGCGATCCGGACCATTTGTCCAGCAGGTCCCACTGGAAAGTTCTTGCGTGGAATCTGCCGAATGGGATTGCTTCGTAGTAAGCCACCATTTTACCCAGAACCCTTGTGCATTGATGCACTGAGACTTGGCTCGGTTTTAGGAGGTTCCTGACTAGCTCGGATAACTCCCTGGCTTTCTCCTCCAGGAGAAACACCTTTTTCTGGACTGTGTCCAGGATCATCCCTAGGAACAGAAGACACGTCGTCGGAACCAGGTGCGATTTTGGAATATTGAGAATCCAATCGTGCTGCCGCAACACTACCTGAGATAGTGCTACACCGACCTCCAACTGTTCCCTGGATCTTACCCTTATCAGGGAATTGTCCAAGGAAGGGATAACTAAAATTCACTTCCTTCGAAGGAATATCATCATTTCGGCCATTACCTTGGTAAAGACCCGGGGTGCCGTGTACCATCCATACGGCAGCGTCTGAACTGATAGTGACAGTTCTGTACCATAAACCTGAGGTACCCTTGGTGAGAAGGGTAAATTTTGACATGAAGGTAAGCATCCTTGATGTCCCGAGACATCATGTAGTCCCCTTCTTCCAGGTTCGCAATCACTGCTCTGAGTGACTCAATCTTGAATTTGAACCTCTGTACGTAAGTGTTCAAAGATTTTAGATTTAGAATCGGTCTCACCGAGCCGTCCGGCTTCGGTACCACAACAGTGTGGAATAATACCCTGTTCCCTGTTGCAGGAGGGGTATCTTGATTATCACCTGCTGGGAATACAGCTTGTGAATGGCTTCCAAAACGGTCTCCCTGTCAGAAGGAGACAACGGTAAAGCCGACTTTAGGAAACGGCGAGGGGGAGACGTCTCGAATTCTAATTTGTACCCCTGAGATATCACCTGAAGGATCCAGGGGTCTACTTGCGAGTGAGCCCACTGCGCGCTGAAATTCATTGAGACGGGCCCCCCACCGTGCCTGATTCTGCTTGTAAAGCCCCAGCGTATACTGAGGGCTTGGCAGAGGCGGGAGAGGGTTTCTGTTCCTGGGAACTGGCTGATTTCTGCAGCCTTTTTCCTCTTCCTCTGTCACGGGGCAGAAATGAGGAACCTTTTGCCCGCTTGTCCACGAAAAGACTGCGCCTGATAATACGGCGTCTTCTCATGTTGAGAGGCGACCTGGGGTACAAACGTGGAATTCCCAGCTGTTGCCGTGGCCACCAGGTCTGAAAGACCGACCCCAAATAACTCCTCCCTTAATAAAGCAATACTTCCAAATGCCGTTTGGAATACGTATCACCTGACCACTGACGTGTCCATAACCCTCTACTGGTAGAAATGGACAACGCGCTTAGACTTGATGCCAGTCGGCAAATATTCCGCTGTGCATCACGCATATATAAAAATGCATCTTTTAAATGCTCTATAGGCAAAAATATACTGTCCCTATCTAGGGTATCAATATTTTCAGTCAGGGAATCCGACCACGCCAACCCAGCACTGCACATCCAGGCTGAGGCGATTGCTGGTCGCAGTATAACACCAGTATGTGTGTAAATACCTTTTAGGATACCCTCCTGCTTTCTATCAGCAGGATCCTTAAGGGCGGCCATCTCAGGCGAAGGTAGAGCCCTTACAAGCGTGTGAGCGCTTTATCCCCCCTAGGGGGTGTTTCCCAACGCACCCTAACCTCTGGCGGGAAAGGATATAATGCCAATAACATTTTAGAAATTATCCGTGGTTATCGGGGGAAACCCACGCATCATCACACACCTCATTTAATTTCTCAGATTCAGGAAAACTACAGGTAGTTTTTCCTCACCGAACATAATACCCCTTTTTTTTTGGTGGTACTCGTATTATCAGAAATGTGTAAAACATTTTTCATTGCCTCAATCATGTAACGTGTGGCCCTACTGGAAGTCACATTCGTCTCTTCACCGTCGACACTGGAGTCAGTATCCGTGTCGGCGTCTATATCTGCCATCTGAGGTAACGGGCGCTTTAGAGCCCCTGACGGCCTATGAGACGTCTGGACAGGCACAAGCTGAGTAGCCGGCTGTCTCATGTCAACCACTGTCTTTTATACAGAGCTGACACTGTCACGTAATTCCTTCCAACAGTTCATCCACTCAGGTGTCGACCCCCTAGGGGGTGACATCACTATTACAGGCAATCTGCTCCGTCTCCACAGTGCCAGATTAAGGTCCTCATAGGCCTGGAGCTGTAATTTATGAAGGGCCTATTGTGCGCCGCTGCAGGGGGTGTGACCAGCGTGGTGAGGGTGTGACTACCGATATGGGGATGTGGTGTGGCTAGCACCATGGAGGGCATAGCTACCCACCTACCTAACTATGGTTTATTTTTATGCTGCGAGCTAACGTACTGGTATATACGGTATTTGGATTGTGGGAGGAAACCCACGCCAGTATGGGGAGAATATACAAACTACACGCAGTTAGGGACATGGTGGGAATCAAACCCATGACTTTAGTGCTGTAAGGCAGTAATGCTAACCATCACACCATCCGTAGACCTGTTAGTGGTGGCAGTCCAATCCACATGGAAATTTTTCCCCTAGAACATTTACAAAATACTATCCTATGACTAAACTCATTAATGAGTATGTACTGCTATGGTTTTTCTAATATGCATTTTCAGTTTCTTTTAACATGCCACTACCATGTAAAAAAAATAAATATGCATTAACGAATATGGTAAAAACCAGGATAAAAAAACAAAACAAAAACAGACAGAATACAATTTGAAGTTTCCAATTAGCTTCATTAGTCTCACCCGCTCCCCGCACACACTACACTACCCCTAACCCTGCACCCGCTCCCCGTACACACTATACTACCCCTAACCCTGCACCCGCTCCCCGTACACACCATACTACCCCTAACCCTGCATCCGCTCCCCGTACACACTATACTACCCCTAACCCTGCACCCGCTCCTTGTACACACTATAGTACCCCTAACCCTGCACCCGCTCCCCGTACACACTATACTATCCCTAACCCTGCACCCGCTCCCCGTACACACTACACTACCGCTAACCCTACCCCTGCACCCCGCGCACACTATACTACCACTAACCCAGCACCCGCTCCCCGTACACACTACACTACCACTAACCCTGCACCCACTCCCCACACACACACTACACTACCGCTAACCCAGCACCCGCTCCCCGTACACACTACATTACACTACCGCTAACCCTGCTCCCGCTCCCCGTACACACTACACTACCCCTAACCCTGCACCCGCTCCTCGTACACACTACACTACCCCTAATCCTGCACCCGCTCCCCGTACACACTACATTACCCCTAAACCTGCACCCGCTCCCCGTACACACTACACTACCGCTAAATCTGCACCTGCTCCCCGTACACACTACACTACTTCTAGCACCCGCTCCCCGCACACTATACTACCGCTAAACCTGCACCCACTACCCGCACACACTACACTACCCCTAATCCTACACCCGCTCCCCGTACACACTACACTACCCCTAATCCTGCACCAGCTCCCCGTACACACTACCCCTAACTCTGCACCCGCTACCCGTACACACTACACTACCCCTAACCCTGCACCTGCTCCCCGTACACACTACACCACTCCCTACCCTGCACCTGCTCCCCACACACACTACCTCTAACCCTGCTGGGGGCGTATTAATGAGCAATGGGGGCATGGTCACCTATGTAATCTGTGAAGGGTGGGTCAGGGTGACAAGGCCGCTAGCAGGATGGTGGCTGTGTCACTAATATACTGAGCACAGTCAGTACCTCACTCCTGCTGCCACCGCCCCCCGCCACTTGCTGTACAGTGCACAGAGCCATAGCAAACAGTCCCCTCGTGTGATATGGCCGCCTATGCACAGCAGCGTACAGCCGTATCACAGATTGCGTATCTTTTAATTGTGTCCTACAGGGCTTCCGTAGCCCTGGAGGACACACAGTAAGAGAGCCCACATGGCTGCCGCCGCGCACACTGGACCACCTGTGCCCATTTGCAATGGAGTAGGCTGCGTCCCGTGGCGATAGCACAGCCCAGGGGGCACCTGGCACTCTGCCCCCCTGGCCAGCCCGCCACTGGACTGGACTGAGGGTTCTAGGTGGGAGGGTACTGGGATGGGTGCAGTGGGCTGTTTGGGGAGGGAAGGCAGGGAGACACTGGGATGGGGATCAGTAATGGTGGGGACACTGAGCTGGAGAAGGGGCAGACACTGGATGGGTACACTGACCTGCTGCACCTGTGCATTCACGTTCACAACAGCCTCTTGAGCAGCTCTTCCTGCATCATCTGCCATACAGTGGGACGGATACAGTGTGGGACCGACACAGTGCGGGACCGATACAGTGCGGATGGGATACAGTGTGGGACGGATACAGTGCGGGTGGGATATAATGTGGGATGGATACAGTGTGGGACGGATACAGTGCGGATGGGATACAGTGCGGGAGGGATACAGTGCGGGAGGGATACAGTGCGGGAGGGATACAGTTCGGGTGGGATACAGTGTGGGATGGATACAGTGTGGGACGGATACAGTGCGGGTGGGATACAGTGTGGGACGGATACAGTGTGGGATGGATACAGTGCGGGAGGGATACAGTGCGGGAGGGATACAGTGCGGGATGGATACAGTGCAGGTGGGATACAGTGTGGGTAGGACACAGTGTGGGTGGGATACAGTGCGGGTCAGATACAGATGGTGTGTGGGACAAAGGGAAGCAAGCTCTCCCCCGACGCACACCTGATTTAAATTGTAGAGCGTTATGCTGTGCGTTGGTGGGCAGAGAGGGGAGGACGTTGGTCTCAGGCAGCGATTGGATAAGATCGCTGCCAGCGGTGAGAGACTGACTGCACAGCACGTCCTGCAGGGCCCACTCATTTTTTAAAACAGGGTCAAAAACTGCCTATCTCTGAATCTCTGATATCACATGCTTGTCTTCTTTTCTAATCTCTCACAGTATCTTTCTTTACTTTTCTAACATAACTTAATCACCTACCTGTCTATCTTAGGTGCATTACTGTTCCTCAACTGCACTCCTTCCTTACATTCCACCTCTCACTTTCCCTCCCATGTTACTTCTCTCTCTCTCTCTTACCTTTTCCTGCCTCTGCTCAGTATAATAGTGTGTGACATGGATGGCTGGCAGCAGTGTCGAGTCCTGGCCCCGCCCCCTGCACGATGTCATGTAGTGGGCGGAGCTTGCAGTATCAGGAAGTGCTGCACAGCCCACTGACTGAGCCCAGCCACCGAGCACCAGCACAGGCTGCTGTATCAGGGATATTGACTGCACGGGGTGCTGTTACCATACGCTGCCTGATCGGGGTTGAGCTCCGATCACGGCAGCCGGACCAGTGGAGGGGTAAGTGCAGGCCTCTGTGGGGACAACGCTATGCAGCCAGTGTTTTTTTTTACTGTTAACACTGGCTGCATTGCAGGAGATCCTGTGGGCCTATTTTCAATGGGGGGCCTGGAGCTGCAGCTCCATCCGCCCCATTGTTAATCCGGCCCTGCGTCTCCACATCATTTTTCTCCTCATACATGTCGACACAAAAGTACCGACATACAGCACACACACAGGGAATGCTCTGATAGAGGACAGGACCCCACTAGCCCTTTGGGGAGACAGAGGGAGAGTTTGCCAGCACACACCAGAGCGCTATATATATACAGGGATAACCTTATATAAGTGTTTTTCCCCTTATAGCTGCTGTATAGTTAATACTGCGCCCAATTAGTGCCCCCCTCTCTTTTTTTTAACCCTTTCTGTAGTGTAGTGACTGCAGGGGAGAGACAGGGAGCTTCCCTCCAACGGAGCTGTGAGGGAAAATGGCGCCAGTGTGCTGAGGAGATAGGCTCCGCCCCTTTTTCGCGGACTTTTCTCCTGCTTTTTTATGGATTCTGGCAGGGGTTAAATGCATCCATATAGCCCAGGAGCTATATGTGATGCATTTTTTTTGCCATCCAAGGTGTTTTTATTGCGTCTCAGGGCGCCCCCCCCAGCGCCCTGCACCCTCAGTGACCGAAGTGTGAAGTGTGCTGAGAGCAATGGCGCACAGCTGCAGTGCTGTGCGCTACCTTGTTGAAGACAGGACGTCTTCTGCCGCCGATTTTCCGGACCTCTTCTGCCTTCTGGCTCTGTAAGGGGGCCGGCGGCGCGGCTCTGGGACCCATCCAAGCTGGGCCTGTGATCGTCCCTCTGGAGCTAATGTCCAGTAGCCTAAGAAGCCCAATCCACTCTGCACGCTGGTGAGTTCGCTTCTTCTCCCCTTAGTCCCTCGATGCAGTGAGCCTGTTGCCAGCAGGTCTCACTGAAAATAAAAAACCTAATCTAAAACTTTCACTAAGAAGCTCAGGAGAGCCCCTAGTGTGCACCCTTCTCGTTCGGGCACAGAGATCTAACTGAGGCTTGGAGGAGGGTCATAGGGGGAGGAGCCAGTGCACACCAGATAGTCCTAAAGCTTTCTTTAGATGTGCCCAGTCTCCTGCGGAGCCGCTATTCCCCATGGTCCTTACGGAGTCCCCAGCATCCACTTAGGACGTTAGAGAAACATGTGAAAACCATTTTAATTATGGCTGAGCCAATCAGAATGTGTTTGAGGATTCTGATGCTTTTCTGTAACTTGTGATGCAAATGAAGGTACGAATTGTGATGGGATTTGAGGTGGGACATATGGTGCAAATTAAGATATGATTTGCTTTGTGTTGACATGCGACTTTTGAGGCATTCTGCCAATTATAGGGCAATAAAATGCGACTTAAGCGAATACCCATGCAAAAACCGCAACTTCGACACAAATAGCACACACCAAAATTCTACAACACACACCGTCGGAAGACAAAGATGCAAGTGAAAATGCTTGTTAGTAAAGGTGTGAATTTTGTTCTAGCAATAGGGAATGATTATATGTGATTTGCAATCTCTCCTAAAAATGATTTTTACTAAATTTTCCCCGAAGAGTCACTATATCAAGATAATTTTCCCCAGACTGGATTCTGGACTTACAAATTATATCAGTGCTGAAAATCCCTAATGGCAGTGCGAGTGTATCTGCTTATATTTATATATATTGTAAAAGAAATAATTCTGTTTTGAACTGGAAGATCATTGTGCATATTATGTTCCTTGAACAAAAAGAAGCTATGCTAAGGTAGCACCTGTCTTATTTGAAATTGCTATTTTTTGATTTCACTTCAGTATTACATAATACATTACATAATATTATTACTGTATTTCTCCACCAAATATGCAAGGGAACATCAAGCCCAGAACAAGAACAATGTACCTCCAATAATGGGATTTATCTCACTTCATTTCAAGTTTTTTTCATTAATAGGGTTCACGGCCTGATTTAGAGATGGACACATTGGGGTATATTTACTAAGCTCCCGATTTTGACCGAGATGGTGTTTTTTCTTCAAAGTGTCATCTCGGGAATTTACTAAACTCAAATCACGGCAGTGATGAGGGCAATCGTATTTTTGTTGAAGTCAAAGAAAAAATTACGAATGAATGCACCATCGGTCAAATACGCCTGTTATTTGCTAGAACTCGGTAATTTACTAAAATTTGTATTTCACAAACACTGCCGGCAATAGCCAAACACTGCCGTGAATAAATACAAATCGTAAAAAAAAGCAGTTTTCAAATAGACCTGCTTTTTTTTACCGTGTTCTGATAGGCATGTACGGATCCGTGAGATCCGTGCATGTTTATCAGTGGTAAGGGGTGGGAAAGTGTTAAATGTAAGAAAAAAAATGCGTGGGGTCCCCCCTCCTAAGCATAACCAGCCTCGGGCTCTTTGAGCCGGTCCTGGTTGTCAAAATATGGGGGGGGAAATGACAGGGGTTCCCCCATATTTCATCAACCAGCACCGGGCTCTGCACCTGGTCCAAAAAATACGGGGGACAAAAAGCGTAGGGGTCCCCCGTATTTTTTGAACCAGCACCGGGCTCCACTAGCCAGGTACATAATGCCACAGCCGGGGGACACTTTTATTGTGGTCCTGGCGGCCCTGGCATTACATCCCCAACTAGTCACCCCTGGCCGGGGTACCCAGGAGGAGTGGGAAACCCTTAAATCAAGGGGTCCCCCCCTCCAGCCACCCAAGGGCCAAGGGTGAAGCCCGAGGCTGTCCCCCCATCCAAGGGCGGCGGATGGGGGGCTGATAGCCAAGTGTAAAAAATCTGAATATTGTTTTTAGTAGCAGTACTACAAGTCCCAGCAAGCCTCCCCCGCAAGCTGGTACTGGAAAACCAGGCCCGCTGGTACCTGTAGTACTACTAAAAAAATACCCAACAAAAAACAGGACACACACACCGTGACAGTAAAAGTTTATTACATACATGCACACCTCCATACATACATACTTACCTATGTTTACACGAGGCTCAGTCCTCTTCTCCATGTAGAATCCTCGGGGTACCTGTGAAAAAAATTACCTATGCGCTCCATTTTATCCAATGGTGGGAACTTTGCGGTCAGCGGTGAGGTTACTTTCGGTCAACCGCTGACTGCAAAGTTCCCACCATTGGATATAATGGAGCGCATAGGCGCTACATTGTATCTCTGCCGTGTGCAGCCTCACTGACACTACAGGAGCGCACAGCCAATCAGGAGAGTGCCACGACGTGGCGCTCCCTGATTGGCTGAAGGGACTCTCTTTGACAGGAGTCAGGGGGGGTCCTGGCAGTCGGGGAAAGGGGTCCCATGTGTAAACATGGGACCCCTTTCAGTGCGTGGTCGGGTTTCCGGTTTGTTTTTTTGCCAAGTACGTGGATTATACAAAGAACAGAAGATACACTGGATTATGCGAGTATAATTTTTTTCACAGGTACCCCGAGAATTCTACATGGAGAAGAGGACCGAGCCTCGTGTGAACATAGGTAAGTATGTATGTATGGAGGTGTGCATGTATGTAATAAACTTTTACTGTCACAGTGTGTGTCCTGTTTTTTGTTGGGTATTTTTTTAGTAGTAGTACTACAGGTACCAGCGGGCCCGGTTTTCCACCGCATGCTGGTACTTGTGGTTCTCCAAGTACCAGCTTGCGGGGGAGGCTTGCTGGGACTTGTAGTACTGCTACTAAAAACAATATTCTGATTTTTTACACTTGGCTATCAGCCCCCCATCCGCCTCCCTTGGATGGGGGAAACAGCCTCGGGCTTCACCCTTGGCCCTTGGGTGGCTGGAGGGGGGGGACCCCTTGATTTAAGGGTTCCCACTCCTCCAGGGTACCCCGGCCAGGGGTGACTAGTTGGGGATGTAATGCCAGGGCCACCAGGACCACAATAAAAGTGTCCCCCGGCTGTGGCATTATGTACCTGGCTAGTGGAGCCAGATGCTGGTTCAAAAAATACGGGGGACCCCTACGCTTTTTGTCCCCCGTATTTTTTGCACCAGGACCAGGCGCAGAGCCCGGTGCTGGTTGATGAAATATGGGGGAACCCCTGTCATTTTTTTCCCCATATTTTGACAATCAGATCCGGCTCAAAGAGCCCGAGGCTGGTTTTGCTTAGGAGGGGGGACCCCACGCATTTTTATTTTTTATTTTTAACACTTTATTTTTTTTACGAAAGGTGCACAATGAAGCCCTGCACGGTCTCACAGATCCGGCCGAGATTCATTGTGTTAATGTCGGCAGTGTTTTACTATTCACTCTCGTAAAACACTGCCAAAGAATACGAATGACATCGACATCGGAAAACACGAAAATGCAGAATACGACAGCATAGTAAATTAGTCGTAATAAATTCAAAAAGTTGCAATTTCACACATTCGATGTCATTCGTGTTTGAACTTTAACCTCATTCTAAAAATTACGAATTTTAGTAAATATACCCCATTGTCAATGTTCCCGTAGTTGAGTGATTTTTTTTGCCAAAAAGTCCTGGATAACTGCGCATGTGCAAACCCAAGTGTCCGATTGCAGATGGCATTGCATACGGCATCACTGACACTTGAGACGGAGTTTGTCAAATCTGAGCGTTTTCAGGGTAGAGACTGAGAGGTGACCTAAAGGGAGTGCAGAAAGGGGCCATCTCATGGGCGTGTTATAGAAGTGACATGGACATGTCTGGGAATGCTGCTGCATTCCCAATTGCAAATCCACTTCTTCAGAGGTCATGTTTAGGTGGGTTTGAGGAGAGTATCTAGAATAGACCATAGGCTACTGCAAATGTCGATGGTGCAACCGATGTTGGTCACAACTGCACAGACCACTGAGCCGGAAAGTGTTCATCTCAGCGCTCGCGCACTCCATTGTACGGTGGAAGACATAGGAAAGGCTGAGATTAGCATTTGCATTTCTCCACAACCGCTACTAAAAGTGTTGCTGCGATCGCAGATGCATTACCAACCATCTCTGAATCAGTCCCTCAGTTCCCCACAAAGTTTAATACTTATCAAATCTAGGTGAGGGCACTGATCACTGTTATTCTTCAAAAATTCTTCAAACAGTCTGCGTTATATTATTCCTTTCTTTTTTTTCACTTAATGTAGCATTGGAAACTCTTGGAGTAGGACAAGAAGAACTGTAACACTCTTGTTGCATAGTACCTTACTCTCACCATTATCAGGTAAGCAGCTCAATAGTTGTTTTATTCATTCACATATTTTGAAAGCAATAAACACTATTTTGAACTTGATTCTCTTTTCTACCAAATGAATGCTGACCTCTAAGCATGGATCCCTGCTACCTGATCTTAAACAGGACTGTAATAGGCCCTACTTACTGGCCGACATCAGTCAAAGATATGAACGATCTCGTATCTCTGAGTGTGGAGGCCCCGCACTCGTTCATCGCTGGTGCCCCGTCGGCTATGCATGCAGGCCAATATGGAGGAACTGCTATGGAGCCGGGTGACGGGGTAAGTGAAGAAACTTCACTCCCCCCGTCACTTCCCCCCCGCCGCCGGGTCGCCCGCCGGCCGTATCCGCCGTCGGGCAACTCGACGGCGGATCGGCCAATGTGTAGGGCCCTTAAGAGGAGGAAAAATGTCCTGCTAGTATGGCAGCAACACAGCTGTCCCTAACTATGGCTCATAAGTACTGTGGCACCTGATTGGATTGACCAAACAAGAGTGACATTAATTAAACTGTTATTTAAATTACCAACACTGACTTCGGAAAAGTACTCTGCTCATTCCCCTAGTACTGACAGCTGCAATATATGAAGGTGGCCTAGGAGGGCAGTCTCTCCAATACTCTACCTATTTGGTGGCACTATTGAAAGGAAGGGGTTGTCTAACAAGAGACAGCTCTTAATCAGATGAAAAATGCAAAGACATAAGATTTTAACAATAACCCTATCTCCAAATATTCTCTGCTGGTGTTGTAACTACTGATTTTTTTTAACGCAATTGACTAAGAGGGAATTCATTTGCAGGCGAAAGTGATGTTTTCACTGGTGTTAACTTATTGCGCATATTGCCTGTTCATTTCACTTAACGCCTGTATGTGGGTATTAACTTATGGTGCAGTCCAATTAGAAAATTGGTGATAAGTGTTTCAACCGATAATTCTTGATGGTTTTATATTACATATATTAAGTATAGGTGAGAATGGGGAAAGCTACCCGTGCCAAAAAAAAAAAAAGACAAACTAATATTGGATAACAATATAGAAATCTATTCGTAGTCATAATGAAAATATTTGGGTTCTTAAATTGTGTCAAATGGCTGTTATATGCATTTTTCTAAATCAGTGAAAACAATGATAGAAAGCAAGTGTTTTTCTGCTAAAGAAATGCTTTACTTAAATTAGGGGTAGATAAAATGTCTGTAAGTTGTATATATTTGTGTTATTTTAAGCCACTTTTAAAAAATATTCAAAAAACACCTTTAACACCCATCTGCAATCTTAAAAACACCCCTCCCATTCATACAGCACCCACATATACCCGTTTCACATTAATTAACCAATTTTCCTGCATTTTACTAATTTTTATCCCAAGAATGGCATTAATAAAAAAATTCTAAGTGGCTTATTAATCATTAGTTCCAGTGGTTCTGTACCAAGTCCCAATATTTTTACCTTAAAATACGGATTTTTCCCAACTGGTAAAACAAACTTTGCATTACATCCTATGGAGAATTATTGCATTTTAACTTCACCTGCAATTGAATTGGCTGATAACCACTTTTCACTAAAAGTGAAAACTTTTTACGCGAAAGCCGGTTAACACTTGCAATCGAATTTCCCCTTGAATAAACTGTAGCAGCAGTATTGACAACCTTTCAGACAAAACTGCTACCTGTTGTCAGCCTACGAGAAGTGCTCAATACAGCTCTAGCAGGAGTATTTACCTTCAGGGGCTGAACTCCCGGAGACAGCGGAGTCCGTTGCCGCCGGGCTCCTGGCCCTGAAGGGGGCACGGCGCCTGCTCCATTGTCCCCCGTTCCGTCCATACTTGATTCATTTCTGTAGTGCAGCAGGAGCTGCTAGAGGAGCCGACGAGCGAGCGCAGAGCCTATCAGCATCAGCGGCGCTCGCTCCTCCTCTCTGTGCTCTCTGCTGCTGTGCTCTGGCCTGGGTCGCGGGTGTCACGTGACATCCTTCCGCGACCCAGAGCCGCCGCCCGCCATGACACATAGCAGCAGCAGCCAGGAGAGAGGGTTGAGGCTAGATCCAAGTGGCCTAAGGGACCTTTTCCGTCAGGGGGAGGAGCCACGACACAAGGGGAGGAGCTACACCAGCGGTACAGTTGCTCTAGTATCCACACCACCAACTATTACCTTTAGTAATTAGGTGGCGAGCGAAGCGAGCCACCGAGCCCGAAGCGTGGCGAGCGAAGCGAGCCCGCGAGGGTACTTTTCAGGTACCTTGTTCGGCCGCAGCTCCTCCCCCTGGTGACGTGTCTCCTCCCCTAGATACGTCAGAAGGTCCCTTCTCCCACTCCAAAATAGAACCAACCCAGGAGAGAGTGCGCAGTGCGGAAAAGCAAAGCTGTTCCAGCCAGGAGCATGGACCCCTGAAAACTGTACCATATGTAAGTGCAAGCCCTTTTGGGAGAGGGGGAACATGTGATGGGGAAGACGAAACACCTGCTGCTGTCACCACTCACAGTGTCATTTAACTAAGCCTAAGCATGGCTCTATCTCCCCTCTCTCCTGTCCTGTTCCCATCCCATCCCTGCCACCTCTGTGCTGGCCCTGTCTCCCCTCTCTCCTGTCTCTTTCACCCCTGCCACCTATGTGCTTACCCTGCCTACCCTCTCTCCTGTCACCCTTGTCCTGTACCTGTCACCTCTGTGCTGGGCTATCACGCCTCTCCCGTCTGTCACCCTGTCCTTTCCCATCCCTGTCACCTCTTACCGGCCGTGTCATCCCTCTCAGCTGACACTTCTGTTCTGTCCCTGTCCCCTCTGTCCAGTCCCTGTCACACCTGTGCTGGCCCTGTCACCCCTCATTCCTACCCCTGTACTACTGTCCCATCCCTGCCACCTCTGTGCTGGCCCTGTCTCCCCTCTTTCCTGTCACTGTCACCCCTGTCCTATCCCTGTCACCTCTGTGCTGCTGGCCTTGTCATCTCTCTCTGCTGACCCTTCTGTTCTGTCCCCTCTGTCCAGTCCCTACCACCACTGTCCTGACCCTGTTAACTCTGTCCTGTCCCTGTTAACCCTCTCTCCTATCCCCTCAGTTCTGTCCTGGTTCTGCCCATGTCACCCCTGTCCTGCCCTGTCCTGTCCCCTTCCCCTCTGTCCTGGCCCTGTCAAATATGTCCTGGTCCTATCACCTCTCTCTTGTCCCTGTCACCTCTATCTTGGGTCTCTATCTTGGTCCTGTCATTTTTGTTCTTCCCCACTTTACTGTCCCTGTCATCGCTGTATTGGCCCTGTCCCCTCTGTCCTGTTCCTGAGACCCCTCTCTCCTGTACCCTCTGTTCTGTCCTTGCCCTGTCACTTCTGTCCTGTCCCTGACACTCTTCTCTCCTGTCCCCTCTGTTCTGTCATGGCCCTGTCATCCCTGTACTCTCCCTGTCCCCTCTGTCGTGGTCCTGTCACCCATCTTTCCTGGCCCTCTGTTCCGTCCTGGCCCTGTCACCTCTGTCCTGTGCCTGTCCCCTCTGTCTTAGTCTGTCCTGGCCCCACTGGACTTTCCCTTTCATCTCAGTACTGTCCCTGACACCTCTGTCCTGGCACTTTTTCGAGGGTTGGCGGCACCAAACTCTAACTTGCCTCCGGGCGACGGGGATGAACTTACGCCACTGCTTACCTTCAAGACTCCAGTTGAGTGAAAGTGCAAAACTTTTCAATGGGTTGAGTTCGCTATTTAATTAAAACATAAACTTTGTTATCTACCTTCACTCTTCCAGATGGGTGGCCCATGGACAGAAGCTACTACGTAGGAGGACGAAAACTGTAGTACTGTACAGTATTATTGAACTGCACTATGACTAGGTAAAAAAATTAAATGTTTTCTGCCCTTCGGCTTTACTACAGTATGGAAATGGATGTATTACCCACAGAAAGAGCTGCATAACAAACAAATATAATAAAAGGAAACAATGCACTGCAATGTTCAATTACATTTCATTTTACAGAACATAAAACCAATACTTTTCTTACAAATACAGTCCAGTCTAATGTCAATGGTATAAGCAATGTTTATTTCCTTACCTTTAACAATGAGTTCTGCATAATTGGAAACACCTGATCCACCAGAAGATCGCAGGACACAGCGATACTTGCTAATGCTTCGCTGAGAAGTGTCTCCAACGCTAACTGTGGCAGAGAAGCGTCTGTGATTTACTACACGAGTTACCATGAGACCCGTGTCGCGTCCATTCCATTGCTGCCAAATAGAGATAAAGACTCACAATCAGTCACACCACTGCTGTCAGCAGAAAGGTAAGGAGAGATTCTCTAATCCAAGTTCCTTTATAGAAATAACTAGCTACTACAAAATACCTGCTGTCATTCCAGGGTTACCATCTCAGCCTTTTAGGCTGGGATGGTAACAGTGCCTATGTATACACTGTTGCCTATTAGGCAACAGTGTATACATTATTTTTTTTAGCTGTCTTTCAGTAAACAGATGATCCATATGACTGCAAAGTTTACGGCTAGAACATAAAAATATATATTCAGAATGCTGCACAAGTCAGATGCATAATTAATAAAATACAAAAGATACTTTTCTTTTACAAGAAAATGTAGCTAATAATTAATTATTCTATTGGGTCAATCCAATTACCCACATAGGGTGTGAGTTGCCATTGCAGCGGCATTGAAACGGCAGCAACAACCCCGCATCATGCACCCCACTCTCAGGCCGAATTCCCACAGTTAAGTGTGTCTGTTTCTGCACTGACTTGCACCCAAGAATACATCACGGGTAATTGAATTGACACCTAGGTATGAATATTAGCTTTGCCACCGTCACAGAACAATATGCTGAGGAGTCACCTTCATATAGTGCCCCATTGGTGTGTGAAGCTGATAATCTCACAAACACACACAACAATCACAGCTGAATTATAGTTTGTGGGGGCCCCAAGGTAACAAATTTGTGGGACCTCTACCAATAAAATTGATGTAATTGAAAAGTATAATGTGTAAATACTCCCAGCACCACAAATGCGTTAAACATGCTGTAGTGCCCCAGTTCACATTATGCCACATAGATAGAAACATATGCCACAGTGCCCACAAGCTAGTTATGAAGCTATTATGTGGACCCCACTGCGTGTGGAAGACCCTGGACGACCACCCTGGCTGGCCTGTTTTTAATCCAGCACGGACAACAATCATAGTCACAGGCCAACAGTAATTTCAATTTGTAAAATCAGGATGACTATAAATCATTCTCAGCCATTGCAGCCCCAAATAAATTATGATTATTTTTCAAAAATAAATATTAACAAGTGGATATATTAACCTGCTCAGGGATTATCAGAAGGCAATCAGCCGATAACTGTGACAAATGCACTTATAATACTCACAAGGGTTTAGAAGTGGAAGGCAATTAGGGGGTACTGAAACAAGACCTAATAAAAGAAGTCTTTATCAAACATTTTTTAATCATTAGTCCCATCTGACAATATGCGGATTTGTAAATCATTGCTATTTTTTCTTTCTGTTGCCTTATTATGTAAAAACAGCAAACAAAATGTGATTATCTTAGTAATGTATTGATTCTTATTTGTTCTATAAGCGTTTAAGCTGTGAACATGATATACAGTAAGTGTGCATAAGCCCTTAGTACTGCAGGTAAGCTGGTAAATATAAAAATACTGTTTGCTTGCAGGTTTAAAATTCGTGTTAATTCTAGAGATGAGCGGGTTCGGTTTCTCTGAATCCGAACCCGCACGAACTTCATGTTTTTTTTCACGGGTCCGAGCGACTCGGATCTTCCCGCCTTGCTCGGTTAACCCGAGCGCGCTCGAACGTCATCATGACGCTGTCGGATTCTCGCGAGACTCGGATTCTATATAAGGAGCCGCGCGTCGCCGCCATTTTCACACGTGCATTGAGATTGATAGGGAGAGGACGTGGCTGGCGTCCTCTCCATTTAGATTAGGAGAGAGAGAGAGAGATTGACCTGAGGCTGATACTGTAGAAGAGAGTGCAGAGTTTAGTGACTGACCACAGTGACCACCAGCAGTGCAGTTGTTTTATTTAATATATCCGTTCTCTGCCTGAAAAAAACGGTACACACAGTGACTCAGTCACATACCATATCTGTGTGCACTGCTCAGCCCAGTGTGCTGCATGCCTGCATCATCTATGTATATATTATATATCTGTATGTGCTCAGCTCACACAGCTTATAATTGTGGGGGAGACTGGGGAGCACTGCAGTGCCAGTTATAGGTTATAGCAGGAGCCAGGAGTACAAGACAGTCACATACCATATCTGTGTGCACTGCTCAGCCCAGTGTGCTGCATCATCTATGTATATATTATATATCTGACTGTGCTCAGCTCACACAGCTTATAATTGTGGGGGAGACTGGGGAGCACTGCAGTGCCAGTTATAGGTTATAGCAGGAGCCAGGAGTACATATTATATTAAAATTAAACAGTGCACACTTTTGCTGCAGGAGTGCCACTGCCAGTGTGACTGACCAGTGACCTGACCACACTGACCACCAGTATAGTTAGTAGTATACTATATTGTGATTGCCTGAAAAAGTTAAACACTCGTCGTGTGACTTCACTTGTGTGGTGTTTTTTTTTTATTCTATAAAAAACTCATTCTGCTGACAGACAGTGTCCAGCAGGTCCGTCATTATATAATATATATACCTGTCCGGCTGCAGTAGTGATATATATATATTTTTTATATCATTATTTATCATCCAGTCGCAGCAGACACAGTACGGTAGTTCACGGCTGTAGCTACCTCTGTGTCGGCACTCGGCAGTCCATCCATAATTGTATACCACCTACCCGTGGTTTTTTTTTCTTTCTTCTTTATACATACATACTACTACATCTCTTTATCAACCAGTCTATATTAGCAGCAGACACAGTACAGTACGGTAGTTCACGGCTGTGGCTACCTCTGTGTCGGCACTCGGCAGTCCGTCCATAATTGTATACCACCTAACCGTGGTTTTTTTTTCTTTCTTCTTTATACATACATACTACGACATCTCTTTATCAACCAGTCTATATTAGCAGCAGACACAGTACAGTACGGTAGTTCACGGCTGTGGCTACCTCTGTGTCGGCACTCGGCAGTCCGTCCATAATTGTATACCACCTAACCGTGGTTTTTTTTTCTTTCTTCTTCATACATACATACTACGACATCTCTTTATCAACCAGTCTATATTAGCAGCAGACACAGTACAGTACGGTAGTTCACGGCTGTGGCTACCTCTGTGTCGGCACTCGGCAGTCCGTCCATAATTGTATACCACCTAACCGTGGTTTTTTTTTCTTTCTTCTTTATACATACATACTACGACATCTCTTTATCAACCAGTCTATATTAGCAGCAGACACAGTACAGTACGGTAGTTCACGGCTGTGGCTACCTCTGTGTCGGCACTCGGCAGTCCGTCCATAATTGTATACCACCTAACCGTGGTTTTTTTTTCTTTCTTCTTCATACATACATACTACGACATCTCTTTATCAACCAGTCTATATTAGCAGCAGACACAGTACAGTACGGTAGTTCACGGCTGTGGCTACCTCTGTGTCGGCACTCGGCAGTCCGTCCATAATTGTATACCACCTACCCGTGTTTTTTTTTTCTTTCTTCTTTATACATACATACTACTACATCTCTTTATCAACCAGTCTATATTAGCAGCAGACACAGTACAGTACGGTAGTTCACGGCTGTGGCTACCTCTGTGTCGGCACTCGGCAGTCCGTCCATAATTGTATACCACCTACCCGTGGTTTTTTTTTCTTTCTTCTTCATACATACATACTACGACATCTCTTTATCAACCAGTCTATATTAGCAGCAGACACAGTACAGTACGGTAGTTCACGGCTGTGGCTACCTCTGTGTCGGCACTCGGCAGTCCGTCCATAATTGTATACCACCTAACCGTGGTTTTTTTTTCTTTCTTCTTCATACATACATACTACGACATCTCTTTATCAACCAGTCTATATTAGCAGCAGACACAGTACGGTAGTTCACGGCTGTAGCTACCTCTGTGTCGGCACTCGGCAGTCCGTCCATAATTGTATACTAGTATCCATCCATCTCCATTGTTTACCTGAGGTGCCTTTTAGTTGTGCCTATTAAAATATGGAGAACAAAAATGTTGAGGTTCCAAAATTAGGGAAAGATCAAGATCCACTTCCACCTCGTGCTGAAGCTGCTGCCACTAGTCATGGCCGAGACGATGAAATGCCAGCAACGTCGTCTGCCAAGGCCGATGCCCAATGTCATAGTACAGAGCATGTCAAATCCAAAACACCAAATATCAGTAAAAAAAGGACTCCAAAACCTAAAATAAAATTGTCGGAGGAGAAGCGTAAACTTGCCAATATGCCATTTACCACACGGAGTGGCAAGGAACGGCTGAGGCCCTGGCCTATGTTCATGGCTAGTGGTTCAGCTTCACATGAGGATGGAGGCACTCAGCCTCTCGCTAGAAAAATGAAAAGACTCAAGCTGGCAAAAGCAGTAGCACCGCAAAGAACTGTGCGTTCTTCGAAATCCCAAATCCACAAGGAGAGTCCAATTGTGTCGGTTGCGATGCCTGACCTTCCCAACACTGGACGTGAAGAGCATGCGCCTTCCACCATTTGCACGCCCCCTGCAAGTGCTGGAAGGAGCACCCGCAGTCCAGTTCCTGATAGTCAGATTGAAGATGTCAGTGTTGAAGTACACCAGGATGAGGAGGATATGGGTGTTGCTGGCGCTGGGGAGGAAATTGACCAGGAGGATTCTGATGGTGAGGTGGTTTGTTTAAGTCAGGCACCCGGGGAGACACCTGTTGTCCGTGGGAGGAATATGGCCGTTGACATGCCTGGTGAAAATACCAAAAAAATCAGCTCTTCGGTGTGGAACTATTTCAACAGAAATGCGGACAACAGGTGTCAAGCCGTGTGTTCCCTTTGTCAAGCTGTAATAAGTAGGGGTAAGGACGTTAACCACCTCGGAACATCCTCCCTTATACGTCACCTGCAGCGCATTCATAATAAGTCAGTGACAAGTTCAAAAACTTTGGGTGACAGCGGAAGCAGTCCACTGACCAGTAAATCCCTTCCTCTTGTAACCAAGCTCACGCAAACCACCCCACCAACTCCCTCAGTGTCAATTTCCTCCTTCCCCAGGAATGCCAATAGTCCTGCAGGCAATGTCACTGGCAATTCTGACGAGTCCTCTCCTGCCTGGGATTCCTCCGATGCATCCTTGCGTGTAACGCCTACTGCTGCTGGCGCTGCTGTTGTTGCTGCTGGGAGTCGATGGTCATCCCAGAGGGGAAGTCGTAAGCCCACTTGTACTACTTCCAGTAAGCAATTGACTGTTCAACAGTCCTTTGCGAGGAAGATGAAATATCACAGCAGTCATCCTGCTGCAAAGCGGATAACTGAGGCCTTGACAACTATGTTGGTGTTAGACGTGCGTCCGGTATCCGCCGTTAGTTCACAGGGAACTAGACAATTTATTGAGGCAGTGTGCCCCCGTTACCAAATACCATCTAGGTTCCACTTCTCTAGGCAGGCGATACCGAGAATGTACACGGACGTCAGAAAAAGACTCACCAGTGTCCTAAAAAATGCAGTTGTACCCAATGTCCACTTAACCACGGACATGTGGACAAGTGGAGCAGGGCAGGGTCAGGACTATATGACTGTGACAGCCCACTGGGTAGATGTATGGACTCCCGCCGCAAGAACAGCAGCGGCGGCACCAGTAGCAGCATCTCGCAAACGCCAACTCTTTCCTAGGCAGGCTACGCTTTGTATCACCGGTTTCCAGAATACGCACACAGCTGAAAACCTCTTACGGCAACTGAGGAAGATCATCGCGGAATGGCTTACCCCAATTGGACTCTCCTGTGGATTTGTGGCATCGGACAACGCCAGCAATATTGTGTGTGCATTAAATATGGGCAAATTCCAGCACGTCCCATGTTTTGCACATACCTTGAATTTGGTGGTGCAGAATTATTTAAAAAACGACAGGGGCGTGCAAGAGATGCTGTCGGTGGCCAGAAAAATTGCGGGACACTTTCGGCGTACAGGCACCACGTACAGAAGACTGGAGCACCACCAAAAACTACTGAACCTGCCCTGCCATCATCTGAAGCAAGAAGTGGTAACGAGGTGGAATTCAACCCTCTATATGCTTCAGAGGTTGGAGGAGCAGCAAAAGGCCATTCAAGCCTATACAATTGAGCACGATATAGGAGGTGGAATGCACCTGTCTCAAGCGCAGTGGAGAATGATTTCAACGTTGTGCAAGGTTCTGATGCCCTTTGAACTTGCCACACGTGAAGTCAGTTCAGACACTGCCAGCCTGAGTCAGGTCATTCCCCTCATCAGGCTTTTGCAGAAGAAGCTGGAGACATTGAAGGAGGAGCTAACACGGAGCGATTCCGCTAGGCATGTGGGACTTGTGGATGGAGCCCTTTATTCGCTTAACAAGGATTCACGGGTGGTCAATCTGTTGAAATCAGAGCACTACATTTTGGCCACCGTGCTCGATCCTAGATTTAAAGCCTACCTTGGATCTCTCTTTCCGGCAGACACAAGTCTGCTGGGGTTGAAAGACCTGCTGGTGAGAAAATTGTCAAGTCAAGCGGAACGCGACCTGTCAACATCTCCTCCTTCACATTCTCCCGCAACTGGGGGTGCGAGGAAAAGGCTCAGAATTCCGAGCCCACCCGCTGGCGGTGATGCAGGGCAGTCTGGAGCGACTGCTGATGCTGACATCTGGTCCGGACTGAAGGACCTGACAACGATTACGGACATGTCGTCTACTGTCACTGCATATGATTCTCTCACCATTGAAAGAATGGTGGAGGATTATATGAGTGACCGCATCCAAGTAGGCACGTCACACAGTCCATACTTATACTGGCAGGAAAAAGAGGCAATTTGGAGGCCATTGCACAAACTGGCTTTATTCTACCTAAGTTGCCCTCCCACAAGTGTGTACTCCGAAAGAGTGTTTAGTGCCGCCGCTCACCTTGTCAGCAATCGGCGTACGAGGTTACATCCAGAAAATGTGGAGAAGATGATGTTCATTAAAATGAATTATAATCAATTCCTCCGCGGAGACATTGACCAGCAGCAATTGCCTCCACAAAGTACACAGGGAGCTGAGATGGTGGATTCCAGTGGGGACGAATTGATAATCTGTGAGGAGGGGGATGTACACGGTGATATATCGGAGGGTGATGATGAGGTGGACATCTTGCCTCTGTAGAGCCAGTTTGTGCAAGGAGAGATTAATTGCTTCTTTTTTGGGGGGGGTCCAAACCAACCCGTCATATCAGTCACAGTCGTGTGGCAGACCCTGTCACTGAAATGATGGGTTGGTTAAAGTGTGCATGTCCTGTTTTGTTTATACAACATAAGGGTGGGTGGGAGGGCCTAAGGACAATTCCATCTTGCACCTCTTTTTTCTTTTATTTTTCTTTGCGTCATGTGCTGTTTGGGGAGGGTTTTTTGGAAGGGACATCCTGCGTGACACTGCAGTGCTACTCCTAAATGGGCCCGGTGTTTGTGTCGGCCACTAGGGTCGCTAATCTTACTCACACAGTCAGCTACCTCATTGCGCCTCTTTTTTTCTTTGCGTCATGTGCTGATTGGGGAGGGTTTTTTGGAAGGGACATCCTGCGTGACACTGCAGTGCCACTCCTAAATGGGCCCGGTGTTTGTGTCGGCCACTAGGGTCGCTAATCTTACTCACACAGTCGGCTACCTCATTGCGCCTCTTTTTTTCTTTGCGTCATGTGCTGATTGGGGAGGGTTTTTTGGAAGGGACATCCTGCGTGACACTGCAGTGCCACTCCTAAATGGGCCCGGTGTTTGTGTCGGCCACTAGGGTCGCTAATCTTACTCACACAGTCAGCTACCTCATTGCGCCTCTTTTTTTCTTTGCGTCATGTGCTGATTGGGGAGGGTTTTTTGGAAGGGACATCCTGCGTGACACTGCAGTGCCACTCCTAAATGGGCCCGGTGTTTGTGTCGGCCACTAGGGTCGCTAATCTTACTCACACAGTCAGCTACCTCATTGCGCCTCTTTTTTTCTTTGCGTCATGTGCTGATTGGGGAGGGTTTTTTGGAAGGGACATCCTGCGTGACACTGCAGTGCCACTCCTAAATGGGCCCGGTGTTTGTGTCGGCCACTAGGGTCGCTAATCTTACTCACACAGTCAGCTACCTCATTGCGCCTCTTTTTTTCTTTGCGTCATGTGCTGATTGGGGAGGGTTTTTTGGAAGGGACATCCTGCGTGACACTGCAGTGCCACTCCTAAATGGGCCCGGTGTTTGTGTCGGCCACTAGGGTCGCTAATCTTACTCACACAGTCAGCTACCTCATTGCGCCTCTTTTTTTCTTTGCGTCATGTGCTGATTGGGGAGGGTTTTTTGGAAGGGACATCCTGCGTGACACTGCAGTGCCACTCCTAAATGGGCCCGGTGTTTGTGTCGGCCACTAGGGTCGCTTATCTTACTCACACAGTCAGCTACCTCATTGCGCCTCTTTTTTTCTTTGCGTCATGTGCTGATTGGGGAGGGTTTTTTGGAAGGGACATCCTGCGTGACACTGCAGTGCCACTCCTAGATGGGCCAGGTGTTTGTGTCGGCCACTAGTGTCGCTTAGCTTAGTCATCCAGCGACCTTGGTGCAAATTTTAGGACTAAAAATAATATTGTGAGGTGTGAGGTATTCAGAATAGACTGAAAATGAGTGGAAATTATGGTTTTTGAGGTTAATAATAATATGGGATCAAAATGACCCCCAAATTCTATGATTTAAGCTGTTTTTTAGTGTTTTTTAAAAAAAACACCCGAATCCAAAACACACCCGAATCCGACAAAAAAAATTCGGTGAGGTTTTGCCAAAACGCGGTCGAACCCAAAACACGGCCGCGGAACCGAACCCAAAACCAAAACACAAAACCCGAAAAATTTCAGGCGCTCATCTCAATTCCTCAGCAAATATCACTTTTATAAATGGGATTTCAAAATTAGGATAGTAAGAAAGGAGGAGGTATAATGTATGTGGATTATACCACAGGTTCTCAAGCTCCGTCCTCAGGTCCTCACACAGTCCCTGTTTTCCTGGTCAGCTGTGACAGTTGGACATACATAGTGTACCTGCCAGGTGACCTGGAAAAAGTTATCTATCTGGGGTCCTGAGGACCCCTGGATTATACTGTACCTTCTCATTTATATGCAATGGCAAAAACAAAGGATCATTTTAAATGAAGTCTTTTTAAGCTTTTGAAAGCCTTTACATAAGAAAACACAATCAAGAAAACACAATCAATCACAGCAAGCAACCACATTAATAAAAAAATGATTAAAGAGATATCTGTATATTACACAGAATAGTATCATTTAGTTCAGATTATTAGATTGCTATTATTAGGGAATTTGTTATCTGCCCCTGTGGAAAATATTGTAATGGAACCCCCCTTCCCCCCTGACTAATCATCCCCCCTTTCAACACACACAAACACAGACACACGCGCACACACACACACACACACACACACACACACACACACACACACACAACCTAGCCCTCCCCTTAGTGCCTAACCTTCTGTACTTACCATTGGGATCTGTCAAGATCCTGACTGTCAGGATTCCGTTGTCGGTATTCTGAATGTCGGGATCCTGACTGCAAGAAGCCTGACCACATTCCCATAATACACCTGAACAGACTGTTCAGTGCACATGAAGGTATTCCTTACCCTCCTCTCTCTCCAGAGATGCCTCCGCAACCTATTTGTGCCCCTAGATATGCAGCAAGCCAGAAATATCTACCAATTTGTACTGTGCAAATATACTGTATCAAAAGCCAACCTCCTACAGCTTCAGTAACACATCACTCAGTATCATAAACATTTACCTTTATTATTCTAAAATTCGACTTGGCTTAGCTTTACTGATAAATAAAACAATGAGGGTGAGGGGACGTTGTGTTTTTAATACGTCTGGCAGTTGTGTTTGTATAAATCTTTTCGTTACGTTATTCAGAGTGCACCTGTAAATACACTTTCTTCACTGAATTATAAACATGGAGGTAAATAATGATTCCTTTACATTTTTTAATATGGCTTATGTTCAGGCCATCCCACTTTATCACATGCTCTGATTTTACAATGAAAAACGGAAGTCCGGTAGCACACCAGCTTTGAATTAACCTTAACTGATGGGGGTACTTAAACTGGCCATCAGTACCCTCTAACCACTCCAATGAGAAAGTCTCCTGCTAGACCAAATTCGTAGGGACCTACCTATGTTCTTCCTGCTTGCCATAGAGGCCATTCTGCACTAAAGAGTCTTTCCTGGACTATAGGCCTGATTCTGAGTTAGGAATAGAGTAAAAGAACAAGTAAATGTGCACCTGGACAAACCATGTTGCAATGCAAGGGGTGCACATACATTTTTTTGCATGTAGGGCAAATACGGTCTGCGCTTGCATGTAGCCCACACATACTGGACAGCTGTATTTTTACTCTGCAATTTGGATTTTAGATTGGACACACCCCACCCTAATCTAATGTTCTCTGCACATTTTACATCTGCCCCACCTGCAGTGCAACATGGTTTTGCCAAGGTGCACAGTTACTTGCTGTTTCTTGCTTTATTGACACCTCAATATCAGGCCCTATATCACCAAGGTAACAAGAACTGTACCCCAAAGGACACTCTTTATGTTCCTGATCCTCTTGTGGTGAAGAGCTGAAATCAAGCCCATACAGATAATTTATAAGCACTACTAATGTGGAGTCTTTTTAATTAATTAAGAAATGTATTATTATTATTTTTTTGCACCCGATATTGGGGGTCATTCTGACCCGTTCACATGCAGCGGTTCTTCGTTGCGGTGCGAACGGTTCGGAAATGCAAATGCATGGCGGTTGCTTTGTGCACGCGTGTCGCTGCCTGGCTATGATGCCGCCAATGACAAATGTGATCGCAGCGGCGATTGCAAGAAGATGGACAGGCGGAAGGCGTTCCGGGGGCAGATACTCACCGTTTCCAGCCGTTTTCGGGGAGTGGTAAGAGAAACGCAGGGGTGTCCAGGAGAACGGAGGGTGGATGTCTGTCATCACAGCTGGGACCTTCATCGCTGGATCCATCGCACAGGGTAAGTAGCTGCAGGGCTGGTCTTGTTTTGCAGGAAACTTTTTTAGCATAGCAGGACTGCACAAGCGATCGCAGCCCTGCTATGCTAAAATACACTCCTCCATAGGCGGAGATTAGTTGATCGCACCAGCAGCAAAAAGTTGCTTGGTGCGATCAACTCGGAATGACCCCCATTGTATGATATATTCATACAGATAAGCACTATTTTCTTTGTTTATTACTTTGTGTCCAATAAATGAACCTTTTATAGATTAGATACAACACAATAACGATTTCTCTCTTTCCCACATGATACTATTTGGAAGTCTAGTTTTTCTAATGTGTGGGTGGAGACAACAACCAGATCCAACAACATATAAGCGTTAAATATCCTTTTTTTTTTGTACAGAGAGCACACTTTTGCTTAAGAACTGAGCACTTTTACCTTACTACCCTCCCCGTTATTATTGAAGATACAGTATCACACAATTGTGACTATCTTTTCTTACCTATTACTACATACCTACTGGGACTGTGCAACACTATCACCTATAAGTGCTGGGAAACTTTAGTTAACTATGTATCAGTTTTGAATCAAAGGATTGCAACATGTTTACAGATAAGCCTTGATAAGCATCCTTTTTGTATGCACGCTATAGTACTGAACATTCTTAAATCATTTGTTCTGAAAATACTACAATATTGGGCGTTAATTCACTGTCATTTCAAATCTTTTTGACTGATCTACCTAATTAGTATACTGGAGGATGAGCTGCCACTCTAATACCAACGGGGAAGTAATTGGAAAGAAAAACAGTTTCCTTTTATAACTTAAGTTCTCCATACTTCATCTTCATCTTATATATTGTGTTTTGTTAATTCGCTGTTTTTTGTTTATACTCATTACTACTGTATATGTTATTTACTATTATGCTGTACATTATACTGTAGGCTAAAGCAGTGGCGAAATTGTGAGTGGTGGGCCCAGGTGCAAATATATAATTTGGGCCCCCTTCCTCCACTCCAACCCAAGTTCACAATATGTCACACAGCAGTGGGTGACAGGGAGAGGCAGAGGGTGACAGTGTAAGGCAAGGGGAGGCAGATGGTGACTGGGGGAGGCAGTGGGTGACAGGGAGAGACAATGAATGACAGGGGTCTTGTGTGCTGCAGAGCACAGGGGGCATGTATCTTAGTGAGGGCAGAAACACAGTGGCCTTTGCTTTGTCCCTGACACGGGCCCCCACCCCTTGTGCTTTGTTCAGTTTGGCACTTACAGCTGTCTCTTAATTAGAGGCTGTATGTGGCTTGATCATCAGCGCTGATAGGTGGCAGGACTCCTATATCAGTCCAGCACACACAAGGTCAGCCCTGCCTACCTTAGATAAGAGGCAGATCCCTCGGTAGTGGGATCCACCCTGCTCTCTGCACTGGGCCATTCATCTGACATTGCTCAAAATGGTCTCTGGGGGTACCAGGGTATAACTCATTGCCGGTCTGGGCAATAGTGGGCCCCATAATCCTCAGGGGCCCCGCTGCATCAATGATAGTTCTGTCTCTGGGCTAAAGCCAGCATTGCAAGCCGTCCCAATAAAAATGTAGATAGACTTTGTAGTTCTTCTCAGAAGTCAAAATGGCCATGTACCCCTAACAGTTTTCACACTTTGAACCTTTATCTTATCAAACAAACCTCGCTCTGCAAAACAATGGGGCCCCAGTGTGCTCTTTGCACTTCGGCAGAAGTGTAGGCATTTTCAAAAATCAAAATATACTCTTATAATGGCCAAAAAGCTGCTTTTGTACTGTGCAGTGGACATTACTTGCTTTATAAGTGATCCCCACTATGTACCTGTGTTACTCACACTCACTGCCTTCCATTCACGCTTGCTTGACACTTTCCTACCTGTAGCCAAAGCTTGTCATGTTGAGACCACTTCCCTCCTGCAATGCACTGGAAGGTGGCATTCTGTCCGACATTTACCTCCACATTCTGCAACCGCAGAAAATGGGGAGCGTTCCCTGAATACAAAGAAACATTGATGTTAATGCATACACTTTTAAACTAATAAGCAGTTTAGTCTATAGAATTCTAGCTTGATGTAGTTATTAGCAGACTAAATGTATAGAAGATGTCTGCACAGCATCCTAAATGAGCCACAGGCTGAGAATTACTGCTCATTCTTTGAGTGCCTGGCACAATTTCAAAGCCACTGTAAAAAGATCAGAGAATAGCAGAGTAATTTATAGAAATGTCAGGGACATGTATCTTATCTATTTTACTATACACACAAGGACACATACCTTAAACACAGTCTTCTAGACATATATTTGCTATTTTGTTCTGCTTTCTAAAGTGGGCTATCATGCAATCCACTCTGAATACCTTGCCCACATATTACTTTAATGGAATTGGACACATGATCATTGGGAGTAGGCATCCCATGTGCAGAATGCAGAATGTTATTATTATTATTATTATTATTATTATTATTATTAACAAAACAGCCAGTCACCTGATTGATGCATATGGTGATTGTCCACAGAGAGATTTTATGTTTGACCCAATAAAAAAAAAAAAAAATGAGATCAAATTTTAATTATTTATTACTATTACTTGACTGGTCATCAGGACATATACCCAGAGTCCAACAAGACAATGTTGTGCCTTTTGTTTAGTCATTTTAATGAAAAAGGACATTTATGGTAGACTTACCATTGTTAGATCTCTTTCTGCAAGGTACACTGGTTCCACAGGGAAACAACGGGGTGTAGAGATGGATCTTGATCCAGGCACCAACAGGCTAAAGCTTTAGACTGTCCCAGGATGTATTGGGGCCTCCTCTGTAACCCCGCCTCCAGGCACTGTGAGCTCAGTTTCGTTAACCAGTCCAATGCAGGAGCAGGTAAAAGAGAAGGTAAATGTTAGTCACATAGAACCACATTCTCACGACAGGAGAAGGGACTAGCGGCTAATGCCACACAAACCCATAGAAGCTAGGTGCGTCAGGGTGGGCGCCCTGTGGAACCAATGTACCTCGCAGAAAGAGATCTAACAATGGTAATTCTGACATAAATCTCTTTTCTGCAGCAGGGTACATTGGTTTCCACAGGGAAACATCAGGGATGTCCTAAAGCAGTTCACCATGGGAGGGGACGTGCCGTAATGGGTATGAGAACCCGGCGTCCAAAGGAAGCATCCTGGGAGGCAGAAGTATCGAAGGCATAGAATGTAATGAACGTGTTCACTGAGGACCACGTAGCCGCCTTGCACAATTGTTCAGCGGACTCGGCGGGCCGCCCAAGAAGGCCCACAGACCGAGTAGAATCGGCTTTAATAGCAGCAGGAGCTGGCAGTCCAGCCTGTGCATAGGCTTGTGCAATCACCATTCTAATCAATCTGGCCAAGGTTTGCTTATTTGCAGGCCAGCCACCGAAAAGTACAAAAAGGGTATCTGACCTGCTGATAGAGGCAGCCCTCTTGACGTATATACGGAGAGCCCATACCACATCCAAAGACCGCTCTTTGGAGGACAAACCAGAAGAGATGAAAGCCGGAACCACATTCTCTTGGTTAAGGTGAAAAAATGACACCACCTTAGGTAAAAAACTCAGGCGAGTCTAAGAACTGCCCGGTCATGATAAAATATCAGGAAGGGTGGACGACAGGACAAAATGCCTAGGTCAGACACCCTCCTAGCAGAGGCGATAGCCAGTAGGAACCGGACCTTGACCATAAGCCATTTAATGTCCACTGACTCAAGAGGTTCAAATGGAGACTCTTCAGGACAACACACAGATCCCATGGAGCCACAGGAGGGATATAGGGAGGCTGAATCCATAACACACCCTGAGTGAAAGTATGAATGTCAGGAATAGACACAGTTTTTCTCTGAAACCACACCGATAAAGCAGAAATATGAACGTTGAGGGAGGCCAGACGAAGGCCTAAATCCAGGCCTTGTTGCAGAAAAGCCAGAAGTCTGGAAATTCTGAATGTGTATGCATCGTAATTCTTAGCAGCACACCAGGTGAAGTAAGAATGCCAGACCCTATAATAAATCTGCGCAGATGGCGGTTTGCGGGCCTTCAGCATAGTTTGGATAACCACCTCGGAGAATCCTTTTGCCCTCAGGAGTGATGCTTCAAGAGCCACGCTGTCAAAGCCAGTCTGGCCAGATCCAGGTAGACACAAGGGCCCTGAACGAGGTAGTCTGGGCATAGAGGAAGTAGAAGAGGACGCTCTATCGATAGACCCTGCATGTCTGAGAACCAATGCCTTTTGGGCCACGCTGGAGCGACTAGAAGTAGAATTCCTCCTTCTTGTTTGAACTTCTGCAGTACCCTGGGCAGAAGTGACACTGGAGGGAACATGTAGGGCAGCCGAAAGTTCCATGGAATTGCTAGTGCGTCCACGAACACTGCTTGAGGATCCCTGTTTCTTGATCCGAAGACCGGTACTTTGTGATTGTGTCGAGACGCCATCAGGTCTACATCTGGTAGGCCCCACTTGTCCACTAGGAGTTGAAAGACTTCCTGATGAAGACTCCACTCTCCAGCGTGCACGTCCTGATGACTGAGGAAATCCACTTCCCAGTTGAGGACTCCTGGAATGAACACTGCTGATATTGCTGGCAGATGGCGTACCGCCCAACGAAGGATTTTTGATACTTCCATCATTGCAATGGAGCTTCAAGTGCCTCCATGGTGGCGTTGTCTGACCGTACTTGAACAGGCCTGTTCTGTAACAGAGGCAGGGCGAGAGACAAAGCATTGAACACAGCCTACAATTCCAGAATGTTTATCGGGAGGAGTGATTTCTCCTTGGTCCCCCAACTCTGGAAGGAGTGTTGCTCCAACACCATGCCCCAACCCCTCAGACTGGCATCGGCCGTCAATAGGACCCAGTTGGGGATCCAGAATGGACGGACACTGCATAACTGATGGTCCTGTAGCCACCAGGTCAGCAAAAGACGAACCTCCGGAGTTAAGGAGATCATGTGAGACCTGATCCGATGAGGCAGGCCATCCCACTGGAAAAGAATTGCCCTCTGCAGAGGATGGTAATGAATTTTGGCGTACTCTACCATGTCGAAAGCCGATACCATGAGGCCTAGTACTTGCATCGCCGAATGTATCGACACTCTTGAGCGAGAGAGGAAGTTTCAGGACCTTCTATGGAGACAGAAACAGCCGTTGACTGTGTGTGTCCAGAAGTGCCCCCAGGTGAACCATGCTCCGAGCAGGGACCAGCGAGGACTTCTACCAGTTGATTAGCCACCCGTGGGCTTGTAGGAACTTTACCGTCAGTTGTAGATGACTGAGTAGGACATCTTGGGAGTTTGCCAGAATCAGCAAGTTGTCCAGATACGGCAGGATTCTGACTCCCTGGTGACGGAGATGATTCGTCATCATGGCCATAACCTTGGTGAAGATCCGAGGGGCCGTTGCCAGTACAAACGGCAAAGCCTGGAAGTGATAGTAGAGGTTGCCAATAGCAAACCACAGATATTGCTGATGCAAAATGGCAATAGGGATATGCAGGTAAGCATCTTGTATATCCAGGGATACCATATAGTCTCCTGGTTCCATGGCCAGAACAATTTAGCGCAGTTTTTCCATAAGGAACTTGGACACGCTCACAAACTTATTCAGTGATTTGTGGTTGAGTATAGGCCGGAAGGACCCATTGGGTTTCGGGACTAGAAACATGGTCAAGTAGTATCCCCTGCCTCTCTGGGATAGAGGTACCGGCACTACCACTCCTGTATACAGGAGGGAAGCAAAACCAGTTGTAGAGCATGCGCCTTCAATGGGTTCGAAGGGATAACCGTTGTGCAGAACTGGTGAGGGGGAAGTCTCTTGAAAGAGACCGTGTACCCATGAGAGACACCTTCTCGCACCCATCCATCTGAAGTGGTCTTTAACCTGACGGCAGCAAAAGATTGTTTTGCCTTGGGCTTGATGGTTTTGGGAGCATGGAATGCCTGACCTTTTGCTTTCCCTTGAGGCTGAAAGGAGCAAAAAGTGGTACCTTTTGCCTTCTGTGTAGAAGGATTAGCATTCGGGAGAAATGCAGTCTTTGCAACCGCTAAGTCACTCACAATCTTATTGAGATCTTCCCCAAATAGGATGTCTCCCTAAAAAAGGGAGTATCTCCAAGGTCTTTTTGGAGTCCAGGTCCATCTTCCACGACCTCAACCACAGAATACGGTGAGCCAGGATGAACGTAATCGATGCCTTGGCCGCCTCAGAGGACAACTCATGAATGTAATAGGCAGTGGTGGTAATATGAGACAGGTATTGTCTGGCAGTGTCAGATATATCTTGAGGCAGCTCTTACTCTAATGCCTGAACCCATGCTTCAATTCCTTTTGCAGCCCTGTAAGGGAGTAAATAGACTTCAGGCAACCCTCCACACTCTAATCTGTCAGTTTCTTCAGTGAGGTGACAGTGGTGACAGGCAAAGTAGATGACACCACGAGATGGGTGACATGGGAGTCCACCGGCGGTGAATTTTCCCACTTGTTACACAACTCAGAAGGGAGGGAATAATGAGCTACCATCTTTTTAGAACACCAGGGTTCTTGACGTATGTCTACTAAATGGTCAGAATGCGGTAATAATGTTTTAGTTACCTTCTGACATTTAAACTTATCAGGTTTCTTGGAAACTATAGAGGAATAATCATCATCATCATCATCAGTGATCTGTAGGATCTGCTTAATAGCAACCACTAAATCAGGGACATCAACCTGAATAGTAGATTCCTCGTCAGAAGCAGCTGTATCAGTGCCTGACGAGTCATTATACTCCCCATCCTCATCAGAAGAATCCTCCAGGAGATTAGTGGATTGTGAGGAGGAAGTGGCCCGCTTAGATGACCCTTTGACATGAGAGTGACTTGGGGAAGGTTTATGTCTAACCAAAGATTGATTCAATTGCTGCAACTGGGTAGACATATTATCCGCCCAAGGCGGATTTACCATAGGGACAATATGTGGCTGTAATGGCACAGGAGGTCCCATAGGGGGCGTAAGGCATGTCACAAGCGTATTGAGCATAGTTGAGAATGCTGCCCAAGGTGGCTCCTGATTGGGAGATGTATGGCACATAGTAAACAGACCGTCATACAAAGCTTCCCCCTAAGACAAATTCCTGGCGCATGCGCTGCGTGATACAGGAGCGTCTGTGGATTTTCCGCCCTTTGGTGTTAGACATTTTAGTGAATGTAACCGTAGAGCGTTTTAATGGCTGGTCCCGCCTGGGGGACCCTCTTACCTCCTCCCTTTAGTAGCAGACACGTGAACCAGGAGAGCGTCTGCGATCGTGTGCCTAGAGCCGGAGCGTCTCCACAGCAAGTACCCGGGAACAGAGCCAACGGGAGTATGCAATGCCGCTGGGGAGGTGACGGAGCCGCAGCATAGAATGTCACCCTGACATGTAAATGCTGCGGCCCTTGAAGTCTTCTAAAAGCATTTTCAGACCTGCCCAGTGCAGGCACCAACTCGAAACTGAGCTCACAGTGCCTGGAGGTGGGGTTATAGAGGAGGCCCCAATGATCTTGGTACAGTCTAAAGCTTTAGCCTGTTGGTGCCTGGATCAAGATCCATCTCTACACCCCAATGTTTCCCTGTGGAAACCAATGTACCCCGCTGCAGATTATTATTTATTTTTTAAATCTTTCAAATATTAAAAAACTGCTTTGGTCCAAGAATAGAAGAGTCACAAATGCCAATGGAGGAGCAGAGACATTTATGGGCATAGGGCAGGGTAGAGATATACTGTATGTGCAAGGAAAGTCAGAGTCAACATGGATAGAGGGTGAACAGAAACAAATATAGGCAGGAGATTAAAAGACATATATGGGCAGAAACATACTGTATGGGTGGGAGAGAGCATAGACAGCATGATGCCAGTGTAGAACAAGGGTTGGTAAGGTCAGGAACACAGTGGCCTTTGCTTTGTGAGAGGGTGCCCCATCTCCTATGCTGTTCTCAGTTTGGCACTGGGAAGATGCCGACAGTGCCAGTGACACTGGCCATGAGCTGCCACTAATAGGCAGTATGCAGTTGTGGTTATGGGCGCTGACAGGCAGAACCTATTAGTGCAGTTTTGATGACAGATCATGGCACTATGGGGCAGGGCAGCCAGGAAAAATACACTACTAGAGGACTCTGAATAGTTGCCATGCCCAGGACCATAGAGAGCCTGGCCAGGCCCAGGTAATGTAGGGGTGTGTGGCCTAATCATGGAGGTGTGGCAATGCCCCCTTATAAAACAGATAAAGATGGCACATGTGCAGGCAGAGGAGCCTCTTTAGACACACCATAGCTCAGCACACACAGCAGCATGTACTGTGCTGGGATGAGAGGCTGCTGCCAATTAACAGGTAAGAGGGGGGCGCAGACTCAGGTCCCTGCCTGGCCCCTCCAACAAGAACGGAATAGTTAGTACCATTACCTCTCTCTGGGGGCGTTTCTACAGAGGAGGGGGCCCGTGTGCACCTCCAGGTGGGTCCCCTCCTCTGCACGGCGCCGTAGACTCCAGCATTGTGCCGGAGTCTACTGTGCATGTGCAGGTCTCCGGAAACATGGCCGGACACAAATTAGGCTACTGCGCATGCGCGGCGGCCATTTTGGCTGTGATTTCCGGCACGATCACATCTCCCGGCGCTGGACTCCGGAAAGGTAAGTATTAAAATGGGTGCAATGGGGCCTGTGTGCACCGCACCCATTGCACCCATTATAGAAATGCCAATGCCCCTCTCTTTACCACTCGCTGTGCCACCCGGTCGCTGCATCCTGGGCGAGTGCACTGGTGCACTACCCTTACTACAACCCTGCATGAACCTCTTACCTTCTTTTATTATTCAGACATTGGGTCATGGGGGTAATTCAGAGTTGATCGCAGCAGCAAATTTGTTAGCAGTTGGGCAAAACCATGGGCGTAATTCTGAGTTGATCGCAGCAGCAAGTTTGTTAGCAATTGGGCAAAACCATGTGCACTGCAGGGGGAGCAGATATAACATTTGCAGAGAGAGTTAGATTTGGGTGGGTTATTTTGTTTCTGTGCAGGGTAAATACTGGCTGCTTTATTTTTACACTGCAAGTTAGATTTCAGTTTGAACACACCCCACCCAAATCTAACTCTCTCTGCACATGTTATATCTGTCCCCCCTGCAGTGCAAATGGTTTTGCCCAACTGCTAACAAATTTGCTGCTGCAATCAACTCAGAATTAAGCCCCATGTTCACTGCAGGTGGGGCAGATATAGCAATTGCAGAGAGAGTTACTGTAGATTTGGGTGGTTTATTTTGTTTCTGTACAGGGTAAATAATGGCTACTTTTCTTTTACACTGCAATTTAGATTGCAGATTGAACACACCCCACCCAAATCTAACTCTCTCTGCACATGTTATATCTGCCCCCCCCCCCTGCAGTGCACATGGTTTTGCCCAACTGCTAACAAATTTGCTGCTGCGATCAACTCTGAATTAGGCCCCATGTATCTATCACTTACTTCTGATACACAAACAGGGTATGTAGCCCCTCTCTTACCTACACCTATTACACAGACATCACTACATATAGCTCTCACATATTCTAATATCCAGATACCAAGATATGAACCTCACATCCTTCTTATACAGCAACATCAGGGCAAGTACATCTTACAGTACCTCATTAATGCACACACATATCTATGATCCCTTTCTAGACCGTTTGCCTCCCAATATCTAAAAAAATGTTACTCTCATTTCTTGCAGAAGAAATGATTCCATGAACCTGCGCTTGCTAGAACATAGACAACAAGATTTGTATCTCTCATCATTAATAAACAGGCACAAGGGGCTTACACTTTCTCTGTGCCGAACTCACAAACACGCCTTAGATTAGGTCTGTAAATCTGACTGTCTCCACTGGTGGAGCAAACAATTATTATAAGTCTCTTGGTCCCAACCACAGCAGAGATAAGCTTGTGTATCACACATATCCGTTAGAGTGAAGGGTTTTCTAAATGCTGAGAAATCCCCTTTCCCAAGGCCCTAATAGACGCTGCTGCATCACTGCAGTCTTATTAAGACACTGAATCTTGTGTCATGAGACTGAAACACAGAAATAATGAGAGCGCACGCTTTATAGAGGATTTCATGAGAGATTACTTCTTTTAGGGTTAACTCTTCCTGCCGATAGCTGTAGTCGAGGACCAGATGCTATGTCATATCTACATTAAGAGAATAAATGTATTCTGCCAGTAATTGTTTTATCTTCTCCCCTACCCACAGATATATGGTAAGAATGAAAAATTGCAAACAGCCAGTAATGGTCATTTACGAAGCTGCAAAAGGAGGACCGCATGGTGTTGTGTACCTCCTTGACCACAGAGCACATCATGTGCGCTCCCACATTTTACCACCATGCTCTGTATGACTATTTGTATCATTGAGGCTCGAGGTGGAAATGTACGTTTTCCACTTTCTGTCCTAAGGTACTGCTTAATCAAACCTTATCTAGTATTATTATTTATTTTTGGGCTAAAAGTAATCAATGGGCCCATGCTAACTGGGAATATCCTCCTAAATGCTCAGCATAAATAGCTTGCTGTCTAATAGAACATATTGAGTCGCATGCAACGCTGATATTCACGTAGTTGCGTGATTTTTTTTTACAAATGTGTAAAAATTCCTGATAACTCATACCGTGTATGCGTTACACTGGGTGTGCACACAAAGACGTTGGTGTGATCAAGGGGGTAATTCAGACCTGATCGCTGGTCTGCTAATTTTGCTGTCCTGCAATCAGATAGTTGTCGCCTCCAGGGGAAGTGTAAATTCGCTGTGCAAGTGTGCGATCACATGCGTACGCCAAGCTGCGAAAATCCGGTGTGTGCAGCCTCTGTGCAACCCAGGACTTACTCCTCCAGTGTATTGAGAACAGGCTGATCGGGGCCGGAGCGGACGTCGGACACCCTTCCTGAAAACGCTTGGACACGCCTACGTTTTTCCGAACATTCCCAGGAAATGGTCAGTTGCCATCCACAAACGTCTTCCTCCTGTCAATCACCTTGCGAACACCCATGCAAACGGATTTTTCACACCAGCCCGTCGCTAACCGGCGATGCCCGTTGGCGTTGTCCAATGCACGTGTGCATTGCGGTGCATATGCATGCGCAGTTAGTGCCTGATCGCCCGCTTTGCGAAAACGCACAGCAGCGATCATATCTGAATTACCCCCCAAGACGCATGGTATAAAAAATGGTGTGGAAAAGTGATGAGAGTTCCTGTGAGGTGTCTAGAAATGCATGCGAAAATAGTCCATTTATAGGATGTATTATGGGCATGTTAGTGAAAGTGGCTGCATACATAGATGCACAGCTGCAGACACAGGAGGCCATGGTGAGATGAAGAAATGACAGCAGCTGTTTCAATGGTGCAACTGATGGTGTCAATGAAGGATGCACCAATTGGTATTGCTGCTCATACAAAGAGTCAAAAAGTGGGCATCTCAGTCCTTGCACAGATGCATGGATGTACACAAGGAAAGAACTTTGTTGCGGCATTGCATCAAGCAGGGCTGTAACGGGGGGGGGGGCACTAGGGAGGCACATGACCCAGACGGCGGGTTTGAGGGGGAACTTTGGACAGTGCAAGGACAGTGCCAAGAGATAGAGCAGCACATGGCGTGTGTGCGAGAGATCCAGGTACTTGTCCCAGACTGACATAAGTAGGGGCCCCGCGCAGAGCCGGCCTTAGGCATAGGCAAACTAGGCAATTGCCTAGGGCATCTGGTATGCCTAGGGGCACAAGCAGCTTCTGCTGATTAAAATGATATGCGGCATGCCTATATTCTGTGTGTAGCATTTTGTATGCAGATACAGTCGCACAGTATATAGGCATGCCGCATATCATTTTAATCAGCGGAAGCTGCTTGTGCATCCTTGCCACATAGCAATGCAAATATGCATTTTCATAAAAAACAGGCACCCGACGTTAGCAAAGCTGCCACATGATTCACGCCAGGAACTATATGTGTCATTATGTGTATAAGGGCAGTAATAATGTGTAACATATGTGTAAGGGGCACTATGTGTGTCATTATGTGTATAAGGGCACTAATAATGTGCGGCATATGTGTAAGGGACATTATGTTTATCATTATGTGTATAAATGCATTACCAATGTGTGGCATGTGTATAAGGTGCTCTACTGTGTGGCGTAACGTATAGAAAGGGCACTACTGTGTGGTCTAATGTGAATAAAGAGCAATATAGTGTGGTGTAATATGTATAATGAGAATAAAGAGCAATATGGTGTGGTGTAATGTGAATAAGGAGCAATTCAGTATGATGTTATGTGAATGAGGGGCACTACTGTGAGGAGTTACGTATATTAGGTAAAGTGGTACTACTGTGTGATGTAATGTGAATAAGGGACACTACCGTATGATAAATTGTGAATAAAGTTGCACTACTGTGAGGCATAAGTTGAATTGGGGGTACTATTGTGTGGCCTCGCCCCTTGCCAGCAAAAACACATACCTTTTTGGCCTGGTGCTGGGAAAGGGGTGCAGGGTCAGAGGCGGAACTAGCGGTGGTGCTAGGGGCACCAGCCAAAATCTTGCCTAGGGCATCATATTGGTTAGGGCCGGCTCTGGGCCCGCGCTGACCATATGGAGTCTTCTGATGGAGTAGTTGAGAGAAGGAAGCTGCGCTGCTGCCGCTAGCTGTGTCTGTCAGTGGCGGCAATGAGTGATCAGCAGCGTGGAGAGAGTGACAGTTGGCACCAGTGAGGAGTGAACTGTTTACCTGCTAATGGCTTCACTGTTGCTCAGATCTCCTAAGTGTCCATTGCCTGACAGCCGCGATCACCGAATTGGAGAGTTTGCTTCGAGTGAAGGAAGGCTAACTCTCTGCCATACAGCCCGGCCCCCCAAATGGCTGCCATGGAGCTTGTGGAGGGGGTGACCGGTAGGAGAGCAAGGATGAAGCCCAGAGGAAGCTGGCTGCTGTTTTCTTGCATCATGTACGCAAGAAATGGCTTCTTCACCAACCTCCGGCCCTCTGAGCCCTTCCTCACCCCATAGCTGCTGGGGCTGGACAATAATCTCACCGAGAGACAGGTGGGCACATCGTACCTATGCAGTAATACCAATAGTAACAGCATGGCCCACACAATGCTATAGATGCTAGTTGCAGCAACTGTAAGGGAAAATCTTAAGTAAGGTACAATGATCAGCAGGTAACCCCATAAGTTCACTATAAAACACAGACATTCACACAGCCTGAATATTACAAGCACATCCTGGGAATCAACTGCTAACTTTAAGCGCTGACAATAATACAGAATTTACAGAATTTACAAATGAAAGAGTATTTGCTTCAGATGACAACCCCTTAACCCTCATGAGGCCACACCAAGCAGCTACTAGTGACAATTGGATTACACATAATTTTCAGAGTTGCTACTGAGAAAGTGATTGCGATGGGGTCGGGGTGGGGTGGCTTGGGAGGGGTGTATAGATTTGTTCTCTTGTTGCAGAGACAGGGGTGGGAGGGGGCGCCAGATCCAGACCCAGACCCACTCACATAACTTTCAATGCTTGCCTATCCAATTAAATCCTCTCTGTACAGTCCACATAACCTCATTTTGTCTTCCAACATTGCTAATCTGGTGGACATATGCAACAGGTAGCATCTATCCTTGTGTATCAATGCCTATTTCCCCATAGATTGTAAGCTTGCGAGCAGGGCCTTCCTACCTCTATGTCTGTCTGTTTTTGCCCAGTTTTGTTCTATAACTGTAAAGTGCAACGGAATATGCTGCGCTAAATAAGAAACTGCTAATAAATAAAATAATGACTGTTTTGCACCGGGTGACATATGTACATATGGGGCAGTCAATCAGAAATAGGTGATTAAAAAGTAATTAATATTAACTGTCTTTTGCAGCACCATAAATGAACCTTAATGATGTACTGACTGCTGATGGGGGGATGTCCCTCCAGAAATTCTGCCAACCTATAAAAGTTACGTCAGTCTGTATTTGGTACTCTTCCTTGTCATTTCGTGCCTGCCCTTAATATACTTTGTAATGAGAAGAGAAGTAAGATAGCACAAAGCAGGATTTATATTAGTAAGAGACATGACATCATGACATTCAGTAGGGAATGAAAAATGAGTAGAGAAATGTGTGTAATATTTGTAGAGGGAGAGTACAAGGACGAAAGAGGAGCTTGGAGGAGATATGTAATGGAAATACGTGAAAGTAAGACTAAACAAATCCAGTTTGAGAATTTTTTTTACCAGTTTTTATCATTTGTATGAAATCATCTGGAAAATCTATTTTGAGCAGCGATCAAAGGTTGCAGCGGATATCTTAAAAATCAGCAGATTTGGAGCAATTAGTAAACGGATAATTCTTAAAATAACTATACAATAAAAATGTTTATCTGCCAAGAGAAGGTTCTGTGCAATAAAGAGATCTTTCCATGATTTATTGCAAGAGAATAGAATTGTCACACAGGCTGGTGTAGATATAGTAGTAGCACGTCGGTGTGATGAATAAGATATATATTGATAAAGATAAAAAGGTAATAAAATGGATACCGTGCATTAGGGTGGCAATGGCAGAGAATGAGTTTGTAAGAAAAGTGGGAGCCAGAGAGTGGAAATGGAGAACAAAGAGATTCAAGTACAAAATGAATAAAGGAAAAGAGACACAATAGGGGTATAATGTAGTTTCTCATACTGCATGGGTGAGCCAGAACACGAACTTCATCCACAGCAATGTATCCAGAGTGATCCTTAACAGAGACGGCTTCAAATATAATCTGCAAAAGGGAAACACAGTTGGAAATCTTCACATTTCTGTATAATGTTTGTATAAGATTGCTCATTAACATTTCTTTAAAAGTGTATACACCTTTCACCTACGCACAGTAGAGGCATTCTTTTTGTGGTCTGAAACAATATTCATGAGAATACATTATTAAGTCATTATGTGCCACTGACATCACTACAGCTTGAGGCAATGGTTATTATTGAATGAATAATCTGCATATTCATCAGTATTGCCTCAGTGCAGCATATGTAAGTGACAAGCAAATATATGACAATGACAATATGTATTACTATGACTGTACGAGTACAGTGGCATTACCTGCCTTCATATTTAATTACTTTAAAAAAAATCTCTTTGTTTTCATTGAGATACAAAAGGATACAGAAAATGCCAGTACACAAGAATGTGCAATTATGGTTCAATATATCTAAAAATAGTCCATTGTAAGCAGCGAACATAAATGAGTAATGAGCCTTAAATGAAGGATAACAGTAGCACAATAGCATCAGTGGCATGTTGGGATTGAGAGGATATATATGTGTAATTAGACAGAGCACACTGGAATATAAAGGGAAGGGGGGCAGTGAAGCTAACTTTGATGGTTGGACCAGGCAAGATCTGTTGGGGTGATTATTGGGGGGTGGGGGGTTAGGGGTTACTGAAGGTCTATTGAAGTGAATACCTCAGAAAGGCAAGATGCTTTACATTAATTTATGGTAAAACAGCTTTAGCCAATACCTTAAATTGTAGCAAAAAAATCTGAGAGCCTTGGGAAGGGGGTCACGGGGTGGATCTGTGGTGTAATCACATTAATAATGGGTGCAGTGTGTGCAGTGCACATGGACCCTCTCGGTCCAGGGAAGCCCACACCCTGCACCCATTATTTATAATACTTACCCAGCAGAGTCCAGCGGTGGAGCACATCATACACAGTAGAAAAATCACTGGGAAAATGACCGCCGTGCAATCTTCCTGGAGATCTGCGCTTGTGCTGTAGACTCTGGGACAGCGCTAGGGTCCTTAGTGTCCAGAGCTAAGTGCTGAAGGAGGGGACCCATATGGAGCCTGCACACGGGCCTCCTCCTCTCTAGAAATGCCTCTGTCTGTATTGTATGGGTACATTAACGGGATGCACAGCAGTCACTTGCCAGATTTTGCTTATAAATAGACACAATTATGGACCTTCATTACTTCTCTAGTAGTTGTCCACTAAGGGGTATATTTACTAAAGTGCATATTTTTAGAAGTGGAGATGTCACCCACAGCAACCAATCAGATTCTACTTATTTATCTAGCACCTTCTAGAAATGAATAGCTAAAATCTGATTGGTTGCTATTGCCAACATCTCCACTACTAAAACCCCTCACTGTAGTGAATATACCCCTTAGTATCTGGCAGAGTTCAAAATAATGACATGTATTCTTTATTCTGCTGTGGCTGCATGAAATGTAAGACTCAGAGTCGCACGTAAACGAGAAGGCAGTCTCATATCTGCAAGTTATTGAAATGGCCTACAAACTCCTTCCCTTGTGTACATCACTTTAGGTACATGTGTATGCTGTAATGCCAATTGGTTCATCCTTATTCAGTACGTCACCATTGGTTGCACCATCATAACTTGCACAAGCCCTATGGTAGGTGCAGTTTCTCCATGGCCTCCTATGCTTGTGACTGTGCATCTGGAAACGCAGCCACTTGAAATGAAATGCCCTCAATACACCCATAATACACCCACTGAACAGACCATGTTTTACATGCACTACTAACCAACTCCCAGTCACCGCCCAGGAATGCCTATCTCTTCCCAGCCACCTTTCTGATATGGCCTGTCCTGATCACATTAGCACCTGTGTATACTCTGTATAATGCATGCCCCGTACAGCAGCACCTGTGTGTGTACACTCTGTATAATGCATGCCCCATACAGCAGCACCTGTGTGCGTACACTCTGAGTAATGCATGCCCCGTACAGCAGCACCTGTGTGTGTACACTCTGTATAATGCATGCCCCATACAGCAGCACCTGTGTGTGTACACTCTGAGTAATGCATGCCCAGTACAGCAGCACCAATGTGTGTACACTCTACGTAAACAATGTGTTGTGGAGATTACAAAAACTTCCATGCATGCGCAGCTGCAAATAATCGTTCAACTACATCAGGGGTGGGGAACCTTTTTTCTACCGAGGGCCATTTGGATATTTATAAAATCCTTCGGGGGCCATACAAAAATTTTCAACTTAAAAAATGACCCTGCCCCCCAGTAGGTCTGCCCCTTAGAGTTACTGTGTGTGCGCGCCGGAGGCGCGCACGTGCCAAAAAAATGGGTGTGGCCAGTTAAAATGGGACGTGATACACATATGCCCCCAATAGTGCGGTGCCAGATCCACAATTGCCCCCACAGTGCCAGGTATACAAATACCCCCCACAGTGCCAGGTATACAAATGCCCCTCACAGTGCCAGGTATACAAATGCCCCTCACAGTGCCAGGTATACAAATGCCCCCCACAGTGCCAGGTATACAAATACCCCCCACAGTGCCAGGTATACAGCCCCCACAGTGCCAGGTATACAGATTCCCCCACAGTGCCAGGTATACAAATGCCCCCCACAGTGCCAGGTATACAAATATCCCCCACAGTGCCAGGTATACAGCCCCCACAGTGCCAGGTATACAGATTCCCCCACAGTGCCAGGTATACAAATGCCCCCCACAGTGCCAGGTATACAGCCCCCACAGTGCCAGGTATACAAATACCCCCCACAGTGCCAGGTATACAGCCCCCACAGTGCCAGGTATACAAATGCCCTCCCCTCTCCCCTCCGTGCTGCTTACCGTGGACGCGACGGAGGAGAGCGAGGCTGTCGGGTGAAAGCGGCGGCGTGTAGTACTTCAAATCAGCCGCCGGTTCGAGAGCCAATCAGAGCTCGCGGACCGGCAGCCGCGGCTCCTGATTGGCTGCCGGTCCGCGAGCTCTGATTGGCTCACGGACCGGCGGCTGGTTTGAAGTACTACACGCCGCTGGTCCCATTCTACAGCCGCGCTCTCCTCCGTCTCCCTGCTCTGACAGCTGAGACACGCTGCCGCCCGACTGAGCGGCAGCGTGTCTCACTGACACAACCTGGTGGGCCGGACCAAACGGCTTCGCGGGCCGTATATGGCCCGCGGGCCGGAGGTTCCCCACCCCTGAACTACATGAACACTAGTTCATGCTGCGCTCGCCACAGGTTCTATTACCACTCTATGGGAATAGCCCCTGTTAGCCAGGATTCCGGCTGTCGGCATTGTCAGTGGTCAGGATTCCGGCGTTGGTATCCTCCTGACTGCCGGCAATGTAACCGCATCATACTTGTACACATTGGTCTGAGCTTGAAACACATATACAAAAGCTGGGATGTCACTTCACACGTCAATGTAACATGTTGGAGAATATAGCTACATTTTTACTGTGCTCTGTGCTTTACTACTTTCTGCTGTGTTTTTATCAAGCATTTGACCTATGGAAAGCTTCTACTTATTCTAGTGACTATGGGGGACATGTACTAAGCGGTGATAAAAGTGGAGAAGTGAGCCAGTGGAGAAGTGACCCATGGCAACCAATCAGCAGAGCAGTGGATTGGTTGCCATGGGCAACTTCTCCACTGGCTCACTTCTCCGCTTTTATCACTGCTTACTACATGTCCCCCTTAGATCTAGACTGTTTTGACATTTTTAAAATTAATTTGTGTGGCAGAAGCTGATGACAGCGGCCAATACAGGAATCTACATATCGTGTGGAAGTTCAGCTGTCATTGTACTTGTGTTTTCTCTATCGTCCTAGTGGATGCTGGGGTTCCTGAAAGGACCATGGGGAATAGCGGCTCCGCAGGAGACAGGGCACAAAAAGTAAAGCTTTAGGATCAGGTGGTGTGCACTGGCTCCTCCCCCTATGACCCTCCTCCAAGCCTCAGTTAGATTTTTGTGCCCGGCCGAGAAGGGTGCAATCTAGGTGGCTCTCCTAAAGAGCTGCTTAGAAAAGTTTAGCTTAGGTTTTTTATTTTACAGTGAGTCCTGCTGGCAACAGGATCACTGCAACGAGGGACTTAGGGGAGAAGAAGTGAACTCACCTGCGTGCAGGATGGATTGGCTTCTTTGGCTACTGGACATTAGCTCCAGAGGGACGATCACAGGTACAGCCTGGATGGTCACCGGAGCCTCGCCGCCGGCCCCCTTGCAGATGCTGAAACAAGAAGAAGGTCCAGAATCGGCGGCATGAAGACTCCTCAGTCTTCTTAAGGTAGCGCACAGCACTGCAGCTGTGCGCCATTTCCTCTCAGCACACTTCACACGGCAGTCACTGAGGGTGCAGGGCGCTGGGAGGGGGGCGCCCTGGGAGGCAATGAAAACCTATTTTTGGCTAAAAATACCTCACATATAGCCTCCGGGGGCTATATGGAGATATTTAACCCCTGCCAGAATCCGTTAAGAGCGGGAGACGAGGCCGCCGAAAAAGGGGCGGGGCCTATCTCCTCAGCACACAGCGCCATTTTCCCTCACAGAAAGGCTGGAGGGAAGGCTCCCAGGCTCTCCCCTGCACTGCACTACAGAAACAGGGTTAAAACAGAGAGGGGGGGCACTAATTTGGCGTTAGAAATATATAAAAAAGATGCTATAAGGGAAAACACTTATATAAGGTTGTCCCTATATAATTATAGCGTTTTTGGTGTGTGCTGGCAAACTCTCCCTCTGTCTCTCCAAAGGGCTAGTAGGTCCTGTCCTCTATCAGAGCATTCCCTGTGTGTGTGCTGTGTGTCGGTACGTGTGTGTCGACATGTATGAGGACGATGTTGGTGAGGAGGCGGAGAAATTGCCTGTAATGGTGATGTCACTCTCTAGGGAGTCGACACCGGAATGGATGGCTTATTTAGGGAATTACGTGATAATGTCAACACGCGGCAAGGTCGGTTGACGACATGAGACGGCCGACAAACAATTAGTACCGGTCCAGACGTCTCAAAAAACCCGTCAGGGGTTTTAAAACGCCCGTTTACTTTAGTCGGTCGACACAGACACAGACAGGGACACTGAATCCAGTGTCGACGGTGAATAAACAAACGTATTCCTTATTAGGGCCACACGTTAAGGGCAATGAAGGAGGTGTTACATATTTCTGATACTACAAGTACCACAAAAGAGGGTATTATGTGGGATGTGAAAAAACTACCGTAGTTTTTCCTGAATCAGATAAATTAAATGAAGTGTGTGATGATGCGTGGGTTCCCCCCGATAGAAAATATGGGCGGTATACCCTTTCCCGCCAGAAGTTAGGGCGCGTTGGGAAACACCCCTTAGGGTGGATAAGGCGCTCACACGCTTATCAGAACAAGTGGCGGTACCGTCTATAGATAGGGCGGTCCTCAAGGAGCCAGCTGACAGGAGGCTGGAAAATATCATAAAAAGTATATACACACATACTGGTGTTATACTGCGACCAGCGATCGCCTCAGCCTGGATGTGCAGAGCTGGGGTGGCTTGGTCGGATACCCTGACTAAAAATATTGATACCCTTGACAGGGACAGTATTTTATTGACTATAGAGCATTTAAAGGATGCATTTCTATATATGCGAGATGCACAGAGGGATATTTGCACTCTGGCATCAAGAGTAAGTGCGATGTCCATATCTGCCAGAAGATGTTTATGGACACGACAGTGGTCAGGTGATGCAGATTCCAAACGGCACAAAGGTGTATTGCCGTATAAAGGAAGAGGAGTTATTTGGGGTCGGTCCATCGGACCTGGTGGCCACGGCAACTGCTGGAAAATCCACCGTTTTTACCCTAAGTCACATCTCTGCAGAAAAAGACACCGTCTTTTCAGCTTCAGTCCTTTCGTCCCTATAAGAGTCATATCTGCCCAGGGATAGAGGAAAGGGAAGAAGACTGCAGCAGGCAGCCCATTCCCAGGAACAGAAGCGTTCCACCGCTTCTGACAAGCTCTCAGCAGGACGCTGAGACCGTACAGGACCCCTGGATCCTACAAGTAGTATCCCAGGGGTACAGATTGGAATGTCGAGACGTTTCCCCTGCGCAGGCTCCTGAAGTCTGCTTTACCAAGGTCTCCCTCCGACAAGGAGGCAGTATGGGAAACAATTCACGAGCTGTATTCCCAGCAGGTGATAATTAAATTACCCCTCCTACAACAAGAAAAGGGGTATTATTCCACACTATATTGTGGTACTGAAGCCAGAAGGCTAGGTGAGACCTATTCTAAATCTAAAAAAATTTGAACACTTACAAAGGTTCAAATCAAGATGGAGTCACTCAGAGCAGTGATAACGAACCGGGAAGAAGGGGACTATATGGTGTCCCGAGACATCAGGGATGCTTACCTCCATGTCCCAAATTTGCCCTTATCACTAAGGGTACCTCAGGTTCGTGGTACAGAACTGTCACTATCAGTTTCAGACGCTGCTGTTTGGATTGTCCACGGCACCCCGGGTCTTTACCAAGGTAATGGCCGAAATGATGGTTCTTCTTCGAAGAAAAGGCGTCTTAATTATCCCTTACTTGGACGATCTCCTGATAAGGGCAAAGTCCAGGGAACAGTTGGAGGTCGGAGTAGCACTATCTCGGATACTGTTACAACAGCAGGGGTGGATTCTAAATATTCCAAATTCGCAGCTGATCCCGACAACAAGTCTCCTGTGCTTAGGGATGATTCTGGACACAGTCCAGAAAAAGGTGTTTCTCCCGGAAGAGAAAGCCAGGGAGTTATCCGAGCTAGTCAGGAACCTCCTAAAATCAGTGCATCATTGCACAAGGGCCATGGTAAAAAAATGGTGACTTCCTTCGAAGCAATTCCAGTCGGCAGATTTCATGCAAGAACTTTTCAGTGGGATCTGCTGGACAAATGGTCCGGATCGCATCTTCAGATGCATCAGCGGATAACCCTATATCCAAGGACAAGGGTGTCTCTCCTGTGGTGGTTACAGAGTGCTCATCTTCTAGAGGGCCGCAGATTCGGCATTCAGTTTTGGATGTTGGTGACCACGGAGGCCAGCCCGAGAGGCTGGGGAGCAGTCACACAAGGAAAAAATTTCCAGGGAGTGTGATCAAGTCTGGAGACTTTTCTCCACATAAATATAGCTAAGGGTAAATTTATAATGCTCTACGCTTAGCAAGACCTCTGCTTCAAGGTCAGCCGGTATTGATCCAGTGGGATAAAACATCACGGCAGTCGCCCACGTAAATAGACAGGGCGGCACAAGAAGCAGGAGGGCAGTGGCAAAAACTGCAAGGACTTTTCGCTGGGCGGAAAATCATGTGATAGCACTGTCAGCAGTGTTTCATTCCGGGAATGGAAACTGGGAAGCAGACTTCCTCAGTAGGCACGACCTCCACCCGGCAGAGTGGGAACTTCATGGGGAAGTTTTCCACATGATTGTAAACCGTTGGGAATTACCAAAGGTGGACATGATTGCATCCCGTCTGAACAAAAAACGGGACAGGTATTGCGCCAGGTTAAGAGACCCTCAGGCAATAGCTGTGGACGTTCTGGTAACACCGTGGGTGTACCAGTCGGTGTATGTGTTCCATCCTCTGCTTTTCATACCTAAGGTACTGAGAATTATAAGACGTAGAGGAGTAAGAACTATACTCATGGCTCCGGATTGGCCAAGAAGGACTTGGTACCCGGAACTTCAAGAGATGCTCACAGAGGACTTATGGCCTCTGCCGCTAAGAAGGGACTTGTTTCAGCAAGTACCATGTCTGTTCCAAGACTTACCGCAGCTGCGTTTGACGGCATGGCGGTGGAACGCCGGATCCTAAGGGAAAAGGCATTCAGGAAGAGGTCATTCCTACCCTGGTCAAAGCCAGAAAGGAGGTGACCGCACAACATTATCACCACATGTGGCGAAAATATGTTGCGTGGTGTGAGGCCAGGAAGGCCCCACGAAGAAATTTCAACTCGGTCGATTCCTGCATTTCCTGCAAACAGGGGTGTCTATGGGCCTCAAATTGGGGTCCATTAAGGTTCAAATTTCGGCCCTGTCGATTTTTCTTCCAGAAAGAATTGGCTTCAGTTCCTGAAGTCCAGAAGTTTGTCAAGGGAGTATTGCATATACAACCCCCTTTTGTGCCTCCAGTGGCACTGTGGGATCTCAACGTAGTTCTGGGATTCCTCAAAACACATTGGTTTAAAACCAGTCAAATCTGTGGATTTGAAGCATCTCACATGAAAAGTGAACATGCTCTTGGACCTGGCCTGGACCAGGCGAGTGTAAAATTGGTGGTTTTTTTCTCAAAAAAGCCCATATCTGTTTGTCCATTCGGACAGGGCAGAGCTGCGGACTCGTCCCCAGTTCTCTCCCTAAGGTGGTGTCAGTGTTTCACCTGAACCAGCTTATTGTGGTGTCTTGCGCCTACTAGGGACTTGGAGGACTCCAAGTTGCTAGATGTGGTCAGGGCCCTGAAAATATAGGTTCCAGGACGGCTGGAGTCAGGAAAACTGACTTGCTGTTATCCTGTATGCACCCAACAAACTGGGTGCTCTTGCTTCTAAGCAGACTTTTGCTAGTTGGATGTGTAATACAATTCAGCTTGCACATTCTGTGGCAGGCCTGCCACAGCCAAAATATGTAAATGCCCATTCCACAAGGAAGGTGGGCTCATCTTGGGCGGCTGCCCGAGGGGTCTCGGCTTTACAACTTTGCCGAGCGGCTATTTAGTCAGGGGCAAACACGTTTGTAAACTCCTACAAATTTGATAACCTGGCTAAGGAGGACCTGGAGTTCTCTCATTCGGTGCTGCAGAGTCATCCGCACTCTCCCGCCCGTTTGGGAGCTTTGGTATAATCCCCATGGTCCTTTCAGGAACCCCAGCATCCACTAGGACGATAGAGAAAATAAGAATTTACTTACCGATAATTCTATTTCTCGGAGTCCGTAGTGGATGCTGGGCGCCCATCCCAAGTGCGGATTATCTGCAATACTTGTACATAGTTACAAAAATCGGGTTATTATTGTTGTGAGCCATCTTTCAGAGGCTCCGCTGTTATCATACTGTTAACTGGGTTCAGATCACAGGTTGTACAGTGTGATTGGTGTGGCTGGTATGAGTCTTACCCGGGATTCATAAATCCTTCCTTATTGTGTACGCTCGTCCGGGCACAGTATCCTAACTGAGGCTTGGAGGAGGGTCATAGGGGGAGGAGCCAGTGCACACCACCTGATCCTAAAGCTTTACTTTTTGTGCCCTGTCTCCTGCGGAGCCGCTATTCCCCATGGTCCTTTCAGGAACCCCAGCATCCACTACGGACTCCGAGAAATAGAATTATCGGTAAGTAAATTCTTATTTTTTCTTGTTTATATAAAACTTTCTATTATTTACCAGTTAACTTTATTAGCAATTTGTACATATTGCTTATACAACGCTAGGGGTTATTTGTTGATTTAAACCCTGTCAGTGTATTTGACCTTTTAGTCTATATTTGAGCACAGGGATTTGGGGTATGGCACTATTTATGGACTTGGAAATGTTACCATAGATACAAATGTGCAATAATCCATAACAGCCAATCAATCATTTGCCTTCATTGTCTATTTGCACTAGATTAATCAGAACTAATGGATAATTATTTAACTTGCTAATGGTACTGCACATTTGCACTTGTTAGTAAAGCCCCAGAGGACAGTCTATGTCCAACACAACACTACAAATAACCCAAGAGCCACAATAATAATCTTTATCTGTTTATACATTATGGTACATACTAGATTAGTTATTATTTCTCTTACGTCCTAGAGGATGCTGGGGACTCCGTAAGGACCATGGGGATAGACGGGCTCTGCAGGAGACATGGGCACTAAGAAAGAACTTTAGGTATGGGTGTGCACTGGCTCCTCCCTCTATGCCCCTCCTCCAGACCTCAGTTTATTACTGTGCCCAGAGGAGACTGGGTGCATTACAGGGAGCTCTCCTGAGTTTTCCTGAAAAGAAAGTATTTGTTAGGTTTTTTATTTTCAGGGAGCCTGCTGGCAACAGACTCCCTGCAGCGAGGGACTGAGGGGAGAGAAACAGACCTACTTTAATGTTAGGCTCTGTTTCTTAGGCTACTGGACACCATTAGTTCGTCCCAGAGCCGCGCCGCCGTCCTCCTTGCAGAGCCGGAAGGCAGAAGCCGGGTGAGAATGTGAAGAAAGAAGACTTCAAAGGCGGCATAAGACTTCAGATCTTCACTGAGGTAACGCACAGCGGTAGTGCTGTGCGCCATTGCTCCCACACAGCACACACAAACGGCAGTCACTGTAAGGGTGCAGGGCGCAGGGGGGGCGCCCTGGGCAGCAATATGGACCTCCAAAGGTGGCAATAAACTTATATACAGGCTGGGCACTGTATATAAGAGAGATCCCCCGCAATATTTGGAATTTTTAAGCGGGACCGAAGCCCGCCGTTGAGGGGGCGGAGCTTGTTCCTCAGCACTCACCAGCGCCATTTTCTCCACAGCACACCGCTGAGAGGAAGCTCCCCGGACTCTCCCCTGCTTACACGGTGAAAGAGGGTTTTAAAGAAGGGGGGGGGGGCACATAATTTGGCGCAAATAGATAATTACAGCGCTACCTGGGTAAACATATAGTGTGTTTTTTCCTGGGTCATTAGCGCTGGGTGTGTGCTGGCATACTCTCTCTCTCTGTCTCTCCAAAGGGCCTTTGTGGGGGAACTGTCTTCAGATAAGAGGTTTCCCTGAGTGTGTGGTGTGTCGGTACGCGTGTGTCAGCATGTCTGAGGTAGAAGGCTTTCCTAGTGAGGAGGTGGAGCAAATGAATGTGGTGTCTCCGTCGGCAACACCGACACCTGACTGTGTGGATATGTGGAATGTTTTAAGTGCTAATGTAAATTTGTTGCACAAAAGGTTGGACAAAGCTGAGTCCAGGAATTATGCAGAGAGTCAGGCCCTGCCTGCCCCTATATCGCAGGGACCCTCTGGGTCTCAAAAGCGCCCACTATCCCAAATAGTAGACACTAATACCGACACGGATTCTGACTCCAGTGTCGACCACGATGATGCAAAGTTACAGCCAAAATTGGCTAAAAGTATTCAATAAAGGATGTTTTGCATATCACAGAGGAACCCCCTGTCCCTGACACGAGGGTACACATGTATAAAGAAAAGAAACCTGAGGTAACCTTTACCCCTTCTCATGAGCTGAACGAGTTATTTGAAAAGGCTTGGGAATCTCCAGACAAGAAACTGCTGATTCCCAAAAGGATTCTTATGGCGTATCCTTTCCCGACTAAGGACAGGATACGGTGGGAATCCTCCCCGAAGGTAGACAAAGTGTTGACCCGCTTATCCAAAAAGGTAGCACTACCATCCCAAGATACGGCTACCCTCAGGGATCCTGCTGATCGCAAGCAGGAGGCTACATTAAAGTCCATTTACATACACTCTGGTACCTTACTCAGACCGGCGATAGCGTCGGCTTGGGTTTGTAGCGCTGTAGCAGCGTGGACAGATACTTTATCTGCGGAATTGGATACCCTGGATAAGGATACCATTTTATTAACCCTGGGTCATATTAAAGATGCTGCCTTATATAGGAGGGATGCTCAAAGAGACAATGGCCTACTGGTTTCTAGAGTCAACGCTATGTCGATTTCTGCTAGACAAGTCCTATGGACCCGGCAATGGACAGGTGATGCCGACTCAAAGAGGCATATGGAGGGTACCTTACAGGGGTGAGGAATTGTTTGGGGAAGGTCTCTCGGACCTGGTCTCCACTGCTACGGCAGGTAAATCAAATTTTTTGCCTTATATTCCCTCATAGCCTAAGAAAGCGCCACATTATCAAATGCAGTCCTTTCGGTCAAATAAAAACAAGAGAACACGAGGAACGTCCTTTCTTGCCAGAGGGAAAAAGCTGCCATCCACAGCTAGTTCCCAGGATCAGAAGTCCTCCCCGGCCTCTACAAAATCCACCGCATGACGCTGGGGCTCCGCTGAGGGAGTCCGCCCCAGTGGGGGCACTTCTTCGACTTTTCAGCCACATCTGGGTTCACTCACAGGTGGATCCCTGGTCAATAGAGATTGTTTCCCATGGTTACAAGCTGGAATTCGAAGAGGTGCCTCCTCGATGGTTTTTCAAATCGGCCTTACCAGCTTCTCCCCCAGAAAGGGAGATAGTCTTAAATGCAATTTAAAAATTGTGTCTTCAACAGGTGGTGATCAAAGTTTCCCTGCTTCAACAAGGGAGGGGGTATTACTCAACCCTATTTGTAGTCCCGAAACCGGACGGTTCGGTCAGACCCATTTTAAATTTAAAATCCTTGAACCTATACTTGAAAAGGTTCAAGTTCAAGATGGAATCGCTCAGAGCGGTCATCGCTAGCCTAGAAGGGGGGGATTTTATGGTGTCCCTGGACATAAAGGATGCATACCTTCATGTTCCCATATATCCACCTCATCATGCGAGATTTGCGGTACAGGATTGTCATTACCAATTTCAGACGTTGCCGTTTGGGCTTTCCACGGCCCCGAGGATTTTCATCAAGGTAATGGCGGAAATGATGGTGCTCCTGCGCAAGCAGGGGGTCACAATTATCCCATACTTGGACGATCTCCTAATAAAAGTGAGATCACGAGAGCAGTTGTTGAACAGCGTGACAGCGTGTCACTTTCACTGGAGGTGTTACAGCAACACGGCTGGATTCTCAATATCCCGAAGTCACAGTTAGTTCCTACGACCCATTTGACCTTCTTAGGCATGATTCTGGATACGGACCAGAAAAGGGTTTATCTTGCGATAGAAAAGGCCCAGGAACTCATGACTCTGGTCAGGGACCTATTGAAGCGTAAACAGGTGTCGGTACATCACTGCACTCGAGTCCTGGGAAAGATGGTGGCATCTTACGAGGCCATTCCTTTCGGCAAGTTCCATACGAGGACCTTCCAATGGGACCTACTGGACAAGTGGTCCGGGTCACATCTACAGATTCATCAGTTGATCACCCTGTCCCCCAGGGCCAGGGTATCTCTCCTGTGGTGGCTGCAGAGTGCTCACCTTCTGGAGTGTCGCAGATTCATGACTGATTATTACTCTAACTACCCTGAGGTGAAGACACTACATACAACTACTAGTAAAGCCGTAATCAATTGCATGAAGTCAATCTTTGCAAGGCATGGTGTTCCTATGGAAGTGTTCACTGACAATGGTCCTCAGTTTTCCAGTGCTGAATTTAGACAATTTGCTGATGAGTGGGAATTTGTCCATACTACGTCAAGTCCCCACTATCCACGCTCAAATGGGTTGGTGGAAAGTTCAGTAAAAACTGTAAAGAGTCTCATGAAAAAAGCTCAAGAAGGTAAAGAAGATTTCTACAAAAGCCTTTTAATCTACCGCAGTACACCTTTACAGAATGGACTTTTTCCTGCACAAATGCTGATGGGAAGGAGGATAAGAGCAAATCTCCCGATACATGATGAACTGCTTAATACACATAACTCAGCGTTGGTCAGACTGAGTAAGGAACGTCAACAGGCGAAACAGAAACTGTTCCATGACAGGCGAGCAAAAAGCTTATCTGATCTAAAATCGGGTGACCAAGTCCGTCTCAGAGATCACGAGAAAGGTATTTGGGTGCAGAAAGGTATTGTGCAAGCACAAGTAGCACCAAGATCTTATACTATACGTACAGAGCGTGGAACGGAAGTAAGAAGAAATCAGGTGGATTTAAGATCTCAACCTAACCATAATGAAGACAACATGACTGAAGAATACCCTTCATCTGACATGTATGATGATCCTGATAATGGTGAACAAACCACGATTCTAGAAAGAAGGATACAGGTGTTCATCATTGCTAACTTCACTTGGAGCCTCATCCAGCCTGAGTTTGTGCGGGAGATCAGCTTTCTTTATTATTGTTGCTACCACGGTATACCACTGATCACTGACCAGCCGCTGCCTGAGTGTCCATCTGCCTTCTATACACACTGGCAATTGCAGGGAGGCTCAATCGGAGCTGCCCGTGGGAGCACAGGTCAGCCGCCTGCTGTTGAGAGCCTATACATCGTGCCACGCAAGGTAACAGCCAGCCGTCCGGATATTGCAGCCGCGTGTCAGCTATATACAGCCGCATTTCATCTAGTCCGGCGGTCACTTCAGGTACGGCTCTCCACTCCCCGTGCAGGGGCCAGCGGCTGACCGCAGCAACATCGCTCCGGGCTCTTCCCCTTGTCACAGCGGCTAGTGGTTTACCATATTATGCATTTGCTCACAGCATCAACTACGTGAGCGTCAATTTAATGTTACAAGGGTCCGGTCTACTTCAGGATCATTGGAATAAGTTCATAGTTATCAATGATCAGGACTGTTCGGTATTCATGTGGACCAAGTGAGTTATATGTATGTCAACACAGACTTTTTAATTTTTTCTTTTAACAGTTACTAATCATTGCTGTTGTTATTATCTTATTTAAAGTGATATCCCTGGGGTCATAAGCTCTGGAATAGTACTAATCTGTACTTCTATTATAAAAATAGCAGTAGGTATACAGTTATAGAGATGTCATTTTAAGGTTAAAGTGTGTATTGTACTCCCGGGAGATTTGTTGTTATCATAATACATTTTATGCATAAAAATAAATGCTTTTTTATTGTTTAGCGCAACTTGGTAATTTTTTCTACTTAGGTGTGTTTTTGGGGATTGGCATTCCCTTCCCAAGCTGCTGCTGATAATCATCTATACACCACCACTCTCTGAGCGATCAGCTTATTTCCCCCCACGATTCTAGAAAGGTCCAACATGGTCGATGAAACACAGACTGTGTGTGAAAGACCCAAAAGGGAAATACGCAGACCTGAGAGACTCATTGAAACGTGTTAGATGATGTTCTTAATATGACGTTGCTAATTGTTGCATTGAAGCGTACTGGGTTTATCTTTAAGAGAATGTAATGTTAGTGTATTAGAATGCTTAATATTTGTAGACACTCCCTTACTAATATGTGTAAGCCTGAATCTTCAGTGATGGTCCCTGGGATCAGGGGGATGCTGGGAAGTGGGTGGTCCAGTGTGCAGTGTGCTTGGAGTTGGTGATGGAATAAAACAGCACAGCAGTGAACTCACATGTTTCTGTGTCCTTATGACTGGATTTACAAACATATGAACAAAACATTAAGTAACTCTCAATAGTAGTGAAGCACTAGAGTTGGCTTTGTTTCGCGTGTTAAGGCTATTATCTGTTCAGCTGGACATCTGTAAAATGTATATATCATTGTGATTGTCTCATCACTTGAAGATGCAGACTAAACGTATCAGCTTAATCTCTGGGACACCATTATATGCAGGAGATTTAGGTCTATTGCAACCTAGCAGAGAGGTCTCCTACATCCTATGAATGTGGATGTAGGAGACCTCTCTGCGGGTGTGCTATAAAAGATAGATAGTGTCTAGTTAGACCAGGGGTGGCTAACCAGTCAGAGACAAAGCCAAAAAAAATGTGTTAGGTATGTCAAAGAGCCGACATCGAGCCGAATACGCACATGCAAAAATGGGGTGTGGCCTTGTGCCTTCTAGGTCACGCCGCTGGTAAAATACATTGAAAAAGCCACTTCCACATAAAATAATTGTAAAAGCCAGATCCACATAAAATATATTGAAAAATCCAGATTCACATAATACACTTCAGCTTGTGTCACTCCAACCAGCACCCTCTTGTCACTCCAGCCAGCACCCTCCTGTCACTCCAGCCAGCACCCTCCTGTCACTCCAGCCAGCACCCTCTTGTCACTCCAGCCAGCACCCTCTTGTCACTCCAGCCAGCACCCTCCTGTCACTCCAGCCAGCACCCTCCTGTCACTCCAGCCAGCACCCTCCTGTCACTCCAGCCAGCACCCTCCTGTCACTTCAGCCAGCACCCTCCTGTCACTTCAGCCAGCACTCTTCTGTGCCACTTCAGCTTCCCCCAATTCATGCCACTGCAGCAGCCCCTTATGTGTCCTCTGTTTGCTGGTGGGTGTCTCATCTCTAGTATCTGACTCCCTCAGTTCTAAGTCCCCGTAGTGCTGGTGCGTGTTTTTCTTGAGAGCAGTGGTTACCGGAACTGTTGTGGTCATGTGACTTTGTGTGTTAGGAGCCACATTTGAAGAAAGAAAGAGCCGCATGTGGCTCAAGAGCCACAAGTTAGCCACCGCTGAGTTAGACAGTCAATAGATAGACATCATATGTTAGACAGACATTAGGTCGACAGGGTCAAAAGGTCGACATGAAGAGGTAGACAGTACAAAAGGTCGACTGGGTCAAAAGGTCAACATGAAAATGGTCGACCTAAAAAAGGTAGACACCATGTTTTTTGCATTTTTGTGGTTTGTTTGGATAGTTTTGTCATCTGGGACCCCCAATTGTAGAAAGACATACGCTCGCCACGCTTCAGGCTCGGTGGCTCGCTGCGCTCGCCACAAGGTTTATAACCAGCTCTATGCCAACATGGATAGAGAAGGTATGAAATAGTCCAAAAACATGTTAAATTTAAAAAAAAAAGATTTGTCTATCTTTTTTATGTTGACCATTTTCATGTCGACCTTTTGACCCTGTTGACCTTATGACCCTGTCGACCTAATGTCTGTCTAACATATGGTGTCTATCTACTGACTGTCTAACTAGACACTGTCTATCTATCAACCGGATACCAGTGGTGTGTGCTCTCCTGTGACTCTCTGGTAAGGACTTGTACAGTGCCTTATTATTATAGTGTTTCTCAGTGCAATGATACTATATACTTTATTATATGGAGAATTTCAGATTAGACTCTGAGCTCTTCATGTATTTTCAAATGTTAAATAATATGGATCTTAAATGTCATTGTACTTGAGCACATTGTAAGTTGTAATTAGTATGTGAATATATTTATAACGTTTGATTAACTTGCAGGAGATTTATTGAATGAGTAGTCATACTACAAAATATGCATTGATTATATCAATATGTATCAATCAGTATGTATTCATATTTGTAAATTGCATTGCTTAATTGTAATACTATATAAGAATAAACAATCTAATATTATAATTCTTCATCAGCATGGATAAACAATCATTATTTTATTTCTAGTTATTTTACCTTTATGTAGCACTTATTAAGTGACTCAGTTTTATTATTCACACAACATATTTGTTTATCAATTTTCAAGTGTAACTTATTGATTTTGTGTAATCAATTACATTGAAATGACTGTATTTGGATATCAGTTACATTGGTTTCATTGTATAATAGAATTTCCTCCCTCAATGCCTTTTTAAAAAAAAATCTTATTTGGGTTTCCCATTGATATATGGTGCCAATCCTTCATGCAAAATGGAAATAATTAGGCATTAACCGATCCAATTGCTAAGGTTTTTTTTTTACGTCTGTAATTAATAGATGATGCATATACAAGATAAAGGTAATAAAACAATAATGTGGCAAATCATATGAGCTCCACCTCCTGCACAGTCTCCAGCCTATGTGGCGTCTTGGTATTGGAGGTGATTAGAAGAAGGCATCAGCATCCCACTGAAATTACTACATAATTAATGACCGCCTAGATGGTAGGTTGGAGAAAGCGTCTGCCAAGACTTATAAATCAGGCAACAGTTGCTCACTTGCGGAATGAAATCTCATTTTAGAATGTTTAGCTCACAGTCAAATTGAATCTAATAATAAATATGAAATAAATAAGATTGTTATTAGATTTTACTCTGTAGGAAGAGATTGCTGCTCTCTGCTGGGTTTTTTGTATTTTACTTCTTAGTGGTCCTCCCTGAATTAGTATTGGATTTATTTTTGCCTTTAAAAAGGTTGTCAGTCAAGGATTTAAAGTCATCTATTGACCATTAACCGTATATAACTGAGATCTCTGCATTGCTATTATCATGTAGGATGCAAATCTCATTTGCAGTGTGCTGGGGAAACTTCTTTAGCTTTTACATGTCTAGACTAGCCACTCGTTTCATGCACCTGTGATATGCCAATAAATTGATTGAGGAACTTCCATTCTGTGCGTTACGGTTCTGAGAAGCAGAAATGGGATCAGTAGCTGCAGGGTATGCTGATCCTTGTAGGCCACATTGGATGCTCCTGGGGTGCCTCCATGTGAATTAGCTCTTAATTTAGAAATACATAAATGTATGACTCAAGGTGGGTGCTGTTATCATGTAGTATAGGACCACCAGAGCAGAGATGCATTGAATCGGCTGGTGGCTTGCCATATATTTGCAAATGTATGTAACTGAGATCTCTGCATTAGTATTAGCATGTACAATGTAAATATCATTTGCTGGTCCTTTGCAGTGTGCTGGGGGAACTCGTCTTGTTTTTTTATTGTCTAGATGAGCCCCTCCCTTACCTGCATGTGTGATGGACCAATAAATTGATTGAACAATTACTATTCTGTATATAATAAGATTTTACTTACCGGTAAATCTATTTCTCGTAGTCCGTAGTGGATGCTGGGAACTCCGTAAGGACCATGGGAAATAGCGGCTCCGCAGGAGACTGGGCACAACTACAGAAAGCTTTAGGACTACCTGGTGTGCACTGGCTCCTCCCTCTATGACCCTCCTCCAGACCTCAGTTAGGATACTGTGCCCGGAAGAGCTGACACAATAAGGAAAGGATTTGGAATCCCGGGTAAGACTCATACCAGCCACACCAATCACACCGTATAACTCGTGATATTATACCCAGTTAACAGTATGAAATATATCTGAGCCTCACTAACAGATGGCTCATAACAATAACCCTTTAGTTAGGCAATAACTATATACAAGTATTGCAGACAATCCGCACTTGGGACAGGCGCCCAGCATCCACTACGGACTACGAGAAATAGATTTACCGGTGAGTAAAATCTTATTTTCTCTGACGTCCTAGTGGATGCTGGGAACTCCGTAAGGACCATGGGGATTATACCAAAGCTCCCAAACGGGCAGGAGAGTGCGGATGACTCTGCAGCACCGAATGAGCAAACTCAAGGTCCTCCTCAGCCAGGGTATCAAACTTGTAGACTTTTGCAAAATTGTTTGAACCCGACCAAGCAACAGCTCGGCAAATTTGTAAAGCCGAGACCCCTCGGGCAGCTGCCCAAGAAGAGCCCACTTTCCTCGTGGAATGGGCTATTACAGATTTAGGGTGCGGCAGTCCAGCCGCAGAATGTGCAAGTTGAATCGTGCTACAGATCCAGCGAGCAATAGTCTGCTTAGAAGCAGGAGCACCCAGCTTGTTGGGTGCATACAGGATAAAGAGCGAGACAGTTTTCCTGACTCCAGCCGTCCTGGAAATATATATTTTCAGGGCCCTGACTACGTCCAGTAACTTGGAGTCCTCCAAGTCCCACGTAGCCGCAGGCACCACAATAGGTTGGTTCACATGAAAAGCTGATACCACCTTAGGAAAGAATTGGGAACGAGTCCTCAATTCCGCCCTATCCATATGAAAATCAGATAAGGGCTTTTGCATGACAAAACCGCCAATTTTGATACACGCCTGGCCGACGCCAAGGCCAACCGCATGACCACTTTCCACGTGAGGTATTTTAGCTCTACGGATTTAAGTGGCTCAACCCAATGCGACTTCAGGAAATCCAACACCACGTTGAGATCCCACGGTGCCACTAGAGGCACAAACGGGGGCTGAATATGCAGCACTCCCTTAACAAAAGTCTGAACTTCAGGCAGTGAAGCCAGTTCTTTTTGGAAGAAAAAGTACAGAGCCGAAATCTGGACCTTAACGTAACCCAATTTTAGGCCCGTAGTCACTCCTGACTGTAGGAAGTGCAGAAATCGACCCAGTTGAAATTCCTCCGTTGGGGCCTTCCTGGCCTCACACCAAGCAACATATTTTTGCCATATGCGGTGATAATATTTTGCGATCACATCTTTCCTAGCCTTAATCAGCGTAGGAATGACTTCCTCCGGAATGCCTTTTTCCTTTAGGATCCGGTGTTCAACCGCCATGCCGTCAAACACAGCCGTGGTAAGTCTTGGAACAGGCAGGGCCCCTGCTGCAGCAGGTCCTGTCTGAGCGGCAGAGGCCATGGGTCCTCTGAGATCATTTCTTGAAGTTCTGGGTACCAAGCTCTTCTTGGCCAATCCGGAACCACGAGTATAGTTCTTACTCCTCTCCTTCTTAGTATTCTCAATACCTTGGGTATGAGAGGCAAAGGAAGGAACACATACACCGACTGGTACACCCACGGTGTTACCAGAGCATCCATGGCTATCGCCTGAGGGTCCCTTGACCTGGTGCAATATCTTTTTAGCTTTTTGTTGAGGCGGGACGCCATCATGTCCACCTGTGGCCTTTCCCAATGGTGTACAATCATTTTGAAGACTTCTGGATGAAGTCCCCACTCTCCCGGGTGGAGGTCATGCCTGCTGAGAACGTCTGCTTCCCAGTTGTCCACTCCGGGAATGAACACTGCTGACAGTGCTAACACATGATTTTCCGCCCATCGGAAAACCCTTGTGGCTTCTGCCATCACCATCCTGCTTCTTGTGCCGCCCTGCTGGTTTACATGGGCGACCGCCGTGATGTTGTCTGACTGGATCAGCACAGGCTGGTGTTGAAGCAGGGGTCTAGCCTGACTTAGGGCATTGTGAATGGCCCTTAGTCCCAGAATATTTATGTGTAGGGAAGTCTCCTGACTTGACCATAGTCCTTGGAAGTTTCTTCCCTGTGTGACTGCCCCCCAGCCTCGAAGGCTGGCATCTGTGGTCACCAGGACCCAGTCCTGTATGCCAAATCTGCGGCCCTCTAGAAGATGAGCACTCTGCAGCCACCACAACAGCGACACCCTGGCCCTTGGAGACAGGGTTATCAGCCGATGCATCTGAAGATGCGACCCGGACCACTTGTCCAACAGATCCCACTGGAAGATCCTTGCATGGAACCTACCGAATGGAATTTCTTCGTAAGAAGCTACCATCTTTCCCAGGACTCGCGTGCATTGATGCACCGACACCTGTATTTGTATTAGGAGGTCTCTGACTAGAGATGACAACTCCTTGGCCTTCTCCTCCGGGAGAAACCCTTTTTCCTGTTCTGTGTCCAGAACCATACCCAGGAACAGTAGACGCGTCGTAGGAACCAGCTGCGACTTTGGACTATTCAGAATCCAGCCGTGCTGTTGTAGCACTTCCCGAGATAGTGCTACTCCGACAAACAACTGCTCCCTGGACCTCGCCTTTATAAGGAGATCGTCCAAGTACGGGATAATTATAACTCCCTTTTTTCGAAGGAGTATCATCATTTCGGCCATTACCTTGGTAAATACCCTCGGTGCCGGGGACAGACCAACGGCAACGGCTGGAATTGGTAATGACAGCCCTGTACCACAAATTTGAGGTACTCCTGGTGAGGAGGGTAAATGGGGACATGCAGGTAAGCATCCTTGATGTCCAGTGATACCATGTAATCCCCTTCGTCCAGGCTTGCAATAACCGCCCTGAGCGATTCCATTTTGAACTTGAACCTTCGTATATAAGTGTTAAAGGATTTCAATTTTTAGAATGGGTCTCACCGAACCGTCTGGTTTCGGTACCACAAACATTGTGGAATAGTAACCCCGGCCTTGTTGAAGGAGGGGTACCGTGATTATCACCTGCTGGAAGTACAGCTTGTGAATTGCCGCCAGTACTACCTCTCCTCGAGGGCAGCAGGCAAGGCTGATTTGAGGTAACGGCGAGGGGGAGTCGCCCCGAAACTCCAGCTTGTATCCCTGTGATACTACTTGCAGAACCCAGGGATCCCCCTGTGAGCGAGCCCACTGGTCGCTGAAGTTCCCGAGACGCGCCCCCACCGCACCTGGCTCCACCTGTGGAGCCCCAGCGTCATGCGGTGGACTCAGAGGAAGCGGGGGAAGATTTTTGATCCTGGGAAATGGCTGTCTGGTGCAGCTTTTTCCCTCTTCCCTTGTCTCTGTGCAGAAAGGAAGCGCCTTTAACCCGCTTGCTTTTCTGAAGCCGAAAGGACTGTACCTTATAATACGGTGCTTTCTTAGGCTGTGAGGAAACTTGAGGTAAATTTTTTCCTTCCCAGCTGTTGCTGTGGATACGAGGTCCCAGAGACCATCCCCAAACAATTCCTCACCCTTATAAGGCAGAATCTTCATGTGCCTTCTAAAGTCAGCATCGCCTGTCCACTGCCGGGTCCCTAATACCCTCCTGGCAGAATGGACATTGCATTGATTCTGGATGCCAGCCGGCAAATATCCCTCTGTGCATCCCTCATATATAAGACGACATCTTTAATATGCTCTATGGTTAGCAAATAGTATCCCTGTCCTGACAGGGTAATAGACCATGCTGCAGCAGCACTATCCATGCTGAGGCAATTGCATGTCTCAGTATAGTACCTGAGTGTGTATATACAGACTTCAGGATAGCCTCCTGCTTTTTATCAGCAGGCTCCTTCAAAGTGGCCGTATTCTAAGACGGCAGTGCCACTTTTTTTGACAAACGTGTGAGCGCCTTATCCACCCTAGGGGATATCTCCCAACGTGACCTATCCCCTGGCGGGAAAGGGTACGCCATCAGTAACTTTTTAGAAATTACCAGTTTCTTATCGGGGGAACCCACGCTTCTTCACACACTTCATTCACTCATCTGATGGGGGAACAAAACACTGTCTGCTTTTTCTCCCCAAACATAAAACCCCTTTTTTGTGGTACCTGGGTTAATGTCAGAAATGTCTAACACATTTTTTCATTGCCGAGATCATGCAACGGATGTTCCTAGTGGATTGTGTATATGTCTCAACCTCGTCGACACTGGAGTCAGACTCCGTGTCGACATCTGTGTCTGCCATCTGAGGGAGCGGGCGTTTTTGAGCCCCTGATGGCCTTTGAGACGCCTGGGCAGGCGCGGGCTGAGAAGCCGGCTGTCCCACAGCTGTTACGTCATCCAGCCTTTTATGTAAGGAGTTGACACTGTCGGTTAATACCTTCCACCTATCCATCCACTCTGGTGTCGGCCCCACAGGGGGCGACATCACATTTATCGGCATCTGCTCCGCCTCCACATAAGCCTCCTCATCAACCATGTCGACACAGCCGTACCGACACACCGCACACACACACACACACACACACACACACACACACACACACACAGGGAATGCTCTGACTGAGGACAGGACCCCACAAAGTCCTTTGGGGAGACAGAGAGAGAGTATGCCAGCACACACCAGAGCGCTATATAATGCAGGGATTCACACTACCCACAGTGATTTTTCCCTTATAGCTGCTATAATACACAGATTTGCGCCTAAATTTAGTGCCCCCCCTCTCTTTTTAACCCTTTGAGATTGAAAACTACAGGGGAGAGCCTGGGGAGCTGTCTTCCAGCTGCACTGTGAAGAGAAAATGGCGCCAGTGTGCTGAGGGAGATAGCCCCGCCCCTTTTTCGGCGGACTTTCTCCCGCTTTTTTATGGATCCTGGCAGGGGTATTTTTCACATATATAGCCTCTGGGACTATATATTGTGATTATTTTGCCAGCCAAGGTGTTAATATTGCTGCTCAGGGCGCCCCCCCCCCAGCGCCCTGCACCCATCAGTGACCGGAGTGTGAGGTGTGCATGAGGAGCAATGGCGCACAGCTGCAGTGCTGTGCGCTACCTTGTTGAAGACCGAAGTCTTCTGCCGCCGATTTTCAGGACCATCTTCATGCTTCTGGCTCTGTAAGGGGGACGGCGGCGCGGCTCCGGGACCGGACGATCGAGGTCGGGCCCTGTGTTCGATCCCTCTGGAGCTAATGGTGTCCAGTAGCCTAAGAAGCCCAAGCTAGCTGCAAGCAGGTAGGTTCGCTTCTTCTCCCCTTAGTCCCTCGTAGCAGTGAGTCTGTTGCCAGCAGATCTCACTGAAAATAACAAACCTAAAATATACTTTCTTTTCTAGGAGCTCAGGAGAGCCCCTAGTGTGCATCCAGCTCAGCCGGGCACAAGATTCTAACTGAGGTCTGGAGGAGGGTCATAGAGGGAGGAGCCAGTGCACACCAGGTAGTCCTAAAGCTTTCTTTAGTTGTGCCCAGTCTCCTGCGGAGCCGCTATTCCCCATGGTCCTTACGGAGTTCCCAGCATCCACTAGGACGTCAGAGAAATATATATATATATATATATATATATATATATATATACCTTCTTTCCAAGCCCTTGATTTGACTGAAGACACTTTGTATAAGGGGTGAAGATAATCATATTGCAACGGGATACAGTTATGTGACCGGAAGTCAGGAGACAACCAGTCATACTACTAACCCCTGAATCCCACCCGCTCGCGATCCGACCAATCGGCATGCATTGCCGACCAACAGGGACTATTCACACTCGTGGGCGTCCACGACACTTATAGAGTGGGAATAGAACCTATGGCACCACCGAACTCGCAAAGGACTTGATGCATTTGCCCCCCCCCCCACTGGCATTCTGCCGCCGGGATCCGACCATCAGGATGCTGACCAGCAGTCTCCTGACCACCGGTCAAGCAATCCCAATCCTTGCAGACATGTAGTAGCAGTACAATAAGCAACACACGCCAGTGACGCCACAAGACTACAAACCCTACTGTGTACTGTGCTTCTCATCTATTGCAGAATCACATATAATTTTCATTTACAGAGGGGATGTGCAGGATATAAGGAACACATGAAAAGAAGTGAGGAAAGGCTAACACTATATCATATTAACAATGCATGAAGTAAGCAGTGCGTTTAGAGCCTGCCGATTGCAGAAAAACACAGGTGATTTTCCAAAGCCACTGTATGTGACAGACATCCAATTGGAAAAATGTTTTATGGAGACCACTTAAATTATAAAAAAAAAAAGTGTAAAAGTATATTCAGTATATACTGTACATACCTAAAGAATTTTAGAATTTTACCACCTTTGCACAAGGGGGGTCATTCCGAGTTGTTCGCTCGTTGCCGATTTTCGCTATATTGCGATTAGTCGCTTACTGCGCATGCGCAAGGTTCGCAGAGCGCATGCGCTTAGTTATTTTACACAAAAGTTAGGTATTTTACTCACGGCATAACGAGGTTTTTTCATTGTTCTGGTGATCGTACTGTGATTGACAGGAAGTGGGTCTTTCTGGGCAGAAACTGGCCGTTTTATGGACGCTGGCGTTTGTGGGAAAAACGCGGGAGTGTCTGAAGAAACGGGGGAGTGTCTGAGCGAACGCTGGGTGTGTTTGTGACGTCAAACCAGGAACGAAACTGACTGAACTGATCGCAATGGCTGAGTAAGTCTGGAGCTACTCAGAAACTGCTAAGAAATTTCTATTCGCAATTCTGCTAATCTTTCGTTCGCAATTCTGCTATGCTAAGATACACTCCCAGAGGGCGGCGGTTTAGCGTGTGCAATGCTGCTAAAAGCAGCTAGCGAGCGAACAACTCGGAATGGGGGCCTAGGTGCAGATATTGATATATCTCTGGCTTGCAATACAAAATAAAATATCTAGCTAGAGATGAGCGCCGGAAATTTTTCGGGTTTTGTGTTTTGGTTTTGGGTTCGGTTCCGCGGCCGTGTTTTGGGTTCGACCGCGTTTTGGCAAAACCTCACCGAATTTTTTTGTCGGATTCGGGTGTGTTTTGGATTCGGGTGTTTTTTTCAAAAAACCCTAAAAAACAGCTTAAATCATAGAATTTGGGGGTCATTTTGATCCCAAAGTATTATTAACCTCAAAAACCATAATTTCCACTCATTTTCAGTCTATTCTGAATACCTCACAATATTATTTTTAGTCCTAAAATTTGCACCGAGGTCGCTGTGTGAGTAAGATAAGCGACCCTAGTGGCCGACACAAACACCGGGCCCATCTAGGAGTGGCACTGCAGTGTCACGCAGGATGTCCCTTCCAAAAAACCCTCCCCAAACAGCACATGACGCAAAGAAAAAAAGAGGCGCAATGAGGTAGCTGTGTGAGTAAGATAAGCGACCCTAGTGGCCGACACAAACACCGGGCCCATCTAGGAGTGGCACTGCAGTGTCACGCAGGATGTCCCTTCCAAAAAACCCTCCCCAAAAAGCACATGACGCAAAGAAAAAAAGAGGCGCAATGAGGTAGCTGACTGTGTGAGTAAGATAAGCGACCCTAGTGGCCGACACAAACACCGGGCCCATCTAGGAGTGGCACTGCAGTGTCACGCAGGATGGCCCTTCCAAAAAACCCTCCCCAAACAGCACATGACGCAAAGAAAAAAAGAGGCGCAATGAGGTAGCTGACTGTGTGAGTAAGATAAGCGACCCTAGTGGCCGACACAAACACCGGGCCCATCTAGGAGTGGCACTGCAGTGTCACGCAGGATGGCCCTTCCAAAAAACCCTCCCCAAACAGCACATGACGCAAAGAAAAAAAGAGGCGCAATGAGGTAGCTGACTGTGTGAGTAAGATAAGCGACCCTAGTGGCCGACACAAACACCGGGCCCATCTAGGAGTGGCACTGCAGTGTCACGCAGGATGGCCCTTCCAAAAAACCCTCCCCAAACAGCACATGACGCAAAGAAAAAAAGAGGCGCAATGAGGTAGCTGACTGTGCGAGTAAGATAAGCGACCCTAGTGGCCGACACAAACACCGGGCCCATCTAGGAGTGGCACTGCAGTGTCACGCAGGATGGCCCTTCCAAAAAACCCTCCCCAAACAGCACATGACGCAAAGAAAAATAAAAGAAAAAAGAGGTGCAAGATGGAATTGTCCTTGGGCCCTCCCACCCACCCTTATGTTGTATAAACAGGACATGCACACTTTAACCAACCCATCATTTCAGTGACAGGGTCTGCCACACGACTGTGACTGATATGACGGGTTGGTTTGGACCCCCCCCAAAAAAGAAGCAATTAATCTCTCCTTGCACAAACTGGCTCTACAGAGGCAAGATGTCCACCTCATCATCATCCTCCGATATATCACCGTGTACATCCCCCTCCTCACAGATTATCAATTCGTCCCCACTGGAATCCACCATCTCAGCTCCCTGTGTACTTTGTGGAGGCAATTGCTGCTGGTCAATGTCTCCGCGGAGGAATTGATTATAATTCATTTTAATGAACATCATCTTCTCCACATTTTCTGGATGTAACCTCGTACGCCGATTGCTGACAAGGTGAGCGGCGGCACTAAACACTCTTTCGGAGTACACACTTGTGGGAGGGCAACTTAGGTAGAATAAAGCCAGTTTGTGCAAGGGCCTCCAAATTGCCTCTTTTTCCTGCCAGTATAAGTACGGACTGTGTGACGTGCCTACTTGGATGCGGTCACTCATATAATCCTCCACCATTCTTTCAATGTTGAGAGAATCATATGCAGTGACAGTAGACGACATGTCCGTAATCGTTGTCAGGTCCTTCAGTCCGGACCAGATGTCAGCATCAGCAGTCGCTCCAGACTGCCCTGCATCACCGCCAGCGGGTGGGCTCGGAATTCTGAGCCTTTTCCTCGCACCCCCAGTTGCGGGAGAATGTGAAGGAGGAGATGTTGACAGGTCGCGTTCCGCTTGACTTGACAATTTTGTCACCAGCAGGTCTTTGCACCCCAGCAGACTTGTGTCTGCCGGAAAGAGAGATCCAAGGTAGGTTTTAAATCTAGGATCGAGCACGGTGGCCAAAATGTAGTGCTCTGATTTCAACAGATTGACCACCCGTGAATCCTTGTTAAGCGAATTAAGGGCTGCATCCACAAGTCCCACATGCCTAGCGGAATCGCTCCCTTTTAGCTCCTTCTTCAATGCCTCCAGCTTCTTCTGCAAAAGCCTGATGAGGGGAATGACCTGACTCAGGCTGGCAGTGTCTGAACTGACTTCACGTGTGGCAAGTTCAAAGGGCATCAGAACCTTGCACAACGTTGAAATCATTCTCCACTGCACTTGAGACAGGTGCATTCCACCTCCTATATCGTGCTCAATTGTATAGGCTTGAATGGCCTTTTGCTGCTCCTCCAACCTCTGAAGCATATAGAGGGTTGAATTCCACCTCGTTACCACTTCTTGCTTCAGATGATGGCAGGGCAGGTTCAGTAGTTTTTGGTGGTGCTCCAGTCTTCTGTACGTGGTGCCTGTACGCCGAAAGTGTCCCGCAATTCTTCTGGCCACCGACAGCATCTCTTGCACGCCCCTGTCGTTTTTTAAAAAATTCTGCACCACCAAATTCAAGGTATGTGCAAAACATGGGACGTGCTGGAATTTGCCCATATTTAATGCACACACAATATTGCTGGCGTTGTCCGATGCCACAAATCCACAGGAGAGTCCAATTGGGGTAAGCCATTCTGCGATGATCTTCCTCAGTTGCCGTAAGAGGTTTTTAGCTGTGTGCGTATTCTGGAAACCGGTGATACAAAGCGTAGCCTGCCTAGGAAACAGTTGGCGTTTGCGAGATGCTGCTACTGGTGCCGCCGCTGCTGTTCTTGCGGCGGGAGTCCATACATCTACCCAGTGGGCTGTCACAGTCATATAGTCCTGACCCTGCCCTGCTCCACTTGTCCACATGTCCGTGGTTAAGTGGACATTGGGTACAGCTGCATTTTTTAGGACACTGGTGACTCTTTTTCTGAGGTCTGTGTACATTTTCGGTATCGCCTGCCTAGAGAAATGGAACCTAGATGGTATTTGGTACCGGGGACACAGTACCTCCAACAAGTCTCTAGTTGGCTCTGCAGTAATGATGGATACCGGAACCACGTTTCTCACCACCCAGGATGCCAAGGCCTCAGTTATCCGCTTTGCAGCAGGATGACTGCTGTGATATTTCACCTTCCTCGCAAAGGACTGTTGGACAGTCAATTGCTTGGTGGAAGTAGTAAAAGTGGGCTTACGAGTACGACTTCCCCTCTGGGATGACCATCGACTCCCAGCAGCAACAACAGCAGCGCCAGCAGCAGTAGGCGTTACACGCAAGGATGCATCGGAGGAATCCCAGGCAGGAGAGGACTCGTCAGAATTGCCAGTGACATGGCCTGCAGGACTATTGGCATTCCTGGGGAAGGAGGAAATTGACACTGAGGGAGTTGGTGGGGTGGTTTGCGTGAGCTTGGTTACAAGAGGAAGGGATTTACTGGTCAGTGGACTGCTTCCGCTGTCGCCCAAAGTTTTTGAACTTGTCACTGACTTATTATGAATGCGCTGCAGGTGACGTATAAGGGAGGATGTTCCGAGGTGGTTAACGTCCTTACCCCTACTTATTACAGCTTGACAAAGGGAACACACGGCTTGACAAATGTTGTCCGCATTTCTGGTGAAATACTTCCACACTGAAGAGCTGATTTTTTTGGTATTTTCACCAGGCATGTCAACGGCCATATTCCTCCCACGGACAACAGGTGTCTCCCCGGGTGCCTGACTTAAACAAACCACCTCACCATCAGAATCCTCCTGGTCAATTTCCTCCCCAGCGCCAGCAACACCCATATCCTCCTCATCCTGGTGTACTTCAACACTGACATCTTCAATCTGACTATCAGGAACTGGACTGCGGGTGCTCCTTCCAGCACTTGCAGGGGGCGTGCAAATGGTGGAAGGCGCATGCTCTTCACGTCCAGTGTTGGGAAGGTCAGGCATCGCAACCGACACAATTGGACTCTCCTTGTGGATTTGGGATTTCGAAGAACGCACAGTTCTTTGCGGTGCTTTTGCCAGCTTGAGTCTTTTCAGTTTTCTAGCGAGAGGCTGAGTGCCTCCATCCTCATGTGAAGCTGAACCACTAGCCATGAACATAGGCCAGGGCCTCAGCCGTTCCTTGCCACTCCGTGTGGTAAATGGCATATTGGCAAGATTACGCTTCTCCTCCGACAATTTTATTTTAGGTTTTGGAGTCCTTTTTTTACTGATATTTGGTGTTTTGGATTTGACATGCTCTGTACTATGACATTGGGCATCGGCCTTGGCAGACGACGTTGCTGGCATTTCATCGTCTCGGCCATGACTAGTGGCAGCAGCTTCAGCACGAGGTGGAAGTGGATCTTGACCTTTCCCTAATTTTGGAACCTCAACATTTTTGTTCTCCATATTTTAATAGGCACAACTAAAAGGCACCTCAGGTAAACAATGGAGATGGATGGATACTAGTATACAATTATGGATGGACTGCCGAGTGCCGACACAGAGGTAGCTACAGCCGTGGACTACCGTACTGTACTGTGTCTGCTGCTAATATAGACTGGTTGATAAAGAGATGTAGTAGTAGTATGTATGTATAAAGAAGAAAGAAAAAAAAACCACGGGTAGGTGGTATACAATTATGGACGGACTGCCGAGTGCCGACACAGAGGTAGCTACAGCCGTGGACTACCGTACTGTACTGTGTCTGCTGCTAATATAGACTGGATGATAATGAGATGTAGTATGTATAAAGAAGAAAGAAAAAAAAACCACGGGTAGGTGGTATACAATTATGGACGGACTGCCCAGTGCCGACACAGAGGTAGCTACAGCCGTGGACTACCGTACTGTACTGTGTCTGCTGCTAATATAGACTGGTTGATAAAGAGATGTAGTAGTAGTATGTATGTATAAAGAAGAAAGAAAAAAAAACCACGGGTAGGTGGTATACAATTATGGACGGACTGCCCAGTGCCGACACAGAGGTAGCTACAGCCATGGACTACCGTACTGTACTGTGTCTGCTGCTAATATAGACTGGTTGATAAAGAGATGTAGTAGTAGTAGTATGTATGTATAAAGAAGAAAAAAAAAAAACCACGGGTAGGTGGTATACAATTATGGACGGACTGCCCAGTGCCGACACAGAGGTAGCTACAGCCATGGACTACCGTACTGTACTGTGTCTGCTGCTAATATAGACTGGTTGATAAAGAGATGTAGTAGTAGTAGTATGTATGTATAAAGAAGAAAGAAAAAAAAACCACGGGTAGGTGGTATACAATTATGGACGGACTGCCGAGTGCCGACACAGAGGTAGCTACAGCCGTGGACTACCGTACTGTACTGTGTCTGCTGCTAATATAGACTGGTTGATAAAGAGATGTAGTAGTAGTATGTATGTATAAAGAAGAAAGAAAAAAAAACCACTGGTAGGTGGTATACAATTATGGACGGACTGCCGAGTGCCGACACAGAGGTAGCTACAGCCGTGGACTACCGTACTGTACTGTGTCTGCTGCTAATATAGACTGGTTGATAAAGAGATGTAGTAGTAGTATGTATGTATAAAGAAGAAAGAAAAAAAAACCACGGGTAGGTGGTATACAATTATGGACGGACTGCCGAGTGCCGACACAGAGGTAGCTACAGCCGTGAACTACCGTACTGTGTCTGCTGCGACTGGATGATAAATAATGATATAAAAAATATATATATATCACTACTGCAGCCGGACAGGTATATATTATATAATGACGGACCTGCTGGACACTGTCTGTCAGCAGAATGAGTTTTTTATAGAATAAAAAAAAAAACACCACACAAGTGAAGTCACACGACGAGTGTTTAACTTTTTCAGGCAATCACAATATAGTATACTATACTACTAACTATACTGGTGGTCAGTGTGGTCAGGTCACTGGTCAGTCACACTGGCAGTGGCACTCCTGCAGCAAAAGTGTGCACTGTTTAATTTTAATAATAATATGTACTCCTGGCTCCTGCTATAACCTATAACTGGCACTGCAGTGCTCCCCAGTCTCCCCCACAATTATAAGATGTGTGAGCTGAGCACAGTCAGATATATACATAGATGATGCAGCACACTGGGCTGAGCAGTGCACACAGATATGGTATGTGACTGAGTCACTGTGTATCGTTTTTTTCAGGCAGAGAACGGATATATTAACTGCACTGTCTGGTGGTCACTGTGGTCAGTCACTAGTAAACTCTGCACTCTCTATAGTTCTACAGTACTCCTAAGCTCCAGTAAATCAGGTCAATCTCTCTCTCTCTCTCTCTTCTAATCTAAATGGAGAGGACGCCAGCCACGTCCTCTCCCTATCAATCTCAATGCACGTGTGAAAATGGCGGCGACGCGCGGCTCCTTATATAGAATCCGAGTCTCGCGAGAATCCGACAGCGTCATGATGACGTTCGGGCGCGCTCGGGTTAACCGAGCAAGGCGGGAAGATCCGAGTCGCTCGGATCCGTGTAAAAAAAGCTGAAGTTCGGGCGGGTTCGGATTCCGAGGAACCGAACCCGCTCATCTCTAATATCTACATGTTAAAGGCCAACTAAAAATAGGAAAAGCATTTTATGTGTAATAGTAATTGTGCTGGTGCATTTGTCAGAACCACAAACTATAAAGTTAGTACTGTGTAAATGCCAATGTTCAGCGTTAGCGTAAAAAGGACAGAGAGCAAATGACACAAACTGTCAGCAAATATCAGGATAGTGTCTGTATGAATCCGGGAAGGTGGAAAAAAAGGATTATCTTTCCCTGCATTTTATGCATCATGTCCTGTATGTCACTTCTTTAGAAGCTATTTGCAGTAATTTAGTTTATACTGTAGCTATTTACATAGAGACAAGCCAGTGTGTTTGGCTTATCTATATATTGTAAGCTATGCCATATTATTACTGAGCCTGATATCCTGTCTTATGTTTAAAACATTTTTTTTAAAGAATATAGTATAGATAAAGAATGGAAGCAATAGCGCCACCATCTCTACTGTATTACAGTGGTACTGCACCTCAGATAGAGGAGAAGAATGCAATAAATGCCAAGTGATAAGCTCCATAACACCGCTTCGACAAGTTGTGACTACATACCTGGTAAAAGTTGGGCCAGAAGGTGCTGATTGCCAGTTCAGCTCGAGCCCAGCCTTCTGTCACCACCCCTGATACATTCCACACTGGGTTCCCTTGCGGTCCACCATTCACCTTCACATAGACATTCAGGGTCCCAGGACTGGTGCGGCCAGACAAGTGGTAATGGAAGTCGATACAGTGAGTGTCATTCTCCTTAAGCACAGGGAGTAGTAGATGAGCCTTCTGTCCGGTGGCAAACCCTGAGCTGTTGACCAGCATGAATGACCCTGGAAGGTGCATTGGAGTGTAAATGAGACATCATAGAGAATATAGCAGGACAATAAACATACAATGTAGAACAGGTAATGGTGTTAAGATTTTACAATTTAGAGGTGAGACAGAAAGAAGGTAACAGGAAGGAAAGTAATGAATACAGTCTGGGCAGAGAAGAAGCTGGTGGATATAAGACAGTAGATGACACTGAGGAAACAGAAGTGTTATATTGTTAATTTTCACCTGTTGGTACAGTAGTATCAAGTGGGGGCCTCTCCCATGTGTTCACCTGTTCCCATGTAAATCCAGTTGTACCCAGAGCCACACTGTACCCGCAGCTGTTATAATGTTCTTCAAAGGTGCAGCCACCTAAAACAGAAAAAGTGACAGGCCTTGTTAAAAGGTTTCTCCACTAGGAAAACCTTTAGTTGTGTAAAACTAGTAGACCTCTATTCATACTCGCTGATAAGGGTGGTGGGGTAAGGGGAGAGGGAGCCCTGAGCTGCCAGGTAATTACAATTAACTGTTTGGTGCCCAGTCCCTCCTCTCCAGGTTAAACCAAGCGTCCTCCCTGTGCCCCCTAGTGGAGGAAGAAGAAATGTTATTTGCAGCTACAAATATGCGATTTGCCAGACCTAATCACAATATAGAAATAGCACAGGGAGTATCACTAATGTCTTTTATAAAAAGTGTTGTTATATGATAGCACAACATCAGTAGAAATGATAATTCAAGTCATTTGTGAACTACAGGTCCTCACTAGCAAAGTAGAGGAGGGGACTGGGGGTGTGGGCACACTGGGAGCAAAACTGGGATATTAGGTCACAAACGTTGGAAATATGTGTGTACAGGCTTGAGGATGTAGCAGAGTTTCTGTACACACTAGCGGATGCCTTATAACTATGTACAGCCCAGTCACTTAACCAGTGAAGTGGTTTTACTGAAGATAAAGCAGGTACAGATGTACTTACTGTTATACACCCTGGTAAATTGAGCGGAGTGTGGTGTCATACTGCTCACAAGCCAGTGAGTGTATTTAGGTACCAGGGAGTGGTGCAGGATGCTGGAAAACATTGTGGATCAGTACATAATCGCAGCGCTCACTGAAGCTAAGTGGAAAACTACACAGTCTCAAGATGACTCTGCACATTTTCAGTACTAGCTTTGGTGGCCATCTTGGTATAGGAAATGAAGCTTCCCTAAAGGAACAGCAACATTGAGTCTGCACAGTAGCACACTCCACTTTCAACAACAAAGCAATATCTGTAAGTTAAACAATGAAAGCAGATGACCTGAATAAATAGCTATGCAGGGTACAAATTGCTACAAATTACGAGGAAATTTAATCTTTCAAACATACATAAACAATAAACAATAAACAGAATTATACAGAATAGAGAGGATGAGGCTGGGAGATATATATTACATAAAGAAGGAAGGAAAACATTAATAATCCTTGTACAATAAAATGTGCAAAAGAAAAACGTGTACTGTGTCAGAAAATGTCCACAAAAAACAGCATAATGATGCAAAGGGTCTGATATAGAACTACACAAAGATGAATTTTGCGCAATCTAAAGATGCGTTTCAGTGTATGCACTTGCATATGTTGCTAAACTTGCCCATATCGTGCAGTTGTATCCCTTGTGCTCGAAGAGACACGTGTCAGGGAGGGAAGCATTCAGGTGCAGTACAGTGGGGGTGAGAAAACACAATGTGAGCTGATTGAACGATCACTGCTCTTATATTTATGCACCTATACACTAGCATTGAGGATGCATGCAAGATGGTCATTACGCAAACAGGGTAATTTATGTGCAACTATACAATCAGGCCCAAAGTGTTATGGGAATATTGCTACTTGTTTTAGCCTTAATACTGAAAGAATAAACAAAACCATGACAACAACTGCAGAATAGTACGGATGCTGGAAATATCAATGGCCTCAGCAGAACACTGAGGTACTGGAGATGGGGTGTGTGCATCTTCCCCAAAATGTAACATGGAAACATTACAGTTTTAGCCTAATGATCAAGCAAATGCATTATTTCCTGTTGGCCACTTGCATTTTTTAAATTTTTCAAAATACATCTAAAACATATAAAAAAACACATGAACAATAAATTCTCCTCATCACTATAGCAAAACAGATGCATGTATATGGAAAGAGCCCAGGATGAGACTGCTGCTATCCCACCATCAGGGCCGGATTGCCAATCTGGCAGATGGAGCTGCAGCTCCAGGCCTCCCGATTAAAACAGGCCCACAGCTCCTGCAGAACTGCTGCTGTACACAGGAAAACATTTTTTTCCTGCTACAGCAGCCTGCCACAAGCCCCCGCCCACCTCCCCCCAAACCGCGACCTCCCTTCTCCCCCCTCTCGCCACACTTGTGAATCGAATGCGCCAGCATCAACTGTATATTTATGGCGGCACAATGAAAGGGTTCACCAGCCATGGCATACCTGCTGCGCTGCATATACAGTGATGTCAGGACCTGCCCCGCCACCACCGCGCCCTCAGGGAAGCAGGAGGCACACCTACCAGGCAGATCCCTGAATGTGGCCTGACACCGGCGGGGTGATTGATCTGCATCCTAAATTCAGTTGAGGTGTCAGTCCTGCTAGCTCCCAGTCTGGCTGCTGAGCTACTGATTATAAATAATAATAATCATAATAACTGAGGCACTGACTATATATATATATATATATATATATATATATATATAGATAGATATATATAGATATATATCCATAGATAAAAAACCTTACGGTTTCACATGTCCCATTAAGGCTTCTTAGATATGATTTGAAATTTCAGAAACCTGTTGTAACTCTTCCACCCAATCTCCAAAAAGCAATGAAATTCTGATCATTAAGTCTGATCATAGGCCTGGAAAGCACAGTTTCAATCTTTGCAGATGATACTAAACTGTGTAGGATAATTAATTCAGAAATAGATGTGGAGTCTCTACAGAATGACTTATCTAAACTTGAAATCTTGGCGTCTAAATGGGGAATGAGGTTCAATATAGAAAAATGCAAGGTTATGCATTTCGGGACTAAAAACAAACTTGCATCCTACATATTAAATGGGGAAAGTCAAGGGGTAACAGTTTTGGAAAAAGATTTGGGAGTACTCATTGATAAGAGTTATCAGAGGAATTATTTATTAAAAGGATTCTTTTTAGGACACGTGGACACTCGTTGAGGCTGGAGGAAAAAAAATTCTGTACACAATGGAGGAAAGGTTTCTTTACTGTTAGGGCAATCAGGATTTGAAATTCCTTACCAGAGAAAGTGGTAATGGCGGACTCTGTAAATGCATTTAAAAAAGGATTGGATGAATTTCTGATTGAAAAGGATATCCAAGGTTACAACATTTAAAATATGGACATTGTTAATCTGGGTGTAACATGACTATAGTTGTTAACTAGTCATAAAAGCATTCTTCAGCAGGTATAGTAAAATCAACTCAACTTAATACAGAATACAAGTTGAACACGATGGGCATTTTGCCTCTTTTCAACTTCAACTACTATGCTATGCTACTATGCTACTCACACAATGGTGGAGCTGCTAATTCACAGATTTGTGTGCTCATTGCAATAGTGACTATTGCTTTCTTATTCACATCTAAAATGAAAGAAAAAAACTGTCTTTCAAATACATGCTAAGAATTCAATTATACTTATGTATTAGTACAAATTATTGTTTTGCCATTTACAATATAGGAACTTTTAAGGAATCATTTTAATAAATATACTCACATCTTGTAAAAATTACAATTGGTTGTACTCAACGATTAATCTGTCGCAGTATTCTGCACAAATTTTCTATTTTTCTACATGCTTGACAAATTTGAAAGGTAATAACCTGTAGAGAACTATGCAATTAGGCGCCCCCAAAATAAACCATATATATATTTTTCGGGTTTTGTGTTTTGGTTTTGGATTCGGTTCCGTGGTCGTGTTTTGGATTCGGATGCGTTTTGGCAAAACCTCACTGAAAATTTTTGGTCGGATTAGGGTGTGTTTTGGATTCAGGTGTTTTTTTTACAAAAACCCTCAAAAACAGCTTAAATCATAGAATTTGGGGGTCATTTTGATCCCATAGTATTATTGACCTCAATAACCATAATTTCCACTCATTTCCAGTCTATTCTGAACACCTCACAATATTATTTTTAGTCCTAAAATTTGCACCGAGGTCGCTGGATGACTAAGATAAGCGACCCAAGTGGGCGACACAAACACCTGGCCCATCTAGGAGTGGCACTGCAGTGTCAGACAGGATGGCACTTCAAAAAATAGTCCCCAAAGAGCACATGATGCAAAGAAAAAAAGAGGTGCACCAAGGTCGCTGTGTAACTAAGCTAAGCGACCCAAGTGGCCGACACAAACACCTGACCCATCTAGGAGTGGCACTGCAGTGTCAGACAGGATGGCAGATTTAAAAAATAGTCCCCAAACAGCACATGATGCAAAGAAAAAAAGTGGTGCACCAAGGTCGCTGTGTGACTAAGCTAAGCGACCCAAGAGGCCAACACAAACACCTGGCCCATCTAGGAGTGGAACTGCAGTGTCAGACAGGATGGCACTTCAAAAAATAGTCCCCAAACAGCACATGATGCAAAGAAAAAAAAGAGGTGCACCAAGGTCGCCGGATGGCTAAGCTAAGCGACCCAAGTGGCCGACACAAACACCTGGCCCATCTAGGAGTGGCACTGCTGTGTCAGACAGTATGGCACTTCAAAAAATAGTCCCCTAACAGCACATGATGCAAAGAAAAAAAGAGGTGCAATGAGGTAGCTGTGTGGCTAAGCTAAGCGACCCAAGTGGCCGACACAAACACCTGGCCCATCTAGGAGTGGCACTGCAGTGTCAGACAGGATGGCAGATTTAAAAAATAGTCCCCAAACAGCACATGATGCAAAGAAAAAAGAGGTGCAATGAGGTAGCTGTGTGACTAAGCTAAGCAACCCAAGTGGCCGACACAAACACCTGGCCCATCTAGGAGTGGCACTGCAGTGTCAGACAGGATGTCACTTAAAAAAATAGTCCCCAAACAGCACATGATGCAAAGAAAAGAAGAGGTGCACCAAGGTCGCTGGATGGCTAAGCTAAGCGACCCAAGTGGCCGACACAAACACCTGGCCCATCTAGGAGTGGCACTGCAGTGTCAGACAGGATGGCACTTCAAAAAACAGTCTCCAAATAGCACATGACGCAAAGAAAAAAAGAGGTGCAATGAGGTAGCTGTGTAGCTAAGCTAAGTGACCCAATTGGCCGACACAAACACCTGGCCCATCTAGGAGTGGCACTGCAGTTTTTCAACGAGAGGATGAGTGCTTCCATCCTCATGTGAATCTGAACCACTAGCCATGAACATAGGCCAGGGCCTCAGCCGTTCCTTGCCACTCCGTGTCGTAAATGGCATATTGGCAAGTTTACGCTTCTCATCAGATGCTTTTAATTTTGATTTTTGGGTCATTTTACTGAACTTTTATTTTTTGGATTTTACATGCTCTCTACTATGACATTGGGCATCAGCCTTGGCAGACGACGTTGATGGCATTTCAACGTCTCGGCCATGACTAGTGGCAGCAGCTTCAGCACGAGGTGGAAGTGGATCTTGATCTTTCCCTATTTTACCCTCCACATTTTTGTTCCCCATTTTTTAATGTGTGGAATTATATGCCAGTAATATATCAATAGCAATGGCATACTGTACCGTACTGCTATATATTATATACTGGTGGTCAGCAAAATTATGCACTGTCCTCCTACTATATATATTGCGCAAAACTTAAATGCACCACAGGTATGGATGGATAGTATACTTGATGACACAGAGGTAGGTAGAGCAGTGGACTACTGTACCGTACTGATTTATACTGGTGGTCACTGGTCAGCAAAATTCTGCACTGTCCTCCTTCTAAATACTACAATGCAGCACAGATATGGAGCGTTTTTAAGGCAGAGAGCGTAGATATTTTCAGCACACTGAGCACAGATATTTGCAAGCACACTGAGCACAGATATTTGCAGCACACTGAGCACAGATATTTGCAGCACACTGAGCACAGATATTTGCAGCACACTGAACACAACTGAGAGAATGCTGCACACGTCCTCTCCCTATCATCTCCAATGCACGAGTGAAAATGGCTGCGACGCGCGGCTCCTTATATAGAATACGAATCTCGCGAGAATCCGACAGCGGGATGATGACGTTTGGGCACGCTCGGGTTAACCGAGCAAGGCGGGAAGATTGAGTCCGCCTCGGAACCGTGTAAAATGGGTGAAGTTCGGGGGGGTTCGGATTCCGAGGAACCGAACCCGCTCATCACTAATAAATATATATATGTATATATATTCACAGGAACAGTCCACACTCTGGCCTTATCCACAAATGCTGGGGTGACTTCCATATAGTAATGAATCCTCAAGATCCATTAATACAAATATATCGAATAAAGTAGGAGCACTCACCAGTCTTCATAATATTCTCATTTTTATTAGCAGCAAGACATCAATTGAGGGGTGTAATCGACGTTTCGGTTCCCAGTGGAACCTTTGTCAAGATCATAGGCATATGCTAGGCATTTTTTTGAGGCAAAACATACCCTGGCTTCATTGAAGTGTATGATTATAGATCGGATAGCTCCTTAAAAGAGAGGTGGAGATAGAACAAAATTATTGCTCCAACGCGAGGCTTCATGGATCTTTTGACTGGACACTATACGCCCCAAGGGCCTGAATGAGGGCATCCAATATGGCATTTTTCTGGAATGACTTTATACACATATGGAGCAAATATCTGTTTTTTATTTTTTACAATTTTTTTTGCTTTCTGTGGCTCCTTTAAGTGGACGGTCTGTGTCCATACCCAGGTCTTTCTTTATTTAATTTATTTGATTTTGATTTATGAATCATAGCCTAGTGATTATATTTTGTTAGACCTCACTATAGTTCACGTACTGCTGATTCTGTGTGACCCTTCCGAATAGACACATGATTCTATTATTTTTCCTTTTTCAATGTCTCACAATTTGACTACACTATATCAGCTAATACTCTCAAGATGCTACACTGATTACAAGTTTTTCTGATATGTTGTTATGTCTCCATGGAGACTGGATTACTGTGCGCCGGTAATCAGTGTAGGACTTGAGTGACGATATTGAGCATTTCCGGTCAGGTGTCCGGAACTTGTGTTCCAGATACCGGAAGTCAAGTGCGCAGTGGAACGCACGCCGTGAGTCACCGCTGAGTACAGCGGGTATCAACGGATCATGTGTCTATTCGGTAATTATGGATCTCAGTTTTTATGTATATGTTGTATTTGTCTATGTATTGTCTCTATATGTACATTTTATATGCTTGATGTTGGTGGATCACCTGATAAATTGTAATTGCATTAATTAGGGGGAGGGTCACTTTAGGGTTTATAAGGGGACCATTCATTGTGCTCTATGATCTTGACAAAGGTTCCACTGGGAACCGAAACGTCGATTACACCCCTCAATTGATGTCTTGCTGCTAATAAAAATGAGAATATTATGAAGACTGGTGAGTGCTCCTACTTTATTGGATATATATGTATATATATATATATATATATATATATATGTTTATATATATATATATATATATATATATGAGCGCAAAGTCCACGGCACTCCCAATTCCCGAAGGTCGGTATGACACAGTGATAAAGCCGGTGCCCTCCCTGGTAACAGCAGCGCTGTGTCCAATATTGAATGCAGGATCAGGCGGCACTCTCGGCGTAAAAATAAAGACAGACAAGCGGTTCTGATGTTCGTTCAACGTTTCAATGTCAAAGCAGCATTTTCGTCAGGATGCACATGTGCAGACTAGTAGGGACTAGCTGTTAGCTGCATTAGTTGTTGCGTTCCACAGGAGGAGCTACGGTAGCTGAAGATATCTGATTTTGATTCCAGCATGAGACGCACAGTTCGGGTGCACCAGTGCCACGTTGTTCATGTGGTACCCTGAGGTTACCGACAGAGTGGTATATCTCTGATTGACCAATTACATGACTTAAGTGTTGAACAGTGTAATGTTTTTCGTTTTTTTATGCATTTGGACCTTTGGGACCTTGTGTTAATATTGTTGCTATGGGAAGTGATACCACTACCAGGCAGGCCATGTGGTCCAAATTCTACCATATATAGTTAGGTGACTTTTTGCACATGGTTCTGTTGATATAAATAGAAAGGCCTGTGAGACAGTGCTGTAATCTCTGTCTGATCTGCTGTACTTGTGCTGTGATGTTGCCCCATTTACAGATGTTCCGAGAAATCAAAATGTTGACTCTGACTGGTATGAATTTTGTTCAATAGACATTTGATAAAGTTCAGTGAGTGCCCTCTTCACCATCTAGTGGAATAAGATGGAAATCACTAAAAACTGATATGGCACATTTGTTACACTGTATATGCACAAAGGCACTGCAGTGGTTGAGATACATGGTATCAGAGATGTCTTGGAAAAATGAGGGTGTCCCAGGGTAGTGATGGCAAGGTGGTTAATAATGTGCATGGAGATTGTCTGTTTCATCAGTGTTTTGTGGGAGTGTTGCAGGTGTGTTGCTAAAGTGGTTGCATACAGACGCTTCATTATTCACCTAGATTTTGATCCTGAACTACTGAGGATGACAGCCAAGCTTTCTAAAGAAGGGAATACATTTTGTCAGATTTTCATTTTTGGAGTTTTTCTTTTTTCACATATAAATATATATACAGCACTAGTTACACCCCCATATCAGTAGCCCACTCCTGAAGTGCTGGTCACACCCAATGCGGTGGTACACAGTAGGCCCATCAGAAATTTTAGCTACAGGCCCATGAAGACCTTAATATGGCACTGCACACCATGTGCTGGCCAGGGCAGTCGAGAGCCGGGCAGGGCCCAGGTACTCTTCAGGGGGCGTGACCTAATCACAGGAGGTGTAGCCATGAACCCAGAGAAAAACAAATACAGAAAAATTGTATTTTAAGGGCCTCCCTGGCCACACTGCAGCCCAGCACACAGCAGCACGTGGTGGGCTGAGGAGAAGAGCTGCACTGGGACAGGGTAGTTAGTACCCTCTTTCCCCCTCTCTCAGCGCCACTGGTGCTGGCTACTGGCTGCTGGCTTATGACGAGCTGACCAGCACAACGATGTGTGCAAAGTGATAGATCTCTACTGCAACACAATATCTATATATGACAATATTTATACACAGCCAAATGGTAATATAGTCATTTACATAGTGTACACAGACAATATGTAACATATTGGGAATCATTTAATACAGATATGTAATGAATATAGTGAAATAAATGGAAAGCGCTAAATCTGATAAAAGTAGTGACTGAAATGGTTATGGATATGGATTTATTTGTTGGTTTGGGATAGTGGTTTGAGTGGATAGATAGTGTCTAGTATGGGCACAGCCTGCTTCGTGTGAAATATACGTGTATAATGATTTGACGTCAGCAGTCCCCAGTGTGTATGATGTTTTCCAAGTTATATTTTCTAGGATCTGGAGAATGTTGATGGTGTCTTTGAGATAACTTTTTTTGCTGGGTAACTAAATTCTGTAAAAAATGGTCAGTGTATTTGGATAGATTTGAAGTGATGGAATTGATACCAGAGATGATCGGTCGTCCAGGTGGATTGGTCAGATGTTTGTGAATTTTCGGCAAGAAGTAAAATGTCGGAATTTTTGGGTCTGATTGAAGAAGATAGTCAAATTCTTTTTTATTGATAATGCCTATGTCTAGGCCTTCTTCAAGATGTTCCTGTAATTCTTTTACAAATCTTTGTGTAGGATCTTGGTCCAACACCATATAGGTTTCTGTGTCTCCCAATAGCCATTCTGCTTCAAGTTCATATTGATCTCTTTGCATAATGACTATGCCTCCGCCTTTGCCCGCGGGCTTGATGATTATGGTTTCGTCTTTTTTTAATTCTATTAAAGCTATGCTTTCTTCTTTTGTCATATTGTATTTGATTTTTTGTTTTTGGGGGATTTTATCAGTATCCTCCTCCATTGCTTTCTGGAACGTGTTGATAAAAGATCCTTTGCAGTGTACTGGATTAAATATTGATGTGGGTTTGAAATGCGTGTGCTGGTAATCGTCAGTAGATGTTTGTGGAATTTCAGTCTGTATGTTCTAAAAATATTTCTTGATAGTTATTCTCCTTATGAATTTTTGGAGGTCTATGTATAGATTGAAATTGTCCACCTTAGAATGGGGCGCAAATTTCAGACCCTTTTTCAGTAGTTGTTTCTGTGATGGTGTTAATTCTTTTTTGCTTAAATTGAAGATTGTAGTTTTTTGCTCTATGTCGGTTGGCTTCTTTTTGTTTCTTATACCCCCTCTTTTTCCTCTTTTTCTTGTTCTTTGTACTTCTTTGGTTTTTTTGTTCACAGGTGATGTTCTTTGATCTGGTGGTTTTTTCCCTATGTGGCTGTTCTCTAAAAAAACTTGAATGTCTTCATCTGAGGTGTATTCATCTGTGCTGTCGCAGTGATTTCTTTTTGTTGATTGTTTCCTCCCTCTGTTGGTGGTAGATTGTTTTCTTTTTCCTGGTTTTTCCACTGAATTGTATATAAAAGGGATGAAAATTGGTTATCTTCATCTTGTTTAGCCGCCTGCTCTCCTCGATTGAATGAGTTTCTTGCTAATGTTTCTTGATAGGTGAAATTCTTTTGGTTGTATGGTTTATATTCTCTCTGGTTTCTGTAAGGCGGTCTCTGTTGGATGAGTGGTCTTTTCTCTTTCGTGTAATTGTAGGGGTTGCGGACAGAAAATTTTCTTAGATTTTTTATCTCATTATACGTGAGTTTTCTGTTTGTGTTTTGCATAGGATTGGTTGTTTGGGTGGTTCTTTTTTCATTTTGGGCTTTCTGATATGTTCGTTGTTCGTCTATGTCTTGTTTGAATTTTCTTTGTTTTTTGGATCATGATGTCATTTTCTAGTTTATTCATTTTTTCGTCTGTCATTTTCATAAGGTTTTTGAAGTCCTCCATGTGGGCCAGAGGTTCAAATCTTTTTTCATATATTTGAATGTTATCCTTTATTTTGTTAATGGATATTTCTTTATCTCTTATGATTAGTTTTATCAGTTCTTTTGAGCAGGTGTCCAAAATTTGGTTCCATTGGGTATAAAAATCTTGTTGTATCGGTTCAAATGTGGCATTCTTCTGAACTCGTAGACCTCGTGGGATCATGTTATTTTCTAGATATTTGTTTAGGTTCGTAATTTCCCACCATTGTTTGGATTCCTGTATATATAATTTCTCCAGTTTAAGGAATTGGTTACAAAACCTTTCATCCTCAATTGGAGGCTCATTTTGTATAATAGTGGTAGAGAAAATATTTTCTATGTTATTTCTGTTTTTATTGTATGAAAGGTGGGTGAATTTATAGGGTGTCATTAGCAGCAGCAATTTATAGATTGATGGCTTGAAATACATTAAGTTACTGCGCTTGGATGAATAACCTGCTTTCTTAAAGAATAGATTAATGAAATAAATGGAAAGCGCTAAATCTGATAAAAGTAGTGATTGAAATGGTTATGGATAAATATAAATATAAAAGAGCGGTACCTGTAGGGGAAAAAAAAGGGTATTAATAAGATAATGTTTACACTCTTTTGAGTGAATTGATAAGGAGTGGTCCACACACTTTATAGAAACACACTTTAAGAAAGCAGCATATTCATCCAAGCGCAGTAACTTAATATATTTCATGTAATGAATATAGGCCAAAGCAAATCATAAGATGGCAATCCAATTCTACCTTTATGTGCACTAATTAAAAACAATATTTTGTAAGTAATCAATAATTATTTTTGCATATACTACTAATATGTGATGTTTAAACATACTGTACAAGCTTATCAGCAAGTATTACAATTGACCTGTATCAAGTGAACTTATGCTGACTCCTATTTTCACAATTCTCATAGATCAGTAACAGATCACCTGGGTGAGGGATACAGAAGATGTCACCTGATCAGTCGGAGCTGATAAGAAGAATCAGGGCTTTGATGACTGTAAACTACAATTCAATTCTCATTTACATTTCCTGATAATATTTGCCTGTCATGGCCTTCTCAATAGCCAACGCATTTCAGTGATCCAAATCCACTAATTCTATACAGTCTTTTACACACATAAAGAGCCAGTTACTGTGTAATGCAGGGCAAAATTGTTGTAGGGTCTTTTGTTTACTATATATTACTACGTGTGACCAACAGAGTACATTTGCTCTTGTTTCATACAAAAGACTGTCCATACAGTATATAGGGTCGCATGTTTTTTCACCTAGCATTAATATGTGGTTTACTATGCAATGTCCATCATATGTAACCAGTTTAGCAAATGAAAGCCTTTTTAATAGGTACAGTACTTTTTTTTTATGGTCTGTACCAATTTTTGGCTCTCCAAACTTCCATTGAAAGTATAGGAAATGGGGTGTGGCCATGCCCCCTTTACCTGTGGCCACGCCCCCGTTTCTGATTTGTACCGATTTTTATGTGTAAAATGTTGGAGGGTATGTGAAAGGGGTGTAGTATGGTATGCCAGCGGCCGGGCTCCCGGCGACCAGCATACCGGCGCCGGGAGCCCGACCGCTGGCATACCGACAGTGTGGCGAGCGCAAAGGAGCCCCTTGCGGGCTCGCTGTGCTCGCAACGCTGCGGGCACGGTGGCGCACTAAGCGCGCCACGCTATTTATTCTCCCTCCAGGGGCGTCGTGGACCCCCACGAGGGAGAATAGCTGTCGGTATGCCAGGTGTCGGGATCCCGACATTCGGCATACTGAAGACCAACCTGTGAAAGTGATCCGCTGAAAATTGCTTTGTGTGTTTTTCCCTTTTCACTTTGGTTTTCTTTATACTTTCCCCACATATTGAACTTTTCCAGATTTTACATATACTCTTCCTGATACTGTGAGAACCACAATTCTTTTTATTTATTTTTTTTGCATTTCAAATACCTGTTGTTTGTGTCTGTTGTATTAGCTACATGTTCTTAGTGCATGGGGCAGTTTTCAATAAGTACAGTAGTATTGAGTACTTAGGGGTCTATTTATCAAGCCTTAGAGAGTGATAAATTACACAGTGATAAACCGGTTCCTGTAATTTTTCAAACCCAGCCTGTAACATGGCAGTTAGGAGCTGATTGGCTGGTACTTTATCACCATGCAATGTATCGCTTTACTCACGTTTTAGGTGCAGCATGTTAAACATCTTGTAACCTGATGATCCAAGTGCAGGAAAGTCCAACACAAGGAACAAAATACAATAAAAAAAATGCTATGTCAATATTTAGCAATAGAATGCACTGTCATGAAAAACTGGTCCAGCCAATTAAATACATACCCCCTTCCCCCATCCCTCCCTCCGTCCCCAGAGTGTGGTAGATACACTGGTGTTTCTATAATGGGGGCAATGTGTGCGGTGCACATGGGCCCCTGGGTCCAGGAGGACCCACACCACACACACTGCACCTATTTCTTCTATACTCACCTTTCCAGCGTCCAGCACCGATCGCTGCTCTCACGGCAAAAAGCACAGGTACAATGGCTGCCACGCATGCGCAATAGCTAAATCGGTCTCCGGAACATGGTGGGCACCATGTTTCCGGGGACCTGTGCATGCGCAGTAGACTCCGGCATATTGCCGGAGACTACTGCGCCGTGCAGAGGAGGGGGCCCACCTGGAGGTGCACACAGGCCCCCTCCTTTGTTAAAACGCCCCTGGCTAGAAAACAGGGACACTGAACTGGTATCATAGAGTGAACATCTATAGTACTTTCATCCTGTTCCCTGCTCTAGGATACAAGAAATTGCAGATATATTTAGGAATTACTTTTCATCATACAGTAATTCAATAATGACATAAGAATTAAACTGGAGCATTAAGTTAAAACATTAGAGTGCCACTCCTCTGCAGTTTTACTACATAGTATAAATGTTATTTCAAAGTTTACTCAAATTCCATTATAACATATATTCAGAAAATACAAATGTTAGAACTTTGTATTGTTTCTAAAAACTAGCTTCAAGGTTTTGAAATAAAAAATAGATTTTCTGGAGCCATTGAGGGAATTTTATTTTTTATTTTTTCTTGGGCTCTTAGAGAAATCATTTACCACACAAGATGATATCTTTCATAAGACTCTAGCACATCTTATAAAAGTTCTGTCAGGAACAGTCTTTCATCCAAATGAAATGCAGCCACATCATATCTCTGTTTTTCACAGTCCCTCGAAATTTGACAATATACAGTAATATATGCTGATAGAGCTAGTTGAGCATTGGTAAAGCCCAATAGGTGCAGATCTTGTGTTAGGCATTGTCTGCACAGTCAATCAGAGTCCAGGATTCTTCTCTCATTAAATACAGGGTCTATCACATGAGAAAACATTTGACAGATATCAGACCTCTGATGCTGCCACGAAAGTTCAATCATTGTTTGAATAGGTGGGGGAGCTATTTGGATCAGCGATTTGGCAGTAATAAGAAGGTGTACAATAAGAGATAATGTCCTAGGGTGGAAATCCTCTTTATTGATACCACCATTGCCTGCCCTTCAGTTTTAGTGGAATTATTCTTAGACTCTCACCAAGCCATCTGTTCGGGTCTTCCTTCATTGTCTATTTCCAGATGTCTGAAACTCAGGTCTATTCTTAAGGACCCCATGCACTACAACGATATGTCTGAGGCTGAAGTCGGAGGCGATTTCCCTTGAACTCTCCCGGGAGCTTCCCGAGAGTGGTTCCATATGATTCCATACGATTTGGTACATTTTGCATGCGATATATCGTATGCGATCCCAGCCATGCCTGCAGGAACTGACATATCACGAGTGCAGCACTAACGATCTGGGGAGCCGATCCGACCCTCACGGGAATGCGCATCGGATCGGAAACACCTCCAAAATGCCCAATTTCACCCGATATATCGGCCCAAATGACCAAAATTGGATGAAATCGGGCATTATCGTTCTAGTGTATGGGGCCCTTTAGACTAAGGACTCTGTCTGCTGACAGAGTGCTTCTCCATCCATGACGACACCTTGCATGGATATATACACATGGACATTTTTTGTTTTCTAGTGCATTTAGCATAGGGCAGAATGAGGCTCCACAGTAACATTCATCCAGAGTGCTGTTGTCTAATGTGGGGGAGACCACAGCCCTCACTCCAATGAGTGTTTACACTTAAAATGCTCGAAAATCACTCAGTCAAGTTGTTCACTATCAATTGGAACAGTAAATGAAATGCCAAGGCAGGAAATTATATAAGGAAATCTGAATATTGTGCAAGAAGTGGCACAGTTACCTATTGAATTTGTAACAGGTTCTTTTTGTCAGTTTTCAAATAGAAAAGAATGGCATTGTTCAGACACTTAACTGATCTACAGTACAATTCATATCTTATACCCCTTTTCCACTGTAGCACGGGTCGCAGCCGTGTCGCCTGACATGGCTGCGACCGGTGCTACAGCCCCCTTTCCCACAGTGCTCACCAACCCGGCATATTGCCGGGTTGGTGTCGCTGCTAGTGACGCGGCGCTGGGAGATCACATGATCTCCTAGCGCCGCCCTCCCATACACTGTGAACGGGAGCCGTGTCGCCTTGACACGGCTCCCGTTCACACTAGACAGCTTACTGGGTTGAACACGTGTTCAACCCGGCAAGCTACCCGGGTAGGATTCCCGGATAACTTAATCCGGGAATTTGCAGGGGGACCCCTTTCCACTAGGGAAAAACACGGGTAAATGCGCGCCCCTGCGCATTTATCCGTGTTTTAAGGAGCTAGTGGAAAAGGGGTATAAGTGAGTTTGTTAAAACTGTATTATCAGCTTCAAGAGATGTCCGCTGATGAGGATTATTTCCCAGTACATTAAGGTTTCCTTCCTTCACACTCAGTATCTCAGCATTATCCAGTATCCACAAACAGTATGTTTGTTCTTTGTCGTATAAAACCTATGATTTTCTCAATATATCATTTTGAGTATTAACTCTGAGATCCATTTAGATTGTCTTTACACATACTGAATTGACTAATCACCAGCAATTTTCATCCAGACATTTTCTCCATCTTCTCAGCCATAATACAAAACGGTCTTTCCAAATAACTCATCAATCATTTATTTTCAGATCAGACGATTTGCCCACGTTTAAAGAACTCAAATGTACAAAACTTACATTCATTTACAGAACACATTTAATGAACGACAAGTACAATAAAAATTAATGACTAGAAAGAGTATTTCTAAATGTCCCTCACTTTTATTTCACTAAGTGATACTAATTATACTGAAAGAGTGAAAATACAAAGCAAGACCTCAACAAGAAATTTTATTACAGAACAGATGAAATTCCATGAGATCTCTCGCTCCATATAAAACCCTACTGGTTTTAATCCTGGGAGTTCAGGAGCAGATGTAGTAAGCCTGGAAAAGTGAGGTGATAAGTGGAAGGTGATAATGCACAAGCCAATCAGCTCCTAACTGTCATTTTACATAATGGAGCAAATTGGCTGTTGCGTTATCACCTTGCACTTATCACCAATTTATCACTTCTCCAGGCTTAATACATCTGCCCCTCAGTTATGAAAACTCCTGTTCAAAGTTATTAAAAACATCTCGATAAAAATATGACAACCTGTAGACACTAATAAACACGCAGAGAGGTCGAAAGCATCTGAGTGTACACTGCTCAGTGCTGCATCGCCTTATAGCAAAGTGTAAAATTAATAAATGGTGGGTCTGTGGGGACGATAGGAATGAAGACATTAGTTAGTCACTAGTGACCTGGTAAATCAGGAGCTTCTGAATATTAAGGTCACTCAGGTCACGGACCCCCAAATCCATTTGTCCTCCTGTCTTCCTGCTGCCCCTACTCATTTACAGAAACTAGCAAAACCCTATGCTGGAGGCTTCCTATCAGCTAACAGAGCATTTTAGCACTCTCTTACTCTGGGGACAGTGAGAAAACAAATTAGCGAAAAATTGGTAAAACATGTAAAATATAGGTTCAAAACCAGTGATGGTGAGAAACTATTGGTTGTTCTTTATATAGATAGGAAAACCACTGATCTTGGAACATTGATGTGTTGCAAAGTATCAATAGTCAATTGAAATCCCTATGCAGCTTTGTAAGGGGTGTGGTTAGTAGTCACAGTTTTGTGTGGCTATACAGTACTTAACCCAGGAGAGACTGATCCTTTATCATATTGTCTGCGGTTATCTTCTATCAATTGTATCATGTTATCTTCAATGAAACCTACTCTGGTTTAGAGTCAACGTGTGGACTAACCTCCTTGCTGACACCTGCTACCAACTTGTAGGCATCTGCCAATACATGAAGCCTATTTTTCACTAGACTTCTTGCTCCATTGAGAAGTATCATGCTGCAGTTTACTCAAAAAATATTTTGGCCTAGAGAAGTAAGGGTTAACTTGCTGCATATGCGTGCAAATGTGAGCTGACTTTATGAATAATCTTGATCAAAAATATGTTTTATTTGAGATATAGATTTTTTAAATTCTGTTTATCTATTATTGCAATACTGAAATACAGAAAAAGTACTGTGTCAGTACCACTATGATCCTTGTTAAATAGGCTGCATGGGGATGCCTTCACTTAGGATAGCAGCATGTTAACACTTTCATATATAGGAAAAATCTGGAAAAAAACAACATCAAAAGCTGTCACTGGCTTTATGTCCTTTGATGATGTATGCGTGAGACTTGCATTTTTATGTCTTTACAAGTGCAACCTTTGTTTTTAAACATTTGTCTGTAATAACAGAGGACTTTATCTTGTTTAAGCCAATCATATGTAAATGCCTCTTAACTGCATCTCATCTATGTTTAAAATGCTCTCCCACTAAGATACACTTTTCAGCTCTGTTGACAGGTCTCAAACACATTCAAATGAAACAAGAGCCTTTTAAAACAATGCAGCACAAAGCTCAAAGTTATATAAAATGCTAATATGTGTGCTACAATTTGGTACAATTATTTGTTTTCCTTGCAGAATTGTATTGCCAGTGTGCCATTCCCTAAACTTGTGAATGTTACATGGCCATCCCCTGAAATACATATTTATTACACATATCCCAGCATTATAAAAATGTATATAAGACTTGGGTGCGTGGTGATGCCTTCAGAGCCCTGAAAGAATACTTAGCACTTCTGTAGTGCTAGGCCATCCCAACCTCCCTCCACTCCTCCTAAAACTCCCTTAGCTACCAGACCACAGTGAACATACATCCCAACTTCCTATGAGTCAGAACATACAGTATATACTGTCTGCATGACAGCAGGACAGTCCCATCAAATTGGAACTGTCCCTCTGAAATAGGAAGGGTTGGGAGGTAAGTCAGTATACCAAAGTGAGAAATTCTGAGACAATTTATTAATATATTCCCATTTGCAGAAAATACATAATTAAAGGGATATTAAGTATTTTTTTTTGTAATGTAATCATTGGGTAATGCCATAAACATGTTTATATGGCCTGGAAAACTGTCATGGGTACAATCTATATTTACTGTACAGCTGTAAGAGGCTTTTTCTCATTATTTTAGCCATGCATGCAGGTTTTGTACTGTATGTCCTATGTAATGAGTTTTTAAGGCACAGGTTCTAACAAATGAAAAGTATTTATTCCGTTTTATCACTTAAATGTATTTCTGATAATGCTTGACGGAATGCTGCTGACGTGGCATACACAGAGCGAATCGTTGTCCAAGTAATAACACTGAATGAAAGACAGTCACATAGTCTGACTGAGAAAGATTCATTTGACAAATTGGCATATGCAGTCTGAGGAAGCAGGTAAGGTGCCTGTGAAACGCGTAGCTGAAGTTTATGCATACTCTACCCTGCTGTGCAGCATGTGATATGATGACTGCCATTCCGTATTACTGTATGACAAAACCCTAATAAATTTAAGTGATAAAACGGAATAAGACTTTCCCATTGCTAGAACCTGTGCCTTAAAAACTCATTAGAAATGCACTTTCTTAAAGAGATCTTAAGATCCATCTTCCTTTTGGGCAGTAAACACTAACAATTGATTGAACTGTTCTCTAAAACCTCTTTTACACTGCATAATGCGGGTCGCACCTGGGAGCCTGACATGGAAGCTTCCCAGGCGCAACCCGCATCAGGCCCCTTTCCCACCGTTGAATTCAACCCGACATATTGCAGGGTTGGTGACATCAGTGGTGACGCGGCGGCGCTTGGAAATCACATGATCTCCAAGCGCCGCCCGTACATTCACTGTGAACGGGAAGATGGGTCGATGCGACCCGCCTCCCATTTACACAGCACTGTTTTGCCAGGTTGAACCCGTGTTCAACCCTGCAAATTACCAGAGTTGGAATACCGGGTCACTCGACACGGATTATTCCAACTCAAACCTTTTACACTGTGCAGCAACACAGGTTATGCACCTTCATGTGCAATAAACCGTGTTATATTCTGGCGCTGTAAAAGGGGTATAAGTGGATGTGCACAAATCAGCCTTTGCCAAGTATACATGTCCTATGGTCACATGTGTATGATTTCATTTGTGAATATCTTGAAGTAACCTCCCAGTATGGGCTTGTAAAACTGTTATTTGTTAATAACTTTTATTTATAAGGGGCCACAGGATGTCCAGAGAGAGAGAGAGAGAGAGTGAGAGAGAGTGAGAGAGAGAGAGAGAGAGGGCACACATAAGCAGTTTAAGCAGAAATTATTTTGCCATGAACCCTGCACTCTACATTCTTTTTGAATGTCCTTTCTAACACCTATTTTGTCCCGAAAGCTAGATATTGAGGATATAGATACTTTATTGGGGGCATTGTTTTAATTAACAGCCTTTTATCAATGCCAGATTCATTGCTGAAACAACAATTACCCATAACAGATGTGGTTAGGGAGGTTACTTAAGGTAGAGTACTCATCAGAAGAATTTAACAACTGATAGATCTGTAGACAATGTGATCAAATTAAAAGACACAAGTGGGGAGGATAGAAAGAACAATTGAAGAGAACATGTTATTTGACATTGAACCAGAGAGATAAGTATTAAACTGTTTGGAGACAATTTGATGCATTGCAGGAATTCAGAATAGTGTACTGAATTGACTGACATAGTCAGGGGTGAAGGCTACCCGTTCAAACTCTTTGACTTCCTTGGATTAAATGATGTGTTAAATGATAACACAATTCCTTTTAGGCCATAGGTGTAATACACTCTTACATATATATAAATGTTTCTGTGTTTACATTTATCCTGCGTACTTTGGGGAATACGTGAGCCGGACATATCTACCACGTATGATGGAAGACACACAGCTGTTACAGGGGAGCAATCTTACAGAAATGTAGAAAGAACCAAGATCTTATTATATTCCTATGTATTTTCTACACTTAAACAAAATGCGGATAAGACCTAGTTACTGAAGGAGAAAAGCCTTTGCAGCATGTAGTGCATATTGAGCAGGGCAGATTGGTGAGGTGAATGCAGTAAGCAATATAATAAGTAAATGTTGAGCTAAAATTCTAATGAGAGCAAGAACAGAATAGTAAACAAAGGATTATGAACAAAATAAATAGTGAACAGACAGTGAGATAGTATAAATAAGAAAATTACAGTGCTATATGCTCTGTTACTCATAAAGCCCAAGTTAATTGTTCATCATCTATTTCTGACAGTGAAAAATGAGTATGGTTCATAATACAATTAGAGAGGAAGCATTATCCAAACTTTTTATTCTGTTTTTACATTTTTATTCATATTCTGAAACTAGCAAATGACTCCCTTAATTCTGCATTTCCGAACCACTGATGTTGAAACAATTTTGATGGGGATGGCGTTTTTTACTGGATGACTTTACCCTCTTGTGTGGGTGTGGAGCTCCAATGTTGCATATCTCTGTTGTGCTCAGTAACGACAAAGCTGGTGCCACACTGTCATGCTTTGCTAGCTGCAGCGAGAGCTGATCACCAGGAGAGTGAAAGTCAGTACATAGTATTGCTATTGTTTATCTGTCTACATTATGTCCTATGTAGATATAGTGTACTACAGATATGTCCTCATTCATCATTGCTGCAGTTGCACCAAACAGCCCCTCTTGACAGCCCAGGTCCCATGAGACTTTGCTAGCATTGGGCACCTTTTTCTCACAACGCGATGTAGCTAGGATGCAATAGCAGACTGTGCTGTTTATGGTACACCACACTTGTATATCTCTGTGTGACTTGAGTCTCTGAATCTGTATATGAAATGCTACAATGTAGCAGCCGCAACTTTCTTCCATTACAAGTTCTGTTCTGATACATGTACAGACTCAGTCACACACACAATATACAAATGTCTCAAGGCAGCTCACGCTGAATGGCATATTGAGGCTAGATGCATGAGTACCAGCAGTGGCTCCTACTTACATTTAGCAGGAAAGGCTACTGCTACCCCCATGCTCGGAGAGGTGTCTGCCAGCCTGGGGTCCCAGCACCTGCGCAATGGATCTGGCATGTGCGCAGAACCAAGGTGCAATTGCACTTGCGAACACCCCCGGTTTCTATTTACTGCATCAGGTGCAACCCGTAGAAGCCAGCTAGGGCTGCTCTAAAGGCAGGGAGTGGCTTCCTACGCTGGGGCAAGATTATGTCAAACAAATTTTATTGACTTTGACTTTATTAACTGGATGACTAAAGTAATAGATAAAGGTGGGGCTGTAGGTATATATTATGTAGACTTTAGTAAGGCTTTTGACACTGTCCCACATTAAAGGCTGGTAAATAAACTCGAAAGCATGGGATTGGCTACTAATATGCTTGAATGGATGAGATCTTGGTTGCAGGATAGCAAAAAGAGAGTTGTAGTAAATGGAGTGCATTCACAGGAGGGAAATATTACCAGTGGAGCACCCCAGGGATCTGTACTTGGAACAATGCTTTTTAATATCTGTATTGGTGACATTGCAAATGGCATTAAAGGGAAAGTATGCCTTTTTGCAGATGACACAAAGGTATACAACAGGGTAGACAAACCAGGGGTATGAGAGCAAATGATTGATGATCTAGGTAGACTAGAGGAATGATCAGAAGCATGGCAATTACAGTTTAATGTAAATAAAAAATGCAAAATCATGCACTTGGTTCTCAAAAATCCAAAGGCTAAATATAGTATCAATGGCACTATACTGGAAACTACTGAGGAGGAAAGGGATCTAGGAGTCACTATTTCAGGTGACTTAAAGTCAGGTAAGCAATGTAACAAAGCAATGAGGAAGGCTAGTCAGATGCTTGGTTGCATTGGGAGAGGAATTATTAGCGGAAAGAAGGAAGTCATAATGCCAGTGTATAGGTCATTGGTACGGCCTCATCTGGATTACTGTGTTCAATTCTGGAGGCCATATCTTCAGAAGGATATTAATACATTAAAGACTGTACAAAGAAGGGCAACTAAAATGGTGCACGGCCTACATCACAAAACATACCCAGAAAGACTAAAAAAATCTCAATATGTATAGTTTGGAGCAAAGAAGGGAAAGGGGGAACATGATAGAAACTTTCAAATATATCAAGGGTTTTAACAAAGTTCGGGAGGATAACATACTTCAAATTAAGAGAAATATTAGAAATCGAGGACATGCACAGAAACTGGATTGAGGGAGGTTCAGGGGAAATTTGAGGAAAAGTTACTTCACAGAAAAGGTAGTGAACAAGTGGAATAGCCTCCCATTAAAGTTGGTAGAGGCTAAGACAGTAGAGCAATTAAACATGCATGGGATAGACATAAGGATATCCTTACAAAGGAATAAGGATCAAATAAGGTTTGAGGTAACAATATGGTAAAAAGGGGAAGACTAGATGGACCAAGTGGTTCTTATCTGCCGTCAAATTCTATGTTTCTATAAAGATGTATAAGTAAATTGCTCATAACACGTACCTAAGGGAAATCCCAATTAAGATTTATAACAGTTATACCACTCTGGATTTTTCATTTGGGAACAAACACAGTTATAAAGCCAGACTGGGTATTAACAAATAGACAAGTGGAAAAGCCCTGATCATGAGTTTGCTAATTAGGTTAAGTGCTACAAAATGCATAATTACCCAGCCACTGCACATGTGTAAAAAGTGTGCAAAAGTTAGTAGAGTCAAATACAATTATGTGGCTGCATGTCTTCCGGTTAATGGAATCTAGTTAAAATGTGGGCCCAAATTAAGGCAGTCTTGGGTAACATCCACCTCCCTTTCCTGACCTGTGGAAATGCCTGTCCAGTTGTCTCCATTCTTTGGCCCTACGGAATTATGACAAAAGATGCTGTTACTTTTGGCTAAACCTATGAATGGGCACAGGTAATAAGAGCGGATGAAAAGTGTAGATCTTGGGCAAAGCAGAGGGATTGAATTTGGAGAAATTTGGAGATAAAGTGAAGAAATGTATAATGGTGCTGTTTGATTAATGTGTGTTGATAGAGGTATTTCATATTGGATGCGGAAAATTTCAGGTGTCCAATGTAGAGATTCGGCGACTTCAGTATTAGTAGAAGAATGTTTTGTCAGGAACATAAGAGTTGCGGAATCATTCAAAATGGATTTTAGCGGTCAAAGGGGGAGATGTACTAAGCAGTGAAAAGAGTGGAGAAGTGAGCCAGTGGAGACGTTGCACCTGGCAACCAATCAGCTGCTCTGTATGCTTTTATAGTATGCAAATTCTAAATGTTACTTCAATGCTAATTGGTTGCCATAGGCAACTTCTCCACTGGCTCACTTCTCCACTCTTTTCACTGCTTAGTACATCACCCCCAAAGTCTGGTAAGAGGAAGACAAGCAGTGCTCTTCCAACAGTTTAAAAGGATTCAGCAACATGTCTCTAACCAGTCTCCAGTATCAAGCAGTGCTCTTCCAACACAGTTTCCAGGATTCAGCAGCACACTTCCAACCAGTGTCCAGTATCCAACAGTACTCTTCCAACACAGTCTCCAGTATTCAGCAACATGCTTCCAACCAGTTTAAAGTATTCAGCAGTGCTCTTCCAACACAGTCTGCAGTAATCAGCAACACACTTTCCACCAGTTTCCAGTATCCAGCACTGTTCTTCTAACACAGTCTCCAGTAATCAGCAACATGTTTCCATCCAGTTTCAAGTATTCAGCAACACATTTCCAACAGTCTCAGGTAATCAGCAACATGCTTCCAGCCAATGTCCAGCATACAGCAGTGATCTTCGAGCAGTCTCCAGTATTCAGCAACACACTTCCAACCACTCACCAGTATCCAGCAGAGCTCTTCCAACAGTCTCTAATAATCAGCAACACACTTCAATCCACTTTCCAGTATCCAGCAGTGCTCTTCTAAGACTGTCTCCAGTAATCAGCAACATGTTTCCAACCAGTTTACAGTATCCAGCAGTGCTCTCCCAGCGCAGTCTCCAGTAATCACCAACATGCTTCCAACCAATTTTCATCATGCAGCAGTGCTCTTCCAACAGTCTCCAGTATCCAGCACTGCTCTTTCAACACAGTCTCTAGTATTCAGCAACATGCTTCCAGACAGTATCCAGTATGCAACAGTCCTCCTCCAACCCAGTCTCCAATATTCAGCAACATACTTCCAACCAGTTTCCAGTGTCCAGCAGTGCTCTTCTAACACAGTCTGCAGTAATCAACAGCATGCTTTCAACCAGTTTTTAGTATTCAGCAGGGCACTTCCAACAGTCTCCAGTATTCAGCAACATGCTTCCACCACAGTCTCCAGTATCCAGAAGTGTTATTCCAACAGTCTCAAGTAATCAGCAACACACTTCCAGCCAGTTTCCATTATGCAGCAGTGCTTTCAAACACATTTTCCAGAATTCAGCAACACACTTCCAACCAGTTTCCAATATCCAACAGTCAATCAGGCAGAGGCAATCGCTAGGCAAAGACAGCCGTCGGCTGTCAGCCATGCGCCGGTGCCACAGTGCAGTTCTAACCTGATCGCTGTACTGCGATAAACTGCAGCGAGCGATCAGGTCAGAATGACCCCCACAGTCTCCAGTATTCAGTAACATGCTCTCAACACAATCTCGAATATCCAGCAGTGCTATTCCAACAGTCTCCAGTAATCAGCAGTGCTCTTTCAACACAGTCTTCAATATTCAACAACACACTTTCAACACAGTCTCTCTTTTCTAGCTCTTCTAACACAGTCTGCAGTAATCAGCAACATGCTTTCAACCAGTTTTTAGTATCCAGCAGTGCTCTTCCAACACAGGGGGTCATTCCGAGTTGATCGTAGCTGTGCTAAACTTAGCACAGCTACGATCATCCACACTGACATGCGGTGGGACGCCCAGCACAGGACTAGCCCACCCCGCATGTCAGTCCCTGCCCCGTCGCTGAAGTACAAAAGCATCACACAGCGGCAATGCTTCTGTACTTCAGGCGTAGCTCCCGGCCAGCGCAACTTTTGCACGCTGGCCGGGAGCTACTTGTCCCTGCCTGGCTCGCAGCAGCTGCGTGTGACGTCATGCAGCCGCTGCGGCCCGCCACCCGCACGGTCCAGCCACGCCTGCGTTGGCCGGACAGCGCACTCAAAACGGCCACTGTGCCGCCCCCTCCCGACCCAGCAACCGCCAGTGCCTGTCAATCACTGTGGCGCCGGCGCATGCGTAGTTCTGACTTGATCGCTGCGCTGCGTTAAACTGCAGCGAGCGATCAGGTCAGAATGACCCCCACAGTCTCCAGTATTCAGCAGTGATCTTCCAACACAGTCTCCAGTATTCTGCAACATGCTTCCAACACAGTCTCCAGTATCAAGCAAAGCTATTCCAACACAGTTTCCAGTTTTCGGCAACACATTTCCAACCAGTTTTCAGTATCCAATAGTGTTCTTCTAACACAGTCCGCAGTATTCAGCAACGTGCTTCCAGACAGTTTTCAGTATCCAGCAGGTCTCTTTCAACACAGTCTCCAGTATTCAGCAGCATGCTTCTAACATAGTCTCCAGTATCCAGCAGTGCTCTTTCAACACAATCTCTAGTATTCAATAGTGTAAAATATTTAGCAGCTATGTTCCCATCTAGTATGTTGTCAAAATTTCAGTAATCATCAGTGCTCTTCCAAGTGTAGTAGACTACGTACATAACCAACTGTACAGGCTCTTACCCCATAATAAACTAGAGGGGTCAATTGTTCTCAAGACAAAGGCGTCACCCACCTGTCTCCTATATTATACACAACTATTATATAAGAACTGCTGATGCTGCTGCTCTAATCAGTGCACGTTATGGCAAGTAATGAGCATGTAAAGTCACAACATGATATCTCCTAATAAATGTGACCGAGCTGTTGTGTCATATCAATGCTGCATTGACAGTAACGTTTCAGGATTTTTTTTACTATGGTAAAATGTGCTTGCTAGTATTGTTACTACTTGTGACGTGTCTATTGCCATAAAATTGCGAGGAAAGTGAATATAGAAGAACTAGCAGTTCTGGATTTGCACAGGGCATTATGGGGGTTATTCAAACGTTTGCAAGGTGTGGAATACTAATGGGCATCTATTGGAGCTATTCAAATGTTGCCCCGATCAGATGCCCATTAGCCACAGCAGTCACATTTCAGCTCGCACCTCCAGAGGCTGCGGGCTGAAATGTGTGAAAAGTTGGCTGTTTGGGCAATCAAACAGGACTTTTCCCCGTTGCGCCCATTTAACAGGTTTTGCTGCTTTACACGGCTAAACCCTGTCTAACTGGGCGTGATAAGTGCGATAATTAAAGGGCGCCCAGAACAATTGAATAGCAACAATGGGTGCCATTTAATTATCACTAAAGAACATACATTTGAATAGCCCCTGCGTAACTTGCGATCCAGAGCTGGACTATCAGTGAGTGCCCAAATGCAGAGCCCAATCACATGTAAGTGGAAAGAGCTGGACAAGCTGTATGATTGGAAAGATATAGGCAAGACATCAGTGACACATAGCTATGCAATCTGATCTAGTAACAATAAAATGGTCCAAGTGCCAAATCAAGAGATAAAAACTAAATTGTAGATGAAAATCGCAAGAACATTCTCAAGAGACCAGTGAAGGTCAGAGCTGACGAGTTATATAATGGAAAAATTAGACAAAATCACTTCAAATACAAAGAACAACTATGGAATGGTATATGATATTAAATCAAGGATAGACCTGTAAAATAAATGACTTACTGATAGAAAAATGTGTATTGGAGAAGTAATGGAGGCAGTTGACACAAGTACATCATATTACAAGACTCAATAGGTTACAGCTTTGTCATGTAAGATTTTAACACTCAGTGATTTGCTCAGTAAAAGAAAGTCAGAATAAATGAACAGTCTGCCAAAGGAATCATCTAGATCCTGAAGCATATGGTGCAGTTCAATTAACAGGAGCACTGAATATCTTATTGCTGCTGTGATAATTAGGGAGCTAACACTCCACATTGTCTGATCAGGAAAAGTGACTATATATTTGGGGAAATGGTTTCATATGTTTGGGTTTGGGGAAAACCTACCCCTGGCACCTCAATAATGGCCCAATCTGCTGTCAGTAAAAAATTGGACCTCAGTGCTTCTGACTGTATGTGGGAGGCAGCTGGGTTGCTACTGCGGCTGCTACTGCGTTGGGTTGCTACTGCGGCAGGCATGGGACACACTTTGGGAAGAGGTGGTGTTTTATTATGTAATACAGGGGGGAATTCAAATGTTTGAAAAGTCGGTTGGGTGTCTGTTTTTTCCTGTCTATTAGAAACCCAACTGACTTTTCAAACATTTGAATTCCCCTTATAAAATATATAATATAAAAGTCACTATCCTGGAAATGAAAAAATAAAAAAAAGATGAATGTTATTTCAATGTTTAGGTTTAGCAGCTAAAAGACAGATTCCCTTTCATATATGCCAGACTGAGGCTACTGATTGGTCCTAACCATAAGCCCCCCCCCCAGCCTAACCCTAAACCACCCTCTAGTACCGAACCCAATAGCAAACATGGAAAAAAACAATATTGATTATATATCAGTATCAGTTAAATAACTGGAGTCCAAATGGGAACAAGCCACCCTGGTGAAACGGTCCGTCTGTGCTCAGTGATGCTGAACTCTTTCTAGCTCAGATCACTTTTTGGGACTCCCTGGTATTGTATGTGCCCATTTGGACTCCAGTTATTTAACTGATACTGATATATAATCAATATTGTTTTTTTCCATGTTTGCTATTTTTGATCCTTAATTATTGCTCTAAACCATTTTCTGGTATTTCCTTTTAAATGTAATACATTTTTGCAGAATCCTTTCTGCATAAACAGGGTCTTATACCCATTTTGGTAAGCCTTTACCATGCAGCCTGTGTTTACTTTCCTTTTTCCAATTAATCGTTGATTTCATGATTGTTTTATTTCATAATTTACTTAAGTTTTTGTTAATTTGTGATCTCACCACATTACCATTTCTTCTCCTTCTTCTAATTTTCCCACCACCCTTTTTTTCAATAGGTAAGCCTAACCCACCTCTCTCATCCACTGTCCGCTATATATCTATATAAGACAGTGGACAGCAGAAGGCAGGGTTTCCTCCCTATTCTGAGCATATCTCACTTCTATTTTTAGTACCCTCTCATCCAGATACGAGACCACTCTCTGCAATGCTCACAGCAACAGAGAATCTGCGCTAGAAACTGGACAGCAGAAGTACCTTGTTGCTCACTACTCATTACACTCTCTCATTTGTGTCCTAGTGTTTATTACTGCCATATTTCAGCAGCAACGCCCAATCTCATCCGACCTTGGAAGCTAAGCGCTGATAAGCCTGATCAGTACCTAGTAGGGTGACCTCTTGGGAATATCAGGTGCAGTAAGATTGTGACCTCTGATCACAAACAGCAGAAGTGTTAGAGCAACTTCTGAAACTTACATATTCCTTATCCAACTTTCCCGCAAACCTTCTATTTATCTACAATTGGCTTTGCCTTTAGGCTTATTTATCAATGCTCTTTTGTATCTTTAATAATCATACTTTTATCTTAAATGCTTTGTTATCTACAAGGATCTAGCCTTTTAGCAAACAGAATCTCTACCAGGTGATTACCCTCAGTCATTTGACATTTCAATTATGAACCTTTGTGCCTCTCATCTATTCTCATGAGGTTTTAGACTAGGTGCTTACCTACAATTATCACTGCGGTGATTATATGTACATATCATTTACCTCTACTCCAATTTTGAATTTTGATTAACTCAGGCATCTTAATAATATTAATTTTTTGTAATTTTTTATGTTTTTCAGTATATTTTTCACCACAGGTGCCCATAATTTTGTATCAGGCTTATCCTGATTTCTGTCAATATATATGTTTACTTTGTGTTCTTGAACAATTTTTTTGTATCAAACTCCTCATTACTTTTATTCGTTATTAATTAAATGTTAAGTTTTAATAAACTTATTTCAAATTTCTAAGCGTGCCCCAACACAGAGTCTTTCTTTTTTCTTCTCTTTGCTTAACCATTACTGACTCTGGGAGCACCACCAACTCAAATAATTATTTAGATGTCTTCATTAAGAATCTTTAAATTTAAACTTAGTATCGTTGGTCATTCCCTGAACAGTTTTCTACAATCTGTGTATTAATCTATGTTCATCATTACCACATTTTTCCTGTGCGGAACCAAACCAAATTTCTGTTAACCCAGGTTTTTTTTTATCTAAGGAAATTAATTAATTAATTAATTTATTATCAGTTTCTTATATAGCGCAGCAAATTCCGTTGCACTTTACAATTGGAAATAACAATGATATAACAAAACTGGGTAATAACAAACAGTCATAGAGGTAGGAAGGCCTGCTCGCAAGCTTACAATCTATAGGGAAATAGGCATGGATACACAAGGATAGGTGCTATCTATTCTTGTGAACTAAAGGAGGAAGAAAATAAAGAAGTACCTTATTTTAAAAAAGATCAACTTTCGTGGCTCTATATTGACCTGCATTACATGTGTTATTTGCTCCCATAAAATATTTTTTCAAAAACAAAAAAAGGTTGACTTCCAATTTGAATGGCTGCTTCATTGATAGTTCTGAGAGTACTAAATTGTAATAAATAAACTCATTTAACATAATAAACCAATAATAAAATTGAACACAATTACCAGAGAGAGGGCAGTTATTAACAATCTGCAACTGAACCCCAATATCATAATCATCATCATCATCATCATCAAACTCGTCTATAAGTAGAGAGGAGGTTGAGGTTTGGTGATGAGCACCCTCAATTATTTGCTTGAGTTTATGAGACCACGTAATGATAATTCAACTTATTTAAAAGTCAAAAGTAACCTTAAAAAAGTGGAATATATAAGAAATGTAATTAAATGTCAAATATTGTTCCCATGAATTAATGATAATGCAGACTTTCTTAATATTCTAGATTTTTCAATACCTGTTCTGTATATATTACTGAAAAATTATTACATATATTACTGTCCCTACAGAGATCACATTCTATTACATCTTACCTTTCAGCATTCATTGATTTTCACTGGCAACCAGGGCCAGATTAACAATGGGGCGGATGGAGCTCCAGCTCCAGGCCTCTACATAAAAATAGGCATATCCTCATGATAGCATGATGAAGACCAGCCACCAGCTGGCCACACGGTCGGGCATAAATCAGAAGTATTTAAATTGCATTTTTATTTTCCACACAAAATTATGCAATTTTTGCACTTTTATATATTTAGGATGACATTGGAGCTCATAGTGTACGGGGTCTACATGCCTTCATGGCATTGACCTCACTTTCTCCACTTCTCATAACAGGCTCTTGAACATTTTCAGCTCCAGGCCCATGAGGCCCTTAATCCAGCCCTGCTGGCAACCATTGGTTGTCACAGGTAAATCCCATATTGAGGATACTACACTTGTATTAAATAAGTTGAAAAGTATTAAATGGGAAAGTAAAAAGTTATTAGTTCTTGTGGATATAACATTGCTGTATACAATTATAAAACGTGAGAATGGCTTAAATATGTAAAAAAAGATATCTGAGAGCATGACTACAGTGTTACATTACAAAATGTATAATTGTTTGGATTTATTTTATCCTAATTAATAATTATTTTAACTTGAGCGATGATTATTAAGTGGGAACTGCTGTGGATGCCAGGTGGTTAGCTATGTTAACATTTTCATGTACCACTGGAAGAATAAATCTAAATCTGCCTGGGATAGTCACAGCTGTGGGGTTGGTGGAGATTTATAGATTACATATTATTTGAATGGATAGGAGAGGAAAAGGGTTTAACTGATTTCTGTACAAATCACATTTCAAAGGAGTTCTTCCTCCACTAATGTTTTGGACTTAAATATACTGTATAAAATAGATTAATATTAACAATTTTGTAAAGTCTTCTGACTCAAATTCATATGTCGAAGCCACTAGCAACCTCTATAACAAATAATTAGAAGATTTACCTTCTGGGCAGTTCAAAAAACTGCATTGAAATTGTTTGGAAATCTCTTTCTATAAAGAATAGGCTCATTCTGTTAGAAAGAAAATCTGTTTTTCTACAAAGACCCACATACAGTACCCACAACCAGGGCCGTTTCTAGCCAATTTGGCTCCCAGTGCGAGATTTAAAAATGCGCCCCCCCCCCCTCCTCCCATAGATATAAAGAGGAAAAGTATGCGGGCGCGCTCCCGGAAAGGGGGCGTGGCCTCGTAAAAATGGGCGTGGTTTTGTTAAGATGGGTGTGGCCTCATCTGATCTCATCATCACGGCCACCACACGATAAAAAAAAAAAAAGTCCTCATTTTACACATTACAGCAGGCACGCGACCCCATTTTACACAGCACGGCAGGCAAGTGTCCCCATTTTACACAGCACGGTAGGCAAGTGTCCCCATTTTACACAGCACGGTAGGCAAGTGTCCCCATTTTACACATTGCGGCAGGCACGTGCCCCCATTTTACACATTCCGGCAGGCAAGTGTCCCCATTTTACACATTACGGCAGACAGGTGTCCCCATTTTACACATTCCGGCAGACAAGTGTCCCTATTTTACACATTCCGGCAGGCAAGTGTCCCCATTTTACACATTCCGGCAGACAGGTGTCCCCATTTTACACATTCCGGCAGAGAAGTGTCCCTATTTTACACATTCCGGCAGACAAGTGTCCCCATTTTACACAGTACGGCAGGTGGTGGTGGGGGGGAGGGAGAGAGAGAGAGGGAGAGTGGCTGACTTACATTTGAAGCGGTTCTTCCCGCTCTTCAGCCGCCTCTCCCTCGTCTGCGCAGCGCTGGCCATTTTGGCTCCCCCTTCTCCCTCCTCCCGAGTGCCCAGCTCGGGGGGCGGGGTTTTGCAGAATGACGCGATTGCGTCGTGAGGTCACGACGCAAACGCGTCATTCCGCAAAATCCCGCCCCCCCCCCCCCCCCCGAGTTGGGCACTCGGGAGGAGAGGGGGGTTTGAAAGTGCTCAGGAAGTGCAGCGGCGGGCGCCCTGTGCGGTTGCACGGCTCGCCCGCCGCAAGAAACGGCACTGCCCACAACCCTATGCCGGGCCCAAGTACTGGGAGGGGGCATGCCCAATGCAGGGAGGTGTGGCCAGACACCCCTCCTCCCTTAGGGGCACCGGCTTGGGGGCTGATAGGCGTCAGGGCATCAGGTGATTGATCACTCCCCACACACACACATATATCATGCAGGGAGAGAGAGCAGTGACTGCTTCTGCAGCTGCCCCTCTCTCCAGTGCAACACACAGCAGCGTGTGTGTGTAGGCACCCAAGGGCTGGAGCTGTCTACGGAGCAAGGGGGGGGGGGGGGACAGCGTGACTCTGGGCCCTCCAATAGGCCCTAGCCTGGGTAAAGAGTTCCCGCTCCCACCCCCTTTCGACACCACTGCCCACAATTGAGAAGTCACCTGAAGTGGCTGGAAAAATAGTTTGGAAATCTCTACTAAATATAACATAAATGGACACCATAAAGAGAAAATACCAATTTTTCAGAAAAAGAGATATTACCACAGAAACAAAGTTTTCTCTACAGGAAAGCTCCTAATTCAAAAGAAAAACTCGTCAAAACTTATTTCATCAGTGGTAAGAAATGGAGGATAAAACCAAAAGCATGTACAGTAAATAATGAAAAAATAACAGCTTTATTCATTTTGAAGTGAATAAAGAAATGTACCCTATTAAGGAGTTCATTACATGTAACACTAAAAAATTTATTTATGCTGTTGAATGTGCCTGTGGTTTCGTCTACATTGGGAAAACTTCTCAGAAGACCCATCTGACCGAGCATATAAGGAATATTAAGAAGGGGTTATGGACATTAGAATATGCATGTTATGTCCAATGGGATAAATATATTGTTTAAATCATTCTTTTGGTTTAAACCTCAGTTTTTAATTAAAATTATTTTTAATTAAATATTATTTGAAGTTAATCTAGGTATCAAATTTAGGTATCAAAATATCCTATATACTCTGTGTGGGATCACTGCTCACTAGAAAGTAGATGCCTTGAAGTTGTCCTGGAGGCTTACCATATATGCAACTGAGATCTCTGAATTATCTACCACCAATGTGTTTGGGTCACTAAGTGGCATATAATGTGTTTGGGGGCACTGTGTGGCTTATATTGTAAATTGGGGGCACAGTGTGGCATATAATGTGTTTGGGGGCACTGTGTTGCATATAATGTGATTTGGTGACCACTGTGTGGCATGCAATGTGTTTGGGGGAACTGTGTGGCATATATTATGAATTGGGCATGGTGTGTCATATGTTTGGGGGGCACTGTGCGATATATATTGTGTTTGGGGGGCCCTGTGTGGCATATAATGTGAGTTGGGGGGCACTGTTTGGCATATAATGTGTTTGGGGGCACTCTGTGGCATATTATGTGAAATGGGCATGGTGTGGCATATAATGTTTGGGGGGCACTGTGTGGTATACATTGTGTTTGGAGGGAGCTGTGTGGCATATACAGGGAGTTGGGGGGCACTGTGTGGCATAAATGTGTTTGTGGCACTGTGTGACATATATTGTGAATCGTGGGGCACGGTGTGGGGATAATGTACTACTTTGTGGGCATAATGTGTAAGAGGCACCACTACTGTGTGGGTATAATATGTAAGGGGAAACCCACTGCCTCATTCTCTGCCTCTCCCCTGCATCACTATCTCCCCATCACTCTCTCCTGTCAGTCTGTGGTTCTCCAAGGCATTGCTCTTCATATCATACCCAAAAGAGTTTGGACCAAAAATGGGAGGGGTAGGACTGTGAATGGGGAGGAGCAATGAGTAGAGAGGAAAGTAGTTGGTATTAATTCTTTACTTTCTGGGGGGTGAGTTAAGTCTAGATACGCCACTGCATCGAGGACCATAGTTTTGCTACTATTGCATACTGTGAACACATTTTCCCAAAGTTAGTCTGGCATATAAGCCAACCTTTCTGTACAATTTTATTAAAATTGGAGATGGTCATATGGGGACCTCTGGTCCACTCTGACATGGAATGACCCTCTTCCTGTACATGGAGCAGCTCTTCTCTCTTTTATAGGATGTTTTGCCGCTAGAAAGTTTACTGTGACAACCAAGCAAGCATGACATTGTCATTAGATCTTTATTAACCTGTGCAATGGGACAAACTATAGCAACATATTTATGTTGTAATTGGCCAGTTCGGTGGTTTGTATATTACTATACCAAAAGAACATGGAATGAACTGGGTTATGTAAAAGGCAAAATAAAAAAATACAATAGTAATTCTATACCCTAACATGTTGGTTTTGAATATGTTTATAATTTTTTATATGCCGCTACCTAGGTGAAACTCCCAAATTCACAGAAAGACAAATCGGGCCAAGGGGGTCATTCCGAGTTGATCGCTAGCTGAAAATGTTTGCTGCGCAGTGATGATGCAAAAAAATGGCACTTCTGCGCATGCGGCGCAATGCGCACGCGCGACATACTTTCACAACGGCTGATGTAGTTTCACACAAGGTCTAGCGAAGATTTTCAGTCGCAGTGCTGGCCACAGAGTGATTGACATGAAGTGGGCATTTCTGGGTGTCAACTGACCGTTTTCAGGGAGTGTTCGGAAAAACGCAGGCGTGGCTGGGCGAACGCAGGGCGTGTTTGTGATGTCAAATCCGGAACTAAACAGTCTGAAGTGGTCGCAAGCTAGGAGTAGGTCTGGAGCTATTCTGAAACTGCACAATTTTTTTTTGTTGCCGCTCTGCGATCCTTTCGTTCGCACTTCTGCTAAGCTAAAATACACTCCCAGAGGGCGGCGGCTTAGCGTTTGCACGACTGCTAAAAACTGCTAGCGAGTGATCAACTCAGAATGACCCCCCAAGTTCCGTACAACTTAGGATAGAAAACACATATTCAAAAATGCCTTAGCATGCATTAAAAAAACTGAATGTTTGTGCCCCAATGCACAGGGATGTGAATCAGACCCTAACTGTGTATATGCTCAGAACATCTAGAAACCAATAGGCGACACCGATCAGTATGGTCAATTTTATTGGTGTGGTATCTCAAATTTTAGCATGTGTGTGCAGTTTTGCTATTCAGTTAATGTACTATTTAGAATTTCCTGTATGACCAGGGGCGTCAGAACGTTTTTTGGTTGGGGGGGGGGGGGGGGGCAAGATAAAATCTCAGTTTGGCGCCCCTAGCTCCAGGCCACTTTAGACAGGTCTCTTGCACCTGTATGGAACTCTATGGAGCAGCTGGGAGTGGCCCCTTGTACACATTACACCTGGTAGAGCCCCTTATACACATTATGCCAAGTAGAGCCCATTATAAACATTATGCCTGGTAGAGCCCATTATACACATTACGCTTGGTAGAGCCCATTACACATGTTACACATTACGCCTGGTAGAGCCCATTACACATGTTACACATTACGCCTGGTAGAGCCCATTACACATGTTACACATTACACCTGGTAGAGCCCATTATACACATTACGCCTCGTAGATGTTAGGCGCCGGGGTCCGCTCGGCCGTGCGGCCCGGCGCCTAGCAACCAGGGACGCCGTGCGCGTTCAGCCGCCGGCTCCCTGGCAACGCTAAGACGCCGGGCGCACGGAGCCGCTCTGACCTTAGCAACGGGGACGCCACGTTCAGCCGCGTTCCCCGTTGCTGGGTCTATTCTCATTACCCTGATTATGTGCTGGCCGTGCAGCATGCAAGCTGCACGGCATTTCTATTTGATTATCCTGTCTGGATCCTGATTGGAGGGTGCCTGAATAAAGGCACCCTCAGGACTTCTTACAGACGCCGGTGATAGCTTCCTGTTTGCCTGTGTCTGCTGCAGAGAGTTCCCAGTCCCGGTCTTTTCGGTTGTTCCTGTCCTCAGAGATCCTGTACTCGGAAGTTACCATCTGTTCCTGGAGTCTGACCGAGCACCTTTAACATCTGGTGGTGTTCGTGAGTCGCGGCGCAGCCGTGTGTTGCGGCTTGTCCGCTTCTGTTTATTATTTTGTTTAATTGTGTTCTGGAGCTTTGCGGAGGATTCCGCTTCCACAGATCCACTCTGGTGTCCGGCGGTGCCGGATAGGAGTGTCGGATCAGTGGATCCTTGGTTGTCCTTTTTCCTGGCGGCTAGTCCGCACATACCTTTTGATTTAGTTAGTTAGCTTGTAACCCCTGGCCTGGTTGCTTAGTCAGAGGGCCCCTTGTTATCACCCTGTCTCGGACTTCCCCTTGTCTCCCATTAAGACCTGCGGGGGCATCGGGGTTGGGCAGACATAATCCGCCCTTCGAACGCGGCTGCCATGGGCTCAAGCAACCATAGTCTCGCAGGGGATTTCTGATAACACGGGCGAGACAACGGAGTTAGGGCGCCAGGGGTTACTAGGCTATCCAGCTCCCACAACCAGCTTATTTTCCTGTACTCAAATCCCTGCCATAAGATCTCCTCCGGTCTGGAGTACAGGAATCATAACATTATCACCGGCCTACAAAAGAAAAGATTTAACTTACAGTAAATTTTTTCACTTTTTAGTTGGGAGATTTTTGTCGGCCTTATGAATCCCACCGGTGTTGGGCCAAACCCTGGCCAGCTTCTTGTTAGTCAGATTCAGGAACTTACTCAGATGGTTCAGGATCTGTCCCTCCGGGTGAGGTCACAGGAAGATCTGTTACGGACTTCCCCGAGGGTCATCCCTGAACCAAAAATGCATCTGCCTGACCGTTTTTCTGGGGATAGAAAACAGTTTTTTAATTTTAAAGAATCTTGCAAACTGTATTTTCGTTTAAGACCAGTTACCTCAGGTACAGAGGCTCAGCGGGTTGGGATTATTATTTCTCTACTTCAGGGGGATCCTCAGAACTGGGCTTTTGGTTTAAAGACAGACGATCCGGCCTTATCGTCTGTAGACGCCTTTTTAAAATCTTTAGGGCTATTGTATGACGACCCTGATAGAGAGGCGTCCGCAGAAAGTCAGTTGCGTGCTCTTAGACAGGGTAGGAATCCCGCAGAGAATTATTGTACGGAGTTTCGCCGTTGGTCGAACGACTGTGGCTGGAATGACCCAGCCCTGCGCAGTCAGTTTCGCCTCGGCTTATCGGAATCTATAAAAGACAGTCTCCTCCAGTATCCCGCTCCTGAGACCCTCGATAACCTCATGGAGCTATCTATTAAAATAGATCGTCGGCTCAGAGAGCGGAGGGCTGAAAAAGGGGCATCTGTCGGGTCCTCTCCCTGGGTTCCTTCCATTCCTGTAGACATAGAGGAGCCTATGCAGATTGGTCTCTCCAAATTGTCTCCGGAAGAAAGAACCAGGAGGCAAAATTATGGTCTGTGTTTATACTGCGGAGGTAAGGGACATTTTGCCCGTAGTTGTCCAAACAAGTTGGGAAACTTCCTGACCAAGTGAATTGTGAGGGGGTTCACTTTGGTCTGCAGCTCATCTCCTCAAATAATTCACTGTTGGTTCCTGCTAAAGTTTCCTATGGCAGCCTCTGTTCCTCGGTCTCTGCTTTTGTGGACAGTGGAGCTGCAGGAAACTTTATGGATTTAACATGGGCCAAGGCCTTAGGTATTCCTCAGCTAACCTTAGGTAGGTGTATCACCATGCATGGTTTAGATGGGAGTCCTTTATCCAATGGGGTTATTTCTCTATGTACACCTCCTGTTTTGCTCTCGGTGGGAGCTCTGCATTCTGAAAAAATTGAGTTTTTCCTTACCCATTGTCCAGCAGTTCCTGTGGTTCTGGGTCATCCTTGGCTGGCCTTTCATAATCCCGTCATTGATTGGCAGTCTGGGGAGATCCTACAATGGGGTACCATCTGTGATAAAGAATGTATTACGCTTCCTATCCGAGTAGCTGCCGCCAGTTCCGCACATATTCCTGGGGAATACCAGGATTTTGTTGATGTGTTTTCCAAGGGCAATGCGGATATTTTGCCTCCCCATAGGCCTTATGATTGTGCCATTGAGTTAATTCCTGGTGCCACGTTGCCTAAAGGAAGGTTATATGCATTGTCTGGTCCTGAAACTGTGGCCATGAATGAGTATGTGAAAGAAAGCCTTGGGAAAGGGTTTATCAGGCCATCTAAATCCCCTTTAAGTGCAGGTTTCTTCTTCGTAGAGAAGAAGGATGGTTCACTCAGACCCTGCATTGACTTTAGAGCTTTGAATAAAATCTCAGTAAAGAATACTTACCCTCTGCCGCTGATCTCTGTCCTCTTTGATCAGCTACGTTCGGCTGTTATTTTTTCTAAGATTGATCTTAGAGGAGCATATAACCTCATCAGAATCAGGTCAGGGGATGAGTGGAAAACGGCATTTAGTACTCAGTCGGGCCACTATGAGTATCTGGTCATGCCATTCGGCCTATCTAACGCTCCGGCAGTTTTCCAGGATCTCATTAATGATGTGCTCCGTGAGTTTCTGGGAAGATTCGTCGTGGTCTATTTAGACGATATTTTGATATATTCTGACTCCGTGGAACAACATGTTACCCAGGTGCGTCAGGTGCTAAAGAGATTACGTGAAAATCACTTATATGCCAAGCTGGAGAAGTGTGAATTTCATGTCACGGAAGTATCCTTTTTAGGGTACATTATTTCCCCTCGGGGATTCCGAATGGAACCAAAAAAGCTCCAAGCCATCCTTAGTTGGGCGCAACCCACCAATTTAAAAGCAATTCAGCGCTTTTTAGGGTTTGCAAACTACTATAGAAGATTTATTCACTCTTTCTCTGACCTAGTTGCTCCCATTGTGGCACTTACTAAGAAGGGAGCAGATCCTACCAATTGGTCATGTGAAGCGGAGTTATCTTTTCAGGCCTTAAAACAAGCCTTTGTCTCAGCCCCTGTCCTTAGACATCCCAACCCAGAATTACCTTTCATTATTGAGGTGGATGCCTCGGAGGTTGGAGTAGGGACTATCCTTTCTCAGAAGGATCCAGATTCCCTTGAGTTACATCCTTGTGCCTTTATGTCCAGGAAATTCTCATCTGCAGAATCCAACTACGATGTTGGTAACCGGGAATTGCTGGCTATTAAATGGGCTTTCGAGGAGTGGAGACATTGGCTTGAAGGAGCTACCCACACCATTTCAGTTTTGACTGATCACAAAAATCTTCAATACATTGAATCGGCTAAACGACTGAATGCCCGACAGGCTCGTTGGGCTTTATTTTTTACTCGTTTCAAATTCATTATCACCTTCAGACCAGGTTCCAAGAATACCAAGGCAGATGCCCTGTCACGCAGTTTCCTTCCGGTTCAAGACAACAGTCCTGTTACTCCCATACTTCCGCCTTCAGTCATTCAGGCAGGTCTCACATAGGATGTATTTTCCCAATTAAAGCTGCTTCAACATCAAGCTCCGGGAAATACTCCTGCTAGTCGTCTTTTTGTTCCTGAGTTTTTGAGAGCAACTGTTTTGGCGGAATTTCATGATAGCAAAGTTGCAGGGCATCCGGGAATCGCTAAGACTTTGGAATTAGTATCCCGCTCAGTATGGTGGCCTGGTCTTTCCAAAGACATTAAAGAGTTTGTTTTTTCGTGTCAGGTCTGTGCACAGCATAAAGTTCCCCGTTCTTTGCCTATTGGTCAACTTATGCCCTTGAAAGTTCCTCTTAGGCCATGGTCGCATATCTCCATGGATTTTGTGGTGGATCTCCCTCTGTCAGCCGGATGCCGAGTCATATGGGTGGTAGTGGACCGTTTTAGCAAGATGGCCCATTTTATTGCTCTTCCTCGATTGCCATCTGCCCAGGGATTGGCAGTCTTGTTCCTCCGTCATGTTTTCAGACTCCATGGGTTACCCACTGATATTGTTTCTGACAGGGGTCCACAATTCATTGCGCAATTTTGGAAGTCTTTTTGTGCTTCATTAAAGATGAAATTATCATTAACCTCCGGCTATCATCCACAATCCAATGGACAGACTGAGCGAGTTAACCAATCTCTAAAACAATATTTGCGTTTGTACTCGGCCAAACTCCAAAATGACTGGTCTGAGTTTCTTCCATTGGCGGAGTTTGCTTATAATGATGCCTGTCATTCCTCCACCAATGTGTCTCCATTTTTTGCAGTTTTTGGTTTCCACCCCAGAGCTAATTCATTTTTTCAACATTCCTCTGTCTCCTCTCTGGCCCTGACCTCTCATCTTAAACTTATTTGGAAAAAAGTGCACCTGGCTCTCAGAAAAGCAGCTTTCCGGGAAAAAAAATTTTCTGACAGGCTCCGGCGGCCGTGCACTTTTAAAGTAGGAGACAGGGTGTGGTTGTCGACTCGCAACATCAAACTTCGACAAACCTCAGCCAGATTGGGTCCTAGATATATTGGACCATTTCTCATTATCAAAAAAGTCAATCCAGTTGCTTTCCGGTTACGTTTACCAAAAACTTTACGGATCGGAAATACCTTCCATTGCTCATTGCTTAAACCATATGTTTCGTCCAGCAGATTTCCTCGTAAAAAATCTCAGGGGAGATCACCAGTTAATGTACAGGGTCAGCAAGAGTTCTTGGTTGAGAAGGTTCTCGATTCCAAGTTGTCCCGGGGTCGGCTTTATTTTTTGGTGCATTGGAGAGGTTATGGGCCAGAGGAAAGGTCGTGGGTCCTGGATGAAGACCTTCATGCCCCAAAGCTCAAAAGGGCATTTTTTCGTGAATTTCCTCGGAAACCTGGCTTTAGGGGTTCCTTGACCCCTCCTCAAGGGGGGGGGTACTGTTAGGCGCCGGGGTCCGCTCGGCCGTGCGGCCCGGCGCCTAGCAACCAGGGACGCCGTGCGCGTTCAGCCGCCGGCTCCCTGGCAACGCTAAGACGCCGGGCGCACGGAGCCGCTCTGACCTTAGCAACGGGGACGCCACGTTCAGCCGCGTTCCCCGTTGCTGGGTCTATTCTCATTACCCTGATTATGTGCTGGCCGTGCAGCATGCAAGCTGCACGGCATTTCTATTTGATTGTCCTGTCTGGATCCTGATTGGAGGGTGCCTGAATAAAGGCACCCTCAGGACTTCTTACAGACGCCGGTGATAGCTTCCTGTTTGCCTGTGTCTGCTGCAGAGAGTTCCCAGTCCCGGTCTTTTCGGTTGTTCCTGTCCTCAGAGATCCTGTACTCGGAAGTTACCATCTGTTCCTGGAGTCTGACCGAGCACCTTTAACATCTGGTGGTGTTCGTGAGTCGCGGCGCAGCCGTGTGTTGCGGCTTGTCCGCTTCTGTTTATTATTTTGTTTAATTGTGTTCTGGAGCTTTGCGGAGGATTCCGCTTCCACAGATCAACTCTGGTGTCCGGCGGTGCCGGATAGGAGTGTCGGATCAGTGGATCCTTGGTTGTCCTTTTTCCTGGCGGCTAGTCCGCACATACCTTTTGATTTAGTTAGTTAGCTTGTAACCCCTGGCCTGGTTGCTTAGTCAGAGGGCCCCTTGTTATCACCCTGTCTCGGACTTCCCCTTGTCTCCCATTAAGACCTGCGGGGGCATCGGGGTTGGGCAGACATAATCCGCCCTTCGAACGCGGCTGCCATGGGCTCAAGCAACCATAGTCTCGCAGGGGATTTCTGATAACACGGGCGAGACAACGGAGTTAGGGCGCCAGGGGTTACTAGGCTATCCAGCTCCCACAACCAGCTTATTTTCCTGTACTCAGATCCCTGCCATAAGATCTCCTCCGGTCTGGAGTACAGGAATCATAACAGTAGAGCCCATTACACATTACGCCTGGTAGAGCCCATTACTCATATTACACATTACGCCAGATAGAGCCCATATATACATTACGCCTGGTAGAGCCTATTATACACATCTGCTAGTTAAGTGCCTCCTCCTCATTGTTCATCTCCCTACTGCTTCCCCAATGCAATGCAAAGGTCATGAACTTGGGAATGAACTGTAAGCAGGTGATGGATCCGGTGTGCTTGACATCCAGTACGGACACTTTCATGCTGCTCTCTCCATTCCATACATGGATCTTGCCATCTTTCGACCCGATCATAATGAACTGAGAATCCAGGGTGAAAGAAGCTTCTAGTGTGACCGTTTTACTGTTGTTATAACCCCCAAAGGTGTGTAGCACGGCCCTTTAAACGCATCAACCAGCATCAGGAAGCCGCCATTGGTAGAGAGAAGAATTAATTTTCCATTGTTGCTCAATTTGAGTGACGTCCATTCGCAGGTGCGGTCATAGGGTGTCATTCCGAGTTGTTCACTCGCTAGCAGTTTTTAGCAGCCGTGCAAATGCTAAGCCGCCGCCCATTGGGAGTGTATCTTAGCTTAGCAGAAGTACGAACAAATGCATCGCAGAGCGGCAGCAAAAAAAATTGTGCAGTTTCAGAGTAGCTCCAGACCTACTCAGCGCTTGCGATCACTTCAGACCATTCAGTTCCGGATTTGACATCACAAACACGCCCTGCGTTCTCCCAGCCACGCCTGCGTTTTTCCGAACACTCCCTGAAAACGGTGAGTTGACACCCAGAAACGCCCCTTTCCTGTCAATCACTCTGCAGCGGACATTGCGACTGAAAAGCTTCGCTCGACCTTGTATGAAACTACATCGGCTGTTGTGAAAGTACTTTGCGCGTGCACATTGCGCCGCATGCGCAGAAGTGCCATTTTTCCACTTAATCGCTGCGCTGCGAACATTTTTAGCTAGCAATCAACTCGGAATGACCCCCACAGTTCATCTTAAAGGTGGCAAACGGACCCTTATCAAAAGAGCGAAGATCATACAGATTCACCATCTTGGAATTAACTCCTGCAGCAAAAATAAGACCCTTTGGATCAAATGAGCACACTAGCTTCCCCTGTAAGTGCATCAGACCCTGACAGTTGGGAGACCGGAGGTCCCACAGGCGGATAGTTTTATCCAAGGACCCAGAAATAAATGCATCGTCCACCGGAGACATAGATAACGCAACGGCCCTTTTATTGTGGCCGGGAAATAACGGCTATATTTATTATCATGAAGAGAGCTGGTATCATCAATTTTGTTGGAGCTATAAACCACAGTATTTGCTGCATGTGTGTATCGGATGAGATCCACACAGTACTTCTTGCTGTACAGCGTCCTCTTGGGCATGCCCTCCTGGCAGTCGTACAGCACGATGGAGTCGTCGTCGCAGCTGGAAATGACTGTCTCCCCGCCAGGACTAAAGTCAAAGCAGTTGATCTTATCGGAGTTCTTGCGGAAAATCTTTGCAACCCGGAAACTGTGCAGCACGTTGTCGGTCAGCTTCATGGCTGCCCCAGGGGGGTAGGGTGATGCGCCCCGATGCAGAAGGGCCACAGAATATGGGGGTGCAGGCAGGGGCGGATTGGAATCTAAAACCAGCCCTAATAGGGGTGGGGTCTGTTGGGGGGGGTGGAGTCTGTCAAGTGGGCAGGATCACTGCTCAGAAGGCCTGAATACAGGCATGTTTGTAAAGTGCGTGCAGCATGCGCGCTGCAAGATTTTAGGGGTGTGGCTTCATGGGGAAGGGCGTGGCCACGTAATAGTGCCAATTCACAATACACCACACAGTAGTGCTGCTTATACACATTGCACCAGGTAGAACCTCCTATACACACTGCGCCAGGTAGAGCATGTTATACATATTGCGCCAGATAGAGCACGTTCTACACTTTGCACCAGGTAGAGCACGGTACACACTTTGCGCCAGATCGAGCACGTTATACACATTGCACCAGGTAAAGCACATTATACTGTACACATTGCACCAGGAAGAGCACGTTATACACTTTGCGCCAAGCAGAGTCCATTATACAATTTGCGCCAGGCAGATCACATTATACACAGGTAAAGCATATTATACACATTGCACTAGGTAGAGCACGTTATACACGTTGTGCCAGGCAGAGCACGTTATACACTTTGCGCCAGGCAGAGCACGTTATACACTTTGCGCCAGGCAGAGCACGTTATACACTTTGCGCCAGGCAGAGCACATTATTACACATTGCACCAGGTAAAGTACATTATACACATTGCACTAGGAAGAGCACATTGTACACTTTGCGCCAGGCAGAGCACATTATTACAGATTGCACCAGGTAAAGCACATTATACTGTACACATTGCACATTATACACATTGCACCAGGAAGAGCACTTTGTACACATTGCACCAGGTAAAGCACATTATATACATATTGCACCAGGCAGGGCACGTTATACACATTGCACCAGGTAAAGCATATTATACACATTGCACCAGGTAAAGCAAGTTATACACATTGCACCAGGCAGAGCATGTTATACACATTGCACCAGGCAGAGCACGATATACACATTGCACCAGGCAGAGCACATTATACACATTGCACCAGGCAGAGCACATTATACACATTGCACCAGGTAGAGCACATTATACATATTGCACGTTAGTTATTATACATATTGCACCAGTTAATTGTACAGTACTTACTGACTGTCACACAACTGGTGTGTGACGCAGTCAGAATTTGCTGGTTGCTAGCTCCTGCTTTGCATGCTAGCTGCAGCAGCCACGAGTCCATTGTGCAGTGTGCTTGCTGTGACGGCCCGGGCTGGAGAGGAGGCTGAACACATGATGCGCCTGGAAGGGAGGCGGAGCCGTCAGTAGTGACCGACGGCTCAGAATACTATGCATTATGGGGAGGAGGGGTTGCTGCGCATGCGCAGAAGCTCACACGGCGGCAATTTTCAAAGTGCTTCACTGAGCTTCTGTGCATGCGCAGAAGCTTTCAGTGAACGCTGCCGTGATCGCGGCTGGCGGGCAGCCAATGAGGGGATGACCGAACGGCCAAACAGAATCCGGTCCGGCGTCCCGGCATGCCAATCCGCCGCTGGGAATAACTTTCCTGATACTGCAGCTCTCCCTGGCACCCAGCCCACACTGTGGAGTCAAGTTGCATACACACGGTGAGATTCGGGCTAACCCTGATTCTCACTGTGCGATAGGGACTAGGGGGGTCACTTCGACCTGATCGCATGCTGCAGTTTTTCGCAGCGCAGCGATCAGGTAACAACTGCGCATGCACCGCAATGCGCAGGCACATCTTACGGGTACAAAGTGGATCGTTGCTGAGCGATGGATTTAATGAAGAATCCGTTCGCACAGCCAATTGCAAGGAGATTGACAGGAAGAAGGCGTTTGTGGGTGTCAACTGACCGTTTTCTGGCAGTGGTTGGAAAAATGCAGGAGTGTCCAGGCGTTTGCAGGGCGGGTGTCTGACATCAATTCCGGGACCAGACAGGTTGAAGTGATCGCAAGGGCAGAGTAAGTTCATACCTACTCACAAACTGCACAAAATGTTTTTGCAGAGCTCGGCTGCACAGGCGTTCGCACACTTGCAAAGCGAAAATACACTCCCCCGTGGGCGGCGACTATGCGTTTGCACGGCTGCTAAAAAAAGCTAGCGAGCAACTCGGAACGACCCCCCAGGTCGGTATCGCAAGCACATAATGAATGTGCTTGCGATATTGACTATGGAGGTCATTCCGAGTTGATCGTAGCTGTGCTAAATTTAGCACAGCTACGATCTTTAACTCAGACATGCGGGGGGAAGCCCAGCACAGGGCTAGTCCGCACCGCATGTCAGTGCCGCCCCCCCCCCCCCCCGCAGAAGTGCAAAGGCATCGCACAGCGGCGATGCCTTTGCACTTCAAGAGTAGCTCCTGACCAGCGCATCGGCATCGCATCAGGATCGCAAGGTGACTTTCACCTTGCGATCTGCACTAACTTTTCTTACGATTTTGACTATACAGTCAAAATCGTAAGAAAATATCTCACCGTATGTACACACCTTAAGACACAGATGAGCAAGGAGTCACCGGCACTAACCTATACGCATGCTTCTGTCCGAAGATAAGGTTGCACTTTCATTTCCTGCAGGCTATTGGTTCCTTGTCCCTAATGGCTGTATGGCTCCACGATGACCCCGTGCAATTAAATGGCTTGGACGGCTCTGGACGCCTGGCCACTCAGTCAGTGCCCTGGCTGCCCCTGGTCATTACGTTGACGGCAGCACTCTTCATTGCTACTGTTCCGGCTTTAATTCCGCAGCTCCGGCAGCACGCTTCATTGCCATGGCTTCCTGCTTGCATGAGCTTCTGCGCATGTGCAAAAGCTCTGATCACGGCAGCAGCAGCCGCGTATATATGAACCGGCCAAAGTGTGGGGGGAGCACGGCCGCTGGAGTTAACAGGGGGGGGGGGGGCGGCCGACCAGTGGACTGTCCCGGCATCCCGGCGCCCAAATGCAGGGGATAGAGGGGTGCACCTAAGGTAATGGGAGGGGGGGACCGAGGACGGGGGGTTATTGGTGCACGGGAGGGGGGGAGGTGATGGGGCACAGTGGGGGCAGGATATGGGGGCACAGGGAGAGAGGGGAGGTGTTGGGGCACAGGAAGAGGGAAAGTGTTTGGGCACAGAGAAAGGTGGAGGTACTGGGGCACAGAGAGAGGGGGGAATGTTGGGGTACAGATATGGGGGCGCAGGGAATGGCCTGAGCAGTAATAAGATTCTTCACACTGGCCCTCTCCTGGCTGTCAGGCACTGTGTGGTGACTGGTACGCACCCCTGGGGCCGGTGGCTGGGGGTGACTGAGCTCGGGTTCCCGGAGGCCGGCACACGGGTACAGCAGTGACCAGCTAGCGTCTCGAGTTGGCGCCTCCCGCCCGCGCTCAGACGCTGCAGGAACGAGGTGGGGGGCGGAGCGCACGGGGAAGGCAGCTTTAGCGCTGCCCGCTGTGTACAAGCAGTGCTGGACTCACCGCTGCTAATACAGCGCGGGCAGCGCTGAAGCTGGTGGATGCGGGTCCGGGTGGACTGGATGGCGCCTCTCTCATGTTTTGGGGGGAGCGAGCTGCCCCCTTACACCCCCCCCCCCCCCCATTCCGACGCCTCTGTATGACCGAGATTTTAGATTACCTATTTGAAAGTGAGAGCTCAATTTGGAAGAGAGAAATTTCTAGGCTGGCAGTGTACAGTATCTGGAGAAGTTGGGTTTGCAGATCAGAGATTTATATACAGTATGCTGGTTTCACTTCTGTGTTTGGTGTGAGTGCAGGTGCATAATGCTGACGGAATACGTTCATTCACAGTGTGCTGTACTCTGACACAGAAGGTGTAAATTGAAGGTATTCTATAGTATCACCTTCTTTTCTCTGCATCACAGGTGTTGTTTATCCGATTTTATTACACTGTGTGCAGCGTTTTTCTTTTTTTTAGGAGAATAAAATGGAAACAGGCATCTGCCTTTGAATGAAGATTAAACTTTCAGGAGTGACAGTGATTGAATTTGGCTATTCAGGCACATTGTAACTACTTTAAGTACAAAAAAAAAAGATATATATATATATAAAAATAACAGTTGTGTTCATATTTAACTCATTTGCATCATGACGTTTTCTATTCTTAGCATAAAATAGACATTATGAAGGTTGGTGGGTCTTCTTGACTTTCATTACTTTGGAGCAGTGAAATACTGAATGTTCTAGAGTACTGAATTCATACACAGCAGTATTACCATTGATGTCAATGCAAGATTAACTGATATGCTTAGGTTTGTTGTTTGAGCGGTTTGTCCTACACAAGCAATACATTAGAGAGAGTAAGGGAATATTTTATTAGTTTATTTTTTGTAGTAAAAACTGCAGGCATTTAACTGTATTTTCAGGCATCTAAATCTTAAGACTATGATATGCCCCAACTGAGGTAACTGGAGTTAGCTTACATGATGATAGATACTTAGCTGATCTTGCAACTCTATCTTCATGCTGAACATTTCCATTTTTGTATTTAGTGGTCCTTTAATAAACAGCTGTATTCATTTATTTAGCATCTGGACTTTTCATCTCAGCTTTCAATCCCTTACTTTTGAAAGCAACTAAGGCTTCATAATTTAGCCTTTGCTTGAAAGGACCCATCAACATCAAATGATTTATAAAGGAGAGCTAATGGTAACAATTATAACTATACATACATACAGGATTTAAAGCTAATTAGAACAGGAGATAACAGGGATAAAGGTTTTTTTTTTTCTGTGCCACTATATTTCCTGTCTCCTATACATGCAGATTATGGCAAGTCAATGCAATCATTTTTATCCATATTAACCTATTATTGTAACCAGAGTAGCAACACACGATTGCTCTAAATGAGTGGTTCTCAACTCCAGTCCTCAAGTACCCCCAACAGGTAATTTATTCTGAAGTTCTATCTGTGGAACCAGGTGGGATAATTACTGATCCAGAACAATAGATCAACTCATTTGTGTAAATGGATCGCATAGGCAGGATGTAATGCCGCCCGAGTTCAGCGGCCGTGTAAGAACTGGCCGAACTCGGACATTTTTTTTAAAGGGGCAATCACTTACAAGGCAAAACTATGCCTTGTAACTAGTGATTTGCCCCTTTAAAAAACATCCAAGTTCGGCCGGCATCCCGCATGGGCGCTGAACTCAGGCGGCATTACATCCCGCCCCATGGTCAGCTTTATATTAAGATATCTGTAGGATGGATCTCTGTGCATAGACACAAATGGTGAGTTTTTGCAGAACATCCTCAGATGTGAATATATAGATATGCCAGCCTTATTTTCACAGTGTCAGTTTCTGGAGTCAGATGGAGGCTGAGGATGGTGTAATCCAACAGACCAAATTTGGTACACAGGAGTCAGACCTTAGATCCCACTGATAATATGGGGTACAACGGTCTGCATCATTTTTTATCCTTTTCACAGAAATCTCCTGCATTAGGCTATTTGTACATAGCAACAATTCATAAACTAATGGGGTACCAGGGATTCCCACATAGGAATTTGGACTGCGTGGCAGTATTCCTGTAGGTCACGGTCCCCTGGGTGAAACCCAGACACAACCAGCAGAAAGCTACTTGGAGGACAACACAGGCCAGTAGAAATTGTTGAAAGTGGAGTGTGATACTGTGCAGATTCCAGTCTTCTAGTCCGCTAGGAAGGCTTCACGCCCCATCCTAAGATGGCCATCGAGATCACTACTGAGCATGAGCAGGGGCCATCTTGATTTTTTTACTGTGTTAGAGGATAATGTCTCCCAGTTAACTCTAGAGAGACCTGTGATTACCTGCTGATATAAAGGTGTTCCAGCATTCCTGCACCGCTACCAAGTGTACCGCAGTAAACACTCACCGGCTGGAGAGCTGTATGAAACACAACTCCATTCAAGCCACACTCCATCACCAGTGTAAATGTAACAGTGAGTATGGCTGTAGCTGCTATCTATCAATAAACCAAACCACTGTTCAAAGTTTGAGTTTTCAGCTGGTGTGTGCACATATAACTTTTCAATATCAACACCTGCACACACATCAATTCCAACAGGTTATAGGCACAGGCACACAAAGTATAAGTAGACAAGCCCCAAGTTACTTGGATTCCCAGAGCAGCAGACAGACGCTATCTTTAAGCACATGTATAGTGCAGACCAGAGCTGTAACTAGACTTTTCGGTGCCCTGTGCCAGAGAGAGAATTGGCGCCCATCCCCCCCATACATTTTTTTCAATAGGGACATAAGGTGCATGCCTTGTGGGGAAGGGGCATGACAAGATTGGTCCTAGAGAAAGCCCATGCTATGATGCCCCTTCCCACATGTTATATATATATATATATATATATATATATAGATATAGATATGTAGATATATATAGTTCTAGCTTGGTGACCCATGCACACGCTCTCATTTGGAGCTTGTACAAAATAATTGTAGTTCCATCTTACCATATCAGTGAGTGTATTGGTCACTAATAAGAACGTTCTACATTATTATAGGGCATTTTTGGATGCTGTTTTTCAATTCAGTCTGAAAAATCCTAATCAATGGAACCTATATCACCTTATCAAGTGATTTGGTTTCAGTCTTCAAGACTACTTTGATGAAGTTGCGTTCCCACATATTTGATTCTTAGTCAAATCGTCTAATACCCCTGAAGGAGTCATTGAGACGAAACGTGTAGGGTTCACTAATCTACATTCATTGTGTCTCTGTATTTGTGACTCCCACCCAGAGCTCACATCTTTGCTAAAGGTGAGTGTGGGATATATTTCAAAGTACTGTATATTGACATGTATATTGATACCTTGGTGTTATGACAAATTTTTATGTTATTTAATATTGCACAAATAAATATCAATGTCTGACTATTATTCTTTTCTTGGGTGACATTTTTTGATGAGAGGGTATATTCTAGGGTATCTCATATTGACCTATTAAACAAAGACCCTTGGTACAGTGAATATTGGATTTGTCCATTGAGGCAAATGTCTCTACAATTATTTTCCAAACTGAATCCACAGTACTGTATATACTAGCGCACTAGGATATTGTTTGTGATTTTGTGATATGTAAGGTTCCCACTAACAGGGGTTCCATCTGTAGTGCTGCTCTTTGTTCAGTGCAAAATATGAGTGTCTTTTGTACATTACATATATATATATATATATATATATGTATGTATGTATGTATGTATGTATGTATGCGTGTATGTATATATATATATATATATATATATATGTATGTGTGTATGTATATATATATATATATATATATATATATATAGTACACACACATTTATAGACTACTGCAAGAAAATTGATTTGGACCCAAATCCTCTCTATACCACATGCATGCACTTAACTTGAGAGCTCATTTAGTTACAATACCATTTATTAAATAACACATTTCAATACACTGCCATACCCAGGATTCAAACCTATAACCTGTTTAATTCTAATCAAACACCCTACTCATTAAGCTGTTTGATCTTGCATAAAAAGTATGAGAACTATATGAAGCTACTGGTACTGTGTAAAAAGATAATCAGCATTGCAGTTGAGCAGATCCATGCAGTGTGCAGCCACACATCCAATCTCTTGTAGCCACACACTACATAGACCTGCTCAGCTGCAATGCTGGTCATTGTTTCACAAAGTACAAGGTAAGCTTCAAATAGTTAGAATTCTCTAGCTTTCTATGCAAGGGCAGATAGCGCAGTTAATAGATCGTCTGACTGCAGTGGGTTTAAATCCCGGGTACTGTATGTCAGCATCTTGAAATGTAATAAAGGACAGTGTGACTGAATAACAAAGAAATCTCAAGTTGAGTTCATGAATGCTGTATAGGTATTAGCGACAGAAGGGGCTAAGTAGGACACAGGGATGGTCAGGAGATGCTGGTCTTCAAAAAGGGGGGAAGCTGCAAGTGAAAGCAATTAAAAATATAATTGACAAGTGATGCCAACAGCGCCGACTACCCTGCAGCACTATGTGCGGTGCCCCCTCCACACACACCCAGTTACAACCCTGGTGCAGACTGCATAGGATACAGTGTGTTTTCAGCACAGTGTAGCAGCACAAAAATAGCTTAGGGCCTAATTCAGATTTGTATGGTTTACGTACAAATCCGATGTTTGTGGGGCTGCTCAGATGCAAGACCGATTTTGCACATGTGTAGAATGGGTCTTGTGATATAGCTTGCAGCCCCCTGTCAGCTGCAGCTTGATTGGCATGCTATAAAATTTTTTGGGGCAGCAAAGCAGGGGAGGCACACGGCAGCATTCTTCAAAATGGAGGCGCATCACCCCTGTTTTGAAGGCGTGGCAGGTCCAGGGTCTTAGTCATCGGACGCAGTGTTACTGACCCAAGTATTTGGATCTAGCCGTCAGCCTGAGTAAGCCTCTGCTTATGCAGGCTGATAGGTGCCTAAAACCATTGTGAATCGTGACCGATGGTTGCAATGATAATTTAAGGCTTCGTTCCCAGACACAGCACTCAGACTTTGCAAATGCATGCAGGTAGCATCTATCTCCTACAAACGCCTCCTGCTGCATTTGAATTTTAATTACACTGAATTGCACAGCAGCTTTCTTGAGGATGTGCAGTTCCATACAATTTTGAATTAGGCCCTCAGTGCACAAAGGCATAGTTATGTCTGTAAGAGGAACATCCAAAATGGGGTTTACATAGCTAAAAGGTGTAGGTAATTATGCAAACTGGAAGTTTGCTATGGAAATGCATTTGAAGTATAAAAGGTAACTGAAAACAAGATGCAGATTCAAGCCCAGATGATGTAGAGAGGGCTATGGGCACTGTTGGTTTGAGTGTTGAACAACATGGGGACGAATCGGCCTATAAACGGGATGTAGACCGGTTGGCCCAGTGGTGCAGCCACAACAACCTTGAGCTCAACCCCCTCAAAACTGTTGAGATGATAGTGGACTTCAGGAATGTCACGATCCGGGTACTGAGACACCATTTTCTACCCGTTAGGTGTCTCCTGAGGTTGGCTCAGCGGGCCAGGGCCGGACTTTAGCTATGGTTAATGCTCGCAGCGCTGGTTTCAGTGGCCGTCTCGGTATATGTACTCACGGAAGTGTGGCGCTCTCAGCCCCATCGCGGCCGTCACCGCCGCACCTGTGGTCCTCTCCTGGATGTGCGTCCTCCGTGTGTCTCTGCTGCCGCTTCTGTCCCTGTGGCTGCTGTGCGCGTCTGGGCGCGTGAAGTTATGCTGCTGCGGCCTCCGCTGCCATTGTTACACATGCTTCACATTACTTAATTCCCCTTCAGTCCCTGTCTATGGGCGCAGCCATGATGGACTCTAGTCACATGTCCTTATTCCACCTATCCTCAGTGCTACTGGAGCCCAGGTATTATGGTCAGCCAATCCCTGCTTTTCATCAGGAATAAATATCCTGTCTCCACACCCAGAAGGTTGTCAGTGCTTCCATTGTTTATCCTGTGAATACAGTGTGCAGTTCACTGTGGACTTCTCCTGCAGTTCAGCTTGACTCCCTGGTGGTTTCCCCTTGTGGTGTTGTTCCAGCTCTCCAGTGTTTAAGCCCTGTGGTGCAGCCTGTCATCTTTGCTCCCGCACCCAGTGCTAACTCAAGGGTTATGCTCTGGCTTTTCAGTAGCCACTCTCCAGTTACCCTCTGTGTTCCTGCAAACCCCAGCTTCTTCTACAGCTCTCCTACGAACCCCAGCTTCTTCTACAGCTCTCCTATGAACCCCAGCTTCTTCTACAGCTCTCCTGCGAACCCCAGCTTCGCCTACAGATTTCCTGCAAACCCCAGCTTCGCCTACACTTTTTCCACAAACCCCAGCTTCATTTATTATTTACCTGAGCACCCCAGTATCATTTACAGTTCACCTGCTACTCCCAACTTCACGTTATACCTCACCTGGGCCCCCAAGTGTTATACTGAACTTTCACACTCATTCCGGATTACTGGTCCTAACCAGCTGTATTTTACTCACCTGTGACTTTTGTTTGTTTCATTGCACCTTATATGACTTTTTATTTAATAAATATCCTCAAAGATATTTCCAGTTGTCGTGGTCACGCCTTCGGGCACTTACTGCTACTGTCTGACGTATGTCCACTCACTCCTCCTAAATTCCAGTACCCGTCAGCCCTATAACTGAGGCTTCCAGCTACCTTCACCAGCCCTCAGTTGTGACAAGGAAGAAGTAAGCTAGTGCACCTCCGCTAACAATTCCTAGGAAACACAATCTCCCAGTACCTTAAATGGGGGTCCAACGCTGACGCCATTGTCGGGAAAGCGCAGCAGAGGTTGTTCTTCCTCAGGCAACTAAAGAAGTTCAACATCCCATAAAAGCTTCTGCTCCTCTTCTACTTCGGTATTGTGGAGTCGGTACTGTGCTCCTCGATACTGGTATGGTATGGCTCCGCCAGCGCAAGGGACAGATGCAGGCTCCAAAAGGTGGTCAGAACCGCAGAGAAGATCATCAAGGCTGACCTTCCCTCAGTCCAGGACCTGCACCTGTCCAGAGCTAAAAAACGGGCAACGAAGATAGTAAAGGACCAGCTACACCCCGGCTACAGCATGTTTAACTCGTTTCCTTTAGGCAGGCGTTACAGTGCCGTCCCTGCTGGGTCCACCAGAAGCCTCAAAAGTTTCTTTCCCCAAGTGGTCCGCCTGCTGAACTCCTGAATATTGACTGACTAGACGTACATGTAACTAACTTGTGTCCCTACGGCATTCCTATCTGTATGACTTCACTTGCCCCAACCTACTTATCTGTTACCTACTTGGCTGTTGTATAGCAAACCGAAGACAAATTCCTAGTATATGCAAATAAAGCTGATTCTGATCCTGATGTCTACTCTACTATACATGGAAAGATTTCAGCTAGTGGCATGTGGACAGCACTACAGGCAGAGTATCAAGATGGAGGTCTCATGAAAATAATACATTTAAGATGTGTATTATATAACAAGAAGTTGATTATATATTCAAAATGATGTCTGTTTCTCAGCAACTAACATCTGTTTGAAAGCAAGTTGATGAATAGATTGCTACAGTGATGCTACAAAACGTAACGCCTGAGTTTAATTCCTAGTTGTGGCATTGGAGGCAAATAGAGTAAAGCTAACCACAGACATACAGTCAGGGCAAAGTTACTACAGTTCCAAGAATATTTGCCTTGTGAGTCAAATACTGACACTAATGCTTTGCGTACAAAAAGTGAAAAATTTAGAAAATTCACGTTCAAGTGCTACAATTATCACAAGATAGGTCAGAAAGCATTTGAGGGCAGGAAGAACAATGTAAATCCTATGTAAAGCAAAAAATGTAACGGCGCCCACTGCAAATGATACATTTGTGCCCTACTATACGTAAAAAAAGGGTCAGCGAGCACCGCATAAAGGGGAGTAGTCTCACGAGGAAGGGGCGTGGCCACATAATTGTAATCCCAATTCAAATTACACCAAACAGTAGCACAATCTTATTCACATTACCCCACACCTAGTGCCCCTGTTTCATATAACACCACATAGTAGTGGCCCTTATTCCTTTTATATCACACAGTAGCGCTCCTAAGTTTCCTTTGGTTCAAACCAGGGACAGCATGTGCTGAAGGAGCGTGTCAAAAATTTAAGGGCTTGGCCACTGAATAGTACCAATTCACATTACACCGCACAGTAGTGTCAGTTAGTCACATTACACCGCACAGTAGCACCATTATACATGTTGCGCTACACAGTAGAGCCCCTTATACATGTTACGCCACACAGGAGAGACCCTTATACATGTTACATCACAGCAGACTGCTTATACACATTACGCCATAGTAGAGCCTCTTATACATGTTATGCCAGGTAGAGCTGCTTATACACATTATGACAGGTAGAGCTCATTATACATATTATGTCAGGTAGAGCCCATTATACACACTATGCTACATAGAGACGCTTATACACATTATGCCAGGTTACAGCCCAACCACCTCAAATCTACCACCCCAAATCCTCCCCTAGGCATAAATCCATTTGATGCTCTGCCTTAAAGCTACACACTCTAGCTGGGCATCTCTGCTTAATGAATGCTCTAGCCACTCTGCAGCTGTAGGGGCTGGGTGGGCAGGCTAACAGGTGGGTGCATGTGGATGTGCTGCTGCTCCTCCATCTGTCCCCTCTTCACCCGTGGCCACTCCCAGAATGCCCAGAGCATGGCTCAACTGGCATTTTGGGAAGGTGGGAGGGTCAGGAAGATGGGATCACCAGCAGTACTATGCTGTTAGCCTGTTACTAGTAAGTAAAATATGGTGGCAGGTAAGAGCAATCAGGGTGCCGGCGGGGTGACTGCAGAGTGCCCTCTAATCTTTTTGGCACCCGGAGTTTGCACTCCACCAGAGCCGCATTCCCAATGCCAATGACCCTTATACACATGTCCACAGTAGTAGTGCCCCTTACACATAACGCCCACAGTAGCAGTGCCACTCATAATGCCCACAGTAGTATTGCCCCTTACACATAATGCTGACAGTAGTAGTGCCACACATAATGCCCATAGTAGTAGTGCCCCTTACATATAATGCCCACAGTAGTGCCACACATAATTCCCACATATCCACAGTAGAAGTGTCTCTCTAAGTGCCTCAGCCCCATCATCTGCTGTGCGGCCCAGATGGATGCAACTTCCACTAACACCCAGCCCCAAGCTAACTCCTTCCAGGACACTGCTGGATGGTGACAAGTATCAGCGCCCCATGGACACCCCATATGGGTCACCTCCCCTGGCACTGGCAGGCCTCTATACTGACATACATACCCAGCTGCACACCCTGGTCACCCACAAGTCCAGGAGAGGTCAGAGGGACCTGGGATGGGTATATACAGCCCAAGAACATCAGCATTCATAACCTTCACAGCATCAACCTCCACAGCGTGGTTCACTCTCTTCCTGGCATATGCAGGATACATTGGCACGGGCGCTGCACCTCCTCTGCCTTCTCCTCCTCCTCCCTCTAGCAGGCTCCGTTACTCCAGCAGCAGTGGATCTACAGGATGTTTTTGGAGGCAGTGCTGTGTGAGGATGTGAGGGCTGTGGCCGCACAGTCTCTCGGGGGGGGGGGCAGAGGGACCATACATGGGAAGCCACTCTACACGCTGCCGGCACCACTGCCTGTCATCCAGTTTGACAGACGTAGCGGTAGTCTGCCGCAACAGCAGGATAGCAGAGTGGGGAGAGCACCTCTTCAGCTTGGCGCCTCCCTGCTTTGCATACGCTTGCTGTGCAGGTAGCACGGATTATGTTTACAGCCCAGGTTTTAATTAGTACCTCAATCAAGTTGATTTAACCATTTCTACTCGAGTATGAATATCCTTACAACCTGGACTGTAATGGCAGAGTTTGGTGAAGATGTCACAGGATGTTTGACAAGAAAGTTCTCTGCTGAATTTGGGGAAGATCTTAGGAGCACATTGAGCATGTTCCTGCCTGTGGACCTTCTTCAGTAAGAATTGCAGATTCTGCTTTTTAGCAGAATCTGCCATCCTTGTAATCGCATGCTGGGGCCGCCCATCGCAGGACACGGCCGCCCAGCATGCGACCCGCCGCCCACCTACTGTGATCACGCTGTAATTGCGATCGCACTGCAATTACAGCGTGGTCGCAGAAATTGTATATGCCTCCTGCCGGCGCAGCCTGGCTGCGACGGCAGGAGTCCCGCCACCATTTTCTCAATCTGAGAGGCTGCGTGTGACAACATGTAGCCGCCACTAAAACACCACCGACATGCCCCTGTTTCCCCGATGTTGCCCCCAAAATGCTCGGTTGCCGTCCCCCACCTGCCCTGCGAATGCCTCTGCCTGTCAATCAGGCAGAGGCGTTCGCAGTTAATGTGATCCACTCATGACGGGACATGCATGTGCCCAGGGCGCACTTTTCTCAACAACTGAGGTCGCATCACAATTGCGATGTGACCTGAATAAGGCCCTGTATACACAATGTGATTTTCATATTGTTGCTAACAGTCATTTGTACCTGTCTAGTATATGGCTAATTCCATGCAGAGTAAAAAAAAAAAAAAAAAACTCCGTAAATGTAGCAGATTTAGTTATACACTATGGGGGTCATTCTGACTCGTTCGCATGCAGCGGTTTGCTGCTGCGGTGCGAACGGGTCTGGAATGCGCATGCGCAGCGGCCAGACAGCGCACGTGCGTCATTGCCTGGGACAGGGGTCACCGGGTTATGTCGTGTCCTATGAAGAAAGTGGTCGCAGAGCCAACCGCAAGAAGATTGACAGAAAGAAGGCGTTCCTGGGCGTCACCAGACCGTTTGGAGACGTTTTCGAGGAGTGGTGAGGAAAACGCAGGCGTGTCCAGGAGAACGGAGAGCGGATGTCTGACGTCAAAGCTGGCTCCAGCATCGCAGAGATCGTCGCACAGGGTAGGTATGTCTAGTCATGTTTTGCTTGAATTTTTTTCCGCTTAGCAGGGCTGCACAAGCGATCGCAGCCCTGCTAAGCTAAAATACACTCCCCCATAGGCGTGGACTTGTTGATCGCAGCAGCAGCAAAAAGTTGCTGGCTGCGATCAACTCGGAATGACCACCTATGTTGTCTGTTCAGATGTGTTTAATGTGTAGCTCCCTTTACAATAGGTGACACATCTGCTTTAGTGTTCTTTATAAATGCTTTGCAACAATTCTAGTCACCGCTACATTTTCCTTGTCGTATGCATTTTGTCAGAATTGCTCAAAATTTGGTTCTACCTTTCAGAAATGTCTTTAATAACAGTGTAACAGTACAATCTGTACAGAACTTGCTTTTTACGGTTTATACTTGTCCTCCCATATAGTTTATCAGTCTTACACACATGAACATACAGCTAGAGCTTGTACATAACATAGGCAGTGATTATCTCAGTCCTTCAGTTGTGCTCATACACAGACTCACTGCTATAATATTATATGTATGCACAACGGAGGCAGTGTTTATCACAGTAGCTCAAACTCACATTATACCTTTGTATAGTATTTGGATGTATGCAAAACACATGCAGTGCTTATTTCAGACCTTCAATCTCAAACACTGTTAAAATACTATATGTACACACAATAAAAGGAGCAGCACTTCCCGCACCAAACCCCCACCATTCCTTTTTCTTTCTGTGGCAGAGTAAATTATAAACTCGATAAACTGCTTCTGATGTTGCCCAGCGGATGTGGTAGCAGCCAGACTGGCATAAATTAAAAGCTCTCTCTAATTGTCTAATTTAATTTAGCAGATGTGCAGGCACGTGGGATGCCTCTAATAAAAGAGACTAAATATATTAACCCTTATACTATTACATTATGTATAAATGTGTACACTGATAAGCCTCAGGGCCACAGCTAGATTATAGGTACTGAACCCTTCTACCTATACCCTTGTTCCCCAGCTCCTGTCATATAGGCCCTCATTCCGAGTTGTTCGCTCGGTATTTTTCATCGCATCGCAGTGAAAATCCGCTTAGTACGCATGCGCAATGTTCGCACTGCGACTGCGCCAAGTAACTTTACTATGAAGAAAGTATTTTTACTCACGGCTTTTTCTTCGCTCCGGCGATCGTAATGTGATTGACAGGAAATGGGTGTTACTGGGCGGAAACACGGCGTTTCAGGGGCGTGTGGCTGAAAACGCTACCGTTTCCGGAAAAAACGCAGGAGTGGCCGGAGAAACGGTGGGAGTGCCTGGGCGAACGCTGGGTGTGTTTGTGACGTCAACCAGGAACGACAAGCACTGAAATGATCGCACAGGCAGAGTAAGTCTGGAGCTACTCTGAAACTGCTAAGTAGTTAGTAATCGCATTATTGCGAATACATCGGTCGCAATTTTAAGAAGCTAAGATTCACTCCCAGTAGGCGGCGGCTTAGCGTGTGTAACTCTGCTAAATTCGCCTTGCGACCGATCAACTCGGAATGAGGGCCATAGAGTCCTCTTTACCTTTTGTACTGTTAATTTGTATTGTTCCAAGGGCTGATCTGAAGCAGCAAATCTGAATGTTAGGAGCCAGCAAAGCTTTATGATAATAAATAAGACTTTACCTAGCCTTCAGGAGCATTTATAGGTAAGACTGCAAAATAGTAGGTATGTTTCATTTCTTACACATGCACTGGGTAAGTGTATATAATTTATGTGGTGGCCACAGTATGGAAAATAAAAGTGAAAGGAGTTGATAGTTTTACAATCCACGCAACAGGGGAAACAATGTTTGACCCCCTTCTGACCATGTGCATGCATAGATATACGTAGATGTGCTCCCTTTCTCTGGAATTCTCTACCTCTTCCCCTGCCACCCTAATACTTATGTCAGTGTCGTTTGCTGCTGTAACTATGTTTATTTACCCTGTACTTGTCCTATATTGTCTTCAACTGTAACATAGAAACATAGAAACATAGAATTTGACGGCAGAGAAGAACCATCTAGTCTGCCCCTTTTTTTTATCCTTTAGGCAATCTCAACCCTTTTTGAACCTTAATTATTTGTAAGGATATTCATATGCCTGTCCCAAGCATGTTTAAATTGCTCTACAGTCTTAGCCTCTACCACTTCTGATGGGAGGCTATTCCACTTATCCACTACTCTGTCTGTGAAGTAATTTTTCCTTAAATTTCCCCTGAAACCCCCCCCCCCCCCCTCAAGTCTCAGTGTATGTCCTCTAGTTCTAATAATTCCCTTCCTTTGAAGAATGTTTCCCTCCTGAACTTTGTTAAGACCCTTGATATATTTGAAAGTTTCTATCATGTCCCCCTTTCCCCTCTCTCCTCCAAACTATACATGTTAAGATCTTTTAGCCTTTCCGGGTAAGTTTTGTGATGTAGGCCATGCACTATTTTAGTTGCCCTTCTTTGTATACTATCTAATATATTTATATCCTTCTGGAGATATGGTCTTCAGAACTGGACACAGTATTCCAGATGGGGCCGAACCAATGACCTATACAGTGGCATTATCACTTCTTTTTTCCTGCTACTGATTCCTCTCCCTATGCAACCAAGCATCTGACTTGCCTTTCTCATTGCTTTGTTGCATTGCTTTCCTGCCTTCAAGTCACTTGAAATCATGACTCCTAAATACCTTTCCTCCTCAGTAGTTTCCATTATAGTACCCTTAATACTATATTTAGCCTTTGGGTTTTTGAGACCCAAGTGCATGATTTTGCATTTTTTAGCATTAAACTGTAGTCGCCACGTTCTTGACCATTTCTCAAGCCTACCTAGGTCATCAATCATTTGTTTTACCCCTCCCGGTGTGTCTACCCTGTTGCATATCTTTGTATCATCTGCAAAAAGGCATACCTTCCCTTCAATACCATCTGCAATGTCACCAACAAAGATATTAAAGAGAACTGGACCAAGTACAGATCCCTGGGGTACTCCACTGGTAACATTTCCCTCCATAGATTGCACTCCATTAACTACAACTGTCTGTTTCCTATCCTGCAACCAGGTTCTTCTTATCCATTTAACTGTTTTATAATCCACCCCCACACTTTCAAGTTTATTTAGTAGTCTGCGATGTGGGACAGTGTCAAATGCCTTACTAAAGTCTAGATATGCTACATCTACAGCTCCCCCTTGATCTATTATTTTCATCACAGAGTCAAAAAAGTTAATAAGATTTGTTTGGCATGATCTCCCACCAGTAAATCCATGCTGTTTTGGATCCTGTAAGTTGTTTGCTTTAAGATATTCCACAACTCTTTCTTTTAATAGTTTTTCCATTAATTTCCCTACTACTGATGTAAGGCTTACTGGTCTGTAGTTACTTGCTTCTTCCTTGCTACCACTTTTGTGCAGTGGAACTACATTTGTAAGTCACTATTTTCCTGTTTTGATTATTTTGTTTATGTACTCTGTAATTGGGCGCTGCGGATCTCTTGTGGCGCCATATAACTAAAAGGATTCTAATAATAATAATAATAATAATAATAATCTGAAACTCAAGTTATGACTCCACAGGAGTCTCTTCAATGGTAGCACCGAATTTTAGGAAACTGCCTGGGAACTAGAGATGTGCACCAGACCATTTTTGCTGGATTTGGATTTGGCTCTGATTCGTTGTCCAGTTTTACACTTGGATTTACCAAGCCACCGTGACTGGTTTTGGATTTACTTTTTTTCATAAATTGTCAAAAAAAGCTGAAATCACATAATTTATACCTTTTTCTGTCCCTAAGGAATGAATAACCTCAATAACATAGATTTCTAGTCCTTTCTAGTAAATTGTGTTGACCTCACAGCTCGCAATATTGTTTTCACCAATACTGGTCAAAGGCTGCCGCTAGCAGGCTCATTACTAAGTGAAGGAGCAGCGGCACAAGCACACAGCAGTTTATAGCACATTTAAAGCTGGGCATACACTATACAATGATCTGGAAGATTTATCAGATCTGGCTGGTTGGAATGAAAATCTGGTAATGGATGAGAGCAAATGACAATCGACCATTTGCTCCCAAACACTGAAAAACAGACAAAAGCTGTTGTTCATGCAAATTGGTTAAGGCCGTGATTTAACCAATTTGTCTGAATGACAGGTTTTGTCCATTTTCCAGTGTTTGGGAGCAAATGGTCGATTCTCATTTGCTCTCATCCATTACCAGATTTTCATTCCAACCAGCCAGATCTGGCAGATAATCTGCCAGATAACTGTATAGTAGTGTATGCTCAGCTTTAAAACATTGCCACACAGCAGTGGCAGAAATGAAAAGTGGTGCAAGATGGAATTGTCCTTGAACAAAGTGAACAAAAGAAAATAGAAAGAAAAAGTCCCAGCCAATCAGCTCCTAACTGGTATGTTACAGGCTGTGTTTGAAAAATTACAGTTAGGAGTTGGTTGGCTGGTACTTTTTCTCTCTCAATTTGATCACTTTCCAAGCGATCACGCATCTAGCCCTTACAGTTTTTGAATTTGCAGCTCGGTTCAAACTTTGTGGAATCACAGGGCTTATTCATACCTCCCAACATGACCCTCTCCAGGAGGGACAGAATGCTCTGCTCCTGGACTTTTCTCTTAATGTATGATTGCCGGCACCTGTGTTGAACAGGTTAATGGATAAGAAAGGTGTTTCACTACAGGTGATGGAAATCATAAATTAAGAGGAAAGTCCAGGAGTGGAGGATTCTGTCCCTCCTGGAGAGGGTCATGTTGGGAGGTATGCTTATAGATGCACGTGAAGTAATAGCACAGCCACTTGTGAGTCTGAATACAGTCAATGCAACAGAGTACAGTGCAGCATACAGCAGCATGCCCCCATCCACCAAACAGTCACTATAGAGAGCGCAGCCACTTGAGTCTGGAGTCTCAGCACAGCCAATACAGCAGAGTACAGCGCACAGAGTACAGCAGAGTCCGCAGCTTGCATGACAGTGAAAGTCTCGGCCTTGGCGCCTTATATAGAATCCAAATCCCATGAGAATCCAATGCCGGGTGGAAGACGTTTAGCCTCAAAGTAGGATATGAGTCTGGCGGGAACACGCAAGCCACTGCTTGGGTGGACTTGGATCCCGGGAGTTCGGAGCAGTTCGGATTCCTGGAATCTGAACCGCTCATCTCTACTAGGAACACTAAATGACGGTAGTTGATTCCTATCCTATGGTTCCCGACTGATGAGTTGAATAGGGTTTATTATTTACAGGCCACGTCCTATTACAATGCAAAGTGTATGAGGGACACAGGAAGGGCTTTAATGATCCAAGTTTCCATAGTGACCAATGCTTGTCCTTAACCATTGGCGTTTCTATAATGGGTGCAATGTGTGTGGTGCACACGGGCCCCTGGGTCCAGGGGGGGGCCCACACCACACACACTGCACCCATTTTAATACTTACCTTTCCGGAGTCCAGTGTCGGGGGCTGTGATCACGCCGGAAATCGCTGCCAAAATGGCCACCGCACATGCGCGGTAGCCAAATTGGTCTCCGGAACATTGTGGGCCCCATGTTTCCGGAGACCTGCGAATGCGCAGTAGACTCTGGCACAATGTCGTAGTCTACAGCACCGTACAGAGGAGGGGGCCCACTCGGAGGTGCACACGGGCCCCCTCCTCTGTTTAAACGCCTCTGTCCTTAACACATACGGTATGCCATATGTATAAATCAAGGATAGCAAAATTATGTTTACACTTCTGTTTCTCAAAGTCTACAATTCCTGTTTATTCCTTCATGCCCAAAACCCTATTATCTGTATGCTTTGTAAAAAAACAAGACAAAAATGGCAAAACATTAAAATTATAGCTATAAGTAAATAGCATTGTGTTTTTTGTGCATCTCGCTGCATGAATGTTCTGCTGGCATATTTGAATACACATTTACTCAGCAAGGTATTTGATAAGCCAGACTATCCTCTACTTACTAGCTTTCAGAGTCCTTACAGCACAGGATCTAAATAGCCTCTTTCTGTGGCGAATAATACTAATGCTTTTGGCAGCAATGTGCAGAAAAAAAACTGAGCAGAGCTTAACCTCTTCTGTTTTATAAATATGCGTAAACAATAAGACAACATTGAGAAACACAGAGTGACATTTTACTGCCAGTGAACTGTGTATGTAGTAATGCTATTTTTCCTGCTGAGTGCTTTGGTGCACCAATGTGTCTCAATGCATGTATGTGAAAAGAAACAGAGCGGAAATGCTGAGATTTCCTTTTAATTTGTTTCTACAGTCTGCTGTTATATTTTCAGTTACCCATACCCTTATATTGATGCAATAGTCTTTGTACTCAGACATACAACTTAAAATGGCTAATATAGAGGCAGGGATGAATTTAGGGGTCAGGCAATCCCAAGGCACACCATTATTCGGTCACCCCCCCCCCCCCCCCCCTTCATATCACTTCCCCCTTCATGTTGGGTTCACCTTACGGTCAAAGCAGCACCAATATCACCCCCCTCCACCACCACAATTTAATGACCATTGCCCCCCTCCACCCTCACCAGTTACAAAGTAAAAAAATAAGTTGTAATGACAAAACAAAGAAAAAAAGAATCACCTGGCCTTATCTGACCATCGGCCTAATGCAAGTGGGCATGCTGTGTCAGCAATTGTTACCTCTAGTGTGAAATCCACCACTGCATAGAGGGTTATATAAGAATAAAAGCATAAAAGGTGATCCAGTTAGTTGGGATCCCGGCAGTCGGAATCCCCAGGGGAGGGTTAGGGTTAGGCTGTGGGGAGGGGGGTTTAGGGTTAGGCCATTGTTGCCTTCTTTATGGCTGCTCCCTCCTGGATGGAGCAGCCAGGTCGCACATATGGGGACGTGGAGAAGGTGGTATGGAGACATGATGCATCATCATAGCCCCACCCACGCTTTGCAATGCCCACATTACCGGCATTGTAAAGCGGGGGGTGGTGCTAAGAAGATGCAATTTTTTGCTAATCGTGTCATTGTCCCGCCCACTTCTCAGTTGTGACAAGATGGAGTCAGGGTGTGCCGGCGGTGGTGTGAGCAGGTGGAGAGGGGGAGCGGGATGCGGGAGACTTGCCCACTTTCACAGGGGGCCAAAAGTGCCACTCGATATTTGGGAGCCTCCTGGCCGTTCCGGGAGAGTAAATATGGTCTAGACACCCCTGGGGATGGTTAGGGTTAGGCTGCAGGGGGAGGGGGGATGGTTAGGGTCAGGTTGCATGAGGGTTAGGGTTTGGGGTTGTTAACTTACGAAATAGATGTCAGGATTCTAAGGGTCGGGATGCCACTGTCTGTATTCTGATTGCCGGCATCCCAAGCGCCGGGATTGTTGGCAGAGTGTTCTGGGCTATCTGGTGCAGTGACGTCAGTCCACACACTTAGTGACTTAAACAGTAATGCAGGTTTATTTAGTGTACACAGGTGACTCAGATGTAACACTGATAGGGGTGATCAGGGGCCCAAATATCACACAAGGTAACAGCATTAGGTAGTGGTACTTATCAGGAGATGTCTGTGGTGGGGAAGCATGGAGGACTGCACAGCCGTGTAGTGAAGATGATGCATGCACTGGAACACCGTGAGTCTCTGTAGCTGAGATCTGCTCCCAGTCTCAGCTCTGCACACTTGTACACCAGGATTCTGTCTCTCAGTCTCTCTCCGTGTCACACTCTCCTCACTCTCTCTCTCAGATGGAGGAACAGGAACTTACATCATATAACTCCTGGCAATAGAGGTCTAACACTAGGGGATGCAACCATATACTGATACACAGAAGGAGACAGGTTCAGAGCACACCAGTTTATCGCAGCGATTGGGTCAGAATTGCGCATGCGCCAGCGTCGCAGTGAGCCGGCGCATGCCGGACGGCTGAAGGCCGTCGTTTCCCTGTGATCGCCTCTGCCTGATTGACAGGCATTGATGCTATGGACTGGCCCGCCCGTTCCCCAGACCTGAATCCAATTGAGCACATCTGGGACATCATGTCTCGCTCCATCCACCAACACCATGTTGCACCACAGACTGTCCAGGAGTTGGCGGATGCTTTAGTCCAGGTCTGGGAGGAGATCCCTCAGGAGACCATCCGCCACCTTATCAGGCGTTGTAGGGAGGTCATACAGGCACGTGGAGGCCACACACACTACTGAGCCTCATTTTGACTTGTTTTAAGGACATTACATCAAAGTTGGATCAGCCTGTAGTGTGTTTTTCCACTTTAATTTTGAGTGTGACTCCAAATCCAGACCTCCATGGGTTAATAAATTTGATTTCCATTGATAATTTTTGTGTGATTTTGTTGTCAGCGCATTCAACTATGTAAAGAACAAAGTATTTAATAAGAATATTTCATTCATTCAGATCTAGGATGTGTTATTTTAGTGTTCCCTTTATTTTTTTGAGCAGTGTATATATATATATATATATATATATATATATACACACACAGTATATATATATATATATATATATATATATATACTGTATATATGTGTGTGTGTAGTATAAGGTGCAGTAGCATACTTGCCTACTCTCCCGAAAATCCGGTGACACTCCTGGACACCTGGGGAAGTGGGCAAGTCTCCTGCATGCCACTTGCCTCGCGGCGTGGTGAGTGGCATGTGGGAGACTTGGCTCACTGCCCTCCATTCTCCGCGGCATCCCATCACACAGGAGAAGGGGACGGGGTGATAGCGCGATTCGCAGTAAATTGCGTTATCGTAACCCTGCCCTCCGCTTGCAATGCCAGTAATGTGGGCATTGTAAAGCGGACGGCGGGCCCATGATGATGCGATCACATCACCACGCCCCCATACCGCCTCCTCCTGTGTGACTTGGTTGCTCCCTCCCGGGGGGAGCAGCCATAATGTAGGCAAGCATGTACAGTAGTCAAACAATCTTTACATGGGTTTGCTGAGCCACTTTCTAAAACTACCCTGGCCCTGACACTGATTATTATAAGAGGTCACCTACCAAGTGACTGGCCCACTAGTTCAGCATTGATTCTACTGCCCACAACACACAGGGCCTAATTCAGGTTGGATCACAAAATTTGCGATTCGCAATCTGGGCAATTAGCGAACGACCGTGCATGCGCAGCATTCGCATTGTGCACGTGCTAGCAAAAACAGCGACAGATAATGCATACACATTGTGATCGCAATGCAGCTGCTATTTGACTGACAGGAAGCTGGTGTTTTTGGGCGCCATTTTCTGTGTGTGTCTGAAAAAACACAGGCGTGCCAAGGCGTTTTTGAGTAGGGCCTCTGATGTCAGCGATGACCACTTACAGCCAATTGTGGATGACCTTGCCTGGCGCAGATAGGAAAAATCTTTGATATTCCGGTTATTGCGTATGATTTTGCGATCAGGCCGCATATTGCGATGCATTCGCAATTGTTACGAAGGGCGTTTTTTCTCTATTTCTGGGTAGCAACTATTTGATGTATAAACTGCTTTTTAGCAGAAACTGCAATCCTGACTGAATCAGGCCCACAATCCCCTATTTATCCTCTTCCTTAACCACTAACAGTTATTACCTAACACAAAAGAAAAACCAATCACCCCTATGTCCTCCATCTGTGTATATCTGCCCTGTGTGCAGGAAAGTGACAATTGTTTAATCCTGTCTGCAGCATGAGCCAGCAGACTCCCTGACAGCCTGTCTTCATTTCCACTAAAGGTGGAGGGAGTCTTAGAGAACATTTCACCAGAATTATTATTAAACACACAAACTTATTTTGCTTAAGCAGCCGCTAGTCCTACCTCAGATAAATGAAGTCTCAATAGCATCAGTGCAGCTCTACTCTCTTTTACCTCACAGTGCATATGAGAAGGCAGAACAGTAATAAAACAATCTAGAGACAGAACACATAGATAACTGGAATTCATAGCACAATAATTATTATGGTTTACAATTATTATGAGCAGAAATGCAAGAAAAAAGGTGCAAGAACTAGTGATGTGCACCGGACATTTTTCGGGTTTTGTGTTTTGGTTTTGGATTCGGTTCCGCAACCGTGTTTTGGATTCGGACGCGTTTTGGCAAAACCTCCCTGAAATTTTTTTGTCGGATTCGGGTGTGTTTTGGATTCGGGTGTTTTTTTTACAAAAAACCCTCAAAAACATCTTAAATCATAGAATTTGGGGGTCATTTTGATCCCATAGTATTATTAACCTCAATAACCATAATTTCCACTAATTTTCAGTCTATTCTGAACACCTCACACCTCACAATATTATTTTTAGTCCTAAAATTTGCACCGAGGTCGCTGGATGACTAAGCTAAGTGACCCAAGTGGCCGACACAAACACCTGGCCCATCTAGGAGTGGCACTGCAGTGTCAGACTGGATGGCACTTCAAAAAAATAGTCCCCAAACAGCACATGATGCAAAGAAAAAAAGAGGCGCAATGAGGTAGCTGTGTGACTAAGCTAAGCGACCCAAGTGGCTGACACAAACACCTGGCCCATCTAGGAGTGGCACTGCAGTGTCAGACAGGATGGCAGATTTAAAAAATAGTCCCCAAACAGCACATGATGCAAAGAAAAAAAGAGGTGCACCAAGGTCGCTGGATGGCTAAGCTAAGCGACACAAGTGGCTGACACAAACACCTGGCCCATCTAGGAGTGGCACTGCAGTGTCAGGCAGGATGTCACTTCAAAAAAATAGTCCCCAAACAGCACATGATGCAAAGAAAAAAAGAGGCGCAATGAGGTAGCTGTGTGACTAAGCTAATCGACCCAAGTGGCCGACACAAACACCTGGCCCATCTAGGAGTGGCACTGCAGTTTTCTAGCGAGAGGATGAGTGCTTCCATCCTCATGTGAATCTGAACCACTAGCTATGAACATAGGCCAGGGCCTCAGCCGTTCCTTGCCACTCCGTGTCGTAAATGGCATATTGGCAAGTTTACGCTTCTCCTCAGACGCTTTTACTTTTGATTTTTGGGTCATTTTACTGAACTTTTGTTTTTTGGATTTTGCATGCTCTCTACTATGACATTGGGCATCGGCCTTGGCAGACGACGTTGATGGCATTTCATCGTCTCGGCCATGACTAGTGGCAGCAGCTTCAGCACGAGGTGGAAGTGGATCTTGACCTTTCCCTATTTTACCCTCCACATTTTTGTTCTCCATTTTTGAATGTGGAATTATATGCCAGCATCAATAGCAATGGCCTACTACTATATATACTGCGCACAACTGAAATGCACCACAGGTATGGATGGATAGTATACTTGACGACACAGAGGTAGGTAGAGCAGTGGCCTACTGTACCGTACTGCTATATACTATATACTGGTGGTCAGCAAACTGTGCAAAACTGAAATGCACCACAGGTATGGATGGATAGTATACTTGACGACACAGAGGTAGGTAGAGCAGTGGCCTTCTGTACCGTACTGCTATATATTATATACTGGTGGTCAGCAAACTGTGCAAAACTGAAATGCACCACAGGTATGGATGGATAGTATACTTGACGACACAGAGGTAGGTAGAGCAGTGGCCTTCTGTACCGTACTGCTATATATTATATACTGGTGGTCAGCAAACTGTGCAAAACTGAAATGCACCACAGGTATGGATGGATAGTATACTTGACGACACAGAGGTAGGTAGAGCAGTGGCCTTCTGTACTGTACTGCTATATATTATATACTGGTGGTCAGCAAAATTATGCACTGTACTCCTACTATATACTACAATGCAGCACAGATATGGAGCGTTTTTCAGGCAGAGAACGTATAATACTGGTGGTCACTGGTCAGCAAAACTCTGCACTGTACTCCTCCTATATAATACTGCTGGTCCCCAGTCCCCACAATAAAGCAGTGTGAGCACAGATATATGCAGCACACTGAGCACAGATATGGAGGGTTTTTCAGGCAGAGAACGTATAATACTGATGGTCACTGGTCAGCAAAACTCTGCACTGTACTCCTCCTATATAATACTGCTGGTCCCCAGTCCCCACAATAAAGCAGTGTGAGCACAGATATATGCAGCACACTGAGCACAGATATGGAGCTTTTTTTAAGGCAGAAAACGTATAATACTGGTGGTCACTGGTCAGCAAAACTCTGAACTGTACTCCTCCTATATAATACTGCTGGTCCCCAGTCCCCACAATAAAGCAGTGAGCACAGATATTTGCAGCCACCTGAATAAAACTGAGAGGACGCCAGCCACGTCCTCTCACTATCATTTCCAATGCACGAGTGAAAAATGGCGGCGACGCGCGGCTCCTAATATAGAATACGAATCTCGCGAGAATCCGACCGCGGGATGATGACGTTCGGGCGCGCTCGGGTTAACCGAGCAAGGCGGGAGGATCCGAGTCTGCCTCGGACCCGTGTAAAAAGGGTGAAGTTTGGGGGGGTTCGGACTCCGACGAACCGAACCCGCTCATCACTATCAGGAACTGACCTACACTCCCTCAGTTTGCAGACATTCTCTCTCTGGTTCAGTGTCCAATCAAAATATTTTTTAAGTGGCCTCATAGGAGCCTTTAGTGATGCATGAATGTACAGGTACTGATTGACGTTTGTAAGGGGAATGCTTTTCATGCAATTTCAAAACGCAGTAAATGAAGGAGAGAAGGTGTGAACAGATTGTAACAATGGGGGTCATTCCGAGTTGTTCGCTCGCAAGTGAATTTTAGCAGATTTGCTCATGCTAAGCCGCCGCCTACTGGGAGTGAATCTTAGCATCTTAAAATTGCGAACGATGTATTCGCAATATTGCGATTACACACCTCGTAGCAGTTTCTGAGTAGCTTCAGACTTACTCGGCATCTGCGATCATTTCACTGCTTGGCGTTCCTAGTTTGACGTCACAAACACACCCAGCGTTCGCCCAGACACTCCTGCATTTTTTCCGGAAACGGTAGCGTTTTTTCCCACATGCCCATAAAACGGCCTGTTTCCGCCCAGTAACACCCATTTCCTGTCAATCACATTACGTTCGCCAGAACGATGAAAATGCCGTGAGTAAAATTCCTAAGTGCATAGCAAATTTACTTGGCGCAGTCGCAGTGCGGACATGGCGCATGCGCATTAAGCGGAAAATCGCTAAGATGCGAAGATTTTTACCGAGCGAACAACTCGGAATGACCCCCAATGTTTTGGGACTTTTTTTGTATAAGGCTTTGTATTGTATGTTTGCTTTCTAGGAATACACCATAGACCTACTTTCCAATATTCTGGATTCGCTGGGGTGGTCCAGTTAGGGGCTGCTAGGGGGTCTTTCTACGTTCCCCTTAGAATGTTTGTGCTCCATTGAAAGTACTGTGAATCAGTGGGCACTCAGTGTACAAACATTGCAGATCTATCAGGGAAATGATGGTGGACAGTGTTTTAAAGTGGTCCTAGAGAGGTGCTGGAACGCACTCCCCCTCCCCACAGCACCCATGTAATAAAGGGATAACGTGTGCCACAAAAAAAGTCCGTGTTCTCAAAAAGAAAGGGGCGTGGTTACACAATAGTATCCCCAATAAAAATTATGCCACACAGTAGCACAATCGTATTCACATTACACCACATAGTAGTGTCCCCTATTCATGTTATAATAACACACATTAGTGCCCCTTATACACAAAGCCCACAGTAGTTGCACCCTTAATACACATAATGCCCACAGTAGTAGCACCCCTAATACACATAATGGTGGTCATTCCGAGTTGTTCGCTCGCTGCTATTTTTAGCAGAATTGCTAATAGGCTCAAATCCGGCAGTTCTGCGCATGGGTATGCACAGCAGGGTGCACGCGCTAAGCAATTTTACACAAAACTATGCTATTTTACTCACGGGCGAACAAAGTTTTTCAATCGCTCTGCTGATCGTAGTGTGATTGACAGGAAGTGGGTGTTTCTGGGCGGAAACTGACCGTTTTCAGGGAGTGTGCTAAAAAACGCAGGCGTGCCAGGTAAAAACGCAGGAGTGGCTGGAGAATGGAGGAGTGGCTGGTTGGACGCTGGGCGTGTTTGTGACGTCAAACCAGGAACTAAACGGACTGAGGTGATCGCAATCTAGGAGTAGGTCTGGAGCTACTCAGAAACTGCAAGGAAATACTTAAAGCAGAATTGCTAATCTTTCATATGAATTGCTAGTCTTTCGTTAGCAATTGCTAATCTTTTATTAGCAATTCTGCTATGCTAAGATACACTACCAGAGGGCGGCGGCTTTGTGTTTGAATTTCTGATAAAAGTAGCTAGCGAGCAAACAACTCGGAATGAAGGCCAATGCCCACAGTAGTAGCATCCCTAATACACTTAATGCCCACAGTAGTAGCACCCCTAATACACATCGGGGGTAATTCTGAGTTGATCGCAGCAGCAAGTTTGTTAGCAATTGGGCAAATCCATGTGCACTGCAGGGGGGGCAGATATAACATTTCAGAGAGAGTTAGTTTTGGGTGGGTTATTTTGTTCGTGTGCAGGGTAAATACTGGCTGTTTTATTTTTACACTGCAATTTAGATTTCAGTTTGAACACACCCCACCCAAATCTAACTCTCTCTGCACATGTTATATCTGCCCCACCTACACTACACATGGTTTTGCCCAATTGCTAACAAAATTGCTGCTGCGATCAACTCAGAATTAGGCCCAGCATGCCCACAGCAGTAGCGCCCCTTATGCAATGTCCACTGAGGTGGTAGTGCCCACAGTGGTCGTGCCCCTTATGTAGAGCCCTTAGTAGTGGTGCCCCTTATGCAATGCCCCAAGTAGTAGTGCCCCTTATGTCCCCAGGATTGATGCCCCTTATGAAGTGCCCCCTATACAATGTCCTCATTAGTAGTGCCCCTAGTAGTAATGCCCTTAGTGGTAATGCCCCTGTGTAGTATTGCCCCCAGTAGTAATGCCACCTGTAGTAATGCGCCCAGTCATTTAGTCCATTGTAGTTTAGCCCCAGTGGTAATGCCTCCAGTAGTTATGCCCCCAGTGTTAATGCCCCTGTAGTTATGCCTCCAGTAGTATAGCCCCACCCCCTGTAGTTTAGCCCCCCAGTGGTAATGCTCCTGTAGTTATGCCCCCAGTAGTTTGGCCCCACCCCTTGTAGTTTAGCCCCCCCCCCAGTGGTAATGACCCCAGTAGTTTATCCCCCTGTAGTTTAGCCCACATGCAGTTTGCCCCAGTAGTTATCATCTATGTACTTTGCTTTCAGTAGTTATCCCCTATGTAGTTTACCCCCAGTAGTTAGCCTCTATGTAGTTTGCCCCCCAGTAGAAGCGCCGCTTACACTCAGACATATAAAAAAAACCCCACAATACTCACCAAGCCCGCTCCCGCGTCCGACCGCTGCAGTCCTCTTGTCGTCGACTCCTCGACACTATGGGAGAGACTTCATGACGTCTCTCCCATAGCGCACACTGACAGAGCCCGCTAGTAACACAATCTCAGCGGGCGCCCGGCATCTCCCTGCGGGCCCGGCACACATCGGGTTAGGTGAGCTGGAGGAGGCGGAACTGCATTCCGCCTCCAAATGGAACCGTTACGGCTCACATTAACACCTGATGATGGATCTATAAATGTGCTTCCATCAGCAGGCCACAGTTCAGCATCCATCTCTAGATTTCCCTGGTGCATAATGTAATAAAAATGTGCTGTGCATGCCGATGAGGTTTTATATATATATATATATATATATATATATATATATTTCTCTAACGTCCTAGAGGATGCTGGGGACTCCGTAAGGACCATGGGGAATAGACGGGCTCCGCAGGAGACATGGGCCCTTTAAGAAAGACTTTGGATTCTGGGTGTGCACTGGCTCCTCCCTCTATGCCACTCCTCCAGACCTCAGTTTTAGACTGTGCCCAGAGGAAGATGGGTGCACTGCAGGGAGCTCTCCTGAGTTCCCTGCTAAGAAAGCATTTTTGTTAGGATTTTTTCTTATTATCAGGGAGCACTGCTGGCAACAGGCTCCCTGCATCGAGGGACTGAGGAGAGAGGAGCAGACCTACTTAAATGATAGGCTCTGCTTCTAGGCTACTGGACACCATTAGCTCCAGTGGGAGTGGAACACAGGTTCGTCCTGGGCGTTCATCCCAGAGCCGCGCCGCCGTTCTCCTCACAGAGCCGGAAGAAACGAAGAAAGAAGACGTCTAAGGCAGCAGAAGCCTTCGGGTGCTTCACTCAGGTAACGCACAGCATGGCAGCTGTGCGCCATTGCTCCATTACACCTCACACACTCCGGTCACTGTAAGGGTGCAGGGCGCAGGGGGGGCGCCCTGGGCAGCAATAAATATCTCTCCTGTGGCAAAATAACCTATATACATGTACAGGTGGGCACTGTACATGTATATAAAAGAGCCCCCGCCATATTTTACAAACTTTGAGTAGGACAGAAGCCCGCCGCCGAGGGGGTGGGGCTTCTCCCTCAGCACTCACCAGCACCATTTTTTCTTCACAGCACCGCTGAGAGGAAGCTCCCCGGACTCTCCCCTGCTTGACACACGGTGACAGAAGGGTTTTAAAGTAGAGGGGGAGGGGGGCACATAATTGGCAAATATATATACTACAGCGCTACTGGGTAAACATTCTGTGTTTTTCTCCTGGGTCATAGCGCTGGGGTGTGTGCTGGCATACTCTCTCTCTGTCTCTCCAAAGGGCCTAAGGGGGATCCTGTCTTCAGAAAAGAGATTCCCTGTGTGTGTGGGAGTATGTCGGTATGCACGTGTCGACATGTTTGACGATGAAGGCTCGCCTAAGGAGGAGGGGGAGTGCATGAATGTCGGGTCGCAGTCGGCACCGCCGACACCGGACTAGAGATGTGCACCGGAAATTTTTCGGGTTTTGTGTTTTGGTTTTGGGTTCGGTTCCGCGGCCGTGTTTTGGGTTCGAACGCGTTTTGGCAAAACCTCACCAAATTTTTTTTGTCGGATTCGGGTGTGTTTTGGATTCGGGTGTTTTTTTCAAAAAACCCTAAAAAACAGCTTAAATCATTGAATTTTTGGGTCATTTTGATCCCATAGTATTATTAACCTCAATAACCATAATTTACACTCATTTTCAGTCTATTCTGAACAGCTCACACCTCACAATATTATTTTTAGTCCTAAAATTTGCACCGAGGTCGCTGGATGACTAAGCTCAGCGACCCAAGTGGCCGACACAAACACCTGGCCCATCTAGGAGTGGCACTGCAGTGTCACGCAGGATGGCCCTTCCAAAAAACACTCCCCAAACAGCACATGACGCAAAGAAAAAAAGAGGCGCAATGAGGTAGCTGTGTGACTAAGCTCAGCGACCCAAGTGGCCGACACAAACACCTGGCCCATCTAGGAGTGGCACTGCAGTGTCACGCAGGATGGCCCTTCCAAAAAACACTCCCAAACAGCACATGACGCAAAGAAAAAAAGAGGCGCAATGAGGTAGCTGTGTGACTAAGCTCAGCGACCCAAGTGGCCGACACAAACACCTGGCCCATCTAGGAGTGGCACTGCAGTGTCAGACAGGATGGCACTTCAAAAAATAGTCCCCAAACAGCACATGATGCAAAGAAAAATGAAAGAAAAAAGAGGTGCAAGATGGAATTGTCCTTGGGCCCTCCCACCCACCCTTATGTTGTATAAACAGGACATGCACACTTTAACCAACCCATCATTTCAGTGACAGGGTCTGCCACACGACTGTGACTGAAATGACGGGTTGGTTTGGACCCCCACCAAAAAAGAAGCAATTAATCTCTCCTTGCACAAACTGGCTCTACAGAGGCAAGATGTCCACCTCATCATCATCCTCCGATTCATCACCGTGTACATCCCCCTCCTCACAGATTATCAATTCGTCCCCACTGGAATCCACCATCACAGCTCCCTGTGTACTTTCTGGAGGCAATTGCTGCTGGTGAATGTCACCACGGAGGAATTGATTATAATTCATTTTAATGAACATCATCTTCTCCACATTTTCTGGAAGTAACCTCGTACGCCGATTGCTGACAAGGTGAGCGGCGGCACTAAACACTCTTTCGGAGTACACACTTGTGGGAGGGCAACTTAGGTAGAATAAAGCCAGTATGTGCAAGGGCCTCCAAATTGCCTCTTTTTCCTGCCAGTATACGCACGGACTGTCTGACGTGCCTACTTGGATGCGGTCACTCATATAATCCTCCACCATTCTTTCAATGGTGAGAGAATCATATGCAGTGACAGTAGACGACATGTCAGTAATCGTTGGCAGGTCCTTCAGTCCGGACCAGATGTCAGCATCAGCAGTCGCTCCAGACTGCCCTGCATCACCGCCAGCGGGTGGGCTCGGAATTCGTAGCCTTTTCCTCGCACCCCCAGTTGCGGGAGAATGTGAAGGAGGAGATGTTGACAGGTCGCGTTCCGCTTGACTTGACAATTTTGTCACCAGCAGTTCTTTGAACCCCTGCAGACTTGTGTCTGCCGGAAAGAGAGATCCAACGTAGGTTTTAAATCTAGGATCGAGCACGGTGGCCAAAATGTAGTGCTCTGATTTCAACAGGTTGACCACCCGTGAATCCTGGTTAAGCGAATGAAGGGCTCCATCCACAAGTCCCACATGCCTAGCGGAATCGCTCTGTTTTAGCTCCTCCTTCAATGCCTCCAGCTTCTTCTGCAAAAGCCTGATGAGGGGAATGACCTGACTCAGGCTGGCAGTGTCTGAACTGACTTCACGTGTGGCAAGTTCAAAAGGTTGCAGAACCTTGCACAACGTTGAAATCATTCTCCACTGCGCTTGAGACAGGTGCATTCCACCTCCTATATCGTGGTCAGATGTATAGGCTTGAATGGCCTTTTGCTGCTCCTCCATCCTCTGAAGCATATAGAGGGTTGAATTCCACCTCGTTACCACTTCTTGCTTCAGATGATGGCAAGGCAGGTTCAGGCAGTTTTGGTGTTGCTCCAGTCTTCTGTACGTGGTGCCTGTACGCCGAAAGTGTCCCGCAATTCTTCTGGCCACCGACAGCATCTCTTGCACGCCCCTGTCGTTTTTTAAATAATTCTGCACCACCAAATTCAAGGTATGTGCAAAACATGGGACGTGCTGGAATTTGCCCAGATATAATGCACGCACAATATTGCTGGCGTTGTCCGATGCCACAAATCCACAGGAGAGTCCAATTGGGGTAAGCCATTCTGCGATGATCTTCCTCAGTTGCCGTAAGAGGTTTTCAGCTGTGTGCGTATTCTGGAAAGCGGTGATACAAAGCGTAGCCTGCCTAGGAAAGAGTTGGCGTTTGCGAGATGCTGCTACTGGTGCCGCCGCTGCTGTTCTTGCGGCGGGAGTCAATACATCTACCCAGTGGGCTGTCACAGTCATATAGTCCTGAGTCTGCCCTGCTCCACTTGTCCACATGTCCGTGGTTAAGTGGACATTGGGTACAACTGCATTTTTTAGGACACTGGTGAGTCTTTTTCTGAGGTCTGTGTACATTTTCGGTATCGCCTGCCTAGAGAAATGGAACCTAGATGGTATTTGGTACCGGGGACACAGTACCTCAATCAAGTCTATAGTTGGCTCTGAAGTAACGATGGATACCGGAACCACGTTTCTCACCGCCCAGGATGCCGAGGCCTCAGTTATCCGCTTTGCAGCAGGATGACTGCTGTGATATTTCATCTTCCTCGCAAAGGACTGTTGGACAGTCAATTGCTTGGTGGAAGTAGTAAAAGTGGTCTTACGACTTCCCCTCTGGGATGACCATCGACTCCCAGCAGCAACAACAGCAGCGCCAGCAGCAGTAGGCGTTACACTCAAGGATGCATCGGAGGAATCCCAGGCAGGAGAGGACTCGTCAGAATTGCCAGTGACATGGCCTGCAGGACTATTGGCATTCCTGGGGAAGGAGGAAATTGACACTGAGGGAGTTGGTGGGGTGGTTTGCGTGAGCTTGGTTACAAGAGGAAGGGATTTACTGGTCAGTGGACTGCTTCCGCTGTCGCCCAAAGTTTTTGAACTTGTCACTGACTTATGATGAATGCGCTGCAGGTGACGTATAAGGGAGGATGTTCCGAGGTGGTTAACGTCCTTACCCCTACTTATTACAGCTTGACAAAGGCAACACACGGCTTGACACCTGTTGTCCGCATTTCTGTTGAAATACTTCCACACCGAAGAGCTGATTTTTTTGGTATTTTCACCAGGCATGTCAATGGCCATATTCCTCCCACGGACAACAGGTGTCTCCCCGGGTGCCTGACTTAAACAAACCACCTCACCATCAGAATCCTCCTTGTCAATTTCCTCCCCAGCGCCAGCAACACCCATATCCTCCTCTTCCTGGTGTACTTCAACACTGACATCTTCAATCTGACTATCAGGAACTGGACTGCGGGTGCTCCTTCCAGCACTTGCAGGGGGCGTGCAAATGGTGGAAGGCGCATGCTCTTCACGTCCAGTGTTGGGAAGGTCAGGCATCGCAACCGACACAATTGGACTCTCCTTGTGGATTTGTGATTTCGAAGAACGCACAATTCTTTGCTGTGCTTTTGCCAGCTTATGTCTTTTCATTTTTCTAGCGAGAGGCTGAGTGCTTCCATCCTCATGTGAAGCTGAACCACTAGCCATGAACATAGGCCAGGGCCTCAGCCGTTCCTTGCCACTCCGTGTGGTAAATGGCATATTGCCAAGTTTACGCTTCTCCTCCGACGATTTTAATTTAGATTTTTGAGTCCTTTTTTTACTGATCTTTTGTGTTTTGGATTTTACATGCTCTGTACTATGACATTGGGCATCGGCCTTGGCAGACGACGTTGATGGAATTTCATCGTCTCGGCCATGACTAGTGGCAGCAGCTTCAGCACGAGGTGGAAGTGGATCTTGATCTCTCCCTATTTTTGGAACCTCAACATTTTTGTTCTCCATATTTTAATAGGCACAACTAAAAGGCACCTCAGGTAAACAATGGAGATGGATGGATACTAGTATACTTATGGATGACGAGTGACTGACGACACAGAGGTAGCTACAACCGTGGCCTACCGTACTGCGTCTGCTAGTATAGATAATATAATAAATATATTACTACTGTAGGTATATAATATAATGACGGACCTGGTGGACACTGTCAGCAGACTCCTAAACTACTAGTATGAAGAAGATAGAAAAAAAAACCCCCACCACAGGTAGGTATACAATTATGGACGAGCACTGACGACACAGAGATAGCCACAGCCGTGGACTACCGTGCTGCGTCTGCTAGTATAGATAATATAATAAATATATTACTACTGTAGGTATATAATATAATGACGGACCTGGTGGACACTGTCAGCAGACTCCTAAACTACTAGTATGAAGAAGATAGAAAAAAAAACCCCCACCACAGGTAGGTAGGTATACAATTATGGACGTATGGACGAGCACCGACGACACAGAGATAGCCACAGCCGTGGCCTACCGTACTGCGTCTGCTAGTATAGATAATATAATAAATATATTACTACTGTAGGTATATAATATAATGACGGACCTGGTGGACACTGTCAGCAGACTCCTAAACTACTAGTATGAAGAAGATAGAAAAAAAAACCCACCACAGGTAGGTAGGTAGGTATACAATTATGGACGAGCACTGACGACACAGAGATAGCCACAGCCGTGGACTACCGTACTGCGTCTGCTAGTATAGATAATATAATAAATATATTACTACTGTAGGTATATAATATAATGACGGACCTGGTGGACACTGTCAGCAGACTCCTAAACTACTAGTATGAAGAAGATAGAAAAAAAAACCCACCACAGGTAGGTAGGTAGGTATACAATTATGGACGAGCACTGACGACACAGAGATAGCCACAGCCGTGGACTACCGTACTGCGTCTGCTAGTATAGATAATATAATAAATATATTACTACTGTAGGTATATAATATAATGACGGACCTGGTGGACACTGTCAGCAGACTCCTAAACTACTAGTATGAAGAAGATAGAAAAAAAAAACCACCACAGGTAGGTAGGTATACAATTATGGACGAGCACTGACGACACAGAGATAGCCACAGCCGTGGCCTACCGTACTGCATCTGCTAGTATAGATAATATAATAAATATATTACTACTGTAGGTATATAATATAATGACGGACCTGGTGGACACTGTCAGCAGACTCCTAAACTACTAGTATGAAGAAGATAGAAAAAACAACCCACCACAGGTAGGTAGGTATACAATTATGGACGAGCACTGACGACACAGAGATAGCCACAGCCGTGGACTACCGTACTGCGTCTGCTAATATAGATAATATACTAAGTATATTACTACTGTAGGTATATAATATAATGACGGACCTGGTGGACACTGTCAGCAGACTCCTAAACTACTAGTATGAAGAAGATAGAAAAAAAACCCCACCACAGGTAGGTAGGTATACAATTATGGACGAGCACTGACGACACAGAGATAGCCACAGCCGTGGCCTACCGTACTGCGTCTGCTAGTATAGATAATATAATAAATATATTACTACTGTAGGTATATAATATAATGACGGACCTGGTGGACACTGTCAGCAGACTCCTAAACTACTAGTATGAAGAAGATAGAAAAAAAAACCCACCACAGGTAGGTAGGTATACAATTATGGACGAGCACTGACGACACAGAGATAGCCACAGCCGTGGCCTACCGTACTGCGTCTGCTAGTATAGATAATATAATAAATATATTACTACTGTAGGTATATAATATAATGACGGACCTGGTGGACACTGTCAGCAGACTCCTAAACTACTAGTATGAAGAAGATAGAAAAAAAAAACCACCACAGGTAGGTAGGTATACAATTATGGACGAGCACTGACGACACAGAGGTAGGTACAGCCGTGGCCTACCGTACTGCGTCTGCTAGTATAGATAATATACTAAATATATTACTACTGTAGGTATATAATATAATGACGGACCTGGTGGACACTGTCAGCAGACTCCTAAACTACTAGTATGAAGAAGATAGAAAAAAAAAACCCACCACAGGTAGGTAGGTATACAATTATGGACGAGCACTGACGACACAGAGATAGCCACAGCCGTGGACTACCGTACTGCGTCTGCTAATATAGAGATGATAAAGATGATAGAGATGAAAAAAAAAATATAACACTACTGTAGGTAAATATTTATATAATATAATGAATGACGGACCTGCTGGACACTGTCAGCAGAATGCGTTTATAGAATAAAAAAAAAAAACACCACAGGAGTGTTTAACTTTTTCAGGCAGACAATATACTGGTTGTCACTGGCAGCAAAAGTGTGCACTGTACTCCTGCTATAACTGCTCCCCAGTCTCCTCCACAATTAAGCTGTGTGAGCAGTGAGCACTCAGCACAGTCAGATATACATAGATGATATATCATGCAGCACACTGAGGCTGAGCACAGATATGGTATGTATCGTTTTTTTCAGGCAGAGAACGGATTATAATAAAACTGGTGGTCAGTGTCACTATTAGCAAAACTCTGCACTGTACTGGTACTCCTAACAACTGCTCCCCAAAATTAGTAGTAAATCAAATGTCACTCGTCTCTCTAAACGGAGAGGACGCCAGCCACGTCCTCTCCCTATCAATCTCAATGCACGTGTGAAAATGGCGGCGACGCGTGGCTCCTTATATAGAATCCGAGTCTCGCGAGAATCCGACAGCGGGATGATGACGTTTGGGCGCGCTCGGGTTAACCGAGCAAGGCGGGAGGATCCGAGTCTGATCGGACCCGTGCAAAAAAGGCTGAAGTTCGGGGGGGTTCGGATTCCGAGGAACCGAACCCGCTCATCTCTACACCGGACTGGGTGGATATGTGGAATGTCTTGAATGCTAATGTAAATTTATTGCATAAGAGATTAGACAAGACTGAGGCTAGGGATCCCAGTGGCACCGGGACCTTCTGGGTCTCAGAAACGCACATTATCCCAGGCACGGGGAGGGGGAGAACCATAATAGCAGCGCTGGGACGGGAAGGGGGAGAAATATAATAGCAGCGCTGGGACAGGGAGGGGGAGAACCATAATAGAAGCGCTGGGACGGGGAGGGGGAGAAACATAATAGCAGCGCTGGGACAGGGAGAACCATAATAGAAGCGCTGGGACGGGGAGGGGGAGAAACATAATAGCAGCGCTGGCATGGGGAGGGGGAGAACCATAATAGAAGCGCTGGGACGGGGAGGGGGAGAACCATAATAGCAGCGCTGAGACGGGAAGGGGGAGAAACATAATAGCAGCGCTGGGACGGGGAGGGGGAGAACCATAATAGCAGCGCTGGCACCGGAAGGGGGAGAACCATAATAGAAGCGCTGGGAGGGGGAGAACCATAATAGCAGCGCTGGGACAGGGAGAACCATAATAGCAGCGCTGGGACAGGGAGAACCATAATAGCAGCGCTGGGAGGGGGAGTACCATAATAGCAGCTATTATCTATCAATACACACCTTCCAATGTTCCTGTATTCCCCTCAGTTTATGAATAAGGCACCACAAGTGGTCCGGTCAATTGCATACACATAAATAGACATATATACAGTATATATATTTATTTATTTTTTTGTGTGTGGCCAGCACTTTTTTAAATAAGCTATTTAGCCCGGCGTGTTTATCCCGGCACACTCCTTTTAACAGCAATCGCTGGAATATATACATATGCCAGAGGGGATACACACACGGGGTCAGTCGGGAGCCGGAACACTGAAGGGAGAGGCAGCGAGACAGCTGCGCAGTGGTGGTGGGTGAGCATTGATGGCGCTGGGAGCCATAAACACTGTCTGATCATGGCAGCTTGGGGGGGATGCTCACACACACACACTACACCTTGCCCTCTCTCTCTCTCACACACACACACACACTACACCTTGCCCTCTCTCTCTCTCTCTCACACACACACACACACACACACACACACACACACGCACACACACACACAACTACCTTGCTCACACACACTCACATTACACCTTGCTCTCTCTCTTACACACACACTACACCTTGCCCTCTCTCTCTCTCTCTCTCTCTCTCTCTCACACACACACACACACACACACACACACACACACTACAACTACCTTGCTCACACACACTCACATTACACCTTGCTCTCTCTCTTACACACACACACTACACCTTGCCCTCTCTCTCTCTCTCTTTCTCACACACACACACACACACACACACACACACACACACACACACGCACACACACACTACAACTACCTTGCTCACACACACTCACATTACACCTTGCTCTCTCTCTTACACACACACACTACACCTTGCTCACACACACACACACACACACACACACACACACACACACACATACTACACTTTGCTCACACACACACACTCACACTTCCTCTCTCATTGTGTTGGGGCTCTTACTGTGCTGTAACGTGTATAAGGGGCTCTTACAGTGCTGTGTAACGTGTATAAGGGGCTCTTACTGTGCTGTGTAACGTGTATAAGGGGCTCTTACTGTGCTGTGTAACGTGTATAAGGTGCCCTTACTGTGCTGTGTAACGTGCATAAGGGGCTCTTACTGTGTTGTGCAACATGTGGTGTAATTTGAACAACGGATACTACTGTGAATTGGTACTAATCAGTGGCCACGCCCCTTACCTTTGAAGCCACGCCTCTGTATTTTAGATGTGTACCTACAGCGAGCACGGGCCCTGTTTAAATATGGGGGGGGGGGGGGGCACCAATGCTGTTTCTTGCACCCAGCGCTAAAATGTCTAGTTACGGCACTGATATTATATATATATATATATATATATATATATATATATATACACTAACTGTTCTACCCGTTCTTTGCACGCAAGTTTCTGATTTTCACGGTTATAAATATAAAATGAGAGATGTAAACTTGAGACGTCTTGATGTAAGTAACTATTAATACATAATTTTGGAGTTTAATCCTTTTTGGAGTTTATGAAATTCTACACACTGGAGGTGCAATCCAAATTTTGATCCGATTATCCATTTGGGTGCTATCGTTCACAAACGCAAGCCATGCATCAGTAATGACGGCATTATGTCAACCCCATTTTCATCCCCTTAGGAGAGGTTTATTAAAATTCTAAATCCGCAGTGTAAATGAGAATTTCACCCTGAGCTCACACCTATAAAGGTGAGGGTGTGCAGTTTTCCAACTCAATATGGCATGAACATGTTAAGATTGGTGTTGTACATATATTTTACATGCACAAAGCTTTTTTTTGTTTTTATATATTGTGAATAAATTATACTCTTTATATCAAAACCGGAATATTAACGACTGTCTATTTCTTTGGGTGATATTTCTCTGGTGAGGGTATTTTTCAGGATACTCTATACCAATCCCTTTTATAAGGAAAATCCATACTCTACAGAATGAGCTCACTGGCCCGGGTGATGTGACCACCCAGAATTGGTTTTATGCTGAATTTACAGCTATGTATATACTAGCGCACTAGGATAATTTGTACATATACATATATATATATATATATATATATATATATATATATATATATATATTTATATATTAACTAGAGATGAGCGGGTTCGGTTCCTCGGAATCCGAACCCGCCCGAACTTCAGCTTTTTTTACACGGATCCGAGCGACTCGGATCTTCCCGCCTTGCTCGGTTAACCCGAGCGCGCCCGAACGTCATCATGACGCTGTCGGATTCTCGCGAGGCTCGGATTCTATCGCGAGACTCGGATTCTATATAAGGAGCCGCGCGTCGCCGCCATTTTCACACGTGCATTGAGATTGATAGGGAGAGGACGTGGCTGGCGTCCTCTCCATTTAGATTAGAAGAGAGAGAGTGAGATTGAGACAGAGACACTTGATTTACTGGAGTTTAGGAGTACTAGAGAGTGCAGAGTTTACTAGTGACTGACCACTGACCAGTGACCACCAGTGCAGTTTTATTTAATATAATCCGTTCTCTGCCTGAAAAAAACGATACACAGTGACTCAGTCACATACCATATCTGTGCTCAGCCCAGTGTGCTGCATCATCTATGTATAATATCTGACTGTGCTCACACAGCTTAATTGTGGGGGAGACTGGGGAGCAGTTATAGGTTATAGCAGGAGCCAGGAGTACATACATATTAATAAAATTAAACAGTGCACACTTTTGCTGCAGGAGTGCCACTGCCAGTGTGACTGACCAGTGACCTGACCACACTGACCACCAGTATAGTATACTATATTGTGATTGCCTGAAAAAGTTAAACACTCGTCGTGTGACTTGTGTGGTGTTTTTTTATTCTATAAAAAACTCATTCTGCTGACAGACAGTGTCCAGCAGGTCCGTCATTATATAATATATACCTGTCCGGCTGCAGTAGTGATATATATATATTTTTTATATCATTATTTATCATCCAGTCGCAGCAGACACAGTACGGTAGTTCACGGCTGTAGCTACCTCTGTGTCGGCACTCGGCAGTCCATCCATAATTGATTGTATACCACCTACCCGTGGTGTTTTTTTTTCTTTCTTCTTTATACATACTACATCTCATTATCATCCAGTCTATATTAGCAGCAGACACAGTACAGTACGGTAGTCCACGGCTGTAGCTACCTCTGTGTCGGCACTCGGCAGTCCATCCATAATTGTATACCACCTACCCGTGGTTTTTTTTTATTTTCTTCTTTATACATACTACATCTCATTATCATCCAGTCTATATTAGCAGCAGACACAGTACAGTACGGTAGTCCACGGCTGTAGCTACCTCTGTGTCGGCACTCGGCAGTCCATCCATAATTGTATACCACCTACCCGTGGTTTTTTTTTCTTCTTCTTTATACATACTACATCTTATTATCATCCAGTCTATATTAGCAGCAGACACAGTACAGTACGGTAGTCCACGGCTGTAGCTACCTCTGTGTCGGCACTCGGCAGTCCATCCATAATTGTATACCACCTACCCGTGGTTTTTTTTTCTTTCTTCTTTATACATACTACATCTCATTATCAACCAGTCTATATTAGCAGCAGACACAGTACAGTACGGTAGTCCACGGCTGTAGCTACCTCTGTGTCGGCACTCGGCAGTCCGTCCATAATTGTATACCACCTACCCGTGGTTTTTTTTTCTTTCTTCTTTATACATACTACATCTCATTATCATCCAGTCTATATTAGCAGCAGACACAGTACAGTACGGTAGTCCACGGCTGTAGCTACCTCTGTGTCGGCACTCGGCAGTCCGTCCATAATTGTATACCACCTACCCGTGGTTTTTTTTTCTTTCTTCTTTATACATACTACATCTCATTATCATCCAGTCTATATTAGCAGCAGACACAGTACAGTACGGTAGTCCACGGCTGTAGCTACCTCTGTGTCGGCACTCGGCAGTCCATCCATAATTGTATACCACCTACCCGTGGTTTTTTTTTCTTTCTTCTTTATACATACTACATCTCATTATCATCCAGTCTATATTAGCAGCAGACACAGTACAGTACGGTAGTCCACAGCTGTAGCTACCTCTGTGTCGGCACTCGGCAGTCCATCCATAATTGTATACCACCTACCTGTGGTTTTTTTTTCTTTCTTCTTTATACATACTACATCTCATTATCAACCAGTCTATATTAGCAGCAGACACAGTACAGTACGGTAGTCCACGGCTGTAGCTACCTCTGTCTCGGCACTCGGCAGTCCGTCCATAATTGTATACCACCTACCCGTGTTTTTTTTTTCTTTCTTCTTTATACATACTACATCTCATTATCATCCAGTCTATATTAGCAGCAGACACAGTACAGTACGGTAGTCCACGGCTGTAGCTACCTCTGTGTCGGCACTCGGCAGTCCATCCATAATTGTATACCACCTACCCGTGTTTTTTTTTTCTTTCTTCTTTATACATACTACATCTCATTATCAACCAGTCTATATTAGCAGCAGACACAGTACAGTACGGTAGTCCACGGCTGTAGCTACCTCTGTGTCGGCACTCGGCAGTCCGTCCATAATTGTATACCACCTACCCGTGGTTTTTCTTTCTTCTTTATACATACTACATCTCATTATCATCCAGTCTATATTAGCAGCAGACACAGTACAGTACGGTAGTCCACGGCTGTAGCTACCTCTGTTTCGGCACTCGGCAGTCCATCCATAATTGTATACCACCTACCCGTGGTTTTTTTTTTCTTCTTTATACATACTACATCTCATTATCATCCAGTCTATATTAGCAGCAGACACAGTACAGTACGGTAGTCCACGGCTGTAGCTACCTCTGTGTCGGCACTCGGCAGTCCATCCATAATTGTATACCACCTACCCGTGGTTTTTTTTTCTTTCTTCTTTATACATACTACATCTCATTATCAACCAGTCTATATTAGCAGCAGACACAGTACAGTACGGTAGTCCACGGCTGTAGCTACCTCTGTGTCGGCACTCGGCAGTCCGTCCATAATTGTATACCACCTACCCGTGGTTTTTTTTTCTTTCTTCTTTATACATACTACATCTCATTATCATCCAGTCTATATTAGCAGCAGACACAGTACAGTACGGTAGTCCACGGCTGTAGCTACCTCTGTGTCGGCACTCGGCAGTCCATCCATAATTGTATACCACCTACCCGTGGTTTTTTTTTCTTTCTTCTTTATACATACTACATCTCATTATCAACCAGTCTATATTAGCAGCAGACACAGTACAGTACGGTAGTCCACGGCTGAAGCTACCTCTGTGTCGGCACTCGGCAGTCCATCCATAATTGTATACTAGTATCCATCCATCTCCATTGTTTACCTGAGGTGCCTTTTAGTTGTGCCTATTAAAATATGGAGAACAAAAATGTTGAGGTTCCAAAATTAGGGAAAGATCAAGATCCACTTCCACCTCGTGCTGAAGCTGCTGCCACTAGTCATGGCCGAGACGATGAAATGCCAGCAACGTCGTCTGCCAAGGCCGATGCCCAATGTCATAGTACAGAGCATGTCAAATCCAAAACACCAAATATCAGTAAAAAAAGGACTCCAAAACCTAAAATAAAATTGTCGGAGAAGCGTAAACTTGCCAATATGCCATTTACCACACGGAGTGGCAAGGAACGGCTGAGGCCCTGGCCTATGTTCATGGCTAGTGGTTCAGCTTCACATGAGGATGGAAGCACTCAGCCTCTCGCTAGAAAACTGAAAAGACTCAAGCTGGCAAAAGCACCGCAAAGAACTGTGCGTTCTTCGAAATCCCAAATCCACAAGGAGAGTCCAATTGTGTCGGTTGCGATGCCTGACCTTCCCAACACTGGACGTGAAGAGCATGCGCCTTCCACCATTTGCACGCCCCCTGCAAGTGCTGGAAGGAGCACCCGCAGTCCAGTTCCTGATAGTCAGATTGAAGATGTCAGTGTTGAAGTACACCAGGATGAGGAGGATATGGGTGTTGCTGGCGCTGGGGAGGAAATTGACAAGGAGGATTCTGATGGTGAGGTGGTTTGTTTAAGTCAGGCACCCGGGGAGACACCTGTTGTCCGTGGGAGGAATATGGCCGTTGACATGCCTGGTGAAAATACAAAAAAAATCAGCTCTTCGGTGTGGAAGTATTTCACCAGAAATGCGGACAACATTTGTCAAGCCGTGTGTTCCCTTTGTCAAGCTGTAATAAGTAGGGGTAAGGACGTTAACCACCTCGGAACATCCTCCCTTATACGTCACCTGCAGTGCATTCATAATAAGTCAGTGACAAGTTCAAAAACTTTGGCCGACAGCGGAAGCAGTCCACTGACCAGTAAATCCCTTCCTCTTGTAACCAAGCTCACGCAAACCACCCCACCAACTCCCTCAGTGTCAATTTCCTCCTTCCCCAGGAATGCCAATAGTCCTGCAGGCCATGTCACTGGCAATTCTGATGAGTCCTCTCCTGCCTGGGATTCCTCCGATGCATCCTTGCGTGTAACGCCTACTGCTGCTGGCGCTGCTGTTGTTGCTGCTGGGAGTCGATGGTCATCCCAGAGGGGAAGTCGTAAGCCCACTTGTACTACTTCCAGTAAGCAATTGACTGTCCAACAGTCCTTTGCGAGGAAGATGAAATATCACAGCAGTCATCCTGCTGCAAAGCGGATAACTGAGGCCTTGACAACTATGTTGGTGTTAGACGTGCGTCCGGTATCCGCCGTTAGTTCACAGGGAACTAGACAATTTATTGAGGCAGTGTGCCCCCGTTACCAAATACCATCTAGGTTCCACTTCTCTAGGCAGGCGATACCGAGAATGTACACGGACGTCAGAAAAAGACTCACCAGTGTCCTAAAAAATGCAGTTGTACCCAATGTCCACTTAACCACGGACATGTGGACAAGTGGAGCAGGGCAGGGTCAGGACTATATGACTGTGACAGTCCACTGGGTAGATGTATGGACTCCCGCCGCAAGAACAGCAGCGGCGGCACCAGTAGCAGCATCTCGCAAACGCCAACTCTTTCCTAGGCAGGCTACGCTTTGTATCACCGCTTTCCAGAATACGCACACAGCTGAAAACCTCTTACGGCAACTGAGGAAGATCATCGCGGAATGGCTTACCCCAATTGGACTCTCCTGTGGATTTGTGGCATCGGACAACGCCAGCAATATTGTGTGTGCATTAAATATGGGCAAATTCCAGCACGTCCCATGTTTTGCACATACCTTGAATTTGGTGGTGCAGAATTTTTTAAAAAACGACAGGGGCGTGCAAGAGATGCTGTCGGTGGCCAGAAGAATTGCGGGACACTTTCGGCGTACAGGCACCACGTACAGAAGACTGGAGCACCACCAAAAACTACTGAACCTGCCCTGCCATCATCTGAAGCAAGAAGTGGTAACGAGGTGGAATTCAACCCTCTATATGCTTCAGAGGTTGGAGGAGCAGCAAAAGGCCATTCAAGCCTATACAATTGAGCACGATATAGGAGGTGGAATGCACCTGTCTCAAGTGCAGTGGAGAATGATTTCAACGTTGTGCAAGGTTCTGATGCCCTTTGAACTTGCCACACGTGAAGTCAGTTCAGACACTGCCAGCCTGAGTCAGGTCATTCCCCTCATCAGGCTTTTGCAGAAGAAGCTGGAGACATTGAAGGAGGAGCTAACACGGAGCGATTCCGCTAGGCATGTGGGACTTGTGGATGGAGCCCTTAATTCGCTTAACAAGGATTCACGGGTGGTCAATCTGTTGAAATCAGAGCACTACATTTTGGCCACCGTGCTCGATCCTAGATTTAAAACCTACCTTGGATCTCTCTTTCCGGCAGACACAAGTCTGCTGGGGTTGAAAGACCTGCTGGTGAGAAAATTGTCAAGTCAAGCGGAACGCGACCTGTCAACATCTCCTCCTTCACATTCTCCCGCAACTGGGGGTGCGAGGAAAAGGCTCAGAATTCCGAGCCCACCCGCTGGCGGTGATGCAGGGCAGTCTGGAGCGACTGCTGATGCTGACATCTGGTCCGGACTGAAGGACCTGACAACGATTACGGACATGTCGTCTACTGTCACTGCATATGATTCTCTCAACATTGAAAGAATGGTGGAGGATTATATGAGTGACCGCATCCAAGTAGGCACGTCACACAGTCCGTACTTATACTGGCAGGAAAAAGAGGCAATTTGGAGGCCCTTGCACAAACTGGCTTTATTCTACCTAAGTTGCCCTCCCACAAGTGTGTACTCCGAAAGAGTGTTTAGTGCCGCCGCTCACCTTGTCAGCAATCGGCGTACGAGGTTACATCCAGAAAATGTGGAGAAGATGATGTTCATTAAAATGAATTATAATCAATTCCTCCGCGGAGACATTGACCAGCAGCAATTGCCTCCACAAAGTACACAGGGAGCTGAGATGGTGGATTCCAGTGGGGACGAATTGATAATCTGTGAGGAGGGGGATGTACACGGTGATATATCGGAGGATGATGATGAGGTGGACATCTTGCCTCTGTAGAGCCAGTTTGTGCAAGGAGAGATTAATTGCTTCTTTTTTGGGGGGGGTCCAAACCAACCCGTCATATCAGTCACAGTCGTGTGGCAGACCCTGTCACTGAAATGATGGGTTGGTTAAAGTGTGCATGTCCTGTTTTGTTTATACAACATAAGGGTGGGTGGGAGGGCCCAAGGACAATTCCATCTTGCACCTCTTTTTTCTTTTATTTTTCTTTGCGTCATGTGCTGTTTGGGGAGGGTTTTTTGAAAGGGACATCCTGCGTGACACTGCAGTGCCACTCCTAGATGGGCCCGGTGTTTGTGTCGGCCACTAGGGTCGCTTATCTTACTCACACAGTCAGCTACCTCATTGCGCCTCTTTTTTTCTTTGCGTCATGTGCTGTTTGGGGAGGGTTTTTTGGAAGGGACATCCTGCGTGACACTGCAGTGCCACTCCTAGATGGGCCCGGTGTTTGTGTCGGCCACTAGGGTCGCTTATCTTACTCACACAGTCAGCTACCTCATTGCGCCTCTTTTTTTCTTTGCGTCATGTGCTGTTTGGGGAGGGTTTTTTGGAAGGGACATCCTGCGTGACACTGCAGTGCCACTCCTAGATGGGCCCGGTGTTTGTGTCGGCCACTAGGGTCGCTTATCTTACTCACACAGTCAGCTACCTCATTGCGCCTCTTTTTTTCTTTGCGTCATGTGCTGTTTGGGGAGGGTTTTTTGGAAGGGACATCCTGCGTGACACTGCAGTGCCACTCCTAGATGGGCCCGGTGTTTGTGTCGGCCACTAGGGTCGCTTATCTTACTCACACAGTCAGCTACCTCATTGCGCCTCTTTTTTTCTTTGCGTCATGTGCTGTTTGGGGAGGGTTTTTTGGAAGGGACATCCTGCGTGACACTGCAGTGCCACTCCTAGATGGGCCCGGTGTTTGTGTCGGCCACTAGGGTCGCTTATCTTACTCACACAGTCAGCTACCTCATTGCGCCTCTTTTTTTCTTTGCGTCATGTGCTGTTTGGGGAGGGTTTTTTGGAAGGGACATCCTGCGTGACACTGCAGTGCCACTCCTAGATGGGCCCGGTGTTTGTGTCGGCCACTAGGGTCGCTTATCTTACTCACACAGCGACCTCGGTGCAAATTTTAGGACTAAAAATAATATTGTGAGGTGTGAGGTATTCAGAATAGACTGAAAATGAGTGGAAATTATGGTTTTTGAGGTTAATAATACTTTGGGATCAAAATGACCCCCAAATTCTATGATTTAAGCTGTTTTTTAGGGTTTTTTGAAAAAAACACCCGAATCCAAAACACACCCGAATCCGACAAAAAAAATTCGGTGAAGTTTTGCCAAAACGCGGTCGAACCCAAAACACGGCCGCGGAACCGAACCCAAAACCAAAACACAAAACCCGAAAAATTTCCGGCGCTCATCTCTAATATTAACAGGTACCATCTCCTGGGGGAGACAGTAATGAGCAGCAGCCGAGAGATCACCTGATGCAACCAGCATCAGCCAGTTTTATTAAGCAGAAAAATCAAATAAAACATCAAGATAAACTCATTGCCTGTCCAACACTAACTAAACATAGAACATTCAACTGTCAACTACAAAAACATTAAACAAGTACAGTATAGCTCACTCGTACCAAGTAGCAAATTTTCTCTCACAGAGACTCTGCAGTCCATTTCCCCAGGCAGTGAGAAACTGGATGTCCAGCCTGCAAACCTTTTAACACATTCACACAGGTGAAAATGCTAATTAGCCTGATCTTATGATGGGCATACACTATACAATTATCTGTCAGATAATCTGCCAGATCTGGCTGGTTGGAATGAAAATCTGATATTGGATGAGAGCAAATGACAATTGGCCATTTGCTCCCCAAAAAATGGAAAATTAAAAAAAACTATAATTCATACAAACTGGTTAAATCCGTTATTTTAACCAAGTAGTCAGAACAACAGGTTTTGTCAATTTTCCAGTGTTTGGGAAAAAATGTTTGATTGTCATTTGCTTTCATCCATAACCAGAGTTTCTTTCCAATCAGCCAGTTCTGGCAGATTATCTGCCAGATAATTGTATAGTTTATGCCTAGTATTTGGCTAGATGCCCTCAAGACTTGGAATGGGTCTTATGAACCCTTAGCTGGTTTTTATCAAAACCTAAAAGCTCACACTGCTTAAAAGTGTCCAGAATGCTGAAACCTGGACACTTTTAAGCAATGTTTTTAAGAAACATCTATTCAAAAGGAGTGGTATAGATACAACAGTGCAGAATTATCATTTATTTTTTGTTCCAATCTCATTACAGAACACATGTAATTCCAAATATATCAAATGGATGCCCGGCTCCATTGTCAGGACTAAAGGTTGGTAGGAAATGTTTGATATTGGATTATGGCAGAAAATAGAACTTGCTGCAATAAAGTTGAATAAACCTTCATAGAAAAATGTGGCAAGTGTTGTAAATGTCAGATTTTTAGATTACCAACTATTGCGACCAATGAATTGTAACATTTTATGATGAATAGGTATTTAAAAAGGAAAGTAACTAAATAGGTGTAATAATTTGTGGAACATGTGACATTACAGTATATTATTATTTAGCTTTTACATACAGGGATTAATTCATAGTTTAATGCAAGTTAATTTTGAGGTCAGACCTTGAATTTTCCATCCATACACAACTACTGTATGAAAAACTGTGGCCGATTCAGATTCATATGCATCTTAGCAGCATATTCATCAACGGCTGAATAGGTTTAACAGGGCGGCAACTGAGCGTTCGAACTTTAGCAAAGTTAATGAGAGTATGTGAGTTGTGTGTACCTCGAGATCCTTTTGAATTGAAATGGATCTCTTGCACAATGTACATATAGGGCTGGTGTAAATGCACATTGATTATAGCTACTTTCACAAATGTAAGAATGTAGGCAGTGCGGTCGCAAAGACGCAAACCACCATAAGTTGCAGCAAAGTTAATTGAACTGAAGAGCTCAGTGACTTTCCAGATGGCATTGTCATAAGATGTCACTTTTGGAACACGTACATTTGTCCCTTTTCTGTTCTCCCATGTCAACAGTAAGTGCTGTTATTGTGAAATGAAAATGTCACACACCGGAGTCCAGGATCCCTCCAGCCCTCCATGTACATGCTGGCCGCACCACCAAAGTGTTTAGGCACTTTTCTGTTATTGGGGCTTGCGGTCTCCTCGCAGAGGTTCCTGCCATTTAGAACCATGGGCGCACAAGCCTATCAGAGCCTAGAGCACCCTAATTAAACCAGGAAGTGCTGAGAACACATTGCCAATACAACATCTCCCTCAGAGGAAGTTTTGCTTCAGTGCATTCTTCCTTAGTGTGTTGCACCAAACTGTCCTCACTATTTTGGATCAAAGGTAGACTAGATATCCTAATTGGCACTACCTACTTAATAAAATTATTCTGATTAAAATGTGGTGCAGTGTGTTGTTTGTCTTGTGATTAACAAATTATTTTTATCTGATTAGACAAATCAAATATAATAAAAAATAAAAAGAGAAAGTGATGGTATACGTCCCTTCACATAAGACGTGTCTCTGCATGTAATAGGGGTCTTTGTTGGCTCCCTCTGTTTCTTCCTCTTTTTTGTGGTCCTCCGAGATAGGGATGTTGCATATAGAAGGTAAGACAAAAAAATTCTCCTTGTGTGTATAGTTTTAACACATTTTATAATTATGCTTTATAGTGTGCACCATAAAGTACAAGTAATCGTAAAATAAAAAAAACACAGATAAAAGTTTTTCCTTTTAAAAACAATATGTGAAAGCACACTGGCACAAAGGGTAAGTCCAGACTGATAATAGACGTGAAATCCGAGTAAAACCGAGTAAAACCGAATCCACTCATCTCTAGTTGGATGCAATGTATTATATTTGTGAATGAGTTTTATCTCACTTTTAGCTAACAATGTCGATATCCCTTTTTGGTCTGTTGTTGCATTCCACCTTTTTTATCCCTACAAATCTAATTATGTTCTTCGGATCGCAATTGTGTTTTTTCTTGAAGTGATTTGATAGGGCATGTGTTTCCGAACCCTTCTTGATGTTTCTTAAATGTTCACTGATCCAGATCTTTAATGGTCTCGATGTTCATCCTATGTAGAATAGGTGACCGGAACATTCGATTGCATATATGACGTTTTTAACATTACAAGTGATGACTCTTCTATCTTGTGTTGTTCACCATTAATTGAGAGGATTTCCAATTTTTTTCCCACTATCCGTTTTTATCTCTTTGCACCCAATAAAAGATCCACAGTGATGAAACCCTTTGCTGTTAATACTTCCTTCTTTCTTTTTTGGTGGAAGGTCACTTCTTACGAGATGATTTCTTAAATTTGGTGGGGTTTTTTTATAAATAAAGGTTTTGATGGTAATACTTCTTTGAGTGTGGGGTCTTTCTGTAAGATTCCCCAATGTCTCCTGAAGGATTGTTCTATCTTTTTATGCTGGATGTTAAAAGTGGTCACAAAGGCGAATTCAAAAGGATTTGTTTCATTTGCATTGGTGGTCTTTTCTCTGAGTAGATCACTTCTCTCTAAGTTTTCAACTTCTTCTCTTGTTTTTCTGATGCTCGAGGTCTCATACCCACATTTCTGGAACTTCTCTTCCATTTGGTCTGCTTGTTTCTGGAAATCCCCTATATCAGAAAAGTTCCTTCTTATTCTTTTGAACTGGCTATTAGGGATACAATTTAACCAGTTATTGTGGTGACAACTGATTTTCTCAATGTAAGTTTGAGAATCTGTTGGTAATGTATAAGTTCTTGAGCCATAGCACCACATAGACACAACATCGGTCGACAAATTTTCTACCTTCGTGGATATCCACAGGATATCCACTCCTTCAGGAGACATTGGGGAATCTTACAGAAAGACCCCACACTCAATGAAGTATTACCATCAAAACTCACCTTTATTTATAAAAAAGCACCAAATGTAAGAAATCGTCTCGTAAGAAGTGACCTTCCACCAAAAAAGAAAGAAGGAAGTATAAACAGCAAAGGGTTTTATCACTGTGGATCTTGTATGGAGTGCAAAGAGATAAAAACGGTGGAAAAAAATTGGAGAAAAAGAAAGTGGAAATCCTCTCAATTAATGGTGAACAACAAAAGATAGAAGAGTTCATCACTTGTAATGTTAAAAACATCATATATGCGATCGAATGTTCCTGTCACCTATTCTACATAGGATGAACATCGAGACCATTAAAGATCTGGATCAGTGAACATTTAAGAAACATCAAGAAGGGTTCGGAAACACATGCCCTATCAAATCACTTCAAGAACAAACACAATTGCGATGCAAAGAACATAATTAGATTTGTAGGGATTAAAAAGGTGGAATGCAACAACAAACAAAAAGGGATATTGACACTGTTAGCTAAAAGTGAGATGAAACTCATCCACAAATATAATACATTGCAACCCACAGGATTAAATCTTGATTTTGAACTAAAGTGGTTCCTTGATCTCCATGGGTGAATTGTGGGTATCTAGTCCTGGTTCCGCTGTCCCAATGATGTCATATCCTGTGTCGTTCTTTTGTTGTTTTGTTTGTTGCTAGGCAACCCCAGGGGTCCTGGTGGGTCTTGTGCAGTGTATACTGGTAGACGCATGTTTTCTAGTTCTTTTCCTTGTTATAATAAAACAAATGGTCCTACAATAGAGGAGAATGTGTGTTTTACTCTTCCTATTTCCTACTGCTTGTGTTAGTATGTTATAAACAAATAATTTGATTTTAAATGTCTATCGTATTTTGGCTATGGTTCAATTAAATAACCCAAATAATAAATCTTTTATATTATTGGGTGAATTTTAACCGTAACATATCTATAGCTATAAGAAATAACTGAAGCACTAAATGGTTCCTAATATTCCATTTAAAGTGATGCTTGGCTAAATAGCTTTAGATTTTGTAGTTTCATAACACCTGACTGAGAGTTGGCGACAGCTCTCAGGAACCCTTTTACGATTACTTGTACTTTATGGTGCACACTATAAAGCATAATTATTAAATGTGTTAAAACTATACACAAGGATCATTTTTTTTGTCTTACCTTCTATATGGAACATCCCTATCTCGTAGGACCACAAAAAGGAGGAAGACACAGAGGGAGCCAATAAAGACCCCCCTTACACGCAGAGACACATCTTACGTGAAGGGACGTATACAGTAACATCACTTTCTCTTTTTATTTTTTAATATATTTGATTTGTCTAAACAGATAAAAATCATTTGATAATCACAAGACAAACAACACACTGCACCACATTTTAATCAGAACCATTTTATTAAGTAGCTAGCGCCAATTAGGATATCTAGTATACCTTTGATCCAATGTTTAATGTAAGGGAGTGAGGAAAACACTACCATTTTACTAGAAGTGCTACGGCTGCCCATTACCTGCGCACCAAAAGACACAAGATTATCTAAAAATCCACTGTCCTGAGTATTTGCTACACAGCATTCTACCTCAGAGTGTTCTAGCAAGACTGTCTCAGTACTTTTTACCAAGCATTCTGCCTTAGTGTTTTCTAGCAAGCCTGTTTCAGTCTTTGTTACACAGCATTCTGCCTTAGTGTGTTCCAGTAAGCCTGCTTCAGTATTTGCTTCAAACTTTTCACTTTGGTTATCAAGCAAATCTGCTCCAGTACATACTGTACATACAGTATGAAACAGCAGTCTGCTCAGGAGTGAATCTAGGCACGGGCAAGCAGGGCAGACGCCCAGGGTGCTGCGGCCTGAAGCCGCAGTCACCCGAAGGCGCCCGCCGCTCACCCGCACCCCGACTGCAGCAGGCGCCATGGGTTGTGTGGGCGCCTGCTTCAGCTGGAGACGCTACAGCCGGCTCCATTGTCAGACAGACGTTAGAGGTCATAATTGACCTCTAGTGTCTGTGAGGCGCTGCTATGCGAGAGACATCATGACGTCTCTCCCATAGATCCGAGGAGCAGGTAGCCAGAGACGCAGGGCTGCAGTGGTCAGGAAGCAGGAGTGGGGCTAGTATTTATTTTTTTATGCGTTTGTAAGCGGCACTACTAGGGGACATAACTACGGGGGCACAACTACAGGGAGCACAACTACAGGGGGCACAACTACGGGGTGCATAACTACGGCGGCATAACTACAGGGGGCATAACTACTGGGGGCACAGCTACAGGGGCACAACTACAGGGAGCACAACTACAGGGGGCACAACTACGGGGGGCATAACTACGGCGGCATAACTACAGGGGGCATAACTACTGGGGGCACAGCTACAGGGGCACAACTATTGGGATCACAACTACAGGGGGCACATCTACAGGGGGCACAACTACAGGGGGCACAACTGTGGCCACACCCCTTCCCTATGAAACAATGCCCCTATTTTTTTGACTCACACCTTAGGCGCGCACTAACCCTGTTTTACCTGTCAGGGGGGGAGAGGCGCCAAAGGAAATTTTTGCCCTGGGCTCCACAAGGTCTAGAACCGGACCCTGAGTCTGCTCTATCAGTGTTTCAGCACCCAGTTCCAGGGTTCCCTGCAGTCTGCTTCAGTTGTGTTTCTGGCACCCAGTTCCAGTGTTTCCTGCAGCTTGCTTCAGCTGTGCTCATGGCACCCAGTTCCAGTATGATTGCAGCGTGCGCCAAGATACTCTACATACTGTTACATCCACAGACAATCCTGCTAGCCAGCACCTATTCTCAATATCTGTAATGCCCATCCTGCAGCATCAGGCTTCTGCTTCTAGTGCCCTGACAAAATACCATATAGGATCAGAGTGTTGAAGTGCATTAAACTCATCAGTCCTCAGTTGCAGCACTCAATACTGAATTCCAAACTACCTCCGGAAGCTATGTCAGTAGAAGAATTCTTTGCAGGGAGCTTAATTTATTGGGTTTCCAATGTCAGCAGAAGAACTATTTGTTGGGAGCTTCATTGATTAGATTTCCATAGCTGAGCAGCCAAACACAACCCTCAGATCACCATGCATAAAACGTCAATGTCAACTTGAGTCGTGTAAGGCACAACACCATTAGACTGTGGAACAGTGTAAACATATTCTCTAGGAAATCACTCTTCACTTGCAGTCTGCCAAACAAAGCTGTGTTTTGCGGATGTCAGGACAAAGCTTCCTGCCCGAATGCATGCAGCCAACTGTAAAGTTTGGTGGAGAAGGAATAATGGTGTGGGGGTGTTTTCATGCTTTGGCCTGAGCCCTTTAGTCCCAGTGTAGATAAATCTTAATAGTACAGCATACATTGTCATTCTAGCTTCCAACTTTGTGGCAACAGTTGAGTTTGATGTGGAAGAACTTGACAAGCATGCATAGAGCCCTAAGCTCAACCACATCAAACACCTTTCAGAAGAACTGGAATACTTGCTGTGTGCCAGTCATTATTCCCCAACATCGGCACCTGACCTCACTAATGCTCTTGTTGCTCAATGGGTGCAAATCCCTGCAGGCATGTTCCAAAATCTAGTGGGAAGAATTCTCAAAAGTTTGTTAGTGCAGCAAAAATGTAGACCATGTCCATATTAAAACTATGTTTTGGAATGGGATGTTCAATAAGCAAATATTAGTGCACACTTGTCCACTCTCCCAGAAGGTCCGGGAGAGTGCCTGAATTTTGGAGGTCTCCTCACCTACCGATGGAGTTGGCCAGTGTCCCGGTTTCAATGCAAGTCATATAGCCCTACCCCCAGTAGTAAAATACTTCAAACACTGGGGGGAAGGGGGGGCGAGTCTTGATGCCATGTAGCCCCACCCCCACTGTAAATGCTGAAAATTGCAGCGTAAAGCAGCCGGCACCACGGCCACAATGATGAGGCTGCGGCTCCACGCTTCCCGGCCATCTGTGAAGTTTTATCCCAACTGGTAATATCCCGGGGTGGCCACTAAGGATGTTTGCACGTGTGTATAAGTGTGATGTTTTGGGTATAAGACTTTTGGCTGTGTAGTTAATATTGCTGAATATTAAAAAGAAAAAGAAAATACTCTGATATAGAAGTGACTTGCATTTTACCCGTGATTTCCCTTTAAGGGAATATAAATCTTGGCTATCATAGGGCAGATTTTTCCATTAATGCAAGCACTCACACGGACTCCTGAGGAAAATGTACAATGGCAAACTGTCTTAATAGCATTGTGACTTTTAAATAATATCATTTTTGTACATCTCAGACTTTCAATAGACTATAATGTAATAATTTGCAGTGGCAGCGCTGCCTTGAATGCTTTCTGGCACTGATTTTCTTGCATTAGATAAACCTGTTTTGTTGGATAATGTGCACTACTGGGATGCTTATAGCCCTAGTTTAGTTGATCAGTACTTCCAAACAGTAGATGTTTCCTTGTCTAAAACTAAACAAGTGACCTGATCTCTGAATAGAGAATTCCATACAAAAGAAAGACAAAGAGAAAATTCACATGAGTAATGTTCAGTGATGTGAATTACCTTTTATAAAGGGGAAGTTTAGTTCTTGATATGTGCAAAGATTCCACAGAGGTCGCTAATTTCCTGCCCCTATCCACACACCCACATCATTGCTAATAAGTGTAATTTTGTACTTTTCTTGCTAGAACTTATTTTCCTCTACATCCCACTCCCATGTATTCAGCCTTGCTTGGCCTGTAAGATTCCTGCTTTACACTACTCTTCATACCTACAAGAATGCTTTTATAGCTAATATATACGGCCTTTTCAGCTCACCAGAGATAAGCTTTTCAAAGCCTCAGCGAAAGGCTGGTGGGGCGGGAGAGAGTGCACTCTAATCTTCAGAGAATGCACTTAGCAGCATTAAGGGGGTCTTTTTATATCTTGCAGGATGCAGCGTATGGCCCTTGCCCTGGACCATATACTTGATTGATTGGAAAATACATGCACAGCATCCTCTATTCCTATACAGTGTATCCATCATAGAAATATACCTTCATTTTGTGAGAATAGTTATTAACATGGTTCTGTTAGAATGGATATGCAGCTGACAGATAATGGGTTAATTTAGAAAATGAATAAAAGCTGGCTTCTATGTGTTGTTTTTCCCTTACCTTGTCACATAATGGAGGTTAGCACCCATGTGTCCCCCACACATTCCCTCCTCTCACTCAACATCTGTTACAATGGTTTTACAGGCTCTCCATCCTTAAGCTCTAATTAATGAATCTCTGATTAGAATGAAAAGTGGCAGCATCTGCAATGCACTGTCCCTTGCATCTAGACTCTCACCCCCACCCCATCCTTCCCCTAGGGATCCTGGGAACCTACGGGGACCCATTCTAGCTCCAGGCATCAGTTTGTGTCAGACAGTGCCATGCTGCACCTGTGGCCTGTACTGTGGGAGGCGGCATGAGAAAAGGAAATTAGCCAAAGGGGGTGTGAGATGATGCTGACAAATTACTGTGCACGCTGTCATCAGGAACACATTTGAGTATTGTTGCAATTACCTTAAGAAACTCATCCTGGACTTTGTAAAACAGACACTGTAATGGTGCATACACCAAAAAGGATTGTGTACTGTGTCCTGCACACAGTCACTGGGCTAAAATAAATGGCATCACTGAAATCGCTATTAATGAAACCTAAAGCCTTTACAGTCCTAATGAAGCCATACTGCTCTCATCCCTCTCCTTTTCCTGACACTAAGTTGTGAACAGAACTGTCTCGAAAATGTAATAGTAGCACAGTTCAGCTGTCTGCTGGAGGACTGTGTGACACACTGTTAGGATGTCTTATCTGCCTCCTGTTCTTCGCACATCTCTCATTTTCCTCATCTGGGATCAAATGGGTCTTAATTATGAGTAAGGCTGATCAAGCTCCTCCCCAGTAATCATAGAAGAGGATAAGAGGCAACAAGTCGGTCAGGAAGGGAAAGGGACATTTTTCAGACAGAAGGAGGACGTCAGATGAATTCTAAAGCAGCTGCTTATGTATGGCAAACACACATATTGTAGCATTGTTCAATAGCAGCAATAAAGACAAGGACAGGTCCTGAGTTACCTACAGATGTCTGTAGACATTGGTAAAAACATGTTGCATTTTTTTTATATATAAGGAGACATAGGTACTGTGACTTTGTATGTGTAAAAGTGTAACTATCATAGTCTGATCAAGCTGCTCCAGGGTTGTGCTCTGTGTTGCCATAAATAGTATCAATTTACAGAGTCATCACAAGGGGGGTGCGGACCAAACCCTGGTGTCACCCTTCCTGAATGTGACAACAAAATGTTGGCTCCTCCACAGTGACAGGGAGCTGGGAGCAGCGTCCAGCATCTGTCACTGAAGAGGAGCCGGCAGTCCAGCTAGAGCCTCTGGAAGCAGCTCAGCATCTCCTCTGGAAATGCTGGACAAGGCCCGGAGTGATATAATGGGGCTCCCAGTGAGGCCATGCCCCTGGATTATATGGGGTACCCATTAGGCCATGCCACCTTCCCACTAGGCTACGCAGCCTTTTCAGGGGGGCATGTTTACCGTACTGGGTGTCACCAGCCCCGGTGTAGCTTCTTGCCGTACCAAATTCAAATAGTGTCATACACTGAGGCAGTGACGTGCGGTGGCTGACGCTGAGCCTTTCCAGTCATACTAACGTTTGCGCCACAGTTTTTTGACTGTATAAAGTATATGTAAAATAAAAATAATATTTTATAAATATCTTCTTTGTATTATTCTAATCATTTTTATAGTCAAAACTCGAGTAAAAAGTCTATGGTAGATGAGGCAGTGCTTCCCCTGCCTACCTTTTCTGCACTTCTCTGATCAAAACTCACCAAATTTCCAGGAGTTTATACCTCTGCACCTTTCCATAATGTCCACATGAACCCTTCGACTCATATATTGTGTGGAAATCTTGTTCTGGTACTAGCCAGTGCCTCCTGAGCCACATACCTAACCGCACGTCCCTACTCTGAGGTAACGGTTCCAGTCTGAAAACTAAGCATATTTTAAGAGTATATCACACATTTTGTATGCAGGGGACCAGGAACTGCATTTGACAACTGTTTATATAGGAAATTAAAATTAATCAAGAACAATGTAATTACAATAGGATTAGAAGGACTCTGTAAGTAGGCTTCACATAATTTCCCTTTAATCTGGGATACTTATGATTTACATTATGGTTCAGTAGTGACCATTTACGCATTATGCCATAGTTGTACCCTTTTTGGCATGTGGCATCAGAGCAGTCAGGCGTGTTCTCAGCACCCAGCTCAGGCCTCTTCTCAGCAGAAGGGACACAGCTGCCATGTTCTCTCCTCCATGTGACCTGGGCTGGCTGACGTCAGGGCCAGGGTGAGATGTGGGACCCAGTTCAGAAGAGGGGCAAAAAGGAGGAGCTGGGGGTGATGAGGAGAGGTGATCACTTACTCCTCCCTCTTTGTTAATGCCGTAGCCCCATCTCTCTTCCCTTCTGCTCGAGCCCGCCTCCCCTGGCTCTGTTCCACATCTCAAAGTGTCAGTCAGATGGCTGATCTCCTGTGCCCTGGCCAGAGCAGTCTCCTGGAGCATGATCTCCACTGGCTCCACCCTTGCTCTGCCCATACTGGCAATATATAATGCAGCAGAACATTAACATAATTAGTGTGTGTAAATATGCAGATGGATAACTCATGATCTATACAGTCCTGGGTTAGGTATACTTATGGGCAATGATAACAGTAGCAGAGAGACAGGGAATAGCATAGTACTTCAGTTCCAACTTTTTTTCCAAAAATATGATGCACAGTGTTAGACAGCAGGGTAATTAGACAAAACTGTGTTCAATAATAACAGAAAAAGTCAGTACATAGGAGATTCTCTCAGAATATGTGAATAGCCAGAAAAAGTCAGAATTCACAGTAAGAATTGGTCCACAGCACTATAATAGCAAGTCAAAGAACACTCTAGCAATCACCTAGCACCAAATGTTAAGCCTGATACGGTATTTTGTTGCTTTTAGGCCCAGGCAGGAATTGATATAAACATGTGCAGAACTGATTCAGAGTTGCCAAAACATCACACAAGTATGCTTAATATTTAGTCTGTGGCAAATATTCTTAAAAATCTCAGAAGGGTACCATTTTGCCAGCTTAGGATAATGGCACATACAGTATGATAAGGCAAAGAAAGTCTTCGGCTCTGTGGTGAGCAGTGTTTATATTAGACTGTATGGGGGTCATTCCGAGTTGTTCGCTCGCAAGCTGCTTTTAGCAGCTTTGCACACGCTAAGCTGCCGCCTACTGGGAGTGAATCTTAGCTTATCAAAATTGCGAACGAAAGATTCGCAATATTGCGAAAAGACTTCTCTGTGCAGTTTCTGAGTAGCTTGAGACTTACTCTGCCAGTGCGATCAGTTCAGTGCTTGTCGTTCCTGGTTTGACGTCACAAACACACCCAGCGTTCGCCCAGACACTCCCCCGTTTCTCCAGCCACTCCCGCGTTTTTCCCAGAAACTGTAGCGTTTTTTCACACACTCCCATAAAACGGCCAGTTTCCGCCCAGAAACACCCACTTCCTGTCAATCACATTACGATCACTAGAACGAAGAAAAAAACCTCGTAATGCCGTGAGTAAAATTCCTAACTGCATAGCAAATTTACTTGGCGCAGTCACACTGCGGACATTGCGCATGCGCATTAGCGACTAATCGCTCCGTTGCGAGAAAAAAATAACGAGCGAACAACTCGGAATGACCCCCTATATCAGCAGCCACTAAGAAAAGGGAATTGCTAATCCCCAAAAAACAAAATAAAAAGATATTAAATCCAAGTGGTGATGTGATTCACCTTGTATTAAACCCTTGGGAGGTTCATGTACATTGTGCTTCTCTTTATAATAAATGTTTTACATTTATATGTATTGTCAAGCGCACATACAGTATGAGTTTGGAATGGGCAGTGCCCAGCCATAGATTGGAGCAAACATCCTTACAGGATTACTTCTTCCCTTCACATTCTGCACACAGCTGTCCTTATTCTAGTTGCTGGGTGCTGGGATTACTACCCACATCATTGTCCTCTTCCTATTACTAAATAATATTGTTGCTGAAACTACTGCATACATTACTGTATTCTTCCTACTAGTTCTAATACTCTCTAAAGAGAAAGAGGGAGAATCCTAATCTTCATTTCGCTCATTATAAAACATTGTTATTCTTCATTATAGTCTTCCTCTTCATAGTTGTTATAAATGTTTGCATACCATATGTTGATGTCTTATCTTTTTTTATATTTCAGAGAATGGGCTTACACAAAGAGCTTTACTCTACCAGTTCTGAAGTTCCAGGTGATTCATGTCTCAATGCAGGGATTTTAGTTAGTTCAGAGTGTATGTTTGTAGCTCTAAATGTGACTGCTACCCTCAATAAAACCATGGTGATTTGTGAGTGGCTAATACAAAGAGTGAGACATTTAATATAGAGGAGCTGATGAGTAGCACACTAGCCATAATCACTAGAATTGCCCCAGCCTCATGTCTGGTACGGGTTGGGTCTGGGAGACCAGCAGCATACCAACCCCTGGGATCCAGGCAGCAAAATGCTGGCCGGGGAAGAGTGCAACAAAGCCCCTTGAGGGCACACTGCACTCGCCATGCAGCGGGCTCGGTGGCACACTGCACTTGCCACAGGTTCTATTCTTACTCTATGGGTGTCGTAGATACCCACAACTGGGAATAGTCCCTGTGGGTCAGCATTATGCCTGCCGGTATTTAGATTGCTCGGGATACCGGCGTCGGCATGGTGACCGCCAGGATCCTGACCGCATGTCGTCTGGTACAATAGATCTGACATCAGACAGGTCTCTGGTTAGTGTCGCTGGCAATTTGTCTATACACCCACCATAAGCCATCAGAATACTTTGTCTACGTATGTGCAAATGCCAGTTGCAGAAAAGTTACACCCACTCAGCCGCAAGTCTGTGAACTCAAATGATCCATTCTCAAAAATTCTCTTTTAACAGTTATTTACTACATTTATGTCATTGAAAGCGCTAGCAATTCTGATTCCTTTATTGCATCAGGCAGGGCTTTTGAGATAAGGTGAGACCGTCTAACCTAACTGTAAACTTTAACACCCCTTCACATATTTGGCTACTGTACATAATAAAATTATGTTTGTATAAAAAAAAATATTCAGCGATTATTAAAATTTGTTTACTACAAAATTGGATGGGGAAGAAACTCTGCCCTAACAATGAATAAAATAAAATAGTACAAGTTATAAGCCAGTTTTTCCTGAGTAGCCAGTAGTAGGCATGAGGTGCGTGGTGCACCTTCTGAGTACTATGTATAGAAAATGTAGTAATACGTTTTTAGGACTGCTGTGGATTTCACCATGCCTGTCTGAGCAGTGGTGGCCTTAAAAGAACACTGTAATCAAGGGTGTGTAATTGAAATGATTACTCTGCGGTTTTGTGGCATATAGCACCTCAGTGGTTGCAGAAGAACTAAAATGGCACTACTGCTGAGAACCATGGGAAATGGCAATACTGTGCTGTTGATAAGAGCAGGTCGTAAAAGCATAGTACTCATTCATATTATACTAGCATTTGAACTAAATGTTGCCATATTTTTGACAAGTCACTGATTTTGGGCCTGATTCAGAGATATACGTAAACCCGATGGTTTACATACATCTCAGATGTTGGGGAGGCTGCACATGCCAACGACCGTTCTGCGTATAAGCATCCCACCGCCCGCTTACCAAGTAAAATGGACAGACCAGGTGGCCGATGATGCGATTGTGCAGCCACCCCCCCACCCAAAGTCTCTTGTGTTGCATCACACCCCCTATGCAAAGCCATGCCTTCCATCGCCCACCGCTGTATCACCCTGGCTGTCCTTAGATAGTCGGTGTCAGGAATCGACTTACCAGGCTGACATCCGTCCGCCGCTGCGGACTCCGTCCTGGCTCCCTGCGGTCACCTGTCACCTATGCCCCTGCCATGGGACATCATCAAGGGCCTGGGAACACTCCTGAGACAGCGGGCATGTAGCGCGCCGCGTCCCTGCTAGGCCGCAGCGTGGGCGCCGCCATGACAGTCTGTAAACAGCCAGTATACTGCGGCCAATCCGGTGCTTGGCCGCACCCACTTTCCTTCACTCATCCAATCCCTGTGCACCATGGGGTACATAAGAGACTGCAGGATCAGTCTGCAGGCATCCTGGACTTTGTGTCTCTCCAGCGACCCATGTGAAAGGATCTGTTCCTGTTCCTCCTGTGTTCCTGGTTCTCTGCTTAAGAACTTGTACTCCTGGATACTCAGCACAGCTCCGTGGAACTTCAAGGCCCAGCAATACCTGCAACCTGCAAATAAGGCTTCACACTCATCACCACCTTGTGTGCTTCAGCCTGCAGTTGAAGACTGACTCCAGGTGTGTTTCATTCCTCCACCTGTGATACAGCTTGCTGCTGCCAGTGCCTCATCACCTGCACTGTGAAGTCAGACTCCTGCCTCTGCTCAGGTTTGCCATTTCTACACCTTGCTGCCTAAGTTTCCTGTTTTAAAACCTGCACTGGTTTCCAAACCAGAACCATTTCACAAGCACTTGTTCTTCTGTTTATATATATTACCGGATATTATTTTCTCAAGTCATCTGTCATCCATTGCCATAGACTTTCAGTTATCATGCTGAGTGATTGACTTTATTCATCTGTTATTATTGTTTCTGCTACCATTCTGTATAATATCATCTGCCAAATAAATACCATTGCGCTCATGCGCAGGAACGTTATCCAGCCTCCTCGTTTTCTCCCATCTACCTCCACTGACCCACTAGCGCCCCCTCCGGGGACACAGCCCAAACACAATCTGACAGTAAGTCCAGGATCGATGGACTCGGATGGTGGACGGAGTGTGGGGTCAGAGGCCTTGCAAAATCTGGTCTCCCGTCTGGATGGTCAAGAGGTTGCGCAGCAGCAGATGCTTCAATTCCTGCAAGGGATGTCCTCCCGATTAGATACACTACAGCAATCCCTGCCTAGTGTACTCTCTCCTACTGTTCCTGTTACTCCAGCACCTGCCAGTGCTGTGAGTTCTTCTATGCCGGCTGCATCAGCTCCAGTGTCACGTCTGCATCTGCCCGTGCCGAGCAAGTATGATGGCAGTCCTAAGTTATGTCGCGGGTTTCTCAATCAATGTGAAATACAGTTTGAGTTATTGCCACATAATTTCCCCACGCCAAGATCCAAGGTTGCCTACATCATCTCCTTACTCTCTGGATCTGCTCTGAGTTGGGTGTCTCCTCTGTGGGAACGTGCTGACCCTCTGATTAACAACTACACAGACTTCGTGTCAACCTTCAGACGGATCTTTGACGAGCCTGGTCGTGCGACATCAGCTTCGGCAGACCTGATCCAACTTCGTCAAGGTACCCGAAGCATGGGACAATATGTCATCCAGTTCCAGACGTTGGCTGCAGAGGTTCAGTGGAACAACCAAGCTCTGGTAGCAGCTTTCTGGCACGGACTCTCGGATCGGATCAAGGATGAACTGGCGACCCGTGACATTCCTGTTCAACTGTCTGATTTGATCTCCCTGTGCATTAAGTTGGATTCTCGCATCCGCGAACGCAATAATGAACGCGCTCGGAGTGAGCCACGCAGATCAAGGTTCATACCTTCTGTACAGTTCCAGTCTCCCTCTTCTGACGAGCCTATGCAGATAAATAGGTCCCGCCTAACTCCTGAAGAGCGGGCAAGAAGAATACGTGAGAGACTCTGCCTATACTGTGCTGCTGCGGGCCATCAGATTAACTCCTGCACGGTGCGTTCGGGAAACGCCAGATCCTGACTTGTAAGGGAGGAGTCAAGTTAGGATCTTTCAGTCAAGCTCCTTCTCAACAAGACCTCATCCTTCCAGTGATGCTAGAGACTCCAGTTGGGCTCCAGTCTGCGTCAGCATTAGTGGACTGCGGTGCTGCAGGAAACTTTATCACCCAAGCTGCGGTAAATAAATTTTGCCTATCTACCTGTGAACTTTCTTGTCCAGTTTACATTACTGCTGTGGATGGTAGTCGAATCTCCAAGGGGAACATTTCTCATCAAACTGTTCCAGTGGTTCTGGGAGTTGGATTTCTCCATTCTGAACTGATCAAGTTCCTGGTCATCCCTCAAGCCACCCAGGAGATTGTCTTGGGCATGCCCTGGCTCCAGCTACATAATCCACAGTTTGACTGGTCAACGTTGCAGCTTACCTCATGGGGTTCACATTGTCATCAATCCTGCTTAGCCCAAGTGTGTCCCATTAAGTCTACCGAAGTAAAGACACAGTCAAGTCTCCCAGCAGCTTATCAAGACTTCTCAGACGTCTTCTGTGAAAAGGCTGCTGATATCCTGCCGCCCCATAGGGAATGGGATTGTCCCATCGATCTCCTTCCTGGCAAGAAGCCACCTAGGGGGCGCACCTACCCGTTGTCTGTTCCTGAAACTGAGGCGATGAGTAATTACATCAGAGAGAATCTTCAGAAGGGATTCATCCGTCCGTCATCATCTCCCGCTGGTGCAGGTTTCTTCTTTGTTAAAAAGAAGGATGGAGGACTGCGTCCATGCATTGACTATCGGGGTCTCAATGACATTACTATCAAGAATAGTTATCCATTACCACTCATTACCGAATTATTTGACAGAGTTAAAGGAGCCCGCATCTTCACCAAGTTAGATCTCCGCGGTGCCTATAATCTCATCAGAATCCGGAGTGGTGACGAGTGGAAGACAGCTTTCAACACTCGAGATGGCCATTATGAATACCTGGTAATGCCATTTGGGTTGAGTAATGCTCCAGCAGTGTTCCAACACTTTGTGAACGAAATCTTTCGTGATGTCCTGTATAAGTACCTCGTTGTTTACTTAGATGATATCCTTATCTTCTCCCAAGACCTTCCATCTCATCGTCTACAAGTTTGTGAAGTTCTCCGACGTCTTCGTGAGAACCGGCTCTACGGGAAACTATCTAAATGCACCTTTGAAGTTCCCTCTATACCCTTCCTGGGTTATATAATTTCCGGATCGGATCTTCAGATGGACCCGACAAAATTGGAAGCTATTGCCAATTGGTCCATTCCAAACTCTCTCAAGTCTATCCAGCGATTCCTGGGTTTCGCCAACTACTATAGAAAATTTATTCGAGGATTCTCCACTCTCATCGCTCCTATTACCAACCTGACTCGGAAAGGGGCAGACCATTCCAACTGGTCAGAAGAAGCCTTGGCAGCCTTCCAGAAGATCAAGCTAGCCTTTATGTCTGCTCCAGTGCTGTCTCAGCCAGATGTCAACAGACCATTCGAGTTGGAGGTAGATGCCTCTACAGTTGGGGTTGGAGCTGTTCTCTCCCAGAAGGGATCCGATGGGAAAGTCCACCCTTGTGGATTTTATTCTCGAAAGTTTCTTCCTGCAGAAGCTAACTACTCCGTGGGAGATCAAGAACTACTGGCGATCAAGCTGGCTCTCGAGGAATGGAGATATCTCCTAGAAGGGGCCAAACATCCGTTTAATATCTACACGGATCATAAAAACCTGCTATATTTAAAGGCAGCTCAGTGCCTTAACCCTCGCCAGTCCAGGTGGGCTATGTTTTTCTCACGTTTTAATTTCAAGCTTCATTTCCGCCCAGGTTCGCAGAATGTGAAAGCTGACGCGTTATCCCGATCCATGGAATCTGAAGAAGGAACATCTGACTCAGTGCCACATTCCATCCTGAGTCCCGTGGTTTTCGCTGCATCTCAAGTCTCCCCAGCTCCTCCTCCTGGTAAGACTTTTGTTTCCCCAGATCTCCGTCCCAAGTTGCTATCTTGGGCCCATCAATCCAAGTTCACTGGTCATCCTGGGGTCCTGAAGACCTTCAAGTTCCTTTCTGCTACATATTGGTGGCCAAAGATGAAAATGGACATCCAGGATTTCGTGGCATCCTGTCCTAAATGTGTGCAGCACAAGACTCCTCGTCAGTCTCCAGCAGGTCAGTTACAACCACTGTCTATCCCTAGTTGTCCCTGGTCACACCTGTCCATGGATTTTATCACCGACCTTCCTCCTTCTCAAGGACATAATACCATTTGGGTTGTAGTGGACAGATTCACCAAGATGGCTCATTTTGTTCCTCTCCAGGGTCTCCCTTCTGCCCCAAAACTTGCCCAAATCTTCCTACGGGAGATTTTCCGCTTACATGGTTTACCCTCTGAAATAATATCTGACCGGGGGGTACAGTTTGTAGCGAGGTTTTGGAGGGCCCTCTGTTCTGCCATGCAGGTCAAACTGAAGTTTTCATCTTCATACCATCCTCAGACGAATGGGCAGACAGAGAGGGTCAATCAAGAACTTGAGACTTTTTTAAGATTATATGTTTCATCTTCCCAGGATGACTGGTTTGATCTGCTCCCATGGGCCGAGTTTGCCCACAACTTTCGATACCATACTGCCACTGAAACGACACCATTCTTTGCAGTATATGGGCAACATCCCCGTGTACCTGATTTCCAAGAACTCCCTCATATGGATGTTCCTGCTGCCACTACTGCTCTAACTCAGTTTTCATCTATTTGGAGAAAAATTCACGTTTCCCTCAAAAAGGCCTCCAGTCGGTACAAGGTCTTTGCCGACCGCAAGAGACGTGCGGTTCCCCATTTGAAACCTGGGGACAAGGTTTGGCTATCAACCCGTAACCTCCGTCTCAGGGTCCCATCCATGAAGTTTGCACCACGCTTCATTGGTCCTTACCCTGTCGAAAGAGTCATCAACCCAGTGGCCTATAAATTAAAGTTACCATCTTCCCTTCGTATACCTAACGCTTTTCATATTTCTCTCCTCAGACCTCTAGTCCTAAACCGCTTTCAGAATACTCTTCCAGTAGGTCCCAAGGTTCGAACTCAGCGGGGCGTGGAATTCGAGATCAACAAAATTCTGGACTCCCGTTGTCGGTATGGACGTCTCCAGTACCTGGTCGATTGGTCCGGTTATGGCCCAGAGGAGAGAAGTTGGGTGAATTCGTCCGATGTCCATGCTCCTAGGTTGGTCCGTGTCTTCCACAGCACTCATCCCTCCAAACCACGTGGGTGTTCGGTGTCCACCCCTAAAGGAGGGGGTACTGTCAGGAATCGACTTACCAGGCTGACATCCGTCCGCCGCTGCGGACTCCGTCCTGGCTCCCTGCGGTCACCTGTCACCTATGCCCCTGCCATGGGACATCATCAAGGGCCTGGGAACACTCCTGAGACAGCGGGCATGTAGCGCGCCGCGTCCCTGCTAGGCCGCAGCGTGGGCGCCGCCATGACAGTCTGTAAACAGCCAGTATACTGCGGCCAATCCGGTGCTTGGCCGCACCCACTTTCCTTCACTCATCCAATCCCTGTGCACCATGGGGTACATAAGAGACTGCAGGATCAGTCTGCAGGCATCCTGGACTTTGTGTCTCTCCAGCGACCCATGTGAAAGGATCTGTTCCTGTTCCTCCTGTGTTCCTGGTTCTCTGCTTAAGAACTTGTACTCCTGGATACTCAGCACAGCTCCGTGGAACTTCAAGGCCCAGCAATACCTGCAACCTGCAAATAAGGCTTCACACTCATCACCACCTTGTGTGCTTCAGCCTGCAGTTGAAGACTGACTCCAGGTGTGTTTCATTCCTCCACCTGTGATACAGCTTGCTGCTGCCAGTGCCTCATCACCTGCACTGTGAAGTCAGACTCCTGCCTCTGCTCAGGTTTGCCATTTCTACACCTTGCTGCCTAAGTTTCCTGTTTTAAAACCTGCACTGGTTTCCAAACCAGAACCATTTCACAAGCACTTGTTCTTCTGTTTATATATATTACCGGATATTATTTTCTCAAGTCATCTGTCATCCATTGCCATAGACTTTCAGTTATCATGCTGAGTGATTGACTTTATTCATCTGTTATTATTGTTTCTGCTACCATTCTGTATAATATCATCTGCCAAATAAATACCATTGCGCTCATGCGCAGGAACGTTATCCAGCCTCCTCGTTTTCTCCCATCTACCTCCACTGACCCACTAGCGCCCCCTCCGGGGACACAGCCCAAACACAATCTGACAGTCGGCAACTATGGAATACATATAACAAAGCACTTTACAAAGAATAGTCATTCACATCAATGCCAGTCTTAGTGGAGCTTACAATATATATTCCCTACCACAAACTGTCTTCATTTCATCAGAAGCCAATTGACCTGTCAGTACTGTATGTCTTTAGAGTGTGGGAGGATGCAGAAGCTCCAGGGAAAAAACTACTTAGAAAGTTAAGGCCTTGGACAGAATAGAACCCATGACCTAGGGGTGGATTTAGAGGTGAGGGCGCCCCCTCGGCATACCAGTAATGGCCACACCGCGCCTACTTAATTTTACTATTTTTATTGAGTGGTTAGAAGCCTTCATTTTATGATAGCCAATTTAATATAATAATAAAAAAGCCACTATGGCTTTTTATATGTTTAATTATGTATACATATTTACTAAATAGGACAGATTACAGGAGCAGTACAGATGTGTCGTAATTAATAGTGAAAAACAATTAACAGGCCACATTTTTTTTACAGGCACCATGCTGTTGCAAAGATTAGGCCACCCAAAAATGGAGGTATACTGTATGTTTATTTTGCCGGCAATCCCGTCAGCCAGAATCCCGGCGCACAGGGGTTATTCCCATTCGTGGGTGTCCACAAAACCCACAGAGTGGGAATAGAACCTGTGGAAAGCGCAGTGAGCCACCGTGCCCTCAGCATGGCAAGCGCAGCGAGCCCGCAAGAGGACTCTTTGCGTTCGCCCCGCTGCCGGCACACTGGCGGCCGGGATGCTGTTGCTGGTATACTGATGGCCAGCATCCCGGGGAATCATACTGAACCCAAAATGGAACGTTGTGTGTTACATTAGCCAAAGCTCTTCGTATATATCACTAGGTTACATGTAGCACAGCCTCCAACGCTGGATGACAAAGAAGAAAATCTTATTTACTGTATCTTAAAGTCGTGTTGATTACCTTTTATTCAGGCTACTTGAACTTTACAAAATCCATACTTCTGAAGCCGTCAAATTATAGATGCTGTGCACTGTAATTCTACAGCTCTGCTGTAGTTTCATACAATGATAATTCACTTATGTAAGGACACAATTTGTAATCTTGTATACAGTGATGTGACATTAGCAAACTTGATAACAAATTGTCTGTTTATTCTAGGAACGATGGGAATGGTCGTTATCCAAAGTACATAAAGACCCAATTCTTACAATTCAATTTAAACGCACAGCAACAATCAGACTGGAACTAGGTCAAAGGAGATTGGCTACAAGAAATGTAAGTCACTTTTATTTAAAAGTTGCAATTGTCCACAGGCACAAAATCAATCATACAATAAAAACTTACAGCTTTCTGGCTGCACATGACACCATACATAGTATTCCTCTCAATTAACAGTAGGGGCTTGTAGATCTGAGCAGCATGCACTTTACAATGTAACTCTTAAGGACCCCATGCACTACAACGATATGTCTGAGGCTGAAGTCGGAGGCGATTTCCCTTGAACTCTCCCGGGAGCTTCCCGAGAGTGGTTCCATATGATTCCATACGATTTGGTACATTTTGCGTGCGATCCCAGCCATGCCTGCAAGAACTGACATATCACGAGTGCAGCACTAACGATCTGGGGAGGCGATCCGACCCTCACGGGAACACGCATTGGATCGGATACACCTCCAAAATGCCCAATTTCACCCGATATATCGACCCCAATGCCCGAAATTGGATAAAATCGGGCATTATCGTTCTAGTGTATGGGGCCCTTAACTCAGGCCAGAGACAATGTTTCTTAGGTCAGCATTCCTGCTATTCCCCCAGGCTATGAGAGACAAGTAGGGTTAAAACTAGGGGTGTGCGCTGGGCCATTTTTTGGGTTTGTGTTTTGGTTTTGGATCTGTATCTCCTTCATGTTTTGTATCTGGATTGGTTTTGCCAAAATCACCCTTGCGAGTTTTGGTTGTGGATCTGTATTTAAAAAAAAAATAAATCATAAATCCTACGGTATTATTAACCTCAATAACATTCATTTCCACTCATTTCTTGTCAATTTTGACCACCTCACCGACATAAGCTAAGCCTGGCTAAGCAACAGAGCAGCCGCACAAACACATGGCAGTTATTTCTGTTTAAAACTGTTTTACAAATTAGTTTTGTATTAGCAATAACCAATCAAACCAACTCACAAGTACTATCAATAGAAAACAATCCAACACAGAACTTTCCTGAGAATCGAGTGTACAATATCATTGCTTTTTTTTTTTTTTTTTATATATAATCTGATTTTTATTGAAAGAAAACAAAGTACATTGAAAACATTGTGTTCAAATACAATAGTCTCAGAAAGCTAAACCGGAACTACGCTGTACTGAATGTATAGAAGATGAGTTGAGCTCAGCCAGTTGAGTATCCAGAAAATTCTAAACACTTGTCATTCAATATCTCAGTACATCCCAAATTACGCAATAAACATTAAACTTTCAACTTTATAAAGCAAATAAAAAGGAGAAAGGAAGAAGGAAAGAAGAGGCAGGAAAGGAGCGAAGGGGAAAGAGAAAAAGAGAAAAAGGAAGAGTAGGGGGAGCACCCTGGGGAGGGTACCAATAGGAAGGCGTAAACAATGTCAGGAAACCACCTTAGCCACAGTATTACGAGATGTAAAGTTTGTAAGCATCTGTCGTTTTAAAATCAAGCCAGGAAGCCCAGGTAGTCCTAAAAACTGATAATCGGAAAGTGGAGGTAAGGAGTAAGTCTTCCATGACCATATAGATATCTATTCTGCGGAACCAATCCCTCCTAGTAGGTGGGGATGAGGACTTCCACAGTACAGGTATAACTGCACGAGCTGCGTTACAAAGATGTTTCAGCAGAGATTTCTTATAACTGGAGACAGGAATCGAAGAATGACCCAATAGCCAGAACGCAGAATCTTCTGGAAGCTGAACACCTAAGATCTCGGTTGAGATCTTTATTACCTCGTTCCAAAAGGGTCTCAGGCGTGGGCAATTCCACCATATGTGAATCATCGTACCTATTGATGAGGAGCAGCGCCAACATTTATTTGTGGCAGCAGGGAACATTGTGTGCAGAATAGAGGGGTATCTATACCATCGGGTGAGAATTTTGTACTGGGTTTCTCTAATCTGAATACATATGGAGCTAGCGTGCGCTTTGAGGAAGATAGATTCCCATTCCTCCTGTGAGAATGTTAAACCAAGATCTTTTTCCCACGCGCAGGCAAAAGACGGTTTGGTGTCAGTTTGTGCGTTTTGTAGTATTTTATAAAGAGTAGAAACGGAGTGGGCTAGGGGTTGGGGGGATACACAAAGCTTTTCAAATAGAGTTAGTTCACGGGAAAATGCCAATCGCGCAGGGTTAGTTAATATAAAATGTCTGACTTGCAGAAACTTCCAAAAGTCCGTCTGGGGTATGTCCCAATTTTGCCTGATCTCGGAGAACTGTTTCACCTGAGACGCTGCGATCAGCTGGCCAACCCTGAAGAGCCCCGCCTCAGTCCAATGAAGAAAATGCTTGGGGTTAAGGCCGGAAGGGAACTCATTATTAGCTAAAAAAGAGGTCAGTGGGCAAGAAGGGGAAGAAATGGAGGGCAGACGTCATACATTTTTCCAAACGGCTATTGTAGGAGAGATCGTCGGGTGGGGGGGAGAAAGCTTCGCAATATGGGGTAACCATGGGAAAATCTCAGGATGTCGTAGCATGCAAGACCCTTCAAGTTTCACCCACTGATATCCCCACTCTTGGTCCAGTCGAGCACTCTATTCAGTAACACCGCATGATAATAAGTTTTGATGTTAGGTAGTTGAACACCACCGGAACCAGTAAATCTAGAAAGAGTGGCATATCCAATTCTGGGTCTTTTACGGAACCAGATAAACTGTTGAATCAGGTGTTGAATAGACTGGAACCAAGAATTCGGGATAGAAATCGGTAGGGTTTGGGAGAGGTACAGCAGCTTTGGGAGAGTATTCATTTTAATGACATTAATTCTCCCTAGCCAGGACAGGCGTTTGGAATGCCATCTACTAAAATCATTACGAATTAGGGATAATATTGGCGCGAAGTTTAGGGTGAACAGTTGTGAAAGATTATTTGTTAATCTAACTCCCAGGTAGGTGATGCAATGAGAGTTCCAAGAGAAGGGGAATGCGTGTTGAAGGCCCCTAACCGCAGCGGGGGATGCGGAGACATTCAGGGCGGAGGATTTAGAGTAATTAATTTTAAAATTAGAAAGTTTGCTAAAGGTGTCAAATTCTCGCATAAGATGAGGGAGCGAAACAGCGGGGTTGGATATGACCGCTAGGAGGTCGTCAGCGAAAAGTGCCAGTTTAAATTCCTCACCATCTACCCGAGGGCCAGAGATATTAATATTTTTCCTAATAGCTCTTGCTAACGCCTCAATACACAGTACAAAAATCAAAGGGGAAAGGGGGCAACCCTGTCTCGTGCCATTGGTGACACTAAAGGAGTCCGAGAGAGTACCATTAATCCTGACCCTGGCGGTAGGAGTGGTGTATAAAGCCAAGATTCTATGGAGCGCGATAGGTCCCAGGCCAATATGCTCCAGCACAGACCTCATAAAGTCCCAGCCGATCCGATCAAATGCTTTTTCAGCATCCGTCGAGAGCAATACTGTGGGTAGTTGTCTCAAGCAAGCCAAATGTATCAAATTCAAAATCTTTGTGGTGTTATCCTTAGCTTCCCTACCGGGGATGAATCCCACTTGATCTCTATGTATTAGGGAGGGGAGAAGGTTATTCAGTCTGACAGCCATGAGTTTAGCGTAGAGTTTTAAATCAACATTCAACAGGGAGATGGGTCTGTAGCTGGAGCACAACGCGGGATCCTTACCTTGTTTAGGAATCACTGCAATATGTGCCTCTAGGGATTGAGGGGAAAAATGTGAGGTAGCAGAAATAGCATTATAGGCACGAAGCAGTAAGGGAGCCAAACTATCCTTAAATGTCTTGTAATATGCTATAGTAAAACCATCCGGCCCAGGACTTTTACCGGACGGAGTTAACGAGATAACATGGTCTAATTCTTGTAGGGTGAATGGACGCTCCAGCAGCTCTATATCTGTCGTTGAAATAGTGGGGAAATCCGTGGCCAACAAATAATTCCGAATTTGAGGTAACATTGACAAAGGGTTAGGGTAATTCGAGGATGTAGCTAAATTATAAAGGTTGGAGTAATACTGCTTAAAACAAGAGGCAATTTCTGGGGTCTTGGAGTGTAGAAGGTCATTAGCATCTTTCATTTGCACTGATGAATGAGGCAGAATGCTGTGCACGTAAAGCACGTGCCAACAGTCTGCCAGGCTTATTACCCCATTGGTAAAATCGGTTTCGACATTTACGCATGGAGTGTAGCGCGGTGTCAGATAGCACTTTATTCAGTCGGGCTCTAACATCAGTTAATTTTGCATAAGTTTCTCCAGACATAGAAGTTTTATGATCAGCTTCTAGGGTATGTATCTGTTGTAAGAGGGTATCGATGAGGGCCTTTTTCTGTTTTTTTCACATGTGTACCCAGTTGAATCAGTTTACCCCGGATAACACATTTATTTGCCTCCCACACTACAATTTTGGACACGTCAGGCGTATCGTTCAGGTCAATGTAATCAGACAAGGCCTTTTCGAGTTCCCCCTTACAATAAACATCTTGCAAAAGAGATTCGTTCAAACGCCAAGACCATTGACCTAAAGTGGGAGTTTGGAACGAAAGAGACATAGAAATAGGAGCGTGGTCTGACCATGTGATGGGACCTATATCAGCATCTAAGAGAAGGGGAAGATGTCTATGGCTTAAAAATAGGTAGTCTAAACGTGAGTAGACCTGGTGGGGGTGAGAGAAAAAGGAGTAGTCTCGGGCAGTAGGGTGCAGGACTCTCCAGGAGTCGGCCAGCTGAAGCTCGTGGAAGACTTTCCGAACTTGGCAATGCTTGCGCTTCGAAAATCTAGGGGCTGCGTTAGAAGTATCTACTGTGGGATTTAGAGACCAATTACAATCACCTCCCAATACCACTATGCCCTGCAAGAGAGAGTCAAACTGAGAGAGGAGTGATGCAAAGAACTGGGGTTGGGCTTGATTGGGAGCATACAACACAATAAACGCGAAAGTTTGTTGAAAAATCAAAGTAGTTTAGCAATAGTAGTCTACCTGGTACCAGTCTGCGGGCCACCACATCCGTCACACAGAGTTTTTTGGAAAATAAGATTGCTACCCCTTTTGTTTTACCTTCCGGGTTGTTGCTAAAGAATGAGAGAGGGAAGTGGCGGTCTGACAAGGAAGTGGGCCTCAGGCCTGTCTTAAAGTGTGTTTCCTGAATTAGGGCTACATCTACCTTGTCCAACCATAATGATCTAAGTAGTTTGGATCTTTTTTCAGGTACATTAAGTCCTTTAACATTAAACGAGGAGATTTTAATTCGGTTAGGAGCACTCATAGTGTCCAAATAAGGGGGTCAGCAGCATGGTTCCCAGGGAAACTACCATAGAAGGGAGACAGAGATATAGAGAGAGGAAAGAGGAGTTGGAACAAAAGAAAGGAAGAGTAGAGAAATAAACCATTATGAAGCACCCGCCGTGGAGACCGCGTCCCAACTATAGGATCACAGCTCCAAGGAATAGTGTTATACTAAGCGGGTAGGGGGACAAGGGAGTCGTCGTCAGAAGACGCAAACATCGAAATGCAAGTATGAACATCTTAGAAGCATTCACAAAAAAAAGGAACATATAGCTATCTAGCACCAGAATACTAGGCGTAACATTTAAAGACCATAACCACCACACATGTAAAAGATAACGTTGCAAACTCAACTAAAGAACCAGGAGGGCCACTTAGAAGGATCTCAGCCCCATTGAGAGGCGGAGCAATACATCAACTGAAAAATCTAGGCGGTAGAGAACGCCCAGTCAGGTATCAACCGCAGTGGAGGACAATGCGACAGCGGTCGGAGCCTTTTTGGCATAGCGGACTGTCTGCCAGGGAGGGCCTCTTTGTTTATGTTGCGGCAGTTGTAGTTGCGGGACTTCCGCCTCCCAGGCTGGGATGGCCAATTCCGGCAGTCCCAATGCAGCACAGAAGGACGGTAAATCGGAAGAATTTTGCAGGAAGAATACTTTCCCAGAATAAGAAACTTGTAGGTTGAAGGGGAATCCCCAGCGATATTTTAATTGTCGCTTGTGTAATTCGTCTGTCAAAGGTTTCAATGTCTAGCGTAATTGAAGTGTGTGCCAGGACAAGTCCTGATAAAGGAAGATCGGCGTTCCATTAAAAGCCACTTCATCTAGTTGGCGCACTTTGCGCATAATGTCTTCCTTTTGCGTGAAATAATGCAGGCGGCAAATTACGTTGCGGGGTTTGTCTGAAGGAAGTCCACGAGGCTTAAGAGCACGGTGAGCCCTATCAAAGACAATCTCGGTGTCAGGTTCATTTCCCAGCAGTTCATTGAAGATCTTCGTGAGAGCGTCAATGAGACCTGATTGCGGGACATCTTCCGGGAGGCCCCTTATACGGATATTGTTCCGACGTCCCCTGTTATCCAAATCCGTCACCCTATTTTGTAGGGAGCGTATTTCCATGGTTTGGGCTGTGAGGATATCCTGCAGGGATCGAAAAAGTGTATCGGAGGTATCTTGGGTCTCCTCAACAGCTGTCAGCCTGTCCGATAATTGTGATATATCCTTCTTGACAGTCGCCATTTCCTGTCTAATCGTATCCTGAAGATCTTGTTTAGTGGGGAGTGTTTTAAGAAACGAAAATATTTCCTTTAGTTCGTTTCTCTCCCATGATGGAGGAGGTGCAGGGCCGCCTTTGGACAACGATACAGGCGAGGAAGAGGGCGAAGAAGTAGGACTGGCCGCCATTGATTCTTGATCCGTCTCGGTCGTTGCCGGCTGGAGATAAGGTCTAATGGTCGATTGTGATGAAGGGTTCTTTAGTCGAGGTGTGGAATTGGTCTGGGATGATTTCCTGTATCATTGCTTTTTAAAGTAGTCACCAAAAAGCTAAGAAAAAAAACGAAACCATGTGTAAAATAGCAACAGCAGACACAAGTTCACATGCCCCCAGCACATACCTATTCTTAGTGCCCAGTCTGTACCGCCCACTCTGTGCCAATGTAAATCCCCGACCAATCAGCCTTTTTGTGCTACTCCCTTTTTCTGGAATACGCTGCCTCTCACCCTCAGACTCTCTACCTATTTACCAAACTTCAAACGGGCTCTCAAGAAACTCTTATTCACCAACACAGCCAAATCTCAGCCTAACCTTCTGTTCCACACTCACTGTCTACTCCTTCTGTATCACCCCTTTCTGTCTGCCTCTTCCCTAGAGAATGTAAGTTTTCACAAGCAGGGCCCTCTATCCTCATGCTTTTCCTTCTCATACTTAATCCTTCGATGGCACCAAATCCCATGGTTTTCTGCCACCCTGATCCTTATTTCAGTGTTGCCTGCTAATGCAGTTATGTTTATGTACCCTGTACATATGTACTCTATATTGTCTTAAACTGTAAGTCACTGTTTTTTGCCACTTTGTTTATTTGTTTATGTACTCTGCAATTGTGTGAGGCCGATCCCTTGTTGCGCCATATAAATATAGGATGATAATAATAATAATGACTGCTAATGTCTGTAGCCGCTGGGTGGGTAGTGCTGCCGGGCAGTGATCGGCCGCATGCCAGGCACTGGGGTGGATGGGAACCACAAAGCAGAGGGACTGGAGGTCCTTCTGAGAGTGGCAACTGCAGGAAGCTTGTCTCCCTGCAGCCGCCCAGTGAGCTTTCTGACAGGTCGCATCAGATGTGACCATGTTAAGAAAAGCACAGCCTGGTGTAGTCGCATCTGATGTGACCATGCCAGGCAAGTGGTTAAATTGTGTGGGTTACATATAACCTTATTACTCCAGCTCCAGAACCCTATGGGCCAGAATCAATTACATGCAGAAATTTACCATGACGGGAAAAGGTGGTAGCTTCGGACTTTAATGCCTGGGCTATTCTATTACAGCCCCTTTTCCTTGCATGGAAAATTACCCGCTACTGTGCGTTAACCAATGGTATCCGGGATAAGTTTTCCGGAGTTATGGGCTAACAGCTTTGCAGTACCGCAATCAGGGCAGTTAACGCGGATTTCTGGTCATGCCTCCTCAGGCTCAAACAAAAATCTGCATTAACTGCTGCCTGCTGGCTGATCGCGGGCTGCTGGGTGTATTAACTGAATTTCCCCGGCAGATCATTTAGCCCGCCATAATTAACTCTGGCTAATTGAATTCGACCGTATGTCTGGCTTTTTCAAGAACAAGTGAAAGGGCACCTACAGTGTTCATTGCTGTGCAACTATATTCTCTGTTTTTGCAATTTCTCTTTACTTTCAATATATATTTATATTACCCTTAGGATAAACATGGTTACTTAATATTTGAGTGATAATTTGCTGAAAGGTTTTTGTGCTAAAAACAAGAAAATATTTTACTATTGACCACTGCTACAATGACATATTGGGGGTCATTCCGAGTTGTTCGCTCGCAAGCTGCTTTTAGCAGCTTTGCACACGCTAAGCCGCCGCCTACTGGGAGTGAATCTTAACTTATCAAAATTGCGAACGAAAGATTCGCAATACTGCGAAAAGACTTCTCTGTGCAGTTTCTGAGTAGCTCGAGACTTACTCTGCCAGTGCGATCAGTTCAGTGCTTGTCGTTCCTGGTTTGACGTCACAAACACACCCAGCGTTCGCCCAGACACTCCTCCGTTTCTCCAGCCACTCCCGCGTTTTTCCCAGAAACGGTAGCGTTTTTTCGCACACACCCATAAAACGGCCAGTTTCCGCCCAGAAACACCCACTTCCTGTCAATCACATTACGATCACCAGAACGAAGAAAAAACCTCGTAATGCTGTGAGTAAAATTCATAACTGCATAGCAAATTTACTTGGCGCAGTCGCACTGCGGACATTGCGCATGCGCATTAGCGACTAATCGCTCCGTTGCGAAAAAAAAAATTCGAGCGAACAATTCGGAATGACCCCCATTACTCGTTACTGTTGTATGTGTTCGTTTTGAAATACTAAGCCATTTATATAAAACAGAATGCAAAATTTTCTTGGTAGTCTTTTTTGTTGTTCTGAAAGCAAAATTACCACCTTTGATAATTATATGAAATATACTATAGCATGAAGTTGACAAGTCTTTCTCTATGTGTTTATCTCTGTTATAGACAGATATGTCACATTAGCAAGGCTTTTTTATGCAATGCCTGCTTTACACCTTCATAGGCTCCTGTTATATATATATATATATATATATATATATACATACATACACAGTCACACATTATATATATATATATATATATATATATATATATACAGTGGCGCATGCAGGGGGGTTTCTGAGTACCCAGAACACCCCCCCCCCCCATCCCCGATGGATCAGATTCTTTTTTTACAGAGACGGAGACAGCTGTGTCTCCGTCTCAAAATAAACCGCGACCTTCGTCCTCACAATCTGAAATGCAGGTAGTTATGTTTGTGTATGTGGTATGTGGTATGCTATGTATGAGTTTGCAATGTGTATTATGTGTGTGGTGTATTATGTATGTGTGTGCAACAATGTGTGTGTGGTGTGCTATGTATATGTGTGTGTGTGTGTGTGTGTGTGTGTGTGTGTGTATAGTATGTGTGTGTGTGTGGTATGCTATGTTTGTGTGTGCAATGTGTGCTATGTATATGCGTGTGTGGTGTCCTATGGATACAGTGTATGTGTATAATATGTGTGTGGTGTGTTTTGTATACTCTTGTGTATGTGTGTGTGCAATGTGTGTGTGGTGTGCCATATAATGTATATGTGTGTGTGCTATTTATGTGTATGTATGCAATGTGTGTGGTGAGCTACAGTATGTATGTATGTATGTATGGTGTGCTATGTACACAGTATGTGTGTGTGTGTGTGTGTGTGTGTGTGTGTGTGTGTGTGTGTGTGTGCAATGTGTATGTGTGTGTGTGCGGTGTGCTACAGTATGCATGTGTATGCAATGCAAATGTGTGTGTGTGCTGTGGTGTGCTATGTATATGTGTGCAATACGGAAACCCCCCTCAGTAAATCCTGCGTTTGCCTCTGATATAGTACTATTTTTCTGGAAAAATAGCTTCAGGAACTATGGGTGTGTGGGTGAAGGAAAACTACACAAAGCTGTAACATTGTAGCCCAGAAGACATAATAGGGGGTTGGGGTCCCAGTCAGACCTCCCGTTGGTGTACACTGGGCAGAACTGTGGCCCAGGGAGCCTGTTCTGGGCCTTCCTCCGGATGGATTTAGATGAAAACTTTAATGACCTGAAATAACTGACAGTAATAACCATAAATCAATTAACTAAAATAAGTGACAGAAATGGAGACGGGAAGACAAAAAATGTTGTGTACCCTAAAGCCTTGGAATAGCAATATTAATAACAGAAGGCAAACTTTAAACCCATCTCATAACAGAAAAGTGATTATAAAACTTAACAGAAAGAAAAGCTGGGGATTAGAGCTACTAGCAACACCCCAAAAACAAAAACGACACTGGGCAGCCACCTCATTGGTGTGTTGGAAGAGCTACTTAGATACTAATTATTTTTAATATGTTGACAGTTACAGGCAACTCATTGATAATGTAACAACTGGAAAATTTAAACCTGGGCAATGTCGAGTACTTCAGCTAGCATCTATCTATCTATCTATCTATCTATCTATCTATCTATCTATCTATCTATCATATTGTGCAAAAGTTTTAGGCAGGAGAGGAAAAAATACTGCAAAGTAAGAATGCTTTCAAACATAGAATGGTTAATAGATTATCTTTATCAATTAGCAAAATGCAAAGTAAATGAACTGATGAGAAATTTAAATCAAATCAATATTTGGTTTCCCTTCAAAACAGCATCCATTCTTCTAGCTTCGGGTCGTTTCTGTCTAACTTTTTCAAGCATCCTTTTCAGTACTTCCAAACAGTAAACTTGACTGATGTTCACTTGCTCTACTATGCTCCTGACAGTCAGTTGATGATTTTCACATACGCTTTGATGAAAATTTGCAATGTTTCCTTCAGTTAAGCTTGTTGATGGCCGTCATGATCTCTCATCGTCAGTGACACTTTCTCTCTCCTAAGAAAAATGTTTCACCCACTTATAAACTGCTGTTTTCTTCATAGCATTATCCCCGAACATTTGTACTAACAGCCCTCTGATTTCACTTCCACTCCTGCCAAGTTTAACAAGAAATGTAATGTTCATTCGTTGCTCTAATTCAAGCATCAATATTCTCGCAACGTCCCACCAAAACACAAACATATAATAATAGACGCCACTCAGGAAGAGACTGCTATAGATCAACAACAGCACAGCTGTGAAATACTGATATGCCAACATCATCAAACCATACTGAGGTTTCTGTCCAGTGCTTCCATGACAAGCACACGGAGGCGAGTTTGCAAACTTAATTGCCAGATCTCCTCTCTCTCTCTCTCTCTCTCTCTCTCTCTCTCTCTCTCTCTCTATATATATATATATATATATATATATATATACTGTGCAATGTAGTCTGATTGACTGTGCTAAGGCATTATCACAAGGGGCGGTCCCAGAACCTTGAAGAGGGGCAGGAAGAAAATAGAAATACTGCAGCAGGAAAAGAGCTCTGAAGACAGTGCTTGGCTGGAAATCATGAAAAGAACATTTAAAGAAGATGTGAAAACATTGACACAAAAAGAAAACGTGGAGTGGTTTGATGGAACAATAAAGACATGTTGAGGAATCTTATGAAACAAAAGGGGCATGTGGAGAAGTCTGGTGGCACATACTGTAAGTGGCATATAGAGAAGTCTGATGGCACAAAGGAAACATGTGGAAAGTTTGATGCCACAAAACAGGCATACAGAGTAGTCTGGTTGCATGAAAATTGCATGTGGAGGATTCTGATGACACATGAATGGCATGTGGAGGGGGGTAATGTCATAAAGTTGGGTTGTAGTGGGGTTTAGTGGCACAAAGGGGACATATGGAGGGATCTAATGGCACAAAGAGGGCATGTGGAGGAATCTTAAGACACAAAAGGGGCATGTGGAAAAGTCCGGTGGCACATACTGTAAGTGGCACGTGCAGAGGTGTGATGGCGCAAAACTGACCTATCATGCACAATGAGGCATGGCCAACAAACCCCCCCCCCCTCTCCCCACCACCACCACCAAGTACTAGGACCCAGTCTTCCAGAGCCCCTGTCACCAAGAGTTACATTTGACTAAAGATTACCATCACCCCAAGAACACTATTTCTACCATGTATTCTGTTTGTTATATTAGTAGGCTCTACAGAAGCTCACACAAATCAGTGGGGGCTGTGAAATAATGTGTAAGTGAACAGTACAAACTCTCTTGGATGAAATTCAAAGCTGTACTTTTTAATCGGTTAGACATGGAATATCCCCTGAAGTAGATTAGAATGAAGTTGCTGCTAAATTTCTGAGAATCGAATTTTGTGGCAGAACATTTTGTTACACAGATGTATAAAGTTCTAGTTATACAATGTTCAATTCTGCTTTTGCTTTAGCATTCCACAGGACTGACATTCCATACAGTATTTGTACATTTTACATTTTTGTGCCGTATGCATGGAGTCTATGACTTGCTTTGTCATGAATTCTAGGTGGAACCTGAGTACTGGGAAAATTCTGTACGGAACACTTTAGAAACATACAAATTCCACAGGCAAATGCGGATGCAGGTGAATACTCCGAACAACAGTTTTGAAAGGTCCATTCCCTTAAAGTGATATTATTTAGAGTTAAGTTGTTTTTCAAGAATAAGAAATTTGAAGCTGATATATTTGATCATTGGAGGTAATGCAAATGTGATTCACTATGCAAATTAATTTAATGTATTACACAGTATAATTTTTTTACATTAGAGAAAGACATAATCTTAAAAAATTAAGTTCTTCAACAAAACCACTCATTATCATATTTAATTGGTTAACAAGGAAAATATGAATCTGCCAGAATTATTTTCTTCAACAGAATGGCATTTGGTAACATGGGAATGTTTACAGAACAGAAAAAGTTAAAAGAAGTTTAACAAGCAGACTGCAGGAATATTAATAAGCCAGAATCTTAGCTTCTCAGAAAACAAAGAAGGAACACACAGGAACAAGATCACAGGCTTTGATTTTTCTAGAGACCTGGAGTTTTATACACGACAAGCGCTGTTTGAGACATGCCTGTTAGCTGTAGAGAGGGGGCAACAGGTGAGGTCCTCGGATGATTTTACAGAAAAGGGGAGGGCAACCACAAGGGAGAGATTTTAAATGACATCACAATCTGCCATTGAAGTACAATGCCCCACTCCCTAGTACTAGATTTACCGTTCTTTTATAAATTCACTTTTAATAGATGCCAGGATTTTAAATAAAAGGATGCAGCACACAAAGAAATTCAAGATAGGGCCACCAAGGCATAGCTTGATTACAAACATCAATTAACATAAGACAATATGATTGATGTACCAATGAATACCATGATATACTTCTAAGAAGATGGTTCTTTAAACATGCCAATTGTGGTCAAAGCGAACCTTGAGGATGCTTAGGGCATACAGCATAAGTAAGGTCTGTCCTACCCCAATAATGGCAATGGCCAACATGATCATTTTCAAATGCCTGACGGGTCTCCCATATCTTCCAAGGTGATGGCATACTTTGTAGAATATCCTTCAGATCACAGAGTGAGACCAGAGCACAAGTGTTGTACAGCCCAAATAGCAAAGTAAGTAGAGAATAGTGAGAAGATATCACCATCCAGTCACAGTCAAATATGCCACACAGACTCTGTGAATGTGCTGCATTCAATATATTGCTAACATGACTCTAAAAGCAAGGAAGTTACTATTCTGGAGGGCCACAAACTATCCCATTTAGGGCCAACTATTCCAAACCAGTTCTGTTAATTAATGTTAAAGTGAATGTTAAGTGAATTACAGTATACATTGATAGCTCTATTTATCAAGCTCCCATACTGTACATTGCAGCAAAAAACATAACTATAGAAATGACTTAGTATATGTTACTTATAACTCTTGTGCGCCCCTTCTGGTCTATTATATTCTGGGAAGTGGAAGCTCTTCAGCAATTCGAGGCAGTTATGATGGTCCCAAAAAGTAGAGGGAGTCATGTCTTTCCAAAGGTAAAAAAATGGCTTACATTTGCTAGTATATGTATACATAAAGATAGAGAAAGAGATGTACACAACCACGCTCAGTACATAAAAGTTATCAAAGATATTGTTAGATATTTCTGGTTGCAATTACCTTAGTTATATATACTTCTTTATATTTAAATTATTTCTCCAAAATAATTATGCAAGTTTTGTGCTTAATTTTTTCAAGGAGTCATTCAACAAATTCACTAATATGATTGGTTAAAGCCCAGAAGGAAATGTCCATCTAAGAATGTATTTATGTTATTATTAGAGAGTTATATGTGCTTATCTGTTATTACAGTGAACACAAAGAGTTACCACACAGTATGATATTAAATAGACCAATAAGGGTACAACAAGTTTTACAAAAACAGCGCCCCAACTCAAAAGTGCAGCAACAGTAGCTAAGGTGATCCCAGCCACCAAAAATGTTCAAAACAATAACAACAAGTGTAAGCAACCATGCGCACCCTCTTGGCACGGGGTCAAACAAATGGAGATTTTCTGGATACCATAAAGTTACACTGTTCCCTTTTTACTGGGATCTCTAGTGTTTCAATCCAATTCAGTCTCAAAGGATAGGCTCAAATGTCCGTTATCTTGTATTAATCTTGATTCTCTCCTTTCTCCCGATTGGAAGCCAACTCCATAAGATCCCAAAAATTAAAAAAAGAGAAGGGAGATTTTTCAATTCTCCTTAGAGAGCAGAAACGCGTTGGGGAGCTGATTGGGGAGATTGCATTGAACCGGCATTCGATTTCCTGGATACTGCAGATCCAGAGACGAACAAGGCACCGGGAAAGAACGAGTGGTACCCTTGGGAGACTAATATGCTGTTTTGGGTGGACATTTTATGACACCCCATTCTATCCGGTACGCATTCTAACCTAATCTGTGGTGGATTACTGTGTATGAAATTCCAGTCAAATTTTATTGTTTTTGGGAAATATTTTTTGTGAAATAAAAAAACAGTATTATACTATATCCTCCCTTCTCTTTTTTTAATTTTTGGGACCTTATGGAGTTGGCTTCCAATCGGGAGAAAGGAGAGAATCAAGATTAATACAAGATAACGGACATTTGAGCCTATCCTTTGAGACTGAATTGGATTGAAACACTAGAGATCCCAGTAAAAAGGGAACAGTGTAACTTTAAGGTATCCAGAAACCTCCATTTGTTTGACCCCGTGCCAAGAGACCAATAAGGGTATACAGTCTGTAATTTAATTATTTATTGTAATAATTTTTTTCATAGTTAGAATTATTCTTTTTTATCCTGTGAGTTTATCAGAGTATCTCAGGCTATACATGGCCGCCAAAATTCCTGCATTGCAACACTCAGAACAGAGTTTGATCAGTGCTTGTTTTTTTTTTGTAGCGCAATAGGTGTGATATATATAAATATACATATATATATATATATATATATATATATATATATATAGACAAAGTGAACGGGAGGCACTCTTCGGTTTTTCTTCAATGAAGCAAAGCCGTTACAACAGCATATGTGGTCAACATTTCAGATGCATTTATTAAGCATCTTTCATCAGGATACAACAGACCAGCGGCGTCACAAGGCGGGTGCGGAGGGTGCGGCCCGCACCCGGGTGTGATACCAAATGTCAGCTCCTCTGCAGTGACAGGAGCCAGGTGCTGCAGTGAGAAAGTCTCCTACAGCACCCGGCTCCTGTCATAGAAGAGGAGCCGACAGCGCACGGAGACTGTCTCTAGGGGAAGCTCAGCATCTCCGGAGATGCTGGGCACACCCCTGGAGTGACGATTCCGGGATACCTGTGAAGCTACGCCCCCTAAGTGTAAGACCACGCCCCTTTTTGAGGCGATCACGGCAGGAGATCAGGGGTGCGCACCGGGTGTCACCACACCTGGTGACGCCTCTGCAACAGACAATGAAATTTTCTTACCTTCTATAACGCCAGTGCACACCAAACAGGGCCATGACTTCCCCCAGCACTTCAGGGTATGGGCGGCGGTGGGGGGCGTGGACTGTTACCAAGTGAACTATCACCAACATAATAACAACATTGGGAGCAGTGTAATCGCTGTAAGTAATAAAGCATTTTATAACTCATGATACCACATAAACAGCACAAACTTTCTGTGTACATATTAACATCAGTTTTGATAAATTTGCAATTAGCGTGAATCACAGAATGCTAACTAGAGATGTGCACCGGAAATTTTTCGGGTTTTGTGTTTTAGTTTTGGATTCGGTTCCGCGGCCGTGTTTTGGAATCGGACGCGTTTTGGCAAAACCTCCCTGAAATTTTTTTGTCGGATTCGGGTGTGTTTTGGATTCGTTTTTTTTCAAAAAACCCTCAAAAACAGCTTAAGTCATAGAATTTGGGGGTCATTTTGATCCCATAGTATTATTATCCTCAATAACCATAATTTCCACTCATTTTCAGTCTATTCTGAACACCTCACACCTCACAATATTATTTTTAGTTTTAAAATTTGCACCGAGGTTGCTGGATGACTAAGCTAAGCGACCCAAGCGGGCGGCACAAACACCTGGCCCATCTAGGAGTGGCACTGCAGTGTCAGACAGGATGGCACTTAAAAAAATTGGCCCCAAACAGCACATGATGCAAAGAAAAGAGAAAAAGAGGTGCACTGTGGTCGCTGGACGGCTAAGCAAAGCGACACAAACCCCTCAATATCACAGGAATTATTAGTTCTAATCAATGGTATTATTGGTCCAAATCACTGGAAGAAAATGACAAAATCACAGGAATTATTCGTTCTAATCAATGGTATTATTGGTCCAAATCACTGGAAAAAAATGACAAAATCACAGGAATTATTCGTTCTAATCAATGCTATTATTGGTCCAAATCACTGGAAGAAAATGACAAAATCACTGGACTCATTTGGCAAGATCACTGTAATTAATAATTCATTATAAATCACTGATATTAATTGGTAAAATCTCGCTATCGCCTGCCTAGAGAAGTGGAACCTAGATGGTATTTGGTACCGGGGACACACTACCTCAAGAAATTCTCTAAGTCCCTGTGAACTAACGGCGGATACCGGACGCACGTCTAACACCAACACAGCTGCCAAGGCCTGAGTTATCCGCTTTGCAACAGGATGACTGCTGTGATATTTAATCTTCCTCGCAAAGGACTGTTGGACAGTCAATTGCTTACTGGAAGTAGTACAAGTGGTCTTCCGACTTCCCCTCTGGGATGATTGACTCCCAGCAGCAACAACAGCAGCACCAGCAGCAGTAGACGTTACACTCAAGGATCCATCGGAGGAATCCCAGTCAGGAGAGGATTCGTCAGACTTGCCAGTGACATGGCCTGCAGGACTATTGGCTTTCCTGTTTAAGGAGGAAATTGACACTGAGGGAGTTGGTGGTGTGGTTTGCAGGAGCTTGTGTACAAGAGGAAGGGATTTAGTTGTCAGTGGACTGCTTCCGCTGTCGCCCAAAGTTTTTGAACTTCTGATGAATGCGCTCCAGGTGACATATAAGGGAGGATGTTCCTAGGTGGTTAACATCCTTACCCCTACTTATTACAGCGTGACAAAGGCAACACACGGCTTGACACCTGTTGTCTGCATTTCTGTTAAAATAATTCCACACCAAAGAGGTGATTTTTTTTGTAATTTGACCAGGCATGTCAATGGCCATATTCGTCCCACGGACAACAGGTGTCTCCCCGGGTGCCTGACTTAAACAAACCACCTCACCATCAGAATCCTCCTTGTCAATTTCCTCCTCAGCGCCAGTAACACCCATATCCTCATCCTGGTGTACTTCAACTGTGACATCTTCAATTTGACTATCAGGAACTGGACTGTGGGTGCTCCTTCCAGCACTTCCAGGGGGCGTGCAAATGGTGGTAGGAGCCACCTCTACCCGTCCAGTGTTGGCAAGGTCAGGCATCGCAACCGACACAATTGGACTCTCCTTCGGGATTTGTGATTTAGAAGAACGCACAGTTCTTTGCTGTGCTTTTGCCATCTTAACTCTTTTCAGTTTTCTAGCGGGAGGATGAGTGCTTCCATCCTCATGTGAAGCTGAACCGCTAGCCATGAACATAGGCCAGGGCCTCAGCCGTTCCTTGCCACTCCATGTCGTAAATGGCATATTGGCAAGTTTACGCTTCTCCTCAGACGCTTTTAATTTAGATTTTTGGGTCATTTTACTGAACTTTAGTTTTTGGGATTTTACATGCTCTCTACTACGACATTGGGCATCGGCCTTGGCAGACGACGTTGATGGCATTGAATCGTCTCTGCCATGACTAGTGGCAGCAGCTTCAGCACTAGGTGGAAGTGGATCTTGATCTTTCCCTATTTCACCCTCCACATTTTTGTTCTCCATTTTTTAATGTGTGGAATTATGGGGGTAATTCCAAGTTGATCACAGCAGGAAAATTTTTAGCAGTTGGGCAAAACCATGTGCACTGCAGGGGAGGCAGATATAACATGTGCAAAGAGAGTTAGATCGGGGTGGGTTAGTCTGTTTCTGTGCAGGGTAAATACTGTCTGCTTTATTTTTACACTGCAATTTAGATTGCAGATTGAACTCACCACACCCAAATCTAACTCTCTCTGCACATGTTATATCTGCCCTCCTGCAGTGCACATGGTTTTGCCCAACTGCTAACAAAGTTCCTGCTGCGATCAACTCAGAATTACCCCCTATATGCCAGTAATATTATAATATCAATAGCAATGGCCTACTGTACTGTACAACTATATACTGTTGGTCACCAAAAAGCTGCACTGTACTACTGTATATACTGCTCACAAAAATGCAGCACAGATATGGAATGGATACTTGCAGTGACACAGAGCTGCAAGATACAGCAATGGCCTACTGTACTGTACAACTATATACTGTTGGTCACCAAAATGCAGCACACTGAGCACAGATATTTGCAGCACACTGAGCACAGATATGGAGCTTTTCAGGCAGAGTACGTAGATATTTGCAGCACACTGAGCACAGATATTTGCAGCACACTGAGCAGAGATATTTTCAGCACACTGAGCACAGATATGGAGCTTTTCAGGGAGAGAACGTAGCCACGTCCTCTTCGTTCAATCTCCAATGCACAAGTGAAAATGGCGGCGACGCGCGGCTCTTTATATAGAATACGAATCTCGCGAGAATCCGACAGCGGGATGATGGCGTTTGGCCGCGTTCGGTTTAACCGAGCAAGGCGGGAAGATCCGAGGCTGCCTCAGACCCGTGTAAAATAGGTGAAATTGGGGGGGGGGGGTCGGATCTCGATGAATCCAACCCGCTCATCTCTAATGCTAACAGGCAACATAAGAACTCTCAACTGGTTATCATGAAAACGCTTCTAAGGACCACAAAATTATATGATAATCCATATAATGTATAAGACTAAACAAAGGTTATTGTATTATTTAGCCATGAATCAAGCTAGAATAAATAAGACATTTTCTAACAATGCCACATAAGTATAATATAGAAAACCCGGTGGTCTCAGAAACAAGATCAATATGTAACTGGAAACTATAACCCTCAGCCGTTACCAATGGTAACCGGCTCGTCAAAAAAGCACAAAAGCAAAGCGTTTCCATTAAGCCCTGATGGATTACTAATTCAATAATTTATATACATGTTTATCTTATCATCTGAACTTAGTGGCATTATAGATCACAAATAGGACACATGAGGTCCTTGACACTATTGTCTAACATACTCAGCAAAACAAGCTAAGTAATTACGAGCACTTCACCCGAGCCAATATATAACTAAACACACTAATACCTGTACTAATCAGATGGTCATAAATACTCCACCCAACTCAATGTATGAACATAACTTGTAATCTGTTACCCATAGCAACTGGCATGCAAATAAGCAAAAGGTAAACTACTAAGTAGCCTTTATACCTATACTAATCAAATGATCGTAAATGCTCCACCAGACTAAATATGCGATCATAGATATAATCATATGCCGTTACCCATAGCAACCAGCATGCAAATAAACAAGCGGTAGAATACTAAGTAGCATTTCATGAGCGTCAGCACCAACATTCCATAAACTTGGAAGCAGCATTATGCAAGACATCACAGCGACAAAATACAGTACAGAAACATCAGCACCTGCATTTGGCAATATCATAAGCAGCAATGAAGAAAGCATAGCAATGGCAGATTTTATAAAAAGCATAGCAGTGACAAATTTTCATCGAGTCCAGCTGGAGTTACTGTATTAAATTCAAAAATTCATTTTGTCTCCAGCTGTAACAATTTTTTATTACAATCACCCCCTCTTACCAGCGGGGGGACATGATCTATTAGCTTGTATCTCAATGAGGCCATGGAATGTCTTTGCTCTTGAAAATGCCTAGCCACAGGCAGGGGTGTATCTACCTATTGGCCAGGATGGCACTCGCCAGGGGCGCCAGGCAAGGAGGGGGCGCCGCCTGGCTGTGCCAATCGCGGCCAAAGGATAGAAAAGCAGTACTGTCAGACTGTACCTGGTAAGAGTCTGTTACTGCTGGAGCAGCGCCGTTGTCCGGCAGCACCGCACTTGTAATCATACTCAAAATAAACTACAGCTCCCAGCAGCCCTTGTTGCTGGGAGCTCCCGGCAGCAAGGGCTGCTGGGAACTGTAATTTCTTGTGAGTCTGATTACAAGTGCGGTGCTGGCGGACACTAGTCTGATCACTAGTGTAGTGCGGTGCTGACGGACACCAGGTACACAGCAATTGTTATATAGCATAGTGCTATAGATTTATTTGTTGTTGAAGATAATAAAAAAGTGTCAGTGTTTGGGAGAAGGGACTGTAGTACCTGGATAACTACACGATTTTCATGCATGTTAGATGTAAGTAAGTAGTAAGTAAGCGAAAACTTTAACTTGTTGAGTGTAATAAAGAAAATACAAATCTTACTTATTTCAAGGCCATGTTTAAGGAAATGTATATCAGTTAATTGTATAATTGATCATTTTATCTTGGAACTGATGGCACCCTGATGTTTCTTCTAACAGGAAGCACTTCTACCATCCAACTAATGGTGTTTGGTTAATGGCTGGGTCCATTTGAGGCTCATCTCACAGCAGCTCATTAGCATTTCATTCAGGATGCAGTCAAGATGCCAGCGTTTGGCATCCCGGCGGTCGGAAAGCTGACGCCAGCATCCCGAAACTGCTCGGAATGCTTATGCTGGCATCCCAACATAGATAGCAATGCAGAATGCCAAAATCCGGATTGAGTTGGTGCCAAAGTCTCCACTGGCAAGCCACGTGGGAGGGTTAGGGTTAGGCTGCGAGGGCGCGGAATGGCTAGGATTAAGCTGCATGGAGGGAGATTAAGAATGGCGGGTTAGGGTAGGCACCACTGAAGAGGCTTTTTTTTTGGGGGGGAGGGGGCGGGTTAAGGTCAGGCTGTGGGAAGGTGGGTTGGGGGGAGAATGGTGTAACGTGAATACGAGACACTACTGTGCGGTGTAATGTGAATGAGGGACACTACTGTGTGGCATAATTTGAATTGTAAGTACTATTGTGTTCACGCCCTTCCCCCACAAGACCATGCCCCATTTCCAATACTCACACCTTATTCCAAATGTGTGTAGGGGGGAGGCGCCAGCCCCTTACTTTGCCAGGGGCGCTAGGACCCCTAGATACACCCCTGGCCACAGGTTGCTCGGCAGTTTTACCTTCCAGGTAAATGCCTTATAGCAGACCTGTGTTGGGCTGTGCGTTCTCTGAAGGTGCATGAAGTTTTGCCTATATGGGCAAGTCCGCAAGGACACTTTATAATATAGATCACAAATTTTGAGGTGCATGTAAGCACATATTTAATGGGAACCTATCTTCCGGAGTGTGGGTGCATTACCACTGGACCAGTCTCTAAGTATCTGCAGGTTGTGCATCCTCTACATTTGTAAGACCCAGGTACTTTAATCATAAAATGTGACCTCAGTTCCCTTCCATGCTCGGTGACGTAATTTTGTACCAGCCAGTCCTTCAAGTTACATCCCCTCCGATGGCAGTTTAATAATTTATAGTCCTTCAATGCAGGTAGTGATTTATCTGTTTTTACTATTGGCCATAGCTTCCTTGAGTTCTTTCTCACAACAGTACCTGTAGTGTTATAACTTGTAATCAACGGAATTACCTTCCTCAAGGTTTTTGGCTTCCGAATCAGACATTGGTGATGATTCAAAGACAGAGCTTTCTGCTTCGCTTTTTCCAAATCAGGCATCAGCTATCCCCTTTGTAGATATTTAGTGATCATCCGGTCTATTTCTGTTTCCACATCATCTTGGTTGCTGATGATCCTTTTAACACACAGAAACTGCGAAAACGGCAGTCCTTTTTTCATTGCAACTGGATGGTGACCGTGTGTGTAAAAGCGTATTCTTATCAGTCGGTTTATGATATACACTTGTTTCCAGAGAATCTCCCTTTCTGGTAATCTGTACATCCAGATAATGGATGTTTTCTATGCTGCTTTCAAACGTAAATTTTATATTCGCATCCATTAGATTGATTTGTCTCATGTGAAAAAAACTTTATGAGCCCCACTCCTGCGCAACAAGCGGCCTGTGTGATACAATTGATGAAGAGTGTCACCAAACACTCCTAAAACAAAACACAATATACAACAATTTCACCAATCTTGTGTCCCTCGGCGCTAGAGAACTCTGATGAATGAGATTTCTTATCCCATAGAAGTGTTCACTTTATCCTGTGTGTTTCCTTTAAGAAAGAAAAACACTTCATAGGGCAGGACCGTTTGTTCTCAAAGGACCAAATATTCTATATTAAAATGGACTCCTACCATATGTGCTGGTCTACAGTAAAAGTAGACAAATAAGCAGATTTATTGAGAGGGTATTCCCACCATGGATTGGTAGCCGCGTATCCTCAAAAACAATAGAAACACATCATAGGGCAATCAACTTCCAATATATGGGCATCAACAATGTTATGATGGACTCCTACCCTATATATTGGTCTACCGTCCAAGTAGACAAATATGCAGTTGTATTTAGATGGTTTTCCCCGCCATAGATGCTCGGCTGGATTTCCTCAAAAATAATAGAAAAAGGCCGCCATAGCATAATAAAATTTAATCACAATAAAACATACAAAAATGTGCAAGAAAGGCAGTCGTACTAGACTCTCACCCTGTGGATTGGTCCACTCTGAAAAGTAGACAAACAGATATAAGATGGTATACAAACAGGCGTCCCTGCAAGCTCTTATCCGACCCAGGTGGTAGTCCAGAATCCTGCCTTCAACCTCAGTGCGACGCGTTTCGATACTTCCCAGTATCTTTTTCAGAGCATAATGAGGTTGTAATGGTGGCAGGTTTTTATACCTGTCCTTGGTGAATCCTAATTCCAGACATAGACAACTAACCACTATTCAGTGCCTATCCTAACTATTGCACAGTCCCAATACATAAGTCCAGGCCGGTGTGTCCATGAGATTTCCCATAGCGAGGTCTCCAATTGCGGGCAGCTGTGTCACGTGCGCCAGTCTCCGCGCTGATGACGAACTTCCTGTTACCGCCGGAAGTTACGTCATGCGTTCCAACGGCGATTACGGAAGTAATGTGTTGCGTTCCACAGTCCCCGCTGATGACAGCCGCTTGTGTTAATCTCTCATAGAGGAGATAGCGCTGCGGTTCATCTTGTCATTTAGCCTGCGTGCAGTGTTCTTCATATCGACCACATATCACAAAAATAAAAAATGTATTAAAAACAGACAATATATTACATTTAAAAAAATCCTTAAAGAAACCATTTGACTTCAAAATCCTTGTTTAATCCGGTCGGAACAAGGGTTTTGTGTCTAAAAATAAAATTAATTTCTTCTTTAGCAAGTTTGGTATTAATATCAGTTTCTCTCAAACCAAGGGTGATTTTTTTGAGGCCATAAAAATTCTTTATTTTTGAGGGATCACAGTTATGAGTATTTTTAAAATGAAGGGAAAGGGCATGCGTATCTAGTCCTTTACGTATGTTCCTTATGTGCTCCCCAATTCTTATTTTCAATTGTCTGCTTGTCCTACCAATATAGAATTTGCCACACTCACATTCTATCCCATAGATGACATTAGATGTGTGGCAGGTGACAAAATCTTTAATAATCACCATTTTATTATTGATGTCTATTGTGGTGGCCTTTTTCCCAAAAGTATTGGGAACACATTTGCATCCTATACAGGTGCCACATCTATATAAACCCTCAGAGACAATCCCTCTATTCTTATTTCCATTGGAGTGGAAACTCTTAACCAGTCTCTGTCTAAGGTTTGGGGCCTTTCTAAAAATACAGACCGGAAACTCCGGTAATTCTCTTCCCAATACCGGGTCCTTTTTTAGGATCCCCCAATGTTTTCTAAAGATCTTAACCACCTCGTGGTGTTGGGAGGAGAAATCTGACACAAAAGACCACTTAAACCTGTCTGTATCTGATTGACCTATTTGTCTTTTCTTAGGTATCGAGATTAAGCTTTCACGATCTGAATCCTTTACTACATTCAGAACTGTATCGATTTCTTCCTCCTCATAACCACTTGACAAAAAACATGTCTTTAATTCCTGAGCTTGATTTAAGAAGGTCTCCTGATCTGTACAGTTCCTCTTCAGCCTTTTAAATTGCCCTATTGGAACGGTATCTAACCATTTTTTATGGTGACAGCTCTTCTTATTGATGTATACTCTTGAATCGGTAGGTTTGACAAAGTTTTTTGTTTTGATTTGATGATTATCCTTATAGATTGTCAAATCCAAAAAGTCTAGACTTGAGTCACTTATATGGAAAGATAGAGTAATATTCCTATCGTTGGAGTTTAGATATTTACAAAAATCATCCAACAACTCTCTGTCACCTCGCCAAATAAACAAGATATCATCAATATATCTCCGCCAGGACACCAGGTTCGCCCCAAATGGGTTGTGTTTCCAAATCACCTCCTCCTCCCACAAACCCATAAATATGTTGGCGTAACTTGGGGTGAACCTGGTGCCCATGGCGGTACCCCTCTTCTGGATGTAGAAATCATCCATAAAGAGAAAAAAATTATTATTCAAAATGAAATTGATACCTTCCATAAGAAATTCCTGCATTCCTTTTTCTATAGTTGAGCGTTGTGGGAGGTGCAGCTAGAAGAGATGATACTTTGCCACACAGCACCACACGTTAGCTAGCTTGAGGTATAGGGCTATTGATCATGTGCCAGGGTCGATAAGGGGCGGTGACAAGGGGAAAAAATTGCTACAGCTAGAATCCAGGTGGATTTTTCGCCTGGATTGTTTAGCCCCCAGAAGACTAAACGAGTCCTCAGGATTAATCAATTTCCTCTAGGTCATTTATGTCACACATCAGTCCACACAATACTTGTTCAGAAATAGGGGCTTGAGAGAAGGGTTGCCTTTTTTTAAAAACATTTTTAATATACCACATAATTAGTGTGCAGCCACCTGTTCAAGTCCCAGAGTGTATACACCTGTCATAGTTCTCTCCTAGCACCATCAGGTCAATTTTCGTGGGGTAGTGTTTAGGAGTACAGCCCTTGTTAGCTACCATATTTGTCTCCATTTCTAGAGCCACCCAAGCCGTGTGACCCCCAGTGCACATTTTTAGGCATGAATCAGCCTCATGTATAGGCTGAAACTATACTACGCTCATTCTGCACCAGATCGGATATTATATAGTGTATTTTGTACTTTTTAACATATTTTAGATGTTTATGTTTGTGTCAGATGTTTGATCACGATATACTTGTTGTTATTGACACACTCAAGCTCCAAGTGAGCGCTTTTGAGGATGCGTGTCACCTTTTTTAGATATTTTTTACACTCTTTTCAATCGTAATGTACTTGTGCTTTCGTTGTTTATGTTCCCAGGACTCCCAGCGCGTCGCGAAGCCTGTACGAGTCACTTCCGGTCGGGCGGTGACGTAGCAGCCGGAAGTGCGGGCCGGGAGACGCCGAGATGCGCCGTGGTCCACGCAGCTGGGAGTCGTGAAGGGGGTAAGTGGGGTCACTTTATTGTATTTACACACTGTAATTTGTATTGTTGAATTGTCTGAGGAAGGGGATACGTCCCCGAAACGTTACTTGTTTCACAATAAATATCTTCACGGAGTGAAGTTTGGTTTCACCATAAGCTGCAAGTCTGTGAGTGCCACCTGAGTTTGTTGGTTCTACATTGGTGGGCCTGCCGGTCCACAAGGAAGGGCACCACAGCCAGTTGTTATGGAGGAGTGACGGGGCAATTTTGGGATATATATATATATATATATATATATATCTATCATGTATGTATATATATATATATATATATAGGGTATCGTAAAGTTTTAATCATCACCATGAAGTTATTGAGATATCCAGATGTAATTTGATCAACATAATCCTTGATCCATGATGTTTTAAATTACAGCTACTTATGTCAACTTGTTTCATTTCACGAGATGGTAGATGTCAGAAACCTGCATGGTAGACAAAATTGAAGCCCACAGTATTAAATTCCTCAATTTGAAGGGTAACCATGCCTGCCAAATCCATGATGAAATGGTGTCTGTTTATGGTGATGAAAGTCCATCATATAACACTGTTGTGAGATAGAAAGGGAACTTTCAAACAGGACACGTCCCTCTCAGATGAGCCTCGATACAATACGGGAGACTTTCAATCACTGATAATCTTGACACGGTGAAGAAAGTGGAGACTCTTGTCCTCGAAGATAGACGACTAACCATTGAAGTGATCATGAAAGAAGTTGGTCTTAGTTATAGCAGTGTGTGGAAGATTATGCATGAGCAACTGCACATGTCTAAAGTGTCACCACAATGGATTCGCTGCTTACTGACTTCATTTCACAAGCAAACTTGATGTGAACGTTTGCAGTAGATGTTGACTCTGTTGGAGCAGATTGAAGAGAATTTCTTTTCATGTCTCATGACTATGGATGAATGCTAGTTCTACCTGTATGATCCAGAGACCAAAAAACTTAGTACGGAGTGGAAACACTCCTCCTCCCCCCCCCCCCCCCTCCCAAAAAAGCTAATGATGTCATTCTGGAAATTAACCGTGGTTCTCGAGGCAATCTCAGGACCTCTATAATGATGGGTAATGAAACGCTGGAAGAAAAGTGTGGCTCTGCAGGCAACTACATGGAGAAAGCTCAAGTTCAACATACCACACTTACCCTCTATCTCATTTTGTTCATGGTGATAATTTAAACTTTATGATAACCCCTAGAGTAGGACTTGCAGTGAGAGGGGGTCCCATGAAGTTGGGATGCAAGCTTAAATGTATTGTACAATCCTTGAACTAAAACCCCATTATTTATTTATGTTCTGATGTATAGAGGTGAATGAACTTAGTGAGTGAGTGCTGGACTCTCGGTGTAATATTATTTAAGCAATGTGATCACAGGCCATTGCACCCCGGCCTGGGGGTGGTGAGTGCAGGTGTGCACCCCATTTCTGGGTATGGTGTGTGCGGTGGTTCCCTGTATATGTATATATTTTTTCGTCCCCTAGGGACTTCCTCAGGGATACAGAATCAGATGCCCAATAAAAGGTAGGGATAACTTGATGAAATGTATACACGACTAATTGTACCAATTAGGATGAATATAAAACCAGACTATGTCTAGTGTGTTACACCAGAGCATGACGAGACTCCATTCTATAGGGAAGTCCATTCGCAAAATGTAGCAAATGGACCTCCCTATAGTGATGTATACGTTTCATCAAGTTACCCCTACCTTGCTTTTATTGGGCATCTGATTCTGTACCTCTGAGGAAGTCCCTAAGGGACAAAACGCGTTGGATCTATCAGTTGTTTCGCTTCTATGTCATATGCTGAATCCATGTCAACAAAGAAACGCTGTGAAACTGTACAGATGCTCTATATGTTTTACTGTCTATTTTTAAACTATTACGAATAAATTTATATAAACAAAAGTGTGATTTTATTATTATATGTGTTTTGGATGGTTTAAGATTGTAACATAATAACTAGCGCCCTCGGATCTGTTTGTTAGTTATGTGTCTTTTTTTTAACCTTGGCTAACAGAAGTTTCTTCTAAAGATGCTGCTTTAGACTCCCCCTTAGCGCAATTGGGTACCCCCTATTCCTGATAGATATATATTTATATATACACATATGGCTTTTATTAATATATAAGAGTGAATAATGTGTAGCCATATAAAATTCTAATAGTAATAATGTGCTATACTGTATATATGAGCGCTACTTTCCTCTCCTAGTAATTATGTAGAGGTTAGTTGCAGCTGACCTAATAAGGGTTAAATTGATATCTTTGTATAATACACGTGACCATTTGAGTACTATCCTCGATATTTAAACATGGATAAATTGTTTTATAAAATATTTTTTTATGTATTGTATGTGAATTGAATTAGTGTTGTTGCATTTAATTGTAAACATACATATAAATGATAATGTTATTATTAATGAGAGCATGCCGTGATTTGCTATAAAAACCACACTATGGTTCCGTTTGGCCACACCTCCCCTGACGAAGTCCATTGTGACAAAACCGGTCTGGCTGTTGGAGCAGAGCATTGGATGGTGTGTTCCTGTTCCTGTGATTCGAGTGCGGCACAGGTGGATGATAAGTACCGGCGTTCCTACCTCAGGACACTGCTAAGTATGCTCCTGAGGCGCTTATACAGAGGATTGAGAATGGAGCTGGTGAATTTTTACTTTGCTGTATGTGAGCTTGTTACCCATTACCAGTAAAAGTTTTATATGTTACTCATGTATGCGCCTTCCTTTCTTCTGCTTCATATATATATATATATATATATATATATATATATATTTATACACCAAATTTATAATTTCATTGATTTACAAACATCTACTGTATTACTGTGTTTGAATATATTATTTATGAGCTATAGGAAGCCATTTTCCTACATTTTAGGTAGTTGGAAATGTAATTGTTTATTTTATTGCACTGAAGTCAACTCTGCCACCGTTTATATCAAATGCAGGCCAAACTCTGCTGGATTAAGTCTTCAATTGGATCACTGCCATAGAGCCTAGCAAGGGACAGTGTGACAAAGCTGTGACTCAGCTATAATCTGGAGAACATCCAAGACCCTGACCCTGTGCCAGACTTCTGCTCCGGCATTAACACGAACAGGTATAAACACCACTGAGGACATAAGTGCAACAAACAGTTAAGACATATAACTCTGACAGATCACTAAAAGAGATGGTACACACAAGTTCCTATCTAAAATACAGCTACATATTAAGCCTCACAACTACTGTGTACTAAAGCAATACACCTATTTTATTATACACTGTAGCGAGGGAAGTTTCTGACAAGTTTACAGTGCAGGAATCTGATGCAGCATACATCCAAGAAAAATAATCAATATAACATCTCTGTGGCCATAGCAACAACTTCTGTACACAGCTGTATGGGCTGGACAGCTGGGGTACAAGTGTTAGAGCTGTACTGAATATTAACTACTGATACAGCATTCCACAGATCAGACCCAGTGTTCTGTATATAATATGCGCGCACACACACACACACACACACACACACACACACACACACACACACACACACACACACACACCCTGTTCTGCATATAATGCAAATACACAAAACGTGGCCAAAATTGTTGGTACCCATCCACGAAAGAAGAACCCATATTGTTCTCTAAAATTAAACTGACAAAAGGAATTGGTATCCATTCCATATTTATTCCATATTTAATAGACATCAGACTTTGCATTAGATTTTGGATTTAATTAGAATATTTGAAATAATAAAACAAATAGAAAATGGCATGGATGAAATGATGAGACCCGTAACCTAATATTGTGTTTCACAACCTTTAGAGACAATCACTGCAATCAAGCAATTTCTGTAAGTCTCAATGAGACTTGTGTACTTGCCTACAGGGGGTGGTGGTAGTTTGGCCCAGTCTTCCTGAGGACACTGCTCCAACTGTCTCAGGTTTAATGGGTGCCTTCACCAGACTGCATGTTTCATCTCTTTCCATAGTATTCAGATCAGGGCACATAGAAGTCCACTACAGAATCGTCAAATATTCTGTTCTTATTCATTCTGGGATACTTTTAACTGTGTGTTTTAGGTCATTATCCTGCTGGATTACACATGACCTGCTGCTGAGATAGAGCTCTCTGACACTGGCCAATATGTTTCATTCCAGAATGCCTTGATAGTCTTGAGATATCATTGTGTCTTGCACATATTCCAGGCACCCTGGGCCATACACAGCAGAGCAGCCCCAAAACTTAACGAAACCTCCTCCATGTTTCACAGTAAGTATGGTGTTTTTGAAACCTTCATTTTTTTAGTCTTTGAATAAAAAGGTAAATTTGACTTCCCAAAAAGTTTCAGTTTTGACTCATCTGTCCAAAGGACATTTTCCCAGAAGCATTGTGTCTTGTCAATATATATTTTATCAAATTACAGTCTGGCTTTTTTGTGTTGTTTTTTAAAAGTGGATTCCCAATGAAACTAATGTACTTTGACCTTCCCCATGGAGCTCACTGTTGCTCAAAAAGCTTTGGGTAGTGTGATCAGACCTTGACCTTGGAGTTCAACTTGTATTTCCTTGGCTCATTTTATACCATTCTCACTATCCTCCTGTTTAATTTGTGTTCTATTTTCCTCTTGCGGTCACATCCCTGGAGGTTAATATTTGCAAATGTAGTCACAGGAACATCAAGCTGTTTGTAGATGATCTTACAGCCTTTACCGTTAACATACTTGTTTATAATTTTCTTTCTGATCTCCTCAGACATCTCTCTCTCCTATGCTTTCTCTGGTCCATGTATAGTGTGATGTAGACGATGATACCATACCATAGTGACATTTTTCCATTTAAATAAGCCGAATGACTGATTAAAAGATTGAAAACATGTGTGATGCAGCAGCGCAGCACAGCAGTCTCCCCCCACCCTCCCCACAACAGAGGAGCAGCACTGCAGTTCCCCTACCCGCATCAGAGCAGCAGCGCAGCACACAGCAGTCTCCCCAACCGCTGCCCTGCAACAGAGGAGAGTCACGGCAGTACCCCCTTCCCCGCATCAGAGCAGCAGCAAGGCACAGCAGTCCGTTTCCCCCCGCGCTGCCCCGCAACAGTGGAGCGGCACGGCAGTCCCCATCCCCCACCACCGCATCAGAGCAGCAGCGGACAGACAAACGGGTCGGAAGGAATGGCGGTGAGTATTTAAGCCCTGTAAATGGGGGTGGGGGCAGCTGATTTCATTGTGCTGTGCCCCCTATAGCAGTGCCCCCTGTAGCAGTGTCCCCAGTAGCAGTGCCCACTAGCTGTGCCCCCAGTAGATTTTCCCCCAGTAGCTCTGCCACCTGTAGCAGTGCCCCCAGTAGTTGTGATCCCTGTAGCTGTGCCCCCAGTTGATTTGCCCCATGTAGTTGTGCCCCCTGTAGCAGTGACCCCTGTAGTAGTGCCCCCAGTAGTTGTGACCCCTGTAGCTATGCCCCCTGTAGTAGCGCCGCTTGCAAACACCCAAAAAAACAAAAAAAAACAAAAACAAAAAAACAATACTTACCAGCCACGCTCCTGCTTCCGGATCGCTGCTGCGATGCCCTCCGTCTCTGGTCGCCGGATCCTCTCTATGGGAGAGACGTCATGATGTCTCTCCCATAGCAGCGCTGCACATACACTAGAGGTCAATTATGACCTCTAGTGTCTGTCACTGGAGCTGGCTGCATAGGGTGCCCACACAGCCCACTGCGCTTGCTGCAGCCGAGGAGAGTGGGGATCAGGAGTAGCGGCTCTTGCCACAAAAGTGCCCCGGGCAAAAAGCCTGCTTGCCCATGGCAAGAGCCGCTACTGATTACAGTGGCACAGTTGTGCATAAATTACAGATGCAAACTGCTCTGCATATAATACAATTACATGCACACATTACGTTGTGTATAATAGATAATGCTTTGTATGTAACATATTACTATTTGTATAATACATATACAATATTTTATGTATAATACATATATACCCACTGCTTTGCACAGAACACAGATATTCTGCTGCATACATATACACTACTGCTCTGCATATAAAACAAATACACTCATTGCTCTACTTATAAATGATAATACAGATACACACATTGCTGTGCATAATAAAGATATAACATATAGGCCCTCATTCCGAGCTGTTCGCTCGCTAGCAGATTTTAGCAGCATTGCACACGCTAAGCCGCCGCCCTCTGGGAGTGTATCTTAGCTTAGCAGAATTGCGAACGAAAGATTAGCAGAATTGCGAATAGAAATTTCTTAGCAGTTTCTGAGTAGCTCGACACTTACTCTGCCACTGCGATCAGTTCAGTCAGTTTCGTTCCTAGTTTGACGTCACAAACACACCCAGCGTTCGCCCAGGCACTCCCCCGTTTCTCCAGCCACTCCCGCGTTTTTCCACACACACCCATAAAACGGCCAGTTTCCGCCCAGAAACACCCACTTCCTGTCAATCACACTCCGATCACCAGAACGAAGAAAATTCCTCGTAATGCCGTGAGTAAAATACCTAACTTTTGAGTAAAATAACTAAGCGCATGCGCTCTGCGAACATTGCGCATGCGCAGTAAGCGACTAATCGCAATATAGCTAAATTCGGCAACGAGCGAACAACTCGGAATGAGGGCCATAGTACATATATTTGCAGTGATCTAATAAAGGAATACTTGCTGTGTATATTATTCAGACACACACATGGCAATGCAAATAATAGAGATACACCACTTTGCGCTTAATAGATAAACACGCTGCTCTTTGATTAATACTCATATAATAATACAGATGTGCCACTGCTTGCACATAATACAGTATATACTGCTGCATATAAAACTAATACAGACACTGCTCTGTATATAGTACTAATACAAACTGCTTTGCTGCTTATAATATATATATTCCCATTTATCTGGGCAAAATACAGATAAACCCACAGCTCTGTGCCTTATAGGCACATTCCCTGCTCTGTGTATTATACAGGCACACACTGCTCTGCTTATAATTCAGACACACACTGCGGTGTGAATAATATACATATTTGCACTAATCTGTGAATAATACAAATGCACACACGACTCTGCCTTTTATACAGTTATATACTCTTGTCCCTGCAAGTCACACTGTGTGGCACCCTTTAGTGAGTGTGCAGATTCCCAAAAGCCTTGGCTAACATGGTAACTTGGCGAATTGTGCCTTTGAATTAATTAGCATGAAATTGGAAGCAATTACCATAGTAATGAAGTGGAATATTTAACTACCTGAGGAGGGAGGGCAAACGGAGGAATGGGAAGAGAAGCTGGTATTTACCAAAAAGAGATTAGAAGAAGTAATTTGTGTTAATACAAGTCAACAATGATTTAACCTTTTTTTTTCCAGTAGAGAAAAGGGCATCTACATTCTGACCTGAAATGTACAGCTGACAATGGGTTTATTTTACTGGGGCACTGTCACTTAGCAAGCTACAAGTGAACAGACTGTTGTAACCTATGGCAGGTACAAATAATATAAAAGTGAAGCATTGCTAAGGCTCAAAATGGAAAGTGATGGGTATTAGACTGCAAGCTCTACAGGCCAGGCAGAACAATATCATATTTCAAAACCTTCCGGAAATATAGACACCGGCAATTTGCTGGCTAATGGAGTTCACAGCCTCTGTTCTTCATCTTCTTGGGAGGGTTTCTGAGAAAGCGCTTGTTCTGACAGCTAAACCAGCAGCCGTCAGCCCCCGGTAATTTATTCTGCAGCGAGGTCACCCTGACATTCAAGGCAGATCTTAGGGGCTGGCCTGCTTTGCAATACGCTTAATCATGGGACTTACCCCTTTCCCCAAATGTCATCCTTGCTTGCATCTTATGTTAACTTCAATGGGTTACATTACTAAAAGCCATAACAAAGTTATCATTTGTTAATGTCATTGTTAGCTAAATATTACTATATTATCACAGTTTTATCAGCGACCAAAGATGTCCAGAAGATCCTATGCCTTCAACTCAGAAGAACAGATTTTTTTTCTGCTAGTCATGTACAGTATATAGTATGAGGACATCACAGTAAGGGCACTATTTACCAATATGGGCTACAACCGATGTCTTTTGTTGTGTATGGCTACACACACTTACTGTATGTACTGCCAGTGTTCATCAGTTCTTCTCTATCTGGCAATATGTCCCGGCTCAACAGTCTCCTCATCTTGGCTGCCAGAAATCTCAGACTGTCATCGAAGGGTTAATGTAAAATACGCATGCACATGATTATTTACTCAGTGGGGATCCAGCAAAGCCTCTTCGACTTTACTGGTACCCATTGCCAGATATTGGTAACGCTGTTTCAAGACTTCTCTTCACTGCATAAACTGCATAATTCTGCTGTCCCCATTGAGGTCTTTGGGGAGGATGGTACTTGATATACCGGCTGTTGGGATCCTGATGCTCAGCATACCAGTGCTGGAATCCCGACTGCAGGCATACCAACAACTAATCTCCCTCTTGGGGTGTTAGCGTGCCACCGTGCCCGCAGCGAGCCTGAAAGGTGCTCTTTTGCGCTCGCACCACTGCCGGCATTCCAGCGGTCTGGATCCAGGTGCCGGTATGCTGGGCGCCGGGATCCCAAGTGCCGGCAAATCATACTACAACCTTTGAGGACGGTGGTAAATGCACGCATTAACACTTTGATAAATTTCACAAACTAGTAAAGGAGCCTATTTCCAGCAGTTTCTTCAGAAAATAGGCTCTTTGCCTCTTCCTATATAGTGCACTTATTGATAAACAGAACCCTTAACTTCCACGGAGATCAAATATTATCTGCTTCTGCTTCTGGAAATCCATGGGTTAACTAACTCTAATGAGAAGTAGTATGACAGCATGGCAGCAGGAACTGCATGGCTATAACTTATCAGAGTGTATGGATCAGCATCAGCAGTGTTACGCAACTGGCAGCCCCATTGATACACTTTGATGCAGGTTAGATTATGACTGGAGATGATGTATAACCAGCTTTAATAGCCAACCCAGTGGGTTGGGGAGGTTTTACACTCAAAGTAATGGATGGTCACTTGAGACAGGCAATGAAGTTAGCAATTGGTTCCTGTAGCACATCATTAACTCCTGTGAGTTTTCTGTGGATTTCATTGCTGCTTATTTGGACTGTATATCCTCTGTGCTGGAACTTTTTCTTAATTATCATGTGCAGGGGGTTGGCCAAGTTGGATAAGTTAGGGTTCTATGTCTATACAGAGCAGAGGCGCCAGAATGTTTTCAGGTTTGGTGGGGGGGAGCATAGGAAATTTTTACATCTTGGTACCCCTATGGTGCCTCCTCTCCCTCTCTACCCTGCCCTCCCTCCCCTCCTTCAGTGCAGGAGAGCGCTTGCCTCCGGATCCCTGTGGGAGGCTTCACCTTTAAAAGCAGTCTGCCGCTGCAGGGTGCTGTGTCCAGCCTTTTTTCCTAGCCGACTGTCTCTCTTCCCTGATGCATTACTGGGAGGAGAGGTAGCCATGCTGAGCCTCCTGGGATATCCCGGGACCACAGCCATGCCTCATCCCAGTAATGCATCTGTGAAGAGAGACACAGCACCCTATGGCAGCAGACTGCTTTTAAAGGTAAAGCTGGCCACGGGGATCCAGAGGTAAGCGCTCCCCCACACTCTGTCATGTTTGGGGGGGGAATCTGACCCCTTACCCCCCTGTTCCCAAGTCTCTGATACAGAGTATAATAGAATTGTATGAGGGGTATGTGATAAGTTTTTGGATGTGCAGTGCAGAGTAAACACAATCTGACTGCCTGGTAGTGAACTGTAATCACTAACTAAGGGGGAGATGTACTAAGCAACAATAAAAGTGGAGAAGTAAGCCAGTGGAGAAGTTGTCTATGGCAACCAATCAGCATTGACATAATATTTAGAATTTGCATACTGTAAAAGTATACAGAGCAGCTGATTGGTCGCCATGGGCAACTTTTCCACTGGCTCACTTGTACACTTTAATCACTGCTTAGTACATATCCTCCTAAAGTTCTTGTGAAATGTCAAGGCACAGGACCGTATTTAAGCAGCACTGCACACCAAATAAGTCAGCATGTTCACTTCATTTACAAACTCATTAGGGAGCTCAAAAGAGGCCAGTGGAGAGCCTATGACTAAAAAAGTAGTCTGCTACAGCAGGAGAGTTTTGACCGAATTGTGAGCTGCTTTTAGAGAGGAAGCACCATTGTTAACCACTGTGTGTGAGTGGTTTTCAGAAATTCAGTGTGGGAGACGGTTCCTGGAAGACAAGGAGCGTTGCTGTTGACCTGTGTCCACCATCACCAAGAATGACCTCTGTCCACCATCACCAAGAACAACGTTGCTGCCGAGTGAGCCATAGTTGAGGTGGACACCAGGGTGACCATTGCCCACTTAGAGAAGGAGATAGGTATCTCATCATGATACATCCACTTGAGACACCATGAAAAGCTTGGCCTGAGCAAGGATTCTGAATGCTGGGTGCCCCATCAGCTGACTCCAGGAGTCTTGGGTGACTTCATGCAGCAACATGCTAGGCAGGTTTGATGGAGGTCACTCAAACTCTGTCTGGAAGATCATCAGTGGCGATGAATCCTGGATCTACAGTTTGAGCTCAAGCAACAGTCGGTCCAGTTGATCCCAGTTGAAGGTGCGCTATCACATAAGTTATGATGTGAGCGCAGTGTGGCTAAGCAGATGGTGGCAGTTTTTGTGGCCAAGACTGGTCATGTAGCTACTGTACCACTTATGCAGCAGCGCACCATCACTGGGGACTGGTACATCAACCAATGCCTGTCGTAAGTGCTGGAAGCCATTTCCAGGCACCTTTCAAGAACTTGCACTCGTGGTATCCATCTCCAGCATGACAATGCAACTGCCCACAATTCCAGGAAAGTTGTGTACTTAGTGGCCCATGAACGTTTCCAGTAGAGATGTGCACCGGAAATTTTTCGGGTTTTGTGTTTTGGTTTTGGATTCGGTTCCGCGGCTGTGTTTTGGATTTGGACGCGTTTTGGCAAAACCTCCCTGAAATTTTTTTGTCAGATTCGGGTGTGTTTTGGATTCGGGTGTTTTTTTTCAAAAACCCCTCAAAAACAGCTTAAATCATAGAATTTGGGGGTCATTTTGATCCTATAGTATTATTAACCTCAATAACCACAATTTCCACTCATTTCCAGTCTATTCTGAACACCTCACACCTCACAGCACTATTTTTAGTCCTAAAATTTGCACCGAGGTCGGTGGATGACTAAGCAAAGCGACCCAAGAGGGCGGCACATACACCTGGCCCATCTAGGAGTGGCACTGCAGTGTCAGACAGGATGGCACTTAAAAAAATTGGCCCCAAACAGCACATGATGCAAAGAAAAGAGAAAAAGAGGTGCACTGTGGTCGCTGGACGGCTAAGCTAAGCGACACAAACACCTCAATATCACTGGAATTATTCGTTTTAATCAATGGTATTATTGATCCAAATCACTGGAAGAAAATGACAAAATCACTGGAATTATTTGTTCTAATCAATGGTATTATTGGTCCAAATCACTGGAAGAAAATGACAAAATCACTGGAATTATTCGTTCTAATCAATGGTATTATTGGTCCAAATCACTGGAAGAAAATGACAAAATCACTGGAATTATTCGTTCTAATCAATGGTATTATTGGTCCAAATCACTGGAAGAAAATGACAAAATCACTGGAATTATTTGTTCTAATCAATGGTATTATTGGTCCAAATCACTGGAAGAAAATGACAAAATCACTGGAATTATTCGTTCTAATCAATGGTATTATTGGTCCAAATCACTGGAAGAAAATGGAATTGATGGATACTTGCAGTGACACAGAGCTGCAAGATACAGGAATGGCCGACTGTACAACTATATACTGTTAGTCACCAAAATGCTGCACTGTAATACTATATATACTGCTCACAAAAATGCCGCACAGATATGGAATGGATACTTGCAGTGACACAGAGCTGCAAGATACAGCAATGGCCTACTGTACTGTATTGTACTACTATAATTATTATATAGATGACAGATATAAAGTTACATTGTGGGGGAATCCAGTATACGTTCTGTCACCAGGTACCAGTGAATGACCACATCATGTATATAGGTGACAGATATAAAGTTACATTGTGGGGGAATCCAGTATACGTTCTATCATGTATATAGGTGACAGATATAAAGTTACATTGTGGGGGAATCCAGTATACGTTCTGTCACCAGGTACCAGTGAATGACCACATCATGTATATAGGTGACAGATATAAAGTTACATTGTGGGGGAATCCAGTATACGTTCTGTCACCAGGTACCAGTGAATGGCCACATCATGGGTGACAGATATAAAGTTACATTGTGGGGAATCCAGTATACGTTCTGTCACCAGGTACCAGTGAATGGCCACATCATGTATATAGGTGACAGATATAAAGTTACATTGTGAGGGAATCCAGAATACGTTCTATCACCAGGTACCAGTGAATGACCACATCATGTATATAGGTGACAGATATAAAGTTACATTGTGGGGGAATCCAGTATACGTTCTGTCACCAGGTACCAGTGAATGGCCACATCATGTATATACTTATACTGGTGGTCCCCAGTCCCCACAATGCAGCACACTGATCAGATATTTGCAGTATACTGAGTCAGATATGGAGCGTTTTCAGGCAGAGAACGTAGATATTTTCAGCACACTGAGCACAGATTATTTGCAGCACACTGAGCACAGATTACGGAGCTTTTCAGGGAGAGAACGCTGCCACGTCCTCTCCGTTCAATCTCCAATGCACGAGTGAAAATGGCGGCGACGCGCGGCTCCTTATATAGAATACGAATCTCGCGAGAATCTGACAGCGGGATGATGACGTTCGGGCGCGTTCTGGTTAACCGAGCAAGGCGGGAAGATCCGAGGCTGCCTCGGAACCGTGTAAAATGGGTGAAGTTCGGGGGGGGGGGGGAATTTCGAATCCCGAGGAACTGAACCCGCTCATCTCTAGTTTCCAGGAGCTTTGTCATCCACTGTACAGTCCAGACTTCTTTGTGTTCAAACAAATTAAGCGTGGGATTCGTTTTGAGTCAACAGAAGCTGCAGTGGGGACCTTCATCCAGCATGTAGAACACATACCTGCTTCTGACAGCTGGTCCAGCTGCTTCACCAAGTGGATTTAGCGCATGCAACTTTGAATAGACTCCTCTGGCGAATATTTTGAAAAATGTAATGTTCACTTTGTAAATATAATACCATTTAGGGGATCCAGAAACTTATTGCACACCCCTCGTACATATCCTCAACATTACTTATCCTTTTTCCTTTTTATTTATTACCAGTTATTTATATAGCGCACACATATTCCACAGCTATTGACTATAAACATTAGATACAAAAAAAAAAAACAATGTCCCCCAAGGAATATGCCACAAATAGAAGTGCCCCTTAATGAATATATATGCCACACACCAGTGCCGGCAATTAATATATATGCCACACAGCAGTGTCCATGTATATATATGCTGGACCCAGTTTCTTCTGTATAGTTATCTTCAGGTCAGTAAAGGAGTAGGCCAGGGTATCCTTCACATGAGGCAGTGCTGCACCACAGCACCAAGGGGGTCAGAGGAACGTGTGATGATCTCTTCCAATCAGAGCTCCCCCCCCCCACCCCCCACCCCAACTGTGCCAGGAAGCCAGTCAGTTATAAGAAAAAAACAGACTGTACAAAATGTTGGCGACAGGTGACAGGTGGCAGGTGTGCTCCCTTGGTCCCATAGTGCCCTAGGCGGCACCTGTATCAGAGTGTCCATGATCCAGTCCTGTATAAGATAGCATTAGCAGGGGGATAAGAGCGCAAGGGAAAAATGTTTTATTTATCCATTAAGCATTTTTTCTATTGTTACTTTTTTCACCTTTGATTAATTTTACATGAAAGTGGAACCAGAATCCATAGAAGCCCCAAAACTCTCGGCGAAGTGATGAGTCCTCTTACAGCTACCAGTCAGTATTGCTGAGGGGCTTTGTATTGCTCAGATGTCCCAGCTAGGTTGTATTGCTGCAAAATGAGAAATAGACTTCATATACTCTCATCTAACACATGGACATGAGGACATGTACGTACATCTCATCTTTTCTTGAGGTACATAAGAATGTGTTAAACAATGGTAAGGTCAGCGCACTCTTAGGAAGGAGGGGGATGTATGAGAAAGGGTAAGGATGGGAAAAGGTGGAAGAGAAGAATGAAATGGTAAGGTCAGCGCACTCTTAGGAGGAAGGGGGATGTATGAGAAAGGGTAAGGATGGGAAAAGGTGGAAGAGAAGAATGAAATGGAATTGGAAAGAAAGTGGAATAGCAATCTAAATGTCTAACTGTGATCAAAAAAGACCATGTGTGGCAATGTTAACTAGTCTTTATTCTGGTGGTATGTTAACACTGTCAGGTGTATCATGCTGACCACCCTTATCAGTGTACCCTCCTGAATGGTACACTTCTGCTCAAAAGATTCTAAAATTAATAAAGGTGAGAGTATGTGCGTTCTCCGTAAAGTCTGGCACAATGTCCTTGTGTCAGTATTAGGTCCTCAAAGAGTCCAAATGTCCAGAGGTCCCTTGCGGGGTGAATGTCAGGTGTGCCAAGGGTGCACCTTTACCATAGATGTAGTGAAACCTATGTGACTCTGAGACAAAGTATGCGTCAGTTGTTATGAGGTGTGTGACAGTTTGCGGCGTCCCGCCTGTCAAACCTCCGTGTGTGCACCAATTGAGGAACCGGGGGTACGGGCTTAGTTCATGCACTTACCGCCGGGGGTGCGTTCCGCGCGCCTGTGCCGGCTCAGCTTCCGTTCCCGAGTCCTCCGGTGTCCTTTGATGTCCAGGCCGTCTCGTCTCGGTCCCCGTGGTCGGACAGCGGCCGCCGCTTTCTTCCTCCTGCGGGTCCCGTCTGTGACTTCCTGCTTTGTCGCTCACGTGATGCGTCACGTGAGCGGAGATGTTCGATCAGCCCCTGTTGCTCGGGGATCCCTCTCTCCAGCCGGGGAGGGGTGTCTGTAAAGTGCAGTGTGTAGTGAGACAAGTCCACCAACGCGTTTCAGCAATCTGCCTTTTTCTAGAAAAAGGCAGATTGCTGAAACGCGTTGGTGGACTTGTCTCACTACACACTGCACTTTACAGACACCCCTCCCCGGCTGGAGAGAGGGATCCCCGAGCAACAGGGGCTGATCGAACATCTCCGCTCACGTGACGCATCACGTGAGCGGCAAAGCAGGAAATCACAGACGGGACCCGCAGGAGGAAGAAAGCGGCGGCCGCTGTCCGACCACGGGGACCGAGACGAGACGGCCTGGATATCAAAGGACACCGGAGGACTTGGGAACGGAAGCTGAGCCGGCACAGGCGCGCGGAACGCACCCCCGGCGGTAAGTGCATGAACTAAGCCCGTACCCCCGGTTCCTCAATTGGTGCACACACGGAGGTTTGACAGGCGGGACGCCGCAAACTGTCACACACCTCATAACAACTGACGCATACTTTGTCTCAGAGTCACATAGGTTTCACTACATCTATGGTAAAGGTGCACCCTTGGGCACACCTGACATTCACCCCGCAAGGGACCTCTGGACATTAGGACTCTTTGAGGACCTAATACTGACACAAGGACATTGTGCCAGACTTTACGGAGAACGCACATACTCTCACCTTTATTAATTTTAGAATCTTTTGAGCAGAAGTGTACCATTCAGGAGGGTACACTGATAAAGGTGGTCAGCATGATACACCTGACAGTGTTAACATACCACCAGAATAAAGACTAGTTAACATTGCCACACATGGTCTTTTTTGATCACAGTTAGACATTTAGATTGCTATTCCACTTTCTTTCCAATTCCATTTCATTCTTCTCTTCCACCTTTTCCCATCCTTACCCTTTCTCATACATCCCCCTTCCTCCTAAGAGTGCGCTGACCTTACCATTGTTTAACACTAATACAGAGGTAGGACACCTCTAGGCCTAGCAGCACTAACCCTCTATCCCAGTGAGCGCAGTCTCTCTTCACTTTATCTACATAAGAATGTGTACTGTACCTTACTGTCTCCTAATGCAGAGACATAATACTGTATATACATTTTGCCTCCTCCTGATACACATATATCAGAACATGTACCTCTCGTGTGCTTATAATATACAGATTCCATCTTTTCAGAGTAGTTACAAAGCCTCCTCATTACACTCGTCAGCAGATTAGTCTTAATTGGATTGCGAATTAGAAGAGGCTTTGTGCTCAGCAGAGTTAATTAAGAGCTTGTTACTATTTTTCTGTGGCAGAGTCATCTGTTTTGAAGGGAGGTAGGAAAATTTCAGAGTCTGAATTTGCAATTCCTCCCCACATAATACGCACAGATTACACACTGAATGGAGTGCACAGATAATACGTGCCGAGCTTTCAACAGATCACAAATTAGATACACACACAAACATAAAACACAAATGTAAATGTAGGCCGTGGGTCTTGTCTGTTTGAGCAAATTCTGCACCCAAGGGATATAATTGGTGCCAATCCTATAAAACAAAGAACAGCTTGATATTTCGGGCTTGTTACATTAGCAGCAGTAGAGCTCTGGGAGCATAACTTATGTCCTGGTCTATGCTATACTTTATTTTATGATAGTATATCATTTGTTTTCCTCATTTTTCAATCACCCGCCTCGCTTGTCAATTTAACCCTTTATTTTATCCATTTTTATTCTGACAAGTGGAATTACCTGGTCAACCATTAAAAACTGGGACCCATATGTAATAAGCATGCTGCACGACTGCATGCAATTAGCTGATATGGATATATATAAATATCTGGATTTGTGGAAAGGCCACATAGGCAGGAAATTGTTCTGTATTTGCTCATGTTACCACTTATGTATTCTAAACTGCATACTGCACAATGACTGCTTAGATTACAGCCTGAATGACTGACGCTATTAATACATATGGTGTGTGGAGGTTGAGATCATGCAGCACAGTGCAGTAAAAGTTGGGAGAAGTGGGAAGCGAACTGAGTTATGAGGGTTGGCAGAGAAGAGATAACCCCATATACACACAGCAGACATGCATAGCAGCCTATTAAAATGTAAATTACATAGATCAAATATTATCTAGGTGATTTGGACAAGACTGAGAAGGTACATATTTCATTCCTGAAATCTCGTTCTTTTTCCAAATTTTATTAAAATGAAACATCATGCACATTGTCACCCACAGAACTATTATTATTGCAATGGTATCTATTGTTTCTTGTCCCTTATCATCTTCCTTCTCCACATCTTTGTCTATATATTTTTAATTTAATCTCTCAGCCTTACATACAACAATTACACGCTGTAGGAGCTGAAGTAGAACCTTTCTCATCTGTCGTCTCTGCAAGCAGCGACGGTCCCTAGCACTCAAGAGGTTACGTCCTCTCTTGTTTCCTATTTTGAAGCTGGCTGGATATTATCTCTACATGGCTGCATTGGTGACATCTGCGGCAATTACTGTGACCCCTGCCCTATCAACTCACCCCCACTACAGGCATCACACAAAAGGCAATCTGCCTCATACATGGACTAGATTAACCCGGTCACTACTGGGAGTTATGGAAGCATATAGTAGATGCTTAGATGTACTACAGTGCTAATGTGCAAATACGTTAACATAAAATCAGTGAATGACTACATCCCCTGCCTTGCCAAAGCTATATCTGTAGCTATAAAGGCCTTATGTTTTACCTCTGCAATGTTACATCCCCCCATAGGGTTGTTCATTAAAGTCTCATTATCACATAACTTATTAACCTCTGTTAACGAGGCCTTTAAATGGCCATTCCAAATTAACTTAAGAGCTTGCAATCAATTAAGCGCAGCGATTATGAAGGAGAGATCATCCTGCCTGGCTGAGTGAGGACGTCTATGGTGCTAGATGACATTACCGATTCAGCTACTGCCTCTCAGACCTTGCTAATAAATTGGCTATGTTTTAGTCTAATTGAAAAAAAACCTTACAAACAATGTATTTGATAATATGTTTCAGAAATGCATTGCTGCAGATGGAATTAAAACAAATAGCATATTCAATTAGATGAACCTTGTTTGGCCCTCACAACCTTGTCTGACCTTTAACTACATAATATTAACATCTGGGACTTTTTAGTATTCAAAATGGAACTACTGTAAGTGCAATTACCCATAGGAAGGTGTCAGAACCAGGTGATTGTCATAACATTAGAGTACGCCAGTCAGGTGCAGGACATTACATCACCAGGCCCCGTTGCAACATAGCCATACAGTCCTGTGGATGGCCACCGGAAACCATTGATGAAACATATCTGATGGTGAGAGTTTTGACATTTGATTACAGGATTGCAATTATTTCCTGCTTAAATTTAATGTGTGTTCACCAATGTGTGATGATGCAATACACCACAGGGAGAAAAAGTGACCCACTGGCAGTGCTTCATTGCTCATATGCAAACCAGCCCTGCCTTCTGTGCATGCACATATCTGTACCAGTGGAATGGTTGCATACCATTGAATGCTTTAGGAATGATGGTATATTATCCTATGACAGAAATGCTAAGACAATGTGATTGCACTCTTCTGATGATCATCCCATGTCCATCTTCTCCTAGCACCCCCTCTGCTGTTCGGTACGTGTACTGGAACACTGCATACATAATGTAGAACTGTCACGGCTTCACTCATTGGGGGGTCATTCCGACCTGATCGCATGCTAGGTTTTTTCGCAATGCTGCAAACAGGTCCGAACTGCGCATGTGTATGCACCGCAATGCGCAGGTGCGTCGTATGGGTACAAAGCAGATCGTTGCTGAGCGATGGATTCTACGACGATTCCATTCGCACGGGCGCTCGCAAGTAGATTGACAGCAAGGAGGTGTTTCTTGGTGTCAACTGACCGTTTTCTGGGAGTGGTTGGAGAAATGCAGGCGTGTTCAGGCGTTTGCAGGGCGGTTGTCTGACGTCAATTCCGGGACTGAACAAGCAGAAGTCATCGCAGCGGCTGAGTAAGTTCTGAGCTACTCAGAAACTGCACAAATTGTGTTTGCATCTCTCGACTGCAAAAGCGATCGCGCCCTTGCACAGCAAATATACACTCCCCGGTGGGCGGCGACTATGCGTTCGCACGGCTGCTAAAAACAGCTAGCCAGCGATCAGCTCGGAATGACCCCCATTACGAGTTTGCTCTGAGATCACTGTGAATGAATGCAGTGGTGGAACTAACACAGTTGCAAGCTAAGCAGTAGATATGGAACCACCCCCACCTCCAGCACCCATAGGCAATGCTCCCTCTGTAATAAAGGTCTGCCATTGGCCCTAGTACAGAAAGTAGGAACCACCATCATGTTCTAGTACTAAACAACATAGATTAAACAGTGATGTCTAGCAAGTATTAGCCAGCAAAGAGTCATATTTTACCAATAACAACATATTACACAATATCCAGCATATTTTGCATAGAATTCAGGACATCTCACCCAACATTGATCAGTATATTCCCCATCATATATTACTCCCACCCTAGTCCTGATAATCACATACTGTCACAATTATCTTACTCATGCCACTTATACCACCACCATCCCAATGTACTTTTTGGGTGACTAGTCCTCAACAAACATATCTCACTTGGCTTTCAGTGACTGAATTCTAATCAGCAGTCTTCTTGTTTATCACAAGTGTAGGGAGTGCTACCCTTATCTCTAGGCGAAACGTGTGATAAGGGCTTTAAATTAATGCCAGTAAATCATGTACACAGGTATGACAACGGAATGTATTGGTTCCGTTGAACCCATAACCTCTAGCATTTGCACTTGCAGCCAAGAGTGCTTGTGTTGCAGCACTGTTTTTGTAACTATCCGCTCAACTGACCTCTCCCCAACTGATAGGGCAATCAGCCTAATTACCACCATGTTTAGCAACACTAGAGGGAACCTGAGTTTAGCCTAAAAACTCCCCAGCATTGCAATATATTTTTATTGGATATTTATATTAAATATAAATATTATGTATGCACTAAATATAAATATGATTAGCATTTATACACATCAGGGGCTGATTCTGCGTTGGGCGCAGCCGTGTCTGTGTTAGTGTTTTTTGGTGGTCACCCTTCTGTGACTTTATACAGTTGTCGCTACAAAAACCTTTCCTGTCTAAATCTGTGCTCCCGAATGTGCAAGTACTGAGGTGACGTAGATGCTGAAATACCAATTTGTGCGTCTTTAGCTGCATCATCCATTGCACAATCCAAACTTGCACCAGCCCTATGGCAGGTGTTGTTTCTCTGTGTGAATATGGCCTCCTATATGAGCAGTTGAAAGTCTCTGCACACCACCGTCTTCAGTGATACGGCCGTGACATTTCATATCACTTTCATGACACCCATAAGTTGGACTTTCTCTGTACATCTGCTAATCCACCTCCCTTTCACCTCCCAATAATGCCCAAAACATTTCCTAGACATTTCAGAAAGCACGTTGTCTCCTGTGCGCCTCGCATCTCCGGTTCTGTGTGCATGCTATTTGCACATAGATGCATGCACAGATGAAAAGAAACACTCCACTGCAAATGCCATCAGCAGTGCATGTACGAGGCCCAAAGTTGTTAACATGTTGAAATGCATATATGCAAGGAATTATACAAACATATAAAACTGCCGGGTGCTACCTAGTGCCAGGGCAGCTGTTATAAACGAGGCTACAGGATTTGTGCACTGTTATCATTTGCCATATGAAATGCATATATGCTTATTTGAGATTGGTACATTTCCAACTGCGTTGATGCGTGTCAGGCACATTTGTCTAACTTGGCAGTGTTGGCACAATGATTTTGAGATTCACATGAGTGACATATATATGAAATTCAGAATATTACAACCACCAGTTTGTGTGTAGGTTAAAGGTGGCCACAGCTCAATTTGAACATTTTAGACTAAGCTGACTTAAAATTACATTGTTTGTTATTTTCCATAGACCACTGATGTTGGCCAAGAATAATAAAAAAAATGAATAGGACTTTTCTCATCCCTGGTCTATTAACAACAACAACAAAAAAAAGTTGTCCATCACTGACCAAACGAATGATCCACCTGTTCAGCTCAAATTCTAAAGACCAGGGGGTATATTTACTAAACTCACTATTTTGACCGAGTTGGTGTTTTTTCTTCAAAGTGTCTTCTCGGGTATTTTCTAAACTCAAATCTCGGCAGTGATGAGGGCATTCGTATTTTTTTGGAAGTCAAAGTAAAAAAATACAAATGAATACACCATCGGTCAAATGCGCCTGTTATTTTATACAACTCGGTAATTTACTAAAAATTCTAATTCACAAACACTGCCGGCAATAGCCAAACACTACCGTGAAATAATACAAATCGTAAAAAAAAGCAGTTTTAAAATATACCTGCTTTTTTTTACCGTGTTCTGATTGGCATGCACGGATCCGTGAGATCTGTGCATGTTTATCAATGGGAAGGGGTGTGAAAGGGTTAAAAATGTGAAAAAAAATGCGTGGGGTCCCCCCTCCTATGTATAACCAGCCTCGGGCTCTTTGAGCCGGTCCTGGTTGTAAAAATATGGGGAAAAAATTGACAGGGGTTGCCCCATATTTAAACAATCAGCACCGGGCTCTGCGCCTGGTCCTGGTGCAAAAAATACGGGGGACAAAAAGTGTAGGGGTCCCCCGTATTTTTTGAACCAGCATCGGGCTCCACTAGTCAGAGAGATAATGCCACAGCCGGGGGACACTTTTATCTTGGTCCCTGCGGCCCTGGCATTAAATCACTAACTAGTCACCCCTGGCCGGGGTACCCTGGAGGAGTGGGAACCCCTTAAATCAAGGGGTCCCCCCCTCCAGCCACCCAAGGGCCAGGGGTGAAGCCCGAGGCTGTCCCCCCCATCCAAGGGCGGTGAATGGGGGGCTGATAGCCATAGTGTAAAAAAAAAAGAATATTGTTTTTTGTAGCAGTACTACAAGTCCCAGAAAGCCCATTTCCCCCCACATGCTGGTACTTGTGGTTCTCCAAGTACCAGCTTGCGGGGGAGGCTTTCTGGGACTTGTATTACTGCTACAAAAAACAATAATCTTTTTTTTTTACACTATGGCTATCAGCCCCCCATCTGCCGCCCTTGGATGGGGGGGACAGCCTCGGGCTTCATCCCTGGCCCTTGGGTGGCTGGAGGGGGGGACCCCTTGATTTAAGGGGTTCCCACTCCTCCAGGGTACCCCGGCCAGGGGTGACTAGTTAGTGATTTAATGCCAGTGCCACAGGGACCAAGATAAGAGTGTCCCCGGCTGTGGCATTATCTTTCTGACTAGTGGAGCCCGGTGCTGGTTCAAAAAATACGGGGGACCCCTACGCTTTTTGTCCCCCGTATTTTTTGCACCAGGACCAGGTGCAGAGCCCGGTGCTGGTTGTTCAAATTTGGGGGAACCCCTGTCAATTTCCCCCCCATATTTTTACAACCAGGACCGGCTCAAAAAGCCCGAGGCTGGTTATGCTTAGGAGGGGGGACCCCACGCAATTTTTTTCATGATTTTTAATACTTTAATTTTTTTTTTAAAGGTGCACAATGAAGCCCTGCACGGATCTCACAGATCCGGCCGAGATTCATTGTGTTAATTTCGGCAGTGTTTTACTATTCACTCCCGTAAAACACTGGCCGAAAATACGAAATGACATCGACATCGGAAAAAAACAAAAATGCAGAATACGACAGCATAGTAAATGAGGCGTACAAAATTCAAAAAGTTGCAAATTCACACATTCGATGTAATTCGTGTTTGAACTTTAACCTAATTCAGAAAAATACGAATTTTAGTAAATATACCCCCAGATCTATTTAAATTGTCCATTTTGAGTAGTCACATTGGATACAGTTCAGGTCATCTGATGAACTGGCTCCAGAAGAATATTTTCAAGTCTATGTTATTCTTCTTTCACAAGTTATTGCTCATTGATATCAAACATTTTTCATTACTGTTTGGTTATTGTGTGGCATTTGCACTTACTGTCAGTGGAAAGAATTTAAGTTGAACCAGCATATAATCTAATGTACGTAACTGTCCCAACTAAACCCAAGCTAAATAGTAATGTGCAGGGCATTATGTTTAATAGTGTCTTAAAGGTGTATGAACATTTTCAAGGTGGGTGTATTTATATATAATACACACTTCCATCTCAAGACATCCATCAATAATAATTTTGTAAATTAAAGTCCTGATTCCTAGTTGTACACTAATGCTACCGCAGATGCAATTTTTGATGGTGAAAGTACTGTATATTAATCTAACACCCACCGGGCTTTGTATAGAGATGCCCACCGGAGCCTTCACAGCTGCCCGCAACTGTGTACACATTTGCACAGTGACAGACTGGGACTGCTTTCTGGCCCTGGTATTTGTGTGCACATGAAAGGGGGCACTCATGAAAGGGAGGCGCGGACACTGCTTCTTTGAAACGGGCACTTTGGGCAGGGGGGAGAGCAAAACAGAGAGCTGGAAGTTTTGCTGCACGCGGCTTTCCAGGCTCTCTGTGTAACCGGCCTAACCCACCAGACCACCAAACACAGACTCTTTGCATAAGTCTCTCATCAATCAAAATGACAACCACAACTGAGACGCCTGAGGCATGATTCTTGCATACAGGATCGCATTTGGCGACTGATACATGCTGCAAAAATGATCCTGTCTTGCCTGCATTTTTTGCTGCCACTCCCAATTACCTCCCACGAAGTGACCAGTTTCTGTCAATCACTCGGTAATGAATCCTCGATGTAAAGGGCATAGGCAAACGCAGGGGGAGTTTCTGGTTGTCCAGAAACCCCCCTCCTCTTGGCAAGTGGCTCAAATTATGAAAACAATAGCAATGGTATATAACACGATTACTAGAGCTGCCGCCACATCATGCAGTTTAAGAGACATAGCAGAGCTGCTGCACATGCCCAGTGGTATCAGATTCTTCTACCAAGTTTGCTGTGTGTGTGGTTCTGAGTCCTCAATCAGTGCTCTGGACCAGAGAGTAGCTGCCAGGAAGAAGAGACAGGAGCCTTACCATGAGGTGGGAGAATATGTGCTTAGAAAGTGCAGTACTGGTTCTATTATGTTTTTGTATTTATTTATAATGATATGTTTAATCTTTTCCTGACCACTTATTTATGTTATTTAAATATGTTTAATATATCCTATACACCATTTGTAGTGCTAAATATTAATACTGCATTCCATACAGTATCCAGTATATAAAAAGACAATATTTACATTAATGTCCAGGGTCGTTACTAGGTTCTTCTACCGCTCCCCCAGACTCCAGCACTTGCTCCAATGTTCCACAGAGTGGAAAATTGTGGACTGCATTTGGAAACCACCCTCTTGAAATCCTGCATTTGCCACTGACGGGGGGTACACACACGTAGAGATGTGTACTTAAATTCTAAGCAATGTGACTAGGATTAAGCACACATCGCTCCGTGTGTATAGCTGATAGGGATAGCGATGCGTGGCCACGCGTGTCGCTATCGCTGACTCTAAATTGGCCTGCATGCCACATCTAGTTAGATCACTCACTTCATAGCTGGGTGAAGTGAGCGTTTTTGTTTATTTTTCCCCTCGCTCAGCACACATTGCGCTGTGTGCTGAGCGTCCAGAGATGTGTGCTGAGCGATCTGTGCTAGAACGCTCAGCACACATCTCTGGGAGAAATTGGCCCATGTGTACCTCCCTTTAGCATAATTGCACATCAACCACTGTACATATGCACTGTGGCAGTGACGCATGTGCAGTTTGCCTATAATCGCTTCGTTATAGCAAAAACATCGGCATAGCATACAACTGTGAATCAGGCACTGTGCTAGGAAATATGTTCTCTGGGCTGATTTACGCAAATGACTTGGTAACAACAACACATTTTAAATCTAAAATGGAATTCATTTAAACCAATTTTGATGGTCCCTGTAATTGTCTAATTTAACCCACAGGAAGATTTGTTCATTCATTTGTTAGGCTGTGCAAAAATCTCCATGTGAATGAGTTCTAACAGATCAAGTTCATTCATATCTGGCAACTCCAATCCGTTTGGTGACTAAGCTTCTGTCGCCTTGGAGGGTTAGTACATAAGCCCATCGCAGTACTTAGTGTTGTATACCTCTCAATCCCTACTCACTTTGCTGCCAGCAGCATCAGGGCAGTCAGTATGGCATCACTGTCTGAAAACCATATGCATATAATGAATATATATGCAAATAAACAAAATTCAACATAGTAATGTACACAGTTCACAATTAAGCTGCACACAGTTATATAAATTCACATTGCTCATTGTATGTATTCAGCTTTGCAGCGACAGAGTTAACTTTCCTAGTACATTAGCAGACAATACATTGCTTTAAGGTTATTACATTTCCAGTTAGCAGATAAGATTTTTACATCGTTAATTTTGATGCTTGCTCTGCGTCCCTGGGAGTTACCCCCCTCTTTCTCTCTCCGCTCCTCTCTGCTGTTTGTGGATAATTTATATCACGATTGGAAATAAAACCCACTAAACATTTACTGCTTATCTATCTCGTAGCCAGAGATAGCAAATTGACACAGATAACATGTATGTTCTCACACGTACGAAAGGAAATTACTGTTTCGCTAACAGCAACTGGCAAGATATTAGTGTTGTTGCCATCCCAGACTGTGCAGGGGTTAATAGTGGCCTGGAGCTCCCAGTAGATAAAAATACATATTTTATCTCGGATTAAAATCATCTTTGCACTGCCATTATTTATTGTAATCATAAAACAATCCTCTCAAATCCAATTTCAGAGATATTGATTTTAAATTCATTACTGTCACTAGAATTCCTATACTGTCCCACATTACTGCTCCCCTAAGTCCCACTACTGCTCCATTAAACATTTGCTACTGCTACATATATATCCTATTGCTATAATTCTTCCTATTGTGCTCTATAACTCCTCTTTGTAACTGCTGTGACTACTGTACTTTATACAATATCCTACCATAATTTATCCTAATGTGCCATTCTTAGAACTCCTCCCATTCCTCCATATAAATCTAACGGAATGGATGTCATGCACTGAAGCTCTGCGCTAACAGCGGTTTTATTTATTAGCCATTTTAAAGCTATCAAGCTGCTTCAGTATATGTGGTGGCAAGAACTGCAAAATACTCAAAAACAATAAAAAGCTGCAGCTAATCTTTGCACTCTGTTCAGTTCTTAATTCACAAACTATTTATACAAAATACTGCCTCAGAAACTCTAAACATGTGAAAATGAAAAGCTATCTTTAAGAGGAGATTTTATAACATGGTTCCCCAGAAGTATATGTGTAAAGAGTTACATAGATATTTTATTACAATATGTATTCTGGACAAATACTATTAAAAATATAATAAAATGTACTAAAAAAAACAAAACACATTCAAATGCAATGAAGGGTCACCAACTGCATAGGTCTAGTATTAAATACTTTCAAAATAAACATAGTTGCAAATTACTGATCACTACTATATTCTTTCATTAAAGAATTTGTTATTTACACCCTTAGCAACATATGCTTAAACTATAGTGAAATCAGAAGAAGCTGAAGAGTCACATTGTCATATGAAAGCCCTGAAACTGAAGAGTCACATGGTCATATGAAACTGGAGAGTCACATGGTCATATGAAACTGGAGAGTCACATGGTCATATGAAAGCACCAAAACTGGAGACACAAGAGTCACATGGTCATATGAAAGTACTGAAACTGAAGAGTCACATGGTCATATGAAACTGAAGAGTCACAGTAGCCCAGTAGCCAACATAATGCATACAGTCTGTCCGGAAAGTAATGAGACTGATTTTTTCATGCTACGCAGAACAGGCGCATGGCGGCACTGTACTGTGGGATGGGTGGAGGGGTGGGATGGGTGGAGGGGTGTCTCAGCTACACATTCCCGGCGGCGGCAGTTGCCTGTGAGCCTTTACAGTGTATGGATCGAACTGTAAATTAAGTTTCCTTTTGTACCTAGGTCAAGGTTCGAGATGGAGCATACCATCGAGCAACAATATGCGATCAAGTTTTGTGTTAAACTCGGGAAATCGGGTACCGAGACGCTTGCCATGTTTCAAAAGGCCTTCGGGGAGGAATCCTTGTCCAAAGCACAAGTTTACCGCTGGTTTAAATTCTTCTAGGAGTGCAGAGAAGACGTTAACGATGAAGCACGCTCTGGACGACCTTCAACAAGCTGAAATGAGCAAAATGTGGAGAAAGTGCGCAATATTTTTAACATTGACCGTCATTTGAGTGTTAGAATGGTAGCAGAAAGGTTGGGACTTCCAAAGCAACTGTGTAAGAGATCTTGACAAACAAATGAACAATGCGAAAGGTGTGTGCCCGATTGGGTCTCAAGGTTCTGACTCATGATCAAAAAGACAAGTGTGTGGTGATTTCCCACGAACTTTTGGAGCGTGTGCAAAGTAGCCTAATTTTTTTTACAAAGTGATAACAGGTGACAAAATTTGGACCTTCCAGTACGATCTGGAGACCAAAAGGCACCTCGACCAAAAAAGGGCCGAATGAGCAAATCAAAGACCAAATCCATGCTCATTGACTTTTTCAACTCGAAGTGTGTGGTCCACAAGGAATTTCTACCTACCGGCCAAACTGTTGACAGTGCATTTTACACGGGAGTGCTCAATCGGTTGAGAGAAAGGGTCCTCTGCATTCATGAGGAGATTGCTACTAGATGGGTCTTCAATTACGACAATGCGCAGAGTCAAGTGCAAGTGAGGGATTTTTTGGCCAAGCAAACGTGACAACGCTGCCTCAACCACTTTACAGTCCAGATCTGGCCCCGGCTGACTTATTTTTGCTCCCCCAGATCAAACGAGGCCTGGAAGGACACCGTTTTCAGACCGTAGACAAAGTGGAAGCAGCCGCAACAAGGGCACTCAAGGACGTTCCGGTTAATGCCTTCAAGGAGGCATACCAAGCTTGGCAGACACACTTGCAATGGTGTATCAATGCTCAAGGGTCATACTCAGAAGCTTATTAAACCTATGTATCTGAAAATTTAATATAAAAATTTCCTCGGATTTAGTCTCATTACTTTCCGGACAGACCTTGTATATTCTGGGACAGCCCTATTATTCATCTACTACAGTATGTGACATTTTAAGTAGATATGCACTGTCCTGAATACCCCAGTTCACCCTGACCTTGAACTAGCACTCCTCCACTTACATAACTCCACCATCCCAAAGCTATTTCATCAGCCAATGGTAGCTAAGGTAGCAAATGCCCCCAACTGTAAGAACCTCACATCTCTCCACCACCAATTTAAAAATCCTTCTCAAATTTGACCTCCATGATGGGAATGAGGCGATAGGTATGTCCTATACCCCCTCTGCTTCTTCCCACATTGTCAGATGTCTTCCCTCACACAAATATGTCTTTTATGCGGAGTGTTCTAAGCCCCACCACCATTCAGCATGGACCAACACCCCCCCATCAACAGATTATTTCAGCATTTACGTTTATGTACAGGTTCAAGTAATATGTTTTCTATGTGTACATATTTCTTGAATACTGGAAACGATGTGTCCACCTATATCTTTTTGTATCCCTCTTCTTTTTTTGTGTACCCCTTTATCTCTCAACTTAAAATATTCTTTTATTAGAAAATAATAATAAAGGCTGAGATAAAAATATGCTAGAGTAATCCAAGGACCCTCATTGCCTATGGGGCCCTAGGTATGTACCTGAAAAGAATATAAAGAGGTAGTAGTTGGTAATATTCAATTGCCTTCTCTATTATAACCCCACACAATACAGAGTGTATTAAACAAGTTAAAGTAAAATAACAAGTAGCACAAAGAACAAAAAAAGGAAAGGTGGCAAATCTATATGTGCTACATGATCATTAAAAGAAATAAACAAATCCCAGTAATCAAGTACAAAGCGCATCCCACACCTGACTTCAAACAGTTACACACCGCTAAGCCAAATAACTTAACAGTGACCGAAAGAGCTTGTTGTCCACCTTGATTAGTGTAGGATGAAAGCTGTACAATAAATGAATGTGTTCGCTGAAACCACATCACAGAACCACAGTCAGCCCTGTGCAATAAATGAGAGGTGCAGTGGTGGGGTGGGGATTAGTGTTAGATATTGATAAGGAGAGAGTGGCTCAATCATGCCTATGCCCCCCCATACCCTCAAATTCTCCCCCTGGGTCTTTTCAAATTAACTTCCTCCCATTCAGAGCTACAATTTCCACTTTGCCTCATATAATTTACAGTCTCCAGTGAGGTTCTGACACGGCCGATTTATCTGAGTCTTTATTCTCCTCCCGGGATCAGAAGCCATTTAAATGCCACTGTTAAGCACGATGTAACGCTTTCACTCCCAGGCAGTGTTGCAGTGCGGGTGGGATACAGAATGACACTGTTTTGTAGACAATAACAAGGTGGGATGCAATTTATTTACTTTTAATTCAATGTAAGATGCAACCAATCAGTAATTCTGTTACATTTCTTAGAAAAACAAAAGAAAAACATGCTGAATACATTGTAGAAAACAGATTACAGTTTTCCAGAGGATGCAATCATGCAGAACCTGGCAATTTTTTATTTTATTTATTTTTTAACAGAGAAAGGTTGGGAGAGCAGAGACCCCCATCTCTGTGTGGACTTGATGAGATGCCAGGTCTTCAATAATAAAAGAGGTGTTTCTGATTGTGCCAATGGTAAGTAATCAGCAAGCATTCTTATGCTTACAATATAGTGTTTCTTTGAAGTAAATCAAATTTAAAAATACAAAAAAATAAATAAAAAACTACAGTGTTGTGATTCATGATTAAGATTAACTCCATATGCATTGTACACAGTTGGCAATAACCAGCGTGCTAAGAGATTAGCTGAGTTTGTGATGTAGGGGCATATTTATCGAAATCCGTATTTGTAGTGTGGATGTGATAAATATTTTTCACGTAAATTCACAACGTTAAACGTTTCTCTTGCCAGAAGACGAGATCCGATAAGAGCCTGTCCTAGCTAGTGATGTGCACCGGACATTTTTCGGGTTTTGTGTTTTGGTTTTGGATTCGGTTCCGCGGCCGTGTTTTGGATTCGGACGCGTTTTGGCAAAACCTCACCGAAATTTTTTTGTCGGATTCGGGTGTGTTTTGGATTCGGGTGTTTTTTTCAAAAAACCCTAAAAAACAGCTTAAATCATAGAATTTGGGGGTCATTTTGATCCCATAGTATTATTAACCTCAATTACCATAATTTCCACTCATTTCCAGTCTATTCTGAACACCTCACAATATTATTTTTAGTCCTAAAATTTGCACCAAGGTCGCTGTGTGACTAAGCTAATCGACACAAGTGGCCGACACAAACACCTGGCCCATCTAGGAGTGGCACTGCAGTGTCAGACAGGATGGCACTTCAAAAAAATTGTCCCCAAACAGCACATGATGCAAAGAATAAAAGAGGCGCACCAAGGACGCTGTGTGACTAAGCTAAGCGACACAAGTGGCCGACACAAACACCTGGCCCATCTAGGAGTGGCACTGCAGTGTCAGACAGGATGGCACTTCAAAAAAATTGTCCCCAAACAGCACATGATGCAAAGAAAAAAAGAGGCGCACCAAGGTCGCTGTGTGACAAAGCTAAGCGACATAAGTGGCCGACACAAACACCTGGCCCATCTAGGAGTGGCACTGCAGTGTCAGACAGGATGGCACTTCAAAAAAATTGTCCCCAAACAGCACATGATGCAAAGAAAAAAAGAGGCACACCAAGGTCACTGTGCGACTAAGCTAAGCGACACAAGTGGCCGACACAAACACCTGGCCCATCTAGGAGTGGCACTGCAGTGTCAGACAGGATGGCACTTCAAAAAAATTGTCCCCAAACAGCACATGATGCAAAGAAAAAAAGAGGCGCACCAAGGTCGCTGTGTGACTAAGCTAAGCGACACAAGTGGCCGACACAAACACCTGGCCCATCTAGGAGTGGCACTGCAGTGTCAGACAGGATGGCACTTCAAAAAAATTGTCCCCAAACAGCACATGATGCAAAGAAAAAAAGAGGCGCACCAAGGTCGCTGTGTGACTAAGCTAAGCGACACAAGTGGCCGACACAAACACCTGGCCCATCTAGGAGTGGCACTGCAGTGTCAGACAGGATGGCACTTCAAAAAAATTGTCCCCAAACAGCACATGATGCAAAGAAAAAAAAGAGGCGCACCAAGGTCGCTGTGTGACTAAGCTAAGCGACATAAGTGGCCGACACAAACAACTGGCCCATCTAGGAGTGGCATTGCAGTGTCAGACAGGATGGCACTTCAAAAAAATTGTCCCCAAACAGCACATGATGCAAAGAAAAAAAGAGGCGCACCAAGGTCGCTGTGTGACTAAGCTAAGCGACACAAGTGGCCTACACAAACACCTGGCCCATCTAGGAGTGGCACTGCAGTGTCAGAAACAATGGCACTTCAAAAAAATTGTCCCCAAACAGCACATGATGCAAAGAATAAAAGAGGCGCACCAAGGTCGCTGTGTGACTAAGCTAAGCGACACAAGTGGCCGACACAAACACCTGGCCCATCTAGGAGTGGCACTGCAGTGTCAGACAGGATGGCACTTCAAAAAAATTGTCCCCAAACAGCACATGATGCAAAGAAAAAAAGAGGCGCACCAAGGTCGCTGTGTGACTAAGCTAAGCGACACAAGTGGCCGACACAAACACCTGGCCCATCTAGGAGTGGCACTGCAGTGTCAGACAGGATGGCACTTCAAAAAAATTGTCCCCAAACAGCACATGATGCAAAGAAAAAAAGAGGCGCACCAAGGTCGCTGTGTGACTAAGCTAAGCGACACAAGTGGCAGACACAAACACCTGGCCCATCTAGGAGTGGCACTGCAGTGTCAGACAGGATGGCACTTTAAAAAAATTGTCCCCAAACAGCACGTGATGCAAAGAAAAAAAGAGGCGCACCAAGGTCGCTGTGTGACTAAGCTAAGCGACACTAGTGGCCGACACAAACACCTGGCCCATCTAGGAGTGGCACTGCAGTGTCAGACAGGATGGCACTTCAAAAAAATTGTCCCCAAACAGCACATGATGCAAAGAAAAATGAAAGAAAAAAGAGGTGCAAGATGGAATTGTCCTTGGGCCCTCCCACCGACCCTTATGTTGTATAAACAGGACATGCACACTTTAACGAACCCATCATTTCAGCGACAGGGTCTGCCACACGACTGTGACTGAAATGACGGGTTGGTTTGGGCCCCCACCAAAAAATAAGCAATCAATCTCTCCTTGCACAAACTTGCTCTACAGAGGCAAGATGTCCTCCTCATCATCATCCTCCGATTCCTCACCCCTTTCACTGTGTGCATCCCCCTCCTCACAGATTATTAATTCGTCCTCACTGGAATCCACCATCTCAGATCCCTGTGTACTTTCTGGAGGCAATTGCTGCTGGTGAATGTCTCCACGGAGGAATTGATTATAATTCATTTTGATGAACATCATCTTCTCCACATTTTCTGGAAGTAACCTCGTACGCCGATTGCTGACAAGGTGAGCGGCTGCACTAAACACTCTTTCGGAGTACACACTGGAGGGAGGGCAACTTAGGTAGAATAAAGCCAGTTTGTGCAAGGGCCTCCAAATTGCCTCTTTTTCCTGCCAGTATACGTACGGACTGTCTGACGTGCCTACTTGGATGCGGTCACTCATATAATCCTCCACCATTCTTTCAATGGTGAGAGAATCATATGCAGTGACAGTAGACAACATGTCAGTAATCGTTGGCAGGTCCTTCAGTCCGGACCAGATGTCAGCACTCGCTCCAGACTGCCCTGCATCACAGCCAGCGGGTGGGCTCGGAATTCTTAGCCTTTTCCTCGCACCCCCAGTTGCGGGAGAATGTGAAGGAGGAGATGTTGACGGGTCACGTTCCGCTTGACTTGACAATTTTCTCACCAGCAGGTCTTTGAACCTCTGCAGACTTGTGTCTGCCGGAAAGAGAGATACAACGTAGGTTTTAAATCTAGGATCGAGCACGGTGGCCAAAATGTAGTGCTCTGATTTCAACAGATTGACCACCCGTGAAGCCTGGTTAAGCGAATTAAGGGTTCCATCCACAAGTCCCACATGCCTAGCGGAATCGCTCTGTTTTAGCTCCTCCTTCAATGTCTCCAGCTTCTTCTGCAAAAGCCTGATGAGGGGAATGACCTGACTCAGGCTGGCAGTGTCTGAACTGACTTCACGTGTGGCAAGTTCAAAGGGTTGCAGAACCTTGCACAACGTTGAAATCATTCTCCACTGCGCTTGAGTCAGGTGCATTCCCCCTCCCTTGCCTATATCGTGGGCAGATGTATAGGCTTGAATGGCCATTTGCTGCTCCTCCATCCTCTGAAGCATATAGAGGGTTGAATTCAACCTCGTTACCACCTCTTGCTTCAGATGATGGCAGGGCAGGTTCAGGATTGTTTGGTGGTGCTCAAGTCTTCTGTACGCGGCGGCTGAATGCCGAAAGTGGCCCGCAATTCTTCGGGCCACCGACAGCATCTCTTGCACGCCCCTGTCGTTTTTTAAATAATTCTGCACCACTAAATTCAATGTATGTGCAAAACATGGGACGTGCTGCAATTTGCCCAGATGTAATGCACGTACAATATTGCTGGCGTTGTCCGATGTCACAAATCCCCAGGAGAGTCCAATTGGGGTAAGCCATTCTGCGATGATCTTCCTCAGTTTCCATAAGAGGTTGTCAGCTGTGTGCCTCTTCTGGAAAGCGGTGATACAAAGCGTAGCCTGCCTAGGAACGAGTTGGCGTTTGCGAGATGCTGCTACTGGTGCCGCCGCTGCTGTTCTTGCTGCGGGAGGCAATACATCTACCCAGTGGGATGTCACAGTCATATAGTCCTGAGTCTGCCCTGCTCCACTTGTCCACATGTCCGTGGTTAAGTGGACATTGGGTACAACTGCATTTTTTAGGACACTGGTGACTCTTTTTCTGAGGTCTGTGTACATTTTCGGTATCGCCTGCCTAGAGAAATGGAACCTAGATGGTATTTGGTACCGGGGACACAGTACCTCAATCAAGTCTCTAGTTGCCTCTGAATTAACGGTGGATACCGGAACCACGTTTCTCACCGCCCAGGCTGCCAAGGCCTGAGTTATTTGCTTTGCAGCAGGATGACTGCTGTGATATTTCATCTTCCTCGCAAAGGACTGTTGGACAGTCAATTGCTTACTGGAAGTAGTACAAGTGGTCTTCCGACTTCCCATCTGGGATGACGATCGACTCCCAGCAGCAACAACAGCAGCAGCGCCAGCAGCAGTAGGCGTTACACTCAAGGATGCATCGGAGGAATCCCAGGCAGGAGAGGACTCGTCAGACTTGCCAGTGACATGGCCTGCAGGACTAGTGGCTTTCCTGGGTAAGGAGGAAATTGACACTGAGGGAGTTGGTGGTGTGGTTTGCAGGAGCTTGGTTACAAGAGGAAGGGATTTAGTGGTCAGTGGACTGCTTCCGCTGTCATCCAAAGTTTTTTAACTTGTCACTGACTTATGATGAATGGGCTGCAGGTGACGTATAAGGGAGGATGTTCCGAGGTGGTTAACGTCCTTACCCCTACTTATTACAGCTTGACAAAGGCAACACACAGCTTGACACCTGTTGTCCGCATTTGTGTTGAAATAATTCCACACAGAAGAGCTCATTTTTTTTTGTATTTTGACAAGGCATGTCAATGGCCATATTCGTCCCATGGACAACAGGTGTCTCTCCGACTGCCTGACTTAAACAAACCACCTCACCATCAGAATCCTCCTTGTCAATTTCCTCCCCAGCGCCAGCAACACCCATATCCTCATCCTGGTGTACTTCAACAGTGACATCTTCAATTTGACTATCAGGAACTGGACTGCGGGTGCTCCTTCCAGCACTTGCAGGGGGCGTGCAAATGGTGGAAGGCGCAAGCTCTTCCCGTCCAGTGTTGGGAAGGTCAGGCATCGCAACCGACACAATTGGACTCTCCTTGGGGATTTGTGATTTAGAAGAACGCATAGTTCTTTGCTGTGCTTTTGCCAGCTTAAGTCTTTTCATTTTTCTTGCGAGAGGATGAGTGCTTCCATCCTCATGTGAATCTGAACCACTAGCCATGAACATAGGCCAGAGCCTCAGCCGTTCCTTGCCACTCCGTGTCGTAAATGGCATATTGGCAAGTTTACGCTTCTCATCAGACGCTTTCAATTTTGATTTTTGGGTCATTTTACTGAACTTTTGTTTTTGGATTTTACATGCTCTCTACTATGACATTGGCCTTGGCAGACGACGTTGATGGCATTTCATCGTCTCGGCCATGACTAGTGGCAGCAGCTTCAGCACGAGGTGGAAGTGGATCTTGATCTTTCCCTATTTTAACCTCCATATTTTTGTTCTCCATTTTTTAATGTGTGGAATTATATGCCAGTATCAATAGCAATGGCCTACTACTATATATACTGCGAACCACTAAAATGCACCACAGGTATAGAATGTAGATGGATAGTATACTTAATGACGACACAGAGGTAGGTACAGCAGTGGCCTTCCGTACCGTACTGCTATATATACTGGTGGTCACTGTGTCAGCAAACTGCAAAACTAAAATGCACCACAGGTATAGAATGTAGATGGATAGTATACTTAATGACGACACAGAGGTAGGTACAGCAGTGGCCTTCCGTACCGTACTGCTATATATACTGGTGGTCACTGTGTCAGCAAACTGCAAAACTAAAATGCACCACAGGTATAGAATGTAGATGGATAGTATACTTACTGACGACACAGAGGTAGGTACAGCAGTGGCCTTCCATACCGTACTGCTATATATACTGGTGGTCACTGTGTCAGCAAACTGTACAACTGAAATGCACCACAGGTATAGTATCTAGATGGATAGTATACTTGACGACACAGAGGTAGGTACAGCAGTGGCCTACTGTACCGTAATGCTATATATTATATACTGGTGGTCACTGGTCAGCAATACTCTGCACTGTTCTCCTCCTATATAATATTATACTGGTGGTCCCCAGTCCCCACAATAAAGCAGCACACTGAGCACAGATATGGAGTGTTTTTCAGGCAGACAACGTATACTGGTGGTCACTGTCAGCAAAACTCTGCACTGTACTCCTGCTATATAATACAGCTGCTCCCCAGTCCCCACAATTAAGCAGTGTGAGCACAGATATATGCAGCACACTGAGCACAGATAAGGAGCGTTTTTTTCAGGCAGAGAACGGATAAAACTGGTGGTCACTGATCAGCAAAACTCTGCACTGTACTCCTCCTATATTATACAGCTGCTCCCCAGTCCTCCCCACAATTAAGCAATAAAGCACAATCAAGTTCAACAATAACGGAGAGGACGACAGCCACGTCCTCTCCGTAACATTTCCAATGCACGAGTGAAAATGGCAGCGACGCGCGGCTGCTTATATAGAATCCGAATCTCGCGAGAATCCGACAGCAGGATGATGACGTTCGGGCGCGCTCGGGTTACCCGAGCCATACGGGAGAATCCGAGTATGGCTCGGACCCGTGTAAAAAGGGTGAAGTTCGTGGGGGTTCGGTTTCCGAGAATCCGAACTCGCTCATCACTAGTCCTAGCAAAGACCACACTGCTTCCAGGTTCAGGTCCCTGGCATTTACTGTGCATGTGTAGTCATTGGCAGGCACATGCCTCACCAGGGGGCTCCCTCTCTGTAACATTTGTGAACAGTTACAGGCTACTATAAGATAACGCCATCTGGAGATGGCGTTATCCTATGCAATCCAGCCGTCCCGTTGTGTACTTGTGTACGATAGAATGTGTAAGCCCACGTTCAATGGCCATGGGTGCTGTAAATCAGTTGGTAGTTGTAAAAAGGCCACCACTGGCGCAACATCGCTCTCACCACCAGCCTATGGCAAGCACCAGTGGCGAACGCAGGGGGAGTTTCTGAGTACCTAGAAGCCCCCCATATCTGCCATTTTTTTTATTTTGGAGACGGAGACAGCTATGTCTCTGTCTATGCAGAAGTCGCAATCGCTGAACTGCAACTACACACAGAGAGCTCTGATTAAGAGCTCTGATTATAGTATGTCTGGGGGGAGCTGCCTCCATCCTCAGAGTCCTGTCAGCCTGCTCTCAGCCTATATCATGCTTACTGACTTGGCTGCCCCCTTCCCCGAGAGGGGGCAGCTCAGTTGGCACATAAGGGGTGTGGCCAGCATGCAGGTGAGCTGTCTGGGAGTGTGGTGGCATGATCACATCATCGTGTCCCTGCCACCAGTTCTACAGTGCTGAGAAATTAGGCACTGTGTAGCGGGGGCGGGGCTATGGTGACACTATTCACCGCAAATCGCATCATCCGGTCCCCTCGCGCCGCCCACTTGCGCTCTATTGTGGCCGGCCAAGGGAGGAAGCAGAGGGCTGAAGAGGTATGTGGGAGCCTTGCATGTCTTTCCGGGGTCGCGGGAGAACCACCTGGTTTTTGGGAGCCTCCCAGCCATTCCGGGAGGGTAGGCAAATATGGCCTATATGTATGTATGTTTAAGTATGCATGTGTGTGTATGTGTGTGTGTGTGTATTTTAAGTAGAAAAAATATCTCAAACAGAGACTGACATTTCAGTATGCCGGAAGCGGGGTGAGCGCAAAGAGTGCAGGCTCAGAGGCTCGCTGAGCTTGCCACAGGTTCTATTTCCACTCTATGGGTGTCATGGACATCCACGAATGGGAATTGCCCTGTTGCGCCGGTATTTTGGCTGCCGGCATTGCCAGCTGTCAGGATTCCGGTGTCCCATATGATGCCATGGGTGACATGTAATGGGATGAGATTTTTAGACTTTTGAGACTTTTAGTCAAAAAAACGTCCGAAATTGCCTGTTTTGAGTAAATCGCAAATGTAATAGGATGCGAATTGCACTCTAATTCGCATTGTCCCCAGAGAAAATCGCATATTTTCACCTGTCGATTTAATTTTGCACTTCAAATCGCATCCAGATGTTTTCCCATTCAAAAGTATACAACTCGCAAATGTAATAGGATGTGATTTTGGAAATAGCTCTTAAAAATTGACTAGAAACCGCACACAAAACAGACCAGTTGGAGGTAGGCGATTTGGAGTACTTCCACCTTCCAAAAAAAACGAAGGGTTACATTTTGCACAGGTGAGCCATACTTTCATCAGAAACATCCTTACAAATACCCATACATCATCCAGGGCACCTGTGAGGGATTGAGCAATGGAGTTTTTGCAGTCAGGAGTTGAGCTGTGTGTATGTGATATTGCACATTTGAAGGAGCTGCGCAGGAGGAGGGCGCAGGCTGCGCACCAGGTCCAGGTTCCCAGACACTTTGTGCTTCACGTAGGTACTGTGCGAGTGTGTACCTGGACTCCCTCTCAGATCAAGAGGTGGTGGAGATGTTTCGGCTGAACCGCACAAACCTCTTGAGCTTATATGACCAGGTGAGACATGATTTGGAGCCATATGGCTCTGCCAACTATGCAGTGCCTGGGCTGCAAAAATTAATGTGTGCCCTGCACTTTTTTGCCACAGGCACCACTCAGTCTGTGGGCTCTTGGTCGCTGGGGGTTACACAAGCCACTTTCTCAAGGCATTGAACTCAAGTGTTATATGCCTTGAAGAAGCTGTGGCGCGGTATCCGGACTCCAGGTCGACAGCACAAAGGTCGACACACCTTAGGTCGACGCCAATTGGTCGACACGCCTTAGATCGACATGGACAAAAGGTCGACATGGACAAAAGGTCGACAGGAACAAGGTCGACATGGAAAAAGGTCGACATGCGTTTTTCACGATTTTTTTTTCTTTTTTTGAACCTTTTCATACTGAACAATCCACGTGGACTACGATTGGAACGGTAAAGTGTGCCGAGCGAAGCGGTAGCGGAGCGAAGGCACCATGCCCGAAGCATGGCGAGTGAAGCGAGCCATGCGAGGGGACGCGGTGCACTAATTGGGGTTCTCGGTCACTCTACGAAGAAAACGACACCAAAAAAACATAAAAAACTCATGTCGACCTTTTTCCATGTCGACCTTGTTCCCGTCGACCTTTTGTTAATGTCGACCTTTTGTCCATGTCGACCTAAGGTGTGTCGACCAATTGACGTCGACCTAAGGTGTGTCGACCTTTGTGCTGTCGACCCTCAGTCCCAGACCCCTGTGGCGCACATATATCACATTCCCAAGTTCTGAGTGGCAGGACCTGAAGGTGGCATTCTATCGGCTCTCAGCATTCCCTAATGCGCTGGGGGCCATAGACTGCACCCACATTGGGATTCGGACACCACACGTGAGGGGGTATGTCTTTGTCAATCGACATGGGCATCACTCCCTCAATGTGCAGGTGGTGTGTGATGCTAACCTTAGAATTCTCAGTGTGGTTGCGGGTTACCCAGGGTCTTGCCATGATGCCTATATCCTGCGTCACTCATCCCTTTGGAAATGCTTCCAGCAGCACACCATGCCTGAGGGATGGCTACTTGGTAGGTACATTCAAGTTATCTTTTAATGTGTTTCCTAATATGTCCTTTTAAAAGTACTGTTTTAATGCCTAACAATGCAGCATGACCCTGAACCATAATGGTGTGCTTATTTGGTCAGTAACACACTTATTTGTGTCATGAAGTCAACTTACATTGCTCTAATGAGTGTGCTTATGTGTAGTAATAACTGACTGTTAGGGTCTGGTAATTAATTATACCTAGTGTGTAACAAATACCTGAAAACAATTGTAATTGATCATTCACAACCACAACTTATGTTTTGCAGGGGATTCAGGGTATGGGTGTCTACCGTGGCTCATGACACCTCTGCGTAATCCACAAGGCCCTTCACAGCACCAATATAACGATGCACACATTGCCACCCGCAATGTTGTGGAACACACTTTTGGGGTGCTTACGCACCATATTAGTGCGGTGGTTATCCTTCCCCGGAAGCCCATTAAAAACTGGCACCATTGCCCTGACTAGGGCACAGTTTTCCTCATAGGAGAAACGCATATGGCGACCACTGGGAGTACGCACTGGCATAAGGCCTTCCACACCCTCCTCATTCTCCTCACCCTCCTCTGCGGCCTCCTCCTCCTTCTCAAACTGGCCCCCATCACCCTCCTCCTCCTGCCAGTCAACGTCACTAAGGAGATGCTCCTCCAGCTATTCCTCCTGCTCATTCTCAAAATCCTCCTCTTCTGTGTCAGTTTGCCTGCTTCCAGCACCAGCCTCCTCCTGCTCCTCATGCTGAGCCTGCTCCTCCTGACTCCTCCCAGCCACTGCCCTCCTTGCCACCATGCTGCCTCTCTCCATGCTGCTCCCTCTGCCTCTCTTGGTCACTCTCCTCTCCATCTTACACTCCTCCCAGCCTAACAAAGGGCAAAATGGCGCTGGAGCCCTTTATATAGGGTGTGTGATGCAGATTCCAGGGGACTTAGCTTGGCCAATAGGTGGAAATTCCAGTTGTCTACTCTGATATTACTTTATATGCACCCAAGTAAATGGGGTTTAGCCATGAATAGGGGATAATCCTGTCTAATTTACTGGTTAATGCGCCCAAACCCCCTAATTTAGGAGTCGGAAACTGTTTAAAAGTGTAAATACTTTACAAACTAAAAATGTGTAATTTAATAAATAGACTTCTTAGGTTTCTGAGACATGCATACATGGTTAGTGATCACAAGTTAGTTGGATTGGATAGAAGTGAGTATAAAGATATGTGCATCTGAAGATGGGGAAAGCATGGCTGAGTACTAACTCTGTAACTACTTATCTGTGGGCCTAATTCAGATCTGATCGCTACTGTGCATGCGTATGCACCACAATGCACAGGCGTGTTGGATGGCTACAATGGGCATCGTCTGTCAGAGACGGGATGGTGCGAAGGATCCATTCGAACGGGCTGTCACAAGGTGATTCACAGGAAGAGGTCATTTGTGGGTGGCAACTGACTGTTTTCAGAGAGTGTCCGGAAAAATGAAGGTGGGCTCAAGCATTTTCAGGGAGGGTGTCTGACATCAGCTCCAGGCCCCTATCAGCAGGATTCAATCGTACTGGATAAATAAGTATCTGGGCTGCACAGCGACTGCAGAAACTGATTTTTAGCAGCTCTGCTACAACATAGGAACACACACTTGCACAACAATTTTACCCTCCCCCTGTAGGCGATGACTATCTGATCGCAGGGCAGCAAAAAATGCAGCCCAGCAATCAGATCTGAATTAAGCCCTGTATTGCTGCAACTATTACTTCCCGTGACAATTTGCCAGAAGATTAAAACAGAACAAAAACTCTTATTACAACTGAAGAACTTATTGTTGGCAGAGTGTCTGGGCTATCTGGTGCAGTGACGTCAGTCCACACACTTAGTGACTTAAACAGTAATGCAGGTTTATTTAGTGTACTCAGGTGACTCAGATGTAACACTGATAGTGGTAATCAGGAGCCCATATATCACACAAGGTAACAGCATTAGGTAGTGGTACTTATCAGGAGATGTCTGTGGTGGTGAAGCATGGAGGACTGCACAGCCGTGCAGTCTGACTCCCACTGTAGAGAAGATGATGCATGCACTTGAAACACTGTGAGTCTCTGTAGCTGAGATCTGCTCCCAGTCTCAGCTCTGCACACTTGTACACCAGGACTCTGTCTCTCAGTCTCTGTGTGTGTGTGTCGCACTCTCCATGCTCTCTCTCTCTCTGAGATTGAGGAACAGGAACTGCATCATATAACTCCACCTCCGAGTGACTCCTGGCACTAGGGGTCTAACACTAGGGGATGCACCCATAGACTGATACACAGGAGACAGGTACAGAGTGCACCATGGGGGTCATTACGAGTTGTTCGCTCGCTAGCAGATTTTATCAGCATTGCACACGCTAGGCCGCCGCCCTCTGGGAGTGTATCTTAGCTTAGCAGAATTGCGAACGAAAGATTAGCAGAATTGCGAATAGAAAATTCTTAGCAGTTTCTGAGTAGCTCGAGACTTACTCCTACACTGCGATCAGTTCAGCCCATTTTGTTCCTGGTTTGACGTCACAAACACGCCCTGCGTTCAGCCAGCCACTCCCCCGTTTCTCCAGACACTCCCACGTTTTATCCTGGTACGCCTGCGTTTTTCCACACACTCCCTGAAAACGGCCAGTTTTCGCCCAGAAACACCCACTTCCTGTCAATCACACTCCGATCACTTCAACGATGAAAATTCTTTGTTCGGACATGAGTAAATCTACTAAATTTTGTGCTAAAATACTTAGCGCATGCGCACTGCGTATCATGCGCATGCACATTTTTGCCTTAATCGCTCCGTTGCGAGAATCGGCAACGAGCGATCAACTCGGAATGACCCCCCATATCTTAACACTTATCTTATGTTATTTGGTAAAACACCCTGAAATCTTACAGACCATTTATTTAAAACAAGTTATTTTTCATGAATAGGTCATTTTAGGGTATATTAAAAGCTATTAGATTATTGGATTGTGTAAAGACATGTTTTCTTTATCTATACCATAGGAGCTGCCTTCTCTGCTTACTTGATCAGAGGGAATCTAAAAATTGAATAGCAGTAACAGCACATACCTACCATCATAATCATATAAACTAGTGGCAACTTTTATATAAAAAAAGAAAATAATGTATTCAAAGGAATGACTTTTGAGCTAACCATTTGTGGAAGTACAAAAAGGACTATTATTTTTCAGTAGAAAAGATTTTTTGTAAGTGTAATTGTGTTGCAGCGGGAGGTGTAGAAGTATTTCTCTTCAGTGGTTAGCGTAAGCCATGGTGATACTAGAGTTTGGATTTAGTGTACAGGTATACCACAATGTCCTTATTCCTATCTGCTCCCCTCTAAGCACACATTCTTTGCCATACACACAAATGGCAAGTATGCTCAGTGCTACTCTTCTATGCAGGTAAGGCTAGCGCTAGTCCTGGGGGCACCTATGTGGTGCTCCCTGCCATTATAAGGAGTATCCTCCTTGTTTTGCCCACAATCCCCTTGCTGCACAGTTCTCCCCACCCCACTAAGTTGGCAGCATGTAGAAGTGACGTCCATTGCTCTTGGAACACAGACATGGAGGGCAACAGCTAGCATCTTCTCATGTAAGAAGCAGCTTCATGTCTGTGGCTGGTGCTCTAGTATTGGCACTCACTAAGGTTCTCCTAATGGTAGCACCAGCCCTATATGCAAGTTGCTGTAAATTCCTCCCAACTTCCAGCCTATGGCACAGTGCAGCTGGAACAGAGCCCTCAAATCAGTACTTTTTTTGCCAAACCTGGAACACTTTGAAGGTATGTAGAGGTACAAAATCCCTGTTGACTACGAATACATAGATAATGATGGGTCGCAGTTTTGTGGTTGAATCTTGTTTTCAAGTAAGACATGTTCTGCAGATTAAATACAATGGCTGGGCTAAAGCTCTAGGGCAGTAAAGAGGGGCAATTAAAAACTATGACCAAGATGAAAGCCAAAAACTACATTCAGCATACTGTACATACTGTATATATCCATACAAACCAAATTCAGAAATGTACCCAGTGTAGAATAGAGATGGGACATAGAAAAGAAACATTGGCCCTAATTCTGAGTTGATCGCAGCAGCAAATTTGTTAGCAGCTGGGCAAAACCATGTGCACTGCAGGTAGGGGGGGGGGGGGGGGGGGGGGGGCAAATATAACATGTACAGAGAGAGTTAGATTTGGGTGGGGTGTGTTCAAACTGAAATCTAAATTGCAGTGTGAAAATAAAGCAGCCAGTATTTACCCTGCACAGAAACAAAATAACCCACCCAAATCTAACTCTCTCTGCAAATGTTATATCTGCCCCCCCCCCCCCCCCCCCCCTGCAGTGCACATGGTTTCGCCCAATTGCTAACAAACTTGCCGCTGCGATCAACTCAGAATGAGCACCATTGGCACTACTGATATTTTTAACATTGGTCAAAAAACATTGGGGGTAATTCCAAGTTGATCGCAGCAGGATTTTTGATAGCAATTGGGCAAACCCATGTGCACTGCAGGGAAGGCAGATATAACATGTGCAGAAAGAGTTAGATTTGGGTGGGTTATTTTATTTCTGTGCAGGGTAAATACAGGCTGCTTTATTTTTACACTGCAAATTAGATTGCAGATTGAACACACCCCACCCAAATCTAACTCTCTCTGCGCATACTATATCTGCCTCCCCTGCAGTGCACATGGTTTTGCCCAATTGCTAACAAAAATCCTGCTGCGATCAACTTGGAATTACCCCCATTGTTTAGTCTTAAACATTGGTTTGATAACCCAGATAATTTCTGATATTGGGGGTAATTCCAAGTTGATCGCAGCAGGAAATTTTTTAGCAGTTGGGCAAAACCATGTGCACTGCAGGGGAGGCAGATATAACATTTGCAGAGAGAGTTAGATTTGGGTGGGTTATTTTATTTCTGTGCAGGGTAAATACTGGCTGCTTTATTTTTACACTGCAAATTAGATTGCAGATTGAACACACCACACCCAAATCTAACTCTCTCTGCACATGTTATATCTGCCTCCCCTGCAGTGCAACATGGTTTTGCCCAATTGCTAACAGAATTCCTGCTGCGATCAACTTGGAATTACCCCCATTAACCGATGTTTCTCCTTGTTTGAAGTAAACTAGCTCCAAGTAATGGATTTGAACACAAAACTAGAGATGGGATATAGGAAGAAAACCGGTAAATCGGTCAAAAAACATTGTTTAGTCCTAGACATTGGTTCTGGAACACTAATGGTTTCTGATGTTTCAACTTTGAAGTAAACTAGCTATTGAACTCTCCAAGCAAGAGATTTGAAGACAGAACCTCCTATACAATATCCATACACATAACTTGCAAGCTATCAGTCACTGTGTAATGATTTTTCCTCTAGTCATTCAGTTACATCCTCTTGTATTTAAAACACACACATAGGGGGTCATTGCGAGTTGATCGCTCGCTAGCAGTTTTTAGCAGCCGTGCAAACGCATAGTCGCCGCCCACGGGGGAGTGTATTTTCGCTTTGCAGGAGTGCAAACGCATGTGCATCAGAGCGCCTGCAAAATCATTTTGTGCAAAACAAGACCAGCCCTGTAGTTACTTATCCTGTGCGATGATTGCTGCGACGAGTGACATGGTAATGACGTCAGATACCCGCCCAGCAAACACCCGGCCAAGCCTGCGTTTTTCCAAACACTCCCAGAAAACGGTCAGTTGACACCCAGAAACGCCCTCTTCCTGTCAATCTCCTTGCATTCGGCTGTGCGATTGGAATCGTCGCTAGAACCAGTGCAAAACCACAAAGGACTTCGTACCCGTATGACGCGCGTGCGCATTGCGGTGCATACGCTTGCGCAGATTAGCTGTTTTTTCACTGATCGCTATGCAGCAAACAACGGCAGCTAGCGATCAACTCGGAATGACCCCCATAATGCGCAGCATGCCATAACCAAGACTCAAACTCTCAAGCTTATGTCCTACAGTAAGACACCTAACACATGGAGCTATTTGCTCCTACATAGAAACCCAATTAATTCTAAGTATATGAAGCCTGATGTAATTGGTAGTTTAAAATTACACACAGGCAGATCTATGTAGATCACAGTATGTTTTTCATACCTTCCAACCATCACACTTACGGTGAGACAGTTTTATTGTTTGAGGACCGACCTATGATCAGGTCATCTGTCCCAATTCATGTGGGAGTTGGGAAGTGTTGCACATTGTGAAGGTAGGTGCCTCCACAGAGTGTTTTATGAAATATGTGATTTACGTAGAAAAATCTCAGCTGGTCATGCCCACTGGAATTGTGCTCCACCCACAATGTGACATGGCCCTGAACTTTGGCTCACCTACAGGAATTAGGAGCTATTTGTTTTAGAGGAAACTGAAACATACTTACACAAAGGCAGGAAGAACAAACTAAATTTACAGAGAGGTCCCAGGTTGGAATTAAAACCATGACCCCAGTGGTTTAAGGATACAATGCTCACCACTGTACCACTTTATAAAATTAGCTTACAGTTCCTCTGAATCTCATTCTTCTTAGACTGATTTAAGGAAATACTATATATTTATGAATACTGCTATTTGTTGTGATCTATCATATATGAGACAGTGACTTCTCTCCATAGATTTTCAATAATATTTAAGTTTTTAAACTATGAAAGCCATGCTAAACCCTCATCTTTTGTAATTCATGGTTGATTTTGAAGTATATTTAGGATAATAGGTGGAACATTAAATTATGTTTTGGATAATAAGCTGAACATTGCAACTTGCCAACTGTCTCGGAACGTCAGAGAGACTCACACATTTTCCATGAGTTGCACAGACTACTGGAAGAGTTAGGCATTCTTCAGCATCCTACCCACTTCTTGAGAAAAGGGCGGGATAGCGGAGTCATCATAGCACCGCTCCCGATTTGTGGCATTGCATCACAGGGAGTGGAGCCAAATGGTGCAAGCGCCAGCTCCATCCCTGACAGTAGCCATCTCCATCTCCCTTCAAGGAAGTGTCCCAGAGAGGACTTTTTAAATACTTGCTTGTATGCATCAATTTGCCCACAGCAGAATTTTAGAAGGAGCCTGGTGATGTTCCACCAGCTTCCCATGCCCTCACTCTGCTCCCTCTGTGAGTGTGGCCCTATAGTGGCCACACGTCACCCACTGCAGTAGTGGTAATTCCACCACTATCAGTAATGTTATATAGCTGCATTAGTTTCCCTCTTTTTAGGTTCAATTTCCTTCTTAACTGGATACGGGATACAATTTTCTAGCATGTGTTGAAATTAAGTTGAATAAATTTTTCTTTCTAGCCGAACAATATTTACTGTGCCACTGTCTGCAACCCAAACCCAAAAACTAAATAGATCCACCTACAGTACATGGTTAGTGGTTGGCGAGATGTTACGTTCATCAAATGCTGCCCCTGTTATTATGCAAATTAGCCTTTTGTGATTGTGGGCAAACAGTACTATGTTAAAACATTTCTTTATGTCAAACAAGTATGTCAGTAAGTCTGCAGGTCCATCAAAATGCAGAGAGTCACGGGTTCTGTGGGAAATGGGCAGGGCTAAAATTATGTGTTTTTACGTCATTTAACTCTGCTCCCTGGCATGTGGAGCTGCAATTCAAGGTATTATCTCCCCATTCTGTCCACTTCACAAGGAAGATGCAGATGCAGGAGATCCGGCCACTTATACCTGAAAAATGGGGAGTCCAGGAGAGTAGGCACATATGGTTTATCCACCTCCCAGTCACCACCCAAAAACACCCAATACATTCCACAATCAGTGCGGCACAGTCGGTTCTGCAAATCTGTGCGCAGACACAGTGGGATTTATGTGTCTATCATGTATTTAGATGGATGTGCACTGGCAAAAAAAAATCAACTTTTTCCGTGAACATCAGCATTGCGTGACAGGGAGGATTGCACTGTAATAGAGCATCCTGGGAAGAGGGAGGTTTCAAAGTCTCAGCTGTAAACAGGTAACCAGAGTGATTTAACAAAAAAATAATTTTTTTTATTGTGACTGCAGCTTTATCTTCTTTTGCTAACAGTGTTTAACGGTAGAAATTCCAAGCAGGAAATATTTACATTGTTTTTTATAGCCCTCCCCTGCTTTGGACCAGTCAGTTATCTTTATTTTCAACTGTTAGGGTGTGCACACACGGTGAGATATTTTCTTTTGATTTTGACTATATAGTCAAAATCGCAAGAAAAGTTAATGCAAATCCCGATTCGATCCCGATGCGCGGTCCCGCCAGGTCGGCATCTCAAGAAAAGATACTGTGCAGGCAAGTCAATCCTTGCTAGATCGGTGTATTATCTAGTTCATCTCACATGTCAATGACATCTCTTATAAGCCAAAATCGTAAGCACACATAGGCCCTCATTCCGAGTTGATCGCTCGCTGCCGATTTTTGCAGCGGAGCGATCAGGTAAAAAAAACGGCAAAACTGCCCATGCATACGGGCCGCAGTACGCATGCGCTAAGTACTTTCACACAAAATTATGCAGTTTTACACAAGACTGAGCGACGCTTTTCTGTCGCTGTGTTGATCGGTGAGTGATTGACAGGAAGTGGGTGTTTCTGGGTGGTAACTGGCTGTTTTCAGGGAGTGTGCTAAAAAAATGCAGGCTTGACAGGTAAAAACGCAGGTGTCTCTGGGGAAACGGGGGAGTGGCTGGCCGAACGCAGGGCGTGTTTGTGATGTCAAAGCAGGAACGAAACTGAGTGAAGTGATCGCAAGGTAGGAGTAGGTTTCGAGCTGCTCACAAAGTGCATGAAAATTTTTACGAGCAGTTCTGCTAACCTTTCGTTCGCACTTCTGCTAAGCTAAGAAACACTCCCAGAGGGCGGCGGCCTAGCGTTTGCACTGCTGCTAAAAGTAGCTAGCGAGCGAACAACTCGGAATGAGGGCCAGAGTCCATATCTCAAGAAAAGTTAGTCAAAATCTGGGCTCCAGGGAGCTCAAGGGAAATCACAAGTGAAAATCGGGCATAGCAAGGATCTCACCGTGTGTACACACCCTTAGGGGCATATTCAATTAGGTGTGAGGACAGCCAGGTACACATATCAACGGAGCATGTGTGTTTCAAAATTTGGAGCGAGGTCCGCAAGTTTTCTGTTTGCAGAGGAAACCTCACACCCACACAGTCAACTACATAGTGGAGCTCATGTTTGTTGAGAGAAGGCACCACATCCTGAGAGGTGAGAAGCACTTATTCTGTTGGCTTCATTTAAAGCGTAACATGTCAACAAAGTTTAAAGACGTAAAAAAAATTTTTTATTAATCAATGATCTGGAAGGATACCAATACTTTTGCTAGTCAAATTCACAGGTTTTATTTAATCTGTTAAATTCAGCAAATAAATCACAGTTGTAAATTAAACTGTACAGAAATCTGTTACATTTGTTTGCAATCTGCAGGGGTTACTTTAACATCTTTCAGAGTGTGTAAACATGCAGTATGTTCAGGGATGGTCAAACTGTAGCATTACTGTCTGATTTGCCTATATGTATTTCATGCCCCACATCCAGTTAGGTTTTATTTGTACAAGCTGCCCACATCCTCCTCATACACCTCTTTTCTTCTTCTTTTATTCAGTACTGTAATAAATCCTAAACCCATTGTGTATGTACTTATCTGTAGCCATGAATGTGTTTAAATACCCAAATAATGCTTTGATTGCTATCACAGCTACTATTGTATGTTACAACACACTCTTCCAGAAAGTAGCCCCTTGCTTCCCACCTTTTCCACTTGTCACTATCATTAGGTAGGCTATCTATCTCCTCCAGTTGGACCCTTATTGTATTGGAAAAACCCCAAGTTTACTTTATTGCCTGTCATTTACTTAATAGCAAATGACAACTGGCTACATGACAATAGGGGCATGGCCACATTATTCAACATACGGTAATGCCCCTTACACATGATACCAAACACCGTAATGCCCATTACACATTATGTCACACACCGTAATGCTTATTACACATTATGACACATACCATAATGCCCATTACACATTATGCAGACACCGTATCACCCATTACACATTATGCCACACACCGTAATGCCCATTAAACATAATGCCACTGACACCATTTTATGTCTTACACACAAAAATGCCCCTTATAAATTATGCCCTAGCTGTGGGCTGGTGGTACTGAGTATGACCACCATATTTCTTAATGGTATTCCGTACCACCCCGTACCACCCTACTTTCAGCACTGCCCCAGACCCTCCAACATGACCCGCCCCACTAGGTACAAAATGCTCTGTTTCTGGACTTCCCTCTTAATTTATGATTTCCATCACCTGTGTTGAACTAGTTAAATGATAAGAAAGCTGTTTCTTCACAGGTTATGGCAATAATAAATGAAGAGGAAAGTCCAGAAACAGAGCATTTTGTACCTAGTGGGGCGGGTCATGTTGGAGGGTATGCTGCCCTTACCCTCCCAGTAAAACCCTAACACACTACACACACCCTAAACCTGACCCTCCCCTTCTACAACCTAACCCTCCCATTCCACACCCTAACCCTCTCTCTAGTGCCTTAACCTAACCCCCTCACCCTCCTCTATACTAAAAAATGGTCAGATGAAGATGAATGATTGCAAGATCAACTACAACCTTACAAACACATTGGGCTTTATTCATGTTTGGAATTAAAGTAGAAAAGCAAGTAACTTTGGGGGTAATTCAGACCTGATCGTAGCAGCAAATTTGTTAGCAGTTGGGCAAAACCATGTGCACTGCAGGTGTGTCAGATATAACATTTGCAGAAAGAGTTAGATTTGGGTGGGTTAAATTGTTTCTGTGCAGAGAAAATACTGCCTGCCTTATTTCTTCACTGCAATTTAGATTTCAGTTTGAACACACCCCACCCAAATCTAACTCTCTCTGCACATGTTATATCTGCCCACCCTGCAGTGCACATGGTTTTGCCCAACTGCTAACAAATTTGCTGCTACGATCAGGTCTGAATTACCCCCTTTGTGTCTGGAACAAACCATGTTGCCATGCAAGGGGAACAAATGCATTTATATTTTTTCTGTGCAGTATAAATAGTGGCTGCTTTTGCATTTAGCCCACAAATGATATACAGCTCTATTTTACACTGCACTTTAGATTTCAGTTTGAACATACCCCAACCAAACCTAACTCTCTCTGCATATGTTGCATCTGCCCCACCTGCAGTGCAACATGGTTTTGCCATGAATCAGGCCCATTGTACGAAAGATCCCGAATCCTATATAATAAAAGGCTAACTCTGCTCCTCACATCTATGGGGGAAATTCAAGTGTTTTGCGCACCGGCGACCACTAGATTTGACACTGATTGAGCAATGGACTGTTATGTTGTTCCATCATTTTGAAGGGGTTGGTAACTAGTAAGGAAATAAAAGACATCTGGTAGCTCAAAGGCCAGTCCATATTTCAGAGTAACATGAATAACATCTCAAAGGTCTAGTGTGTTCCAAGTGCAATTGTTAGACAAGGTCACCAGTGAACAAAACTGCGAATATCGACTCTTATGCAACTTAAGTAAAGAAATCATAGGAAAAACATACAAGACCTAACTAACTAAATGGCAGATGTAAATACTAGATATGAGCGGGTTCAGTTTTACTCAGATTTACCCGAATCTTCTTATTGGCTCTCGGATGTCACGTGTTTTGGTTAGCCAATAAGAAAAATCCGGAAAATCTGAACTTGCAATAATTCTGGCGTTAAGAACTGAGTAAATCCGAACCCGCTCATCTCTAATAAATACAAACAAAATGTACATCTAACATTGGGGCAGATGTATGTTTTATTTAAAAAATAAAAATACAATAATGTTACCTTATATATGATAGGTGATTGATGGATATCTATACCAGCAGTTGGTTATCAAAATAGGCTTTACCCTGCCTGTTGAAATGTGTGAAACATTGCACAAAACCAGTATTCCCTTACTAAATATTTTCTTTGTAGTGCTAACATTTTTTCATTGAACCAATAAATAAAGAAATAAAGAAATAAACATTCACTGGTAAGTATGATTAAATGTCAACAAATATGTGTGTACCTACCAAGTACCAACAGACGTGTGTGTACCTACCAAGACTTACCGCATTTGCAACAACAAGCTCTGATTCAGGCAACCTCGTCGGGCCAAAGAGGAGGCCTATAGCAGCGGTGACAGAGCACTATACAACCGAACTAGGAACTCTCTGACTAAAGAAATCAGGCTAGTAATGAGGTTAAGGATGTACAGGTTTATAATTTGGAACTGTATTGTGAAGTGAAAACTGCAAGTCATCTTCAATCAATGGGGCAGATGTATTAACCTGGAGATGGCATAAGGAAGTGATAAACCAGTAATATGTGCAAGGTGATAAATGCACCAGCCAATCAGATCCTAACTGTTAATTTACATATTGGAGCTGATTGGTTAGTGTGATTATCACCTTGCACATATCACTGGTTTATCACTTCCTTATGCCTTCCCCAAGTTAATACATCTGCCCCAATGTTTGTAATGATTTCAGAAGAAAATTCCAGTCATGGCTATGGCTACCAATCATCACACCTGGATGTATTAAAGGGGGGAAAAGTATGGCAGGACGCATCCCAGAATCCTCTCCATAAACATGCACTTACCAAAAATTATAGCTTTAAAGTTGTGCCTCTCAGGTTTTTTAATCTAACTCAATTTGGGACTTGTGGAAAATGAAAGGTCAAGTACAGTATGTAGTTGTTATTTTTTTCAATATTAGCGTTTTCTAAAATTTAACTTTTAAGCATGATCCCTTGGGGTAAATTTAAGGCACTTACTAAATGCAAGGCGAACGGAAACCCGACCAATTATTTTACGCAGACAAGTATACAAACTGCAGATTTACTAAGCATCAGTTTTTAAACTGGGCAAAGCACTTATTATTACACGAAAGTATACATTTACTTTGCGTTGTTTTATTTAAAAAATAAAAATACAATAATGTTACCTTATATATGATAGGTGATTGATGGATATCTATACCAGCAGTTGGTTATCAAAATAGGCTTTACCCTTCCTGTTGAAATGTGTGAAACATTGCACAAAACCAGTATTCCCTTACTAAATATTTTCTTTGTAGTGCTAACATTTTTTCATTGAACCAATAAATAAATAAAGAAATAAAGAAATAAACATTCACTGGTAAGTATGATTAAATGTCAACAAATATGTGTGTACCTACCAAGTACCAACAGACGTGTGTGTACCTACCAAGACTTACCGCATTTGCAACAACAACAAGCCCTGAATCAGGCAACTTCGTCGGGCCAAAGAGGAGGCCTATAGCAGCGGTGACAGAGCACTATACAACCGAGCTAGGAACTCTCTGACTATAGAAATCAGGCTAGCAAAAAAGCGGTTCTCGGACAAGCTGACAAACGATCTTTCCACCAATGACCCCGTATCTGTATGGAAAGGAATGCAATCCATAACCAACTATAGGAAAACATCAAAGTCCACCACCATGCACCAAGACCTAGCAGACGAGCTGAACTACTTTTATTGCAGGTTCACAAAAGAAGTCCCGTGCGACCCAAACAATCACCTCTACGATGCCCCGATCACCGACGGCCAACTCCACGCACTGCAAGTCGCCCAAGAAGAGGTGGAGGCACTGTTCAAAAGGGTCAAACCCAGGAAAGCTCCGGGTCCTGATGGAGTGTCACCATCTGCCCTGTGAGCATGTGCGGGTCAGCTCGCCCCCATTTTTACCAAGATTTTCAACAAATTACTGGAGCTACAGAAAGTCCCTTCCTGCCTCAAAAGGTCCACTTTCGTCCCGGTCCCCAAGAAACCTGAATGACTACAAGCTACTAGCACTGACGTCTGTGATCATGAAAATGTTCGAGCCTCTGGTTTTGAATAACCTGAAAATTGTGACTGGACCCTAACTGGACCCCTACAGTTCACCTATTGATCGAAACGGTGTGTCGAGGATGCAGTCAACCTGGGCCTGCACTACATTCTACAGCACCTAGACATTTCCGGTACCTATGCGAGGGTCCTGTTTGTTGATTTCAGCTTGGCCTTCAATACAATCGTCCCCAGCATCATCCACCCCAAATTACTTTGCCTTGGGGTCCCAGAAGCTACCTGTTCCTAGATAGTAGACTTCCTGACATATAGGACACAGGTGGTGAAAGCAGAGGAATTCACTTCTCAAGCACGATCCATTAGTACAGGGGACCCTCAGGGCTGTGTCCTCTCAACCCTGTTCTTCTCCTTGTACACAAATGACTGCACCTCAGTGGCACAATCCTTAAAGATCATCAAATTCGCTGATGACACCACCGTCATCAGCCTCATCAAGGACAGGGAGGAGTCGGCCTATAGACGGGAAGTAGACTGGTTGGCCCAGTGGTGCAGCCACAACAACCTTGAGCTCAATCCCCTCAAAACTGTCGAGATAATAGTGGACATCAGTAAGAAGTCAGCTAGTGCACCTCCGCTAATGATTGCTGACAGTGTGGTATCACTAGTGGGCTGCTTCAGGTTCCTAGGGACCACAATCTCCCGGGACCTTAAATACGGGTCCAACGCTGATGCCATTGTCGGGAAAGCGCAGCAGAGGTTGTTCTTCCTCAGACAACTAAGGAAGTACAACATCCCACAGAAGCTTCTGCTCCTCTTCTATTCCGCGATTTTGGAGTTGGTACTGTGCTCCTTGATGCTGATATGGTACCGCTAGCGTGAGGGACAGATGCAGACTTCAAAAGGTAGTCAGAATCGCAGAGAAGATCACTGGCGCCGACCTTCCCTCAGTCCAGGGCCTGTACCTCTCCAGAGCTAAAAAGCAGGCAACAAAGAGAGTAAAGGACCAGCTACACCCCGTCCACAGCATGTTTAACTTGCTTCCTCCAGGCAGGCGTTACAGGACCGTCCCCGTCGGGTCCACCAGGAGCCTCAAAAGTTTATTTTCCCAAGCGGTCCGCCTGCTGAACTCCTGAACATTGACTGACTAGACGTACATGTAACTCACGTGTCCCTACGGTATTCCTATCTGTATGACTTACTTGCCCCCACCCCCCTCCTTGCTTACCTGTTACATACTTGGTTGTTGTATAGCAAACCGAAGACAAATTCCTAGTATACGCAAGTATACCTGGCCAATAAAACCGATTCTGATTCTGATAATTTGACACTATCATTTCCTTTTAGGAGGTGAGACTGGGAATGGGTCCTTCCAGGTTTCTGCTCCTTCTCCTCTCCCCCTCCATCTAAATGAATACAAATGCTTCATTCATGAAGCAGTGAAAAGTGTGAAGAAAAGGACCCGTGGAAAAGTTGCACATAGCAACCAATCAAATTTGAAGGAAGCCTTTATCAAATACATTCTATAAAATGTAAGGGAGATGCTGATTGGTTGCCATGGGCAACTTCTCCACTGGTCTATTTCTCCACTGTTTTCTGTGCTTTATGAATAGACCCCTTGGAAATAACACAAAAATACATAGTATATGAAGCAGGCAGGCAAAATTGGAGCTCTTAAAGCTGAATTTGAGGCAAACATAATTTTTTGGCCTTCAGAAATTCCAGTTGTGCAGTTGTCCATACGTACTAAATGAAAATGTTGAGAAAACACACAGTATAGCAGTATTGTCCGAGCAACCAATCTGTAGAATGTACAACCCACGAAGGTTGGAACCACAGTCAAATGCCTTATTTGTTCTTACAGTGACATTAGTACAGCAAGCGTAATTATAAAAAAAAATCCCAAAATCTATGATGATAGTTATAACAGTATATACATATTTATTTATTTATTTATTAACAGTTTCTTATATAGCGCAGCAAATTCCGTTGCGCTTTACAATTTGAAATAACAATAACAAACTGGGTGATAACAGTCATAGAGGTAGGAAGGCCCTGCTCGCAAGCTTACAATCTATAGGGAAATAGGCATATGTACACAAGGAAAGGTGCTATCTATTGCATAGAATGAGAAGACATGTGAGGATATGTGTGGACTGTACAGAGTGGATGTAATTTGATAGGAAGGTTTATGAAAGTTATGTGGGTGGTTCAGGAATTTGATACGCTTGCCTAAAGAGGTGAGTTTTGAGGGAATGCTTGAAGGTTTGGAGACTAGAGGAGAGTCTTATTGTTCATTCCACAGAGTGGGTGCAGCCCGATGAAAGTCCTGCAGTCGTGAGTGGGAGCGAGTAATGAGTGTGGATGAGAGACGCAGGTCTTGTGAAGAGCGAAGAGGTCGGGTTGGGAGATATTTTGTGATAAGCGAAGTGATGTACGTTGGTGTAGTTTGGTTAATGGCCTTGTGTGTGAGTAAAAGTATTTTATATTGAATGCGGTAGAGTGCAGGTAACCAATGGAGGGACTGACAGAGTGGATCTGCAGACGATGAACGTCTAGCGAGGAAGATAAGCCTCGCCGCTGCATTCAGAATGGATTGTAGTGGTGAGAGTCTCGTTTTGGGAAGACCAGTTAGGAGACTATTGCAATAATCAATGCGGGAGATAATGAGAGCATGGATTAGAGTTTTAGCAGTGTCTTGTGTAAGGTATGGTCGTATTTTGGATATGTTTTTTAGATGCATGTAACATGATCTTGAGACAGATTGAATGTGGGGAACAAAGGACAGATCAGAGTCAAGGATGACACCTAGGCAGCTTGTGGGGTAGGGTAGATAGTCGAGTTTTCAACAGTGATAGAGATATCAGGTTGGTACCTACTATTGGCCGGTGGAAATATAATTAACTCTGTCTTTGAAATATTAAGTTTGAGGTGGCGAGATGTCATCCAGGATGAGATGGCAGAAAGGCATTCAGTGACACGGTCCAGTACAGATAGAGACAAGTAAGGGGAGGATAGGTAGATTTGAGTATCATCTGCGTACAGATGATACTGAAAACCAAAAGAGCTGATTAGTTTACCAAGAGATGAGGTATAGATAGAGAAAAGCAGAGGACCCAAGACTGTGCCTTGCGGTACTCCAACTGAAAGAGGTAGCGAAGAGGAGGTAGATTCAGAGAAGCGAACACTGATGAAGCGATTAGATAAGTACGATAGGAACCAAGAAAGGGCTGTGTCTTTAAGACCTAGGGATTGTAGTGTCTGTATGAGAAGAGAGTGGTCTACAGTGTCAAATGCAGCAGATAGATCTAGAAGAATAAGTAGTGAGTAGTGGCCTTTAGACTTTGTAGTGACCAAATCATTAACCACTTTAGTCAGTGCTGTCTCTGTGGAATGTTGGGAACGGAAGCCTGACTGAAGTGGGTCCAACAAAGTGTATGAGTTAAGAAAGTGTGTGAGTCGAGTGTAGGCAAGTCTCTCAAGTAGCTTAGAGAGACAAGGGAGCTGTAGTATAGGGTGGTAGTTTGAGAGAGCATTAGGGTCAGAATTTTGTTTTTTTTAAATGGGAGTAATCACTGCATGCTTGAAGAGTGAAGGAAAAATACCAGTAGAGAGAGAGAGAGAGATTACAGATGTTAGTTAAGGTAGGGATGAGCACCAGAGACAGAGCTTTACTTATTTGTGAGGGTAAAGGATCAAGAGGAGAGGTAGTAGAGAAGCAGGATGAGAAGAGTGATGATACTTCATCTTCATTTGTGGGATCAAATGAAGAAAGAGTGCCAGAGGGTTCAGGTAAAGAACGGAGCAGGTCACTGGCTGCCGAAGAGCATACCATTTCATCTCGGATCTTATCAATCTTCTCCTTGAAGTATGAAGCAAGATCCTGTGCCTTGATAGTGGCTGGTGGGGTAGGTGCGGGAGGATTCAGAAGTGATTTAAATGTATTAAAGAGTCGTTTGGGGTTAGAGGCTTGAGCAGAGATAAGAGTTTGGAAATATGTTTGTTGGCAGTGTCCAGGGCATTTTTATAAGAATGGTAGACTGTCTTATATGTGAGGAAGTCACTTGAAATACGAGATTTACGCCACTGACGTTCAAGTTTTCGTGTGAGTTTTTGTAGTTGTCTTGTTAATTTGGAGTGCCATGGTTGACATCTAGGCCTACGTGGAGTGTGATGGGTAGCTGGAGCCACTTCATCAAGGGCTAGTTCTAGAGTCTCATTAAGGTGTGATACAGCCATCTCAGGAGAGGTGAATGCAGAAATAGGTGAAAGCAGTTGTTGGAGTGAAGTGGAAAGTTCTTGAAGATTAATTGTGTTAATATTTCTGCGAGTTTGAGGAAGATTGGAGAACTTCCGCAACACCGGGTTTGAATTAACAGAGGAAAGCATGCAGGTGATAAGGTTGTGATCTGAGAGGGGGAAAGGAGTGTTAGTGAGTTCAGAGATGGAGCATAGTCTGGTGAATACTAGATCAAGGCAGTGGCCCGCCTGATGAGTAGAGGAGTCAGTCCATTGGGAGAGGCCAAGAGAGGAGGTTAGAGAGAGTAGTTTGGAGGCATGCGCAGCAGATTTTGGACAATCAATAGCAATATTGAAATCACCCATGATAATGGTGGAGATGTCTGAGGATAGGAAGTGAGGGAGCCAGGCAGAAAAATCTTCCAAAAATTGTTTTGGATGCCCAGGTGGACGGTAGATAGCTGCAACACGCAGAGAGAAAGGAGAGTAAACCCTAATGGAATGTACTTCAAATGATGTAAATGTGAGTGATGGAACCTGTGGTAGAACAGTATATGCAAAAGATTGGGAAAGTAAAAGTCCAACTCCTCCTCCTTTATGATTATCGGGTCTGGAGGTGTGTGTAAAGTGGAGACCACCATGTGCCAGTGCTGCAGGGGAGGCTGTGTCAGATTGTGTGAGCCAGGTTTCTGTTATAGCCAGCAGATTGATGTTGTTAGATATGAAGAGGTCATGGATGGATGTTAATTTGTTACAAACAGAGCGTGCATTCCATAAGGCACATTTTAGTGATCTGGAGGGTGATGGAAGACATGTGATGTTTATGAGGTTAGCTGTATTTCTATGTTGCTGTGAATCAGGTGAATGCGAGTGATGCAAGTGGCTGGGTCCTGGATTTGGTGAAATGTCACCAGCTATCAGAAGCAGAAGAGAGAGATAAATGTGGGTGTCAGAGGTTTGTGAAAGTTTTTTATGGTGAGAGGTTGTAGATGTTATTGTCAATGAGTATAGGGAAGTAAAAAGCTCATGAGTGCTAATAAGAGGGGAGTGTAGAATTGAGGGGGCAACATGTACAGAGGGGTGAGTTGCTGGGAGACTGAATGATGCATATTGATCTTTTCCCCTAGTATCTCAAAACGCTGTGCAATTTACAAACAGAATAATACTGAAATCAATTATTTAAAAATTATAGTTTTTCAAAGCTTTACATCCATTTTGATATTCTTTTATGCTATATTCAAAAGTAGAGGTCATGTCCAAATTATCTGTATCATTTCAGAAACTTATCATTGAACACATAGAATTTTTTTGGTTAAGTATAAAAGAATACATATAAGCCAAACTATATATTTAGCAGATACATTTAGGGGGAATTCAACTAGCTAATTTGGGGATAATTCAATTATCCCCGATAGACATAAGTGTGATGGATAACCCGCGCTTTGGAAGTATTGTGGAGCTGCTCCTTTAAGAAATAATAACAATAAAACGGAATGACAGGAGCGCTTAAATGTATAAAATTAATTGATAAAAATAATAAAAGATTTTTTTTTTATTTTTTTTTGCAAACACCTGTGAAAAGAAAAAAATGGTTAATGAGCAATGTTTACAGCACTTTCGTGCTAATGTGAGAAGTCCTGTGCGGAGTCCTTTTTATAGATGCCGGCACTTCGGTCCGTACTGCGGCTGCAGTGAGAAAGTCTAACTATCCCTAGTGCTGCCTACCTTTTAGTAACGTCCAGACTGTGCTTCGCAAGAAAGAAGCACAGTCTGGACAGGTGTTTGCAAAAAAAAAAAATTAAAAAAATAAAATAAAAATCTTTTATTATTTTTATCAATTCATTTTATACATTTAAGCGCTCCTGTCATTCCGTTTTATCCCCGATAGACGACACTATGGAGATTTTGTTAAACCTTTCTGGAGGCAGGAGAAACTCCTCAATAAGTAATGTGTTTTTCGTGTCCGCAATCGTGAAAACACATGGATACGGGAACTTATACCAGATACTGTGTATTTTTCTGCCCAAAAACGGGTGCAAAAAACAGTGGGTAATTGAATTAAAATGCTGTAAAATGGGAATTTAATTTACCACAATTTTTTACTGTGAAATCGGATTGCAGGTAATTGACTTATAATCTGTCATTGAGCTATTTCCTTAACAAAACTATAGTGTAAAATACAGGGATAGTTCATACCAGGGGCACAGTTCATGGCAGTCCCCCGGAGGCAAGTTGGAGTTTGCTCCCCCCCACATAAAAATATATAAATCGATAAATCAAATATATGTCATAATATAATATAACATGTGCAGAGAGAGTTAGATTTACGTGTGGTGTTTTGAAACTGAAATCTAAATTGCAGTGTAAAAATAAAGCAGACAGTATTTACCCTGCACAGAAACTAAATAACCCACCCAAATCTAACTCTCTCTGCACATGTTATATCTAGAGATGTGCGGCGGGCACTTTTCGTGTTTTGTGTTTTGGTTTTGGTTCTAATTCCATTTTCGTGTTTTGGTTTTGGCTTGGTTTTGCCAAAACCACCCTTTCGTGTTTTGGTTTTGGTTGTGGATCTGGATGATTTTTGGGGAAAAAACCTAAAAACAGCTAAAGTCACAGAATTTGGGGGTAATTTTGCTCCTACGGTATTATTAACCTCAATAGCAATAATTTCCAATCATTTCCAGTCTATTCTGAACACCTCACACCTCACAATATTGTTTTTAGGCCTAAAAGTTGCACAGAGGAGGCTGTATGACTAAGCTAAGCGACACAAGTGGACAACACAAACACCTGGCCCATCTAGGAGTGTCACTGCAGTGTCAGACAGGAGGGTAGATATAAAAAATAGGCCCCAAACAGCACATGATGCAAAGAAGAAAAAGAATTGCAATGAGGTAGTTGTATGACTAAGCCAAGCGATACAAACAATTGGCCCATCTAGGCGTGGCACTGCAGTGTCAGACAGGAGGGTAGATATAAAAAAAAGGCCCCAAACAGCACATGATGCAAAGGAGAAAAATAATTGCAATGAGGTAGTTTTATGACTAAGCCAAGCAACACACACAATTGGCCCATCTAGGCGTGGCACTGCAGTGGTAGACAGGAGGGCAGATATTAAAAAAAAGGCCCCTAACAGCACATGATGCAAAGAAGAAGAAAAGGTGCAGCGAGGTTGCTGTATGACTAAGCTAAGCGACACAACCACCTGGCCCATCTAGTAGTGTCACGCAGTGGCTGATTGTCGAGAGTGGGCCGCAATTGTTCGGTCCACTGACACCATCTCCTGCACGCTCCAGTCACTTTTAAAAAAATCTGCAATTGGTGGACTTATACGGCAGTACCCCAGGACTAATACAGCAGTACCCCTGGACTTATATGGCAGTGTCCCACAGGATGGCACTTTTCAAAAACTAGGCCCCAAACAGCACCTCATGCAAAGATGTTGAAGAGGTGCAATGAGGTAGCTGTATGACTAAGCCAAGCGACACAAACAATTCCAACTGGAATTATACGTCCAAATCATTGGAATTAATTGGCAAGATCACTGTAATTAACAATTATAAATTACTGACATTAATTGGCAAAATCACTATAATTATACGTCCAAATCACTGGAATTAAATGGCAAAATCTCGCTATGGCCTGCCTAGTGAAGTGGAATCTAGATGGGATTTGGTACTGGGGACACAATGCCTCCATCAATTGTCTAAATACCACTGCACTAATGGCGGATACCGGGCGCACATCTAACACCAACATAAGTGTCAAGGCCTTAGTTATGAGGGATTCCATCTTCATGTGAAGCTGAACCACTAGTCATGAACATAGCCCAGGGCCTCAGCCGTTCCTTGCCACTCTGTGTCGTAAATGGCATATTGGCAAGTTTACGTTTTTCCTCAGACCATTTCAATGTATTTTTTGGGGTCTTTTTACTGAACATTGGCTTTTTGGATTTTACATGCCCTCTGTTAGCACATTACAGTGACAGCAGCTTCATCACTAGGAGGAAGTGGTTCTTCTTGATCTTTCCCTATTTTCTTCTCAAAATTTTTGGGGGTAATTGCAAGTTGATCGCAGCAGGAATTTTATTAGCAGTTGGTTCAAAACCATGTGCACTGCAGGGGAGGCAGATATATCATGTGCAGAAAGAGTTAGATTTGGGTGGGGTGTATTCAAACTGAAATCTAAATTGCAGTGTAAAAATAAAGCAGCCAGTATTTACCCTGCACAGAAACAAAATAACCCACCCAAGTCTAACTCTCTCTGCACATGTTATATCTGCCTCCTCTGCAGTGCACATGGTTTTGCCCAATTGCTAACAAACTTGCTGCTGCGATCAACTCAGAATGACCCCCATTATGCGTCACAGGAATGACTGGAATTACTGATGACAAAGGACACTACCACTGGTCTGATGCAGCCCAACAGGTTGTTATAATTGTTATACTGCAGCAGTGGATATATTGCAACAGCGTATATAATCACTGGAATTACTGATGACACAGGACACTACCACTGGTCTGCACAACACAGCACCACTTTATACAGCTACACTGGATATATGGCAGCAAAGAACACCAACACTGTGAATGGCTGGACTGATACAGCACAATACACTGACTACACTGGACTGGTCTGCACAACACAGCCCCACTTTACAGCTACACTGGATATATCTGCTTGGACTGATACAGCAAAATACACTGACTACACTGGACTGGTCTGAACAACACAGCACCACTTTACAGCTACACTGGATATATGGCAGCAAAGAACACCAACACTGTGACTGGCTGGACTGATGCAGCACAACAATACACTGGGTGACTACACTGGACTGGACTGAGCAGCACAACACTTGCCACCCCACTTTCCCACCCCAACACAAAGACACTGACCACTGAGGACACGTCCTCTCTATACACTCTCTGAGACTGGAGTGAAAATGGCGGGGACACGCAGCTCCTTATATGGAATCCAAATCCTGCGAGAATCCGACAGCGGGATGATTACGTTTTACCGTGTTCGGGTTTCCGAGTCAAGAGGGAAAATCCGAGCCTGGCTCAGATCCGGGCTCAGAAGGCAAAGTTCGGTAGGGTTCGGTTCTCTGAGAACCGAACCCGCTCATCTCTAGTTATATCTGCTCCCCCTGCAGCACACATGGTTTTGCCCAACTGCTAACAAATTTGCTGCTGCAATCAACTCTGAATTACCCCCTAAGTCAGGATGCATGCCCACATCTCAGTGGTGGCGTGCATAGTGCTGAAAGGCGATAGTCTGCCCTTTATGTACCTGTCCTCTTATCTCCAAACACCCTTTCACTGCTGCTGTGTGCAGGGCTGCCAAGAGAAATCCTGGTCCCCGGTACAACAACTTCCTGGGGCCCCTTGCCCCCACTGGAGGTGTGACCACAGCATGCAGAGGGCATGGCCATTCCACTTTGGGGGGGGGGGGGGTCTAGCATATCAGAAGAATCCACTCACAGAAGCATGGCATGCCTCCCAGCCAGGGCAGTAGAGAGCCTGGCTGGGCCCCGGTACTTTTAAGGGGGCATGGTCTAATCAAAGGAAGTGTAGCCCTGGGCCACCACTGGGCCCCTCTATCAGACCTGGGCCCAGGTCATTTGTACCCCCCCCCCCTCTCGACACCACTGGCTGTCTGTAGCAAATCAGTACCTCTCTAACTTCTACCTTGATTTGAATGGCGGGACAGAGCCATCAATAAAAAACGTCCTCTCAAAACTGGGAAAGTTGTAAAATATGCATATGCAAACCACAAACCGTAGGAAACATAATACGAGTGAGTGGTAAGAGCAAACCCATAAACATATTGTCACACTATAGTCTCTAGCACGCAACTATATTACACAAATAGTGTCAACTCTGCACACACTTTCATTATATAACTATAATAAAACTTGACTTCCCTGTACATTACACACACACAAAGTACCAGTGAATCCTGCAATCTATTGCCACAATAGTAAGAACTGTTGGAAAACTGGAATTATAATGATATACTGTGTATCCTGCAATTCTGCTGTCCTGGACCGCAGTCTTCATGGTCATTCCATAAATCTGGTCCTGCAGTTTCTCTGCTTGAGACCTACAGCTAATAAAATTTGCTTTCATCTGTGAATATTTTGTTACATTCATTTATTTGGGGCAACCACAGTTGTAGTCAGTGGGACGTCTACACAAGAAATATTAACTGTTTAGTTTTGGAGTGATAAATTGCAGCAGACTACACAACCTGTATGCGGTGATCCCTGATGGCAATAGCTGCATAGTGTTAGGTAACTGCTAAATGACAGTCTGACAAGCCAGTATGCTATTACCATTTTGTCTGACCTGTTCCGTACAGTTCATTACAAATGTTGACATCAGTGGAAATTGCATATGCTAAACACTGTAAAAAGAAATACCATGCGGTCTATTTACTAAGCCTTTAGGGCCCTACACACTCGGTGATGCGCCGCCGAGGTGCCCGACGGCCGATACGGCCGACGAGCAACCCGGCGGCGGGGGGGGGGGGCAGTGACGGGGGGAGTGAAGTTTCTTCACTCCCCCCGTCACCTGGCTGCATTGAAGTGCAGGCAAATATGGACGAGATCGTCCATATTGGCCTGCATGCACAGCCGACGGGAGAACAGCGATGAACGAGCGCGGGGCCGCGCATCGTTCATCGCTGGAGCCTCCACACTGAAAGATATGAACGAGTTCTCGTTCATTTATGAACGAGATCGTTCATATCTTTCAGAATATCGGCATGTGTGTAGGGCCTAAATGCCATGTTGCAGGCTGTGTTTGAAAAATGACAGTAAGGAGCTGGTTGACTGATACTTTATCTCCATCCACTTTATCTCCGCCCAAGGCTTAGTAAATAGACCTCTATGTGGCTAATCTAATATTTCGGATCCTCCGAACAGGCCGTCGGGGGATCGGGGCATACTGAATTCTCCATTATATCCTTACATGTATACGTCTCTGTCTTACTGCCTAGCTGCTACACTTTCTCTTTATTATACCATCTCTACATTGAGTAATGGGGGTAATTCCAAGTTGATCGTAGCAGGAATTTTTTTTAGCAGTTGGGCAAAACTATGTGCACTGCAGGGGGGGGCAGATATAACATGTGCAGAGAGAGTTAGATTTGAGTGGGTTATTTTGTTTCTGTGCAGGGTAAATACTGGCTGCTTTATTTTTACACTGCAAATTAGATTGCAGATTGAACTCACCCCACCCAAATCTAACTCTCTCTGCACATGTTATATCTGCCTCCCCTGCAGTGCACATGGTTTTGCCCAACTGCTAAAAAATTTCCTGCTGCGATCAACTTGGAATTACCCCCAATGTTTTTTGGACATGATGTCACTTATCTACATATGACTGAATGGAGCTTGTACTGCAGATATTCACACTTTACCTAGTCAGAGAATCTCATTAGGTGATGCTTGGGATAGGTTTTGGTGCATCTGTCAAAAACATGATTTTTCCATAGTTCTGGGGAAATTCACCCTACTATCACTGTGTATTTTATTATTAGGAACATTTATCGCAGTCACTTTATCACTTGAGAACATGTGCGGCTGATGCTGAGAGCAGGAAGCATGAAGCAGAGCTTATACCTGTTGAGTCTGGAAACCCAGTCATCCATTCAGTAAATCTCTTCCAATGATGAATCTGAGTGTGTTACACCATGGCAAGAATTCAATCTAAGCTAGTTCCAGTTCTATCTGAAATATCAGATATAACAAAATTGTCACAGACACCAGACCTACTAATGGTTTTCATACAGTCATTCTATCTACTTTTACATTCAGGGTGCTGACGCCCTTTCCAGTTATCTCATTTTGCGGCAACCGTTTTGTGGACTAAATCCATATTAATGAAGATGCAGGCTATCAATTTAGCAGGAAAGCTGTCGATATCACTAAGAAATAAAAATAAAGAAATAAGCTATAACAAAAAGCAACCTCTCCCTGATCTAATAGAACCAAAAGGGTTACAAGCCTGTGACCCGCACAGCTGAATAGCTACTGTTTCCAGTCAGTGTCTATAACTGAATGCATTTTATTTTCATACTTCCCTCAGCTGTCACGTAAAAAGAAGATACTGTCAGTACGTAGCTGGCACGGGCACTTAACTCCCGAATCTTGCATGGAACCGATGATGATAAGAAAATAATGGGTGAAAGGCATATATTGCTCACTCCACAGGTCAAATGCCCGCCCATAAAAAATCACGTAAGAAGAGTATATAGGTGCACTATGGGGGAGCCTTTGAGAGTGATAAAGTGGACGGAGATAAAGTACCAGCTAATCAGCTCCTAACTGTCATGTTAAATGCTGTGTTTGAAAAATTACACTTAGGAGCTAATTGGTTGGTGTTTCTCTCTGTCCAATGTATCACTCTCCAAGGCTTAAGGCTCCCATACACCAGCGGGAACAATCCCCCAATTCCCCGACCCACCGACCGGATCTGCCAATCATCAGCCAGTGATGATCCGTAATCCATCTGGCAATAGGGGAAATCAAACATGTTAAAAATTACAGTTTCCCCAATTATGACTGAAAATTTTTGGTATCGGGATATATTTAAACATGTTTAATATTCCCGAACCTCCCACCCGGCTGTCAGGGGAACGGGGTATTCTGAATTGTGATAGAAACAACCTGACTTGTATACAGTCATTCTCTGACTTAATGCTACACTTTCTCTTTATTATACCATCTCTACATTGAGGATTATCTACATATCACTGGATGGAGCCTGTAATGCAGATTTTCACACTTTACTACTTAGATAGAGAATCTCATAAAGATATTTCCATAGTTTTAATATTCCCGATCCCCCGACGTGGCTGTCCGGGAATTGGGGTATTACCCTAATAACTCCCAGATGTATGTTGCCCAGTAGTTCATCTGATATAGGGGCAAGTCTAACCCTCTAGTAACGCCAGGTACAGTAGGTACTTTATTTTATATGTTTTATAAACTATGGTTTACATTATATTTGCCAATGGGGTTTAAAAACAGGGAAAAATGGGGGGCATTTTGGGGGCGGGGATAGATAACTTGGCAGAGTGTGGGGATAGTTAACTTGGCAGAGTGGGAAGTGGTGGTAGAGAGCAGGTGTCAGGATGGAGGGGGTAGTGGTACTTACCATCTGACAGTGCAGCATGTCAGAGTTGGAGGTAGAGTAGTAGGTATAGTGAGGGCAGATGGGGCAGAGCAGGGCACAGGCCTCTTTACTAATTTTTATATATAAAAATTAGTAAAGAAGCCTTGAGTGGATGGCGAAGACAAAGCGATGGGCGGGGCTGTGTCAGGCTTGGCTCAGTCAAAGACTCCAGAAGTGGTAAGCCCTCCTCACACCTACCCAACCAGGCCACCAGGGTTCGGTTTGCTGTGCCACATATATATCCATTCGCTATTCTATATATGTAATTCCAATGTACTGTATCTACAAGATGGTTGTGGGTGCCACATGCTAGGGCCGGAGAAGCCAGGATACTGTGGTACGGGTTGGGTTGTTTCTCGTGGACACTTGCAGTGGCTGTGATCAGAACTATCTGTCCATTAAGGGAACAAGAGTACCTTGGTGAGTGTAATTTGTGTTGTCTGTTTAATTGGTGTTGTACATTGTCCCCATTCCCTTTCCTTGGGCGTTTCCAGCCAGGTTGCACTCTTGTGCTGCGCATGTAGGTGTAACCAGTCTGAGGCCAAAAGTGACAATGACCCCAGTGGAGATCATCTGGGTTTAGCACATATTTGTCCTTGTTGGGTTATCCCCATCATCCGTGCCTGACAGGGATCCCAGGACCATTGACCAGGAGAGCAACAGCGACCTGAAGGTTCAAGTGAGTAGCAGAGGTAAGTGTTCAAGTACATCTGCACCACAGCAGGTCTTTAACACCACCCTCTTGCCACTCCTCCACACATCTACAGTCTGCAAACACTTTTGTTATTTCCCATACATACTCATCACAAACCATGTCATGATGAAAACATAGACACTCCTAAAAATCAACCAATAACATTATGAAAATAAAATAAAGATAATCTATATCATAAACTCAAGTGCTGATGAAAGAAATAGACAGATGAGGGGAGAGAGAGAGATGTAGTAAGAGGGGGAAAGAGAAGAGGAGTGCTAAAGAGAAACAGCAGGAAATAGAGAAAAAAACAGGTAGCGCTAGGAACAACATCTAGTTTATATATAAATAAAACCACACAAACATATATTAATAAACACACACAAACTCACACAAAAATATACATTTTGTCTGCATTTTTATGTTGCATACAGATGTAACCACCCTGGTTTGTGCGACCGTGCTATGGGCTGAATGAGCATGGCAAAATCTGTATGTGTGTGTTTGCATGTTGGCCTGTTGATGGTACTTAAAGATTGGAGTTGAGAATCCTTGCTTTAGAACATGTGAGTCATTGACTGCACTATAAGACACATAAGATTTTAGTTTACTTAATTCAAATAAAGGGGATGTAGTTATGATCCCAGAGGTCGGGATCCTGGCAGTCAGCATACCGACACTGGGATCCTGACCGCCAGAATGCCGACAGGGGTCCCAGGACTATTCCCACTCGTGGGTGTCCACGACAGCCATAGAGTGGGAATAGACTCTGTGGCAAGCATAGCGAGCCACCGAGCCTACAGCATGGCGAGCATAGCGAGCCAGCAAGGGGCTTCGTTGTGCTTGCCCCCCTGCCGGCATTCTGGCGCCCGGGATTCTGGCATTGCTATGCTGACCACCGGTCACCAGAAAATACACTTATGTTATGCCAATACCATGATATAAATTAACAAGAGCTGCTTTGATTAATACTGAAGTTTTATTGTTAAATTGAAGCCTTAGGTCTGCGACTTTTCACGGATTCTGAGAGGTAAATGTAATAGGGTGTGAGAATCAGAAAGTGAGAGTTTGGTAAAATTCTCCTGTTTTTTTTTTTTTTTAAAGTGGCAATCATTTACATGGCAAAACCAGGCTGATTTTGCCATGTAAATGATTGCCACTTTAAAAAACCGGAGAATTTAACCAAAATATCTCTCTTTCTGATTCTCACACCCTATTACATTTCCCGCTATGTGTTTTTGAGTGAAAATTGAAAACTTTTCATGTGGGAAAAATGTCGGTTAATTGAATAGCTTGAAAAAAAACTGGTGCTAAAACTAATGCATTTTGGGTTGCATATCAAATGAGGTCCACAGACTTCAAACTCCCCTACAACTTATGTATAGTCATATTGTACCTTCACTGTTGGATCGCAAGGCGCAGTAACACTGCTGACAAAGAACGCAACAAGGGGGTGATTCAGACCTGATCGTAGATGTGCTAAATTTAGCACATCTACGATCAGCTTCCCTGACATGCGGGGGGACGCCCAGCACAGGGCTAGTCTGCCCCGCGTGTCAGGTCCTACCCCGTCGCACAAGTACAAAAGCATCGCACAGCGGCGATGCTTTTGTACTTGAAGAGTAGCTCCCCACCAGCGCAGCTCCTGTGCTCTGGCAGGGAGTTACTCGTCGCTGTGGGGGTTGCAGCTGCTGCATGTTACATCACGCAGCCTCCACCCCCCGATGGTCTGGGCACGCCTGCATTGCCCGGATCGCTCCCCCTAAACGGCGGCCAAATGCCGCTGGCCTGCCTCCTCCCGCCCAGCGACCGCCTCTGCCTGTCAATCAGGCAGAGGCGATTGCAGAGCTAAGACAGCCGTCAGCTGATTGGCATGCGCCGGCGCACTGCGGCACCGGCGCATGTGCAGTTCAGACCTGATCGCTGCTGTGTGAAAACGCACAGCACCGATCAGGTCTGAATTAGCCCCAATGTTAGTTTTTGCTGCTGGTATTAGCTAAAGAAGTAAAGGTTTTAGGGGCCTCAATATTTGCCAGAACAGCAGCTTTCAGCAAGCACTGTCCAGGCAGAGGAGCGATGATAAATTGCTCTCATAACTATATATTTCTTCTCAAAAGTATCAGCGAGATGGACTGAAAAGTACAACAGAATTTTCTAAAACAGTGGCTTTTCTCCAGCATTTTAGCTCTATAGAGAAAATTGTGGTGAAATCTCTCGCCAAATGTCTGATTTCTCTGCCTTTTCTTTTCTCTGCGCTCAATCCTGCAGCCTCCATAGATTTCAATTGGGTCTGCGCACAGACGATATTTATATAGACGAGAGGCAGCTTCTCTCTAAAGTGTAACTCCATCTTTGGATGGCGTTATTATGTCTGCCAGTGACGGCATAGGAGAAAAGCGGGGGAGAGATAGTTCTCTTCCTGCCATTGTGTAGTGCTATCGCAAGTCTCTTGGACCTCTTGTGGTTGTCCACGATTAAATGCATGTGCACTGTGCTCAAAAGTACTGTACATGCCGCATTTGATACTGCAACCTCAAGGAAGTTTTTACTGCATCGAGACCTGCATCAAGGTCCATTTCTCAAAGATTTCCCATGCAGGTAGTTTCATATAATACGGCTTAAAACTAATGGCGAGAAACGCCAGAAAATGTTCTGTTGTCAATAGTTGACTTCACTAAGGATCTATAGTGTGTTGTACTTATTTTCAAACACTTTAGCTGTATGTCTGTGACAGGTGGCTTATGTTATGGTTCTACTAGTTATACTTACAGTGGCACTGTGTAATATTATATGCTTTCTCTGGGCAATTTGCCTAAATGCAATTCCAGGTGACTCATATTGTTGTTCTTCAAGTTGTAAGTAATGATTCATTCATTCTATTTGCAGTGTACAGGATATTTTCCTGATTTGTAATTCAGGTGCTAATTGTGCATGGAAATGTGCACACACTATACAGAATAGACTAATCTGTGTTTTCTTAGAGATGCTGCTCTTAAATAACAGCTTGCGTCAAGCTCTTATTTATACTTCCTGGTCTCAGTCTTAGCTACCATCACATGTGACCTTCTCTTTGCATTTTTCCCTCGCTCCCTGATATCCCTCATTAGCACTCTGTTTTGCAGAAAGTATTTTCATTTTTAATTAATATATTCCTGCTATGTACGTTGAGGGACCAGCCGGGACAGTGGAAGCGATGGCCACCCTGTGAGTTACTTCTCCAGCATTTTGGAAGAGTTTGTGAAAATCTCCTCTAGGCACTCTGACACCGGCCATGCGTACAGTCTCAGTTTCCAGAATGTGTGCCGTGGCGGACGGAGGCTGCAGGAGGGGGATTGAAAGATATGTCTTCCACTACTATGCCTCCATAGGAATTTACATCATCTGAAGATGGTATAAAATAATGTGGCCAAACTCTGAAAAGCTTGCTTCTCAGGGTTTAGTACATAGGACAATGGTGTATCTAATGGGTGCAGTGTTTGCAGTGACATGGGGGCCCACACCGCACTTTGGGAACTGCTCTAAATCAGTGTTGCAAATGAGCCTATAAATAATAGAATACAGTATGGAGAATGTGAAAAATCTAAAAACATTTTTATACAGCTGGGTTCACCCTAAAAGTAAAATTTAAGGGTTGTTAAGGTATTACTCCTTTCACACCAAAAACCTGGGTTATTGAACACGGTTTCAAGCCGTGTCACAATGGCTTGAAACCGCATTCACACCTCAGGCTGGACCCATGTTATTGCCAAGATTTCCCAGCCCAATTTTTGCCACTGTTGCACCAGTTGTTTATCAATTACAGAGGCTGATCCGAGTTTAACTCATTTGCTGTTGGGAGGTCTTCAGTAGCGTTCCCCTTTGTTTAATAGCGTTTTATGTTCTTTTCCCCTCATTGACTATGCCATCTAAAGATACGAAAAACAGTACTGGTAAGTACTACATAAATTGCTAAGGGCACAATAGTGTTCTAAATAATATTGAGGATACATTGATGATATATATTTATATTACTAATTGGAAATTGTGCTCTAAATTAGTAGGGGCCACGGTTTTCCATATTACTAATGGGGCAAAGTTCTCTGTTGATATTACTAAGGGGGTACAGTTCTCTATTTCTATTAATAAGGGAGTAAAGTTTTATTTTAACTACAAAGAAGCACAATTATTTTGTTTTACTAAGGAGGTCAACACTTGTAGGTAGGTGCAATGTCCTATGTCCAGGCCGATTGTCCGACAATAATGTGTCTTTGGGCTCACATCTGCTGAATGGAGCGGCAATGGACATCTCAGTAGGATGCTCAGTGGCAACGGCATTACCAAATAGATGCAATAACGGCTATGCCAAAAGACGCAGCCACTACTGCAACTCCATATATGTTTTCAAATGCTTTAGGGAAAAAGAAACATTTCCTGAAAAAGACAAAGGGATCCATTTATCAAACAATTGGGCAGATGTATTAACCTGGAGAAGGAATAAAGAAGTGATAAAGCAGTGATAAGCGCAAGGTGATAACGCACCAGCCAATCATTATGGATCTGAAAAATGACAGTTAGGAGTTGACTGGCTGGTGCGTTATCATCTTCCACTTATCACTGCTTTATCACTTCTCCAGGCTTAATACATCTGCCCCAATATTTGTGGCTATTTCCCTGAAATTAACCACAAATATTAGGTATCCCCCAAATAATTGTAGAAGGGACCACAGCAGATACTCCTCCATTCCCGCTGGCAGCTGCATCCATCTTAGGTTTCTATGGGGAGATGCAATGCTGCCAGATTTATTAATTGCCGCAATGCGAAGCCTTCCCAAAAGTGACCCCTGCAGCTACTGACGCCCATGGGCTCCTCACCGCATTTCCAGCTGGCAGGGGGTTCCCACCCCTGAAGTTGCAGCTGTGCATGTGCAGTCAGCAGAACCACACATTCGCAGAAGCCCTGGCAGTCATCACAACACATAGCAAGGACGGGCTCTTTTCGGAGCCTCTGTCCATGCGGGTCTTCATTAATACATGCCACCGATGTGATAGCATTCTGCAATGTGATCTTGGGCACTAACATTACACCCAGATCACATTGCAAATGTGATTAATGATAAATGGGTATAAAGACATAACAGTAATCTGCAATCTGCACTGAAGATTGACGTCAGTTGCAATGTCTCCCCGTTGCACTCATTTTAATAGACATGAGAACTGTGCACATTAGAAACAATGTTTAATGAGAATATATAGATGCTAAAGTAGTTAAGCCACAGTTAATTCTTTAGTTACTTTTCTGCTCTCTTGTAGCTGAGTGTAGATGGTAACCAGGGCCGTAACTAGGAATAAAGGGGCCCCATAGCAATATTATGAATAGGTCTGATCCCATTTTATTTTACCGCATACAGAAGTGTTTATTGGCTGAGGAAACTGTGCACTTACAGTATATGTTGTTCTCCAGCACATAGCGAGCTCTGCGTTGATTCTGTGAATGCAGTCAGCACCAGTCACAGAGCAAAGCAGTAATTGTATGTCAGGACTTCAACACTTATTCTGGCTGCTATGGACAGGAAGACAGGATAAAAGCATACAGTTCAGATGCCTGATATTCATATATGCGCAAAGCATCCCTGTACTTACTGTAGCTTTCAAGGACTGAATGTCTATGACCCACATAGGCCTCAACACCCCATAGCAGCCACTTGGGCAGCTCTAACTATTCTGATGCCCCAAAAGTGGCAACTACAGGCAAGAAATGTAAATTGTGCATGTGGAATTCATCTATCTGTATGTGCTGTATATCCCCTTACAGCTGAGCAGAACATCACTAATAGATAAAAGAATCCTTGTAGTTCTAAGCAAAAGCAAGTGCTAGCGACATCTCATTTAACCAACCTGCCAGTCTGCATCATATATACTGCATTCTTACAAACAGCTATATGGGAAATAGTGTAACGAGTATTTACTTTTACCTCACAAAAAAATACAGTGCTCTGCTGCACCATATTTACTAAGTAGTTCCTAGTATGTATCAACAGTGTACTACACCTTTGACCAACACATATTAGTGGTTCCCATATAATACCACCAGTGAGAAATGTGCTCAGCACACTAATACCAGCGATTCCCAAACATTATAGCAGCATGTTCATTCAATGGGGGTAATTCAGATCTGATCGCAGCAGCAAATTTGTTAGCTAATGGGCAAAACCATGTGCACTGCTGGGGGGAAGGGGGCAGATGTAACATGTGCAGAGAGAGTTAGATTTGGGTGGGCTATTCTGCTTCTGTGCAGAGTAAATACTGGCTGCTTTATTTTTACACTGTAATTTAGATTTCAGTTTGAACACACCCCACCCAAATCTAACGCTCTCTGCACATGTTATATCTGAACCCCCCCCCCTCCCCGCAGTACACATGGTTTTGCCCATTAGCTAACAAACTTGCTGTTGTGATCAGATCTGAATTAGGCCTAATGACCAACACATTTACCCATAAAGCACCAGTGAATGCTCAACACATTTACCCAGTAATGTGCAGCAGTGCCCAGTACAATTACCGAGCATGTATCAATAGCACCTAAAACATATCTTCAGCAGTGCTGAGTATGTACCAACACCCATCAGATTTACCTAGCAATACTCAGCATGTTCTAGCAGTGCATAACACATTATCAGCAGAGTTGATGGGTTACTCAGGGGCTTTTTGACGTGGACCAAAAATTCTTGGCAATATGAAATATGTTTGCAGGGAAATTTATTAAGGTGCATTTGCTGTGACACGTGGTCCGATAATAGCCTGTACTACTACCAACGATGAGCAAAGTTAAGTTATAGCTAACACCATGGGTTCAGGCCCAGCGGTGCAAATTCACAACCAGAGTGCACTATTACTATTTCTCAGTCCTGTACCTTTTTAGTAAATGATATGGACAGAAGCTTATTTGTACAGAGAGCCTAATTAGGGTGATATCGCTTTTGGGTCACTGAGTCACTGAAGCATATTAAGGTTTCATCAATAAACTTCACTAGAGCACTGCCACTTAGTGGTCAAGTGACAATGAAAATAAATCCAGAAAGCTTGCATAACATTCATTACCAATGAATAACTTCAACAAATTAACTCTTAGTCAAGGGAGGAAGCACATCAAAAGCTCAATTTATGTTATTTTGGAATTAAGATGAAAATGACCTTTAATTAGTCCCTATATTCACAACAGGTAAAGAAGGATCAAATCTGGACGCTGAAAATACTTTTTCAAAGTCATAGGCCCCCATTAGCTACACTGTCACACAAATTGCCAATGCATCTTTTGTATCAGCTTCGGGGGCTAAGCAGCCTGCATCCCTTCGATATCAGCCTTTGCTTCTGTTTTTTTGCTCTGGCAGGTGCTTTGCAGGAAACTTTGGGGAAGACAGCAGTAAATAGACCTTGCCCAGGGCATCAGCGGTGTGGAGGGACTGATTAAACCTTTGTTAGGTTGTAACTAGGTGAGCAGAGAATGTCAGTTTTTGAATCCTATGAGATTAGAAATCAATACATGTATATTTCATAGTGTTATCCTCTACATTTGCCAAAATACTTCATTTATAAGCAGTACATTTAGAGACGGCAACTGCATCATGTGTACAGGCGTCAGTCAACATACAAACCATTGCGCCGCAGTGGGTATGATATAAACTGCTTTTGTTTTCATGTATAGTAGGAAAACAAAGCTAGAAGCAATGGGAGTTCTTATTAGACAGGGTGAGGTTTAAAACTGTATCTGAAGTGATGTCCAACTTGCCACTGGAGAAGAACAGCTGCAAACATCAATAACTTGGGGCACATTAACACCACATTCCCGGCATCTCATACAGGCGAAAGGTTCCCAACAAGAACAGTGAGTAACATCATTACAGGGATCGAAGGCTGTCATTTAAAGTAATCCTAGGTTACATTGGTGCATCATGGAAAGATTATGTTTTATGGCGCAGCTTAACAAAAAGAGAGGAAATGGGTCTTAATATTTAAAAAATGATTGTAATCATATTATCCGTAATATAAACAGAATACCACTATTTAAAACCAGATACTACTCCATTTCCAAGGATTTCCCTTGTGATAATAAATGTTCAGGTCAATTAGATTAATTCTTCTGTGTATAATTAAGAAACCCATTAAAGTATGGCCCCTTGCTGGGATGTGAGCAGGCAGTTTAGAAAATGCTCTGTAGTGCAAAATCTCAATGCTTGTGTCAGTTACTTGCAACTACCGGCAGACTGAAACTATGGGCCTAGGCCCTCATTCCGAGTTGTTCGCTCGGTATTTTTCATCGCATCGCAGTGAAAATCCGCTTAGTACGCATGCGCAATGTTCGCACTGCGACTGCGCCAAGTAACTTTACTATGAAGAAAGTATTTTTACTCACGGCTTTTTCTTCGCTCCGGCGATCGTAATGTGATTGACAGGAAATGGGTGTTACTGGGCGGATACACGGCGTTTCAGGGGCGTGTGGCTGAAAACGCTACCGTTTCCGGAAAAAACGCAGGAGTGGCCGGGGAAACGGTGGGAGTGCCTGGGCGAACGCTGGGTGTGTTTGTGACGTCAACCAGGAACGACAAGCACTGAAATGATCGCACAGGCAGAGTAAGTCTGGAGCTACTCTGAAACTGCTAACTCGTTTGTAATCGCAATATTGCGCGTACGTCGGTCGCAATTTTAAGAAGCTAAGATTCACTCCCAGTAGGCGGCGGCTTAGCGTGTGTAACTCTGCTACATTCGCCTTGCGAGCGAACAACTCGGAATGAGGGCCCTAATTCAGACCTGATCGTAGATGTGCATAAAAACGCACATCTATGATCAAAGGGCCTAATTCCGACCTGATCGCTTGCTAGGGTTTTTTTGCACTGCTGTGAACAGATAGTCGACGCCCATAGGGGACTGTATTTTCGCTTTGCAAGTGTGTGAACGCATGTGCAGAGCTGTACGAACGGATCTTGTGCAGTCCCTGAGTAGCCCAGGACTTACTCAACCGTTGCGAACACTTCAGCCTGTCCGGGACCAGAATTGACGTCAGACACCCTCCCTGCAAACGCATGGACACGCCTGCGTTTTTCCAAACACTCCCAGAAAACGGTCAGTTACCACCCACAAACGTTTTCTTCCTGTCAATCTCCTTGTGATCGCCCATGCAAATGGATTCTTCGCACAAAACCATCGCTGAGCGGCAATCCGCTTTGTACCTGTGCGATGCGCCTGCGCATTGCGGTGCATATGCATGCGCAGTTCTGACCTGATCGCAGCGCTACAAAAACCGCTAGCGAGCGGTCATGTCTGAGTTAGGCCAAAAATCTCTGACACACGGGTGGACGCCCCGCATGCCAGCCCCCCCCCCCACAGAAGTGCGAAAGCATCGCACAGCGCCAATGCTTTCCCACCTGCCAAGTAGCTCCCTGCTTAGGCAGCCGCTACCCTCCATATATTTTGGCCACAGCGGCTGCATGTGACATCATGCAGCTGCCGCGGCCCGACCCGCAAATGGTCCGGACATGCCTGTGTTGTCCGGACTGCACCTCAAAAACGCCGCTGCAAGACCGCCCACAATGCCGCCGACAGAGGCGATCGCACCAGTGACATGCCTTTGCATCTCACTTTGGGGGACATTCAGACCTGATCGCTCACTAGGGGTTTTTTGCACTGCTGCAAGCAGATAGTCGCCAACCATAGGGAAGTGTATTTTTCGCTTTGCAAGTGTGCGTTCGCATGTGCAGCCGGCTGGTACAAAAAACTTTTGTGCAGTTTCTGAGATGGACAGGACTTACTCAGCCGCTGCGATCACTTCAGCCTGTTCGGGGCCGGAATTGACGTCAGACACCCGCCCTGCAAACGCTTGGACACGACTGCGTTTTCCCAAACACTCCCAGAAAATGATTAGTTGACACCCATAAACGCCTTCTTCCTGTCAATCTCCTTGCGATCGGCTGTGCGAATGGATTCTTCGTACAATCCATCGCTGGGCAGCGATCCGCTTTGTACTTGTATGATGCGCCTGCGCATTGCGGTACATACGCATGTGCAGTTCTGACCTTATCGCAGCGCAGTGAAAAAACCTAGAGTGCGATCAGATCTGAATGACCCCCTTTGTGCGCACGCACAGTGCGGCTGCTGCATGTGCACACACAGCACAGGGCTTCAGCCTGCGTTCGGTGCCGCTGCAGTGACCAGGTCTGAATAAGACCCAATGTTTGATACTGATATAACACCCATTATTACCAATGTGTGGACCCTGAAAGGGGCAGGGAATGAGAAAGTAGAGGGACTTATTGTGTCACAGTTTTGTGTGGATAAATGTTAAGCGGTAAGCCCTGAGCATTATTTCAATGATTGTCTTTCCCCGTTTACCACATGCATGTACCACACATTGAAGGCAATAGGACGCCTCTACTGAAATTGCTTATTGCACAAAAATTGCAGTACACCAAGCCAACCAACCAATCAATCAATCAATCAATCAATCAATCAATCAGGCACTTGCTTTTATTGTCTGTCTTCCATCAAACAGGTAAAAGCTACTTAGGGTTAGGATGCGGAAGGGGAGGGTTAGGGTTAGGCACTAGGAGGAGGGTTAATGATAATCACTGTTGAAAGCTCCTCAGGATCCGCAGGAAGCCATCAGGGAGTCACCTCCAGAATCAGAAGACACTGTTGGAGCTGCTGGACCTGCCGTACTAGGTAAGTCACCACTAGACAACCAGGGACATTTTTTTGGCATTCTAATTTAAACCATATTGACATTTCATCAGTGACAACATGGTCACTGTCAACAGTACGATCATGTCAACAAGATGAGTGTTGACAAAATACTGTATACCACACCCCGCTCCAGTGTTGTGTACACATGGTGAGATATATCCTTTCGATTTTGACTAAATAGTCAAAATCGCAAGGAAAGTTAGTGGAAATCGCAAGGTGTTAGACAGCTTGTGATACCGATTCGATCCCGATGTGCGGTCCCGTGGGGTCGGTATCGCAAGGCTAGACAGACGGTGCAGGCAAGTCAATCTTGACTATCTAGTGTACTATCTAGTACAAAGTATAGACAAAATTGGCACATCGGGTGTGTACACACGGTGATATCCTTGCTATGCCCGATTTTCACTTTGCGATTTCCCCTGAACTCACCGGAGCCCAGCACCACCGATTTTGACTAACTTTTCTTGAGATATGGACTATGTGTGCTTACGATTTTGGCTTATGTGAGATTTTGGCTTATGTGAGATGTCATTGACATGTGAGATGAACTAGATAGTACACCGATCTAGCAAGGATTGACTTGCCTGCACAGTCTATCTTTTCTTGCGATACCGACCTGGCGGGATCGCGCATCGGGATCGAATCGGGATCGCAAGTGGCATAACACCTTTGCGAACTGCAATCTCACCATGTGTACACACCATTAGTCAAAATCGTACATACAGATGGAGCCTCCGTTGTCTTACTCCCCCTAATCGCAGGCATGCACTCCCGGCATGACTAGGCGATCCGTCCGCCTATTCACGCTGGAAATGCACAGAGCCGCTTCCCATTGTAAACATATCTGTCTGGTGATCGCGCGTGTGCCCGGATGGAGACACCCACCATTAAAATTAATGGGGAGCATCTCCGTCCGGGCACGCGTGCCCGTCCAGGCAGGGATGCTCACAGCATCTCCGTGTGCCCAGGCGGGCGCGCCTAGTCACAGACGGAGCCATGACTGGCATGGCTCCATCTGTAGTCAAAATCGAAAGTACCGATAGTCAAAATCGGTGCGTCTGGGCTCAGGGGAAGCTCAAGAGCAATTGCATAGTCAAAATCGGGCATAGCAAGGATCTCACCTTGTGTATGCACCTTACTCTGTGTGGGAGTGCCATGTCATTCATTCAAGGGCTGGCTGACCTCCTGATATATGGGTGGTGGAGGATACTTAGGGCCTCATTCAGACCTGATCGCAGCAGAAAATTTGTTAGCTAATTGGCAAAACCATGTGCATTGCAGGTGTGGCAGATATAACATGTGCAGAGAGAGTTAGATTTGGGTGTGTTATATTGTTTCTGTGCAGGGTAATTACTGGCTGCTTTGTTTTTACACTGCAATTTAGATTTCCGTTTGAACACACCCCACCCAAATCTAACTCTCTCTGCACATGTTATATCTGCCTCCCCTGCAGTGCACATGGGAGGTCATTCCGAGTTGTTCGCTCGTTGACGATTTTCGCAACGGAGCGATTAAGGCAAAAATGTGCATGCGCATGGTACGCAGTGCGCATGTGCTAAGTATTTTAGCACAAAACTTAGTAGATTTACTCACGTCCGAACTAAGAATTTTCATCGTTGAAGTGATCGGAGTGTGATTGACAGGAAGTGGGTGTTTCTGGGTGGAAACCGACCGTTTTCTGGGAGTGTGCAGAAAAACGCAGGCGTGCCAGAATAAAACACGGGAGTGTCTGGAGAAACGGGGGAGTGGCTGGCCGATCGCAGTGTAGGAGTAAGTCTGGAGCTACTCAGAAACTGCTAAGAATTTTCTATTCGCAATTCTGCTAATCTTTCATTCGCAATTCTGCTAAGCTAAGATACACTCCCAGAGGGCGGCGGCCTAGCGTGTGCAATGCTGCTAAAATCAGCTAGCGAGCGAACAACTCGGAATGACCCCCATGGTTTTGTCCATTAGCTAGCAATTTGCTGCTGCAATCAGGTCTGAATTAGGCCCTTAATTACCAGAGGAATTCAGTATTGCAGTGGTATGGGGACAGCTGTTCCACTGTAGCAGTGTTTCTTACCATTGCCGTGTCTGCCCAGTGAGTATGCCTGAATTGAATTCCAGCACGCACACAGCCGTAGGTCAGAGATTCCTCTTCACAACCCCGGTGCCTCCTTCCCACAGGAGAGAGCAGGGCTCCGGGAATCAATGCCATCTGAAGATGACATTGGTTCCTGCAAGCAAACTCCGAAAACTTTCAGAATACTAGGTGTCCCCATCAGGCCCCTAATAATGAATTGGCCATTACAAAATACATGCAGAAATGGGCCCATAATGGATCATGAATAGGTCCTTCAGTGTTTTACGTAAACCTAGCTATTGCTACTCTAGACAGCCGCCTAGGTTTGCCTAATAGTATCATCAACCCTGCTGAATAGATTGCCTTGTCCTGGTAAGTAGCCCCACCATTTATTCAACCTACAGTAACTATTTCATTGTGCAGATTGACCCTTTCCCTAAAGCAAAATGGATGTTCAACCTGGCTTATGTCTAAATGCAAGAAAAACTTTTTCACAGCAAAATAAATCATATGATGTCATTGGTGAATACTGGGGATGCGGTTAGGATCCCGGCATTCAGAATCCTGGTGCTTGGAATACAGACGCCGGAATCCCGACTCTAATTGGAATCCCAATGCCGCAATCCTGACAAGGACTACAAAACCGGCACCGGTATCCCGAACGCAGGGTTCCGGAGTGAGGAACTGCCACCACACAGGACCGGTAAGCTGCACGGGGGAGGGGGGCTAGGATGGGGGGAGGGAAGGTTAAGCTTAGGCTGTGGCGGGGAAGGGTAGGCACCCCAGGGGAGGGTTAGGGTTAAGCTGTGGGGAGAAGGGGTTAGGCACACCATGGGAGGGTTAGGGTTAGGCTGCGGGTGGGGGAGGGTTACGTTTAGCCTTCGGGGAGGGAGGGTTAGTAGAGTTAGGGATTAGGGTTAGGTACCTAACTCCTTAAGTGTTGGGATTTCCAGTGTATGCCACGGTTGGTATACTGTCTGCCAGGGATTTGGTATGTAACCAGAATACTGTGCTATAATAAAACAGCATTCTTTCCTCAATAATAGTACACAGCTGATTAACCAACATCAGCTTTCCTTTGTCTGCACTCAGAGCATACTTGCCTACCTGACTCTCTCCATGAGGGAGAAAATGCTCTGTTCCTGGACTTTCCTGGTAATGTATGATTGCCATCACCTGTGGTGAAACACCTTTCTTATCAAGTACCTAGCTCACCACAGGTGATGGCAATCATACATTACCAGAAAAGTCCAGGAACAGAGCATTTTCTCCCTCATGGAGAGGGTCAGGTAGGCAAGTATGACTCAGAGGCATAACTACCACTGATGCAGCAGGTGCATTGCACTGGGGCTCCTGATGACTAAGGGGTCCACTGCTGCCTAGACCAGCAATGAGTTATCCCCCCCCCCCCCTCCCCAGACAGTTTTGAGCAATGTCGGATTAATGGCCCAGTGCAGAGAGCATGGTGGGCCCAACTGCCTGAGGGACCTGCCCCTTTTTCTTAGTGAGGCAGGGCTGACTTGGTGTGTGCCGGACTGATAGAGGAGTCCTGCCACCTATCAGTGCAGACGAACACAGCCACATACTGCCTCTAATTAACAGTTGTCCATTTATTTCTGATTCACTGCTGACTGTGAATTAAATGCAGCTCACAACCATTGTAACTGGCACTGTTAGAGTCTGCCTGACTGAGTGTCAAACTGAGGACAGCTCAAGGGGTGGGGTCCCTAGTTGCAGGCAGAGCAGAGGCCACTGTGTTCCTGTCCCAACCAAGGTACATTCACCCTGTACTCCACACCATGCAGAACATTGTGCTTGTAGCCTTGTCACTCAAGGTCTCTCCCTGTCACCTACTGCCTCCCCCTGCCTTACACTATCACCATTTGCCTCTCGCTGTCATCCACTGCTTTGTGACATATTGTGAACTTCAGTTGATGTGGCGGAGTGGGACCAACTTATATTTTTGCACCTGGGTCCACTACACACAAGTTCTGCGTCTGTCTGCACTTAAATGTTTCAAACGTTCTATGGCTACACTTACTTGCTCATGGGCCACATTCTGTTACAATGCTGCCATCAAGTAAGTGCCATATATGTTCCTTTGTGGGCATACAATGAGACATACGGCTGCCAGTTTGTAAGCCTCTACAAAAGAGAAATATTTCTATTTATAATATAGATTGTTGCTCTGAATTGACTTTCTCAACAGCACTTTACAATCTAACCCGAGCTTAAATGGTTAATGTAAAAAAAAAAAACACCAAAAACCACAACCGCACAGCTGCATGTCATTAACAAGCTTGTTGTCACTGTCTGTATTTTTAAACATTCGTCAAATACCAGCCAAGACTTAAATAAGGTGGCAGCTGAAGGGCATGAAATGGTGCAAACTGTTGGTCAGGGCTCCAAACCACATCCCAATCTCAGTTTCATCTGTACTGGCACAAATATTGCCAGTCTGTACCTGGTATTTCTGCAGCTGCCATCCTCTATATAATATTCAGCCAAATGTCCTCTGCTGTCTTAAATAGGACTTTTTAGAACTAAATAGGTTACTGTACAAGTGGCTTTTTCTTGAAGTAGGGAAATGTATCCCAAAATGTATCCATTTTAATGCATGTGTGCTAGACTAATAATTTTTATGTTGTTGGCTCAACCAAAGTGAACCTCATATTTCTGCTTCCTTTATTAATCCAATCAAAATAAGTCTTTATAGTGCCAACATTACAGGTAATTGTGTTTATCCACTTATTCACTGAAAACAGCTCTTCTCAGTCCACAGACACGGTCACAGGCAGCACCCCGATGTGACGCACTAAACGTTTGTTACATTTACAAAGCGAGAGCCAGGCAAGTTATACAAGATCCTTAATTGAAAGATTTTATCAACTTAAAAAGAAGCGGGTTTGAAAACCCACACATCTTAGTCCTTGTGTGCTGACAGTGCCCCCTTATGGTCAGCACCTATACTGTTTATGAATTTACCTTCTTCTCTAGCACAGGTGCCAGTAGCAAACTGGCAGTAAAAATGGTCTTTATCCAAGCACCACATTTTTGGATCTCTATGAACAAGTCTGGCACTGCCATGCTTGCTAAGCTTATGCAGGAGGGGAACGTGAAACTGCCAGGTATTTGGCACAGCTCATTGTTTCATACCTTTCTGCCCATTTCATATGGATAGAGAGGAGGATGTGTCAGACTGGCAAGCTAGCCTATATGTGCAAATGGTAATGTAGACTTGGTGACTTTAAGTAATATAAAATTCAGATCACATGCAGTTATCCTGTGGGATTTCCTTATTATCGATCTCTGATGTAAGCTACATGTATATAGCACATAATGAACATTTGGGCTAACATAGTTCACTGTGCTCCCATAAAAAGAAGGAAGTACATTAAACTGGGTGTTATATCTTGAGTATTATCAATAGAAATGCATTTTTTACTTTATTTCCTTCAGAATGTAATAACATTCTTTCGTTTCATGCATCTTGAGGCAGCAGACAACAAATACATATATATTTAATACAGTTTTACAGTCCTATGTGCTCAACAAAACCTGTCTGGCTCACTGCATTTATCTTATCAATTAACCCTACAGAAACACACACTCACAGCAAGGATCATTATTATCAACCCTGTCTGTTCAGCGTGATAAAGGTACTTGTGGAATAGGAATAGTTAATCTGTCTGTGAGTCTGGCAAGGACCCTGTAGGCTGTGTTGGCTTCCCCAGTCCACTGACTCACAGTTTAGATCTTTCACATCCTTCTATCTGTGTCTCTCTCCTCCATATCAAAGTGTTTGTTGAAATTGATCAAATATTGCAGGGTCTGTCAGTGTGTATTTACATTTCACCAGTGAGGAGCACTTGAAACAGGATTTCTGGAGAACTTGGTTAACCCTGTAAGAAGGTGATGTGCAGATCGAAAAATAATTCTTTATAACTTCTATATTTGTCCCATTATGTTAGCAGAAGTGTTTCCCACATTAACTCTTACAATATATTCTATTAGCAGCTACATGATAACGCCTATCTTGAAGAAGCCTTATGGGCCAGAAGCCCCCTTCACTAAATACATGGCACAAATATAGTATGTTTTTGTGTGTGTGTGTGCGTGCGTACGTACGTACGCACGCGCACACACACAAAAAACATACTATATATATATATATATATATATATATACACACACACACACACACACACACACACACACACACACACACACACACACACACACACACACACACACACACACACACACACAGTCAAGTCACGTTATTATGACCACCAGGTAATAGATTAACCGCTTCAGAGTCCCATACGCAGCAGGGTTTGCTGAACTGTCATTGTAGACACGTTTGGTAGCTCCTAGGTTCATTTGACTTTAAGCTGCTCCACTGTAGCGTGTTGGTCGGCGTTCACGCACCTTCATAGCCGACATTCACCTCTCACATAATTGGCACGTGGCGCTCTGCAGTTTCCACATCGGTTATTCACAATGATGGCATTTGTCCAGTCATGATACACCTACATCACAGCAGCACACGAACAGTTCACACACTGCACAATTTCAGAAATACTGCCATTTTTTTGCCCGAAAGACGATAATCATACCTTTTTGCATCTCAGATAAATCGCGCCTTTTACCCATGACAGGAACAAGTGATATGTGTGCAGACGACCTATCGCACACCTTATATACCCCCCAAGCCAGCGCAAGACTTATGTAGCCAATACACTTGTGAGATATCAGGTACAATCCTTCGATTTCAACCGCATCTGTGAGAAAAATCGAAGGATTGTATGCACATTTTAGGTACTTTACGACGCAATGCATTGGCACATCGGTTGAATCTTGCATCTGAAGATAGTATGTGCTGCACTTAATATTTATCGCATTGCAGTGCGATCGCATGTGTTTTTAAAAACACTTGCAATATATCGCACTGCAATACGCGATGGGCACCCACCAGGGCTGCTCCCACTCGGTGGTGATGTGCGCATCACGTGATTACCATGCGATCTATCGCATGAACGCATGGTAATCACTTTGGCAGTTCAGGAGCGATTTCATCGCACCTGAACTGCCGGTGCGATGCCCCGAGATGTTGCGTCGTGGGGCATCGCACAAGTGTATGGGCACCATACTTTGTGGGTATCACACTGCTGATGTCAAATGTAGGAGGTGTCATAATAATGTGACTCATCCATGTCTATCTATCTATCTATCTATCTATCTATCTATCTATCTATCTATCTATCTATCTAAGGAGAGAGTAGCAAACTACTTGTATCTAGAGGTGCTATTTATTCTTCACAGAATTACAGAGCTGCACTGGACATCACACAGGAGGATAATGTGAGGAAATATAATTAATGCTGCAAAATAAAATGTTGAGTTCACAGTGTGTGTATGTGTGTAGGCAATAGTATGTCCACTGATTGCTATTAAGTCTGACTTGGTGATAAGCTTCCTCAAATTACTCAATTAGCCTGGCCCATATTCACTTTCAGCTAATTAGTGATAATAAAGCTACTGTACCTATTGTTTGCTACATACTGAAAACTGACAGTTCATTTAATTTGAAGGCGGAAAGCTATAATGGTAGTAATTGCATCGCTGTCTCATTCCAATGCTAAATCGGTAAAACTTGAACCTTTTAAAAGGAATATATTATTTTCACAGGAAAGGCAAACCAACTCTGTAAAGCATGTTTAATATACAGTAGCAGAATTTTCAGGACACTGTCCCTATAATTTGACAGACAGGACACCAGGGGATGTAAGTTTGTCCCCTTACGAGAAACATCTGATCCTACAATAGTTACATTTGTTTTCAAGACAGATTCCCTGACATCCCATTGTCTGGGGCAGGATTCTCTCTGCAGCATGATAAAAACAAGTTTCATTGTACATATCGGACCTGTTCCCTCATTCACAAGAAATCATTCTTTGGATCTGAAAGCCTCTAATTTAACTTTACAGCTACTGCTGTTACTTATGATACATTGTATTACTTTAGATACACTGGATAATTTTTCTATGAGATAACTCTTCAGTCAAACAAAACCACATACAAATTCTCTCTTTCATTTGACAGTGTTGAGTATTCAATTTTAGAGTATATATAGTCAGTGTCACAATATAATTTGCAAGCAATATGCTTGCACAAAGGAAACAGACAAAACACTATTTAGACAGCTCTTTGCTTGGAAAGGTTTGGAGCTGGAAGCTGCCATAGTACATACCTCTACAGTGGTAAGTATGAAAACCGAACTGCAATCCAAAATTCTCCAATTTCTATATGAAAAAAAAAACATTCTCCATTGTCTTATGGACGGCATTATGATTTGTTATAATGACTTTTGAACAAAGTGCTTCACCAGTTAACTCCACACATCCCCCCATGTATTGTACCTTGAGCGTTATACTTACTGTATAACATGAATATCTTATATAATTGCTGATATTGAGCATCAATAGTCAAGAAACAGGTGGTCGTCTTAGATATAGACAGGAATGTGGCCAGGACATATATGTCACACTGCAGGTCAGTTATTAGATGCCGGCGCTGTGCAGTGCCGCCTGCCTGGGATCAGTGTGTAAATGCTCTGCATTCGTCTACCTCTCAGCAGGTGCATTCTTTGGAGTTTATAGAAATTCTTTTGGCTTTAGATACACACGGGCACATTTGGCACACTCCTTTGGACTGCGGAGTATGCAGCCAACACAAGTGTGCCTCACACTCCCACACCCCAGAAATAGCTGTGTGGGACACAGGCACGCGCACGCGGCACAGCTGTGATCACAGTACAGTAGTGTTAAGCTTTGAAGCTAAACCGGTCAGTAATCCGGACATGAAGATATGCGTTCTTACACTGGTCCCTAGCCAGATACGGTTTATTGTTGAGACCTTTGGCAGCTGATATCTCTTCTTTCTTCAATAACTACTCTCCTTTTTCTGCATTACCTGTTTCTGCACACTTGTCTATGCCCCCCTTTTTCTTCCCCCTATGGCATGTTTCAGTCTGATCCCCCCATTCTCTCGCACCTAAGTGCCTCTTGGAGGTACTCTACCCTGGGAAGGGGTCAGACCTCTCCTACACTGCACTTTCTTTCATACCATTAACATGACCAAAGGTATTTTATTAATTCCATCCTGACTTAACTTCATCATCACTAACACCTTGCTGCAGTATATCTCCTATTAGACTTCCTCTGAAATGTCAGAACAGTGGTGCTGAAACTGCAGGCTCCATTCACCCGATACCAGTAAATACAATACACGATACAGACGAAGACTCGCTAGTAATCGTAATCATATCAGATAGATTTCACAAAATATACAAAGGAAAGCTGTGCAATTGTGGACTCACTAATTAACAACATCTAATACATCAGTCTTTAGATTATGCAATCTAATGATAAAACATAACTCAAAATAATAGGTTTATATAATTTGTGTCTTGATTATCCGAAACAACAAAGTTAATGCATGGTAAACATAATGGAACTGTCTAACCCTGTCCTGATATTCTACAGTCAGGAGGTCACTGGACAACAGAAGAACCCAGCACTGTCTAACCCTGTCCTGATATTCTACAGTCAGGAGGTCACTGGACAACAGAAGAACCCAGCACTGTCTAACCCTGTCCTGATATTCTACAGTCAGATCACTGGACAACAGAAGAACCCAGCACTGTCTAACCCTGTCCTGATATTCTACAGTCAGATCACTGGACAACAGAAGAACCCATCACTGTCTAACCCTGTCCTGATATTCTACAGTCAGATCACTGGACAACAGAAGAACCCATCACTGTCTAACCCTGTCCTGATATTCTACAGTCAGGAGGTCACTGGACAATAGAAGAACCCAGCATTGTCTAACCCTGTCCTGATATTCTAGTCAGATCACTGGACAACAGAAGAACCCAGCACTGTCTAAATCCGTCCTGATATTCTGCAGCCAAGTTAGAGGAAATTAGATAGAAACTCAGAACTGCCTAATTCTGTCACTTTATATGATCTAGCATTACAAATACTTATAATTATTAATTATACCAAATTGGTAACACGACCACAGCAGTTCTCTCCACAGTGGAATGGGGACAGAGCATATACGATGGATAGATGAGGAATAGGAATAAAGTTACATTACCTGCAGATACCTCTCCCTCCGATGCACGGAATAATTGGAGGAGGATGGTGAGTAGACAGACAGTCCCGGGCATGGTAACCTGCGAAGAGTATCCACAGAGTGCCAGTTTGGCTAGAGGGTGAGGGGGTTAGCATCCTATGAGCATGTCTGCAGAGGTGAGAGGTGCAGTAGCTTGGTAAGAGATCAGTGCTGGCATAGGTGGCTGCTGTAGCTCAGATGCTCTGCTCGGTACTGAAGTGGCTTTAAATGATCGAGGAAGGATTGAGAGAGAAGCGAGAGAGAACAGTTTAAAGATTTCCCCGGAGCCCTAATGCCTGCCTCTCTCTCCTCCCTCCCCTCCCTGATAGCAGCCGCCAGCTGCACTGCTGCACAGCCTGTAAGGGTTAAGGCATTAGACAAAATATAAACATGAACATTTTATGTTACAATTACATATCGAGCCTGGTAAATGTAGCAACAGGGCAGTTCTATGGAATAATAACACATAGAGAAGTTAGCATGAAACAGCCAGATGAGTTATAGGGAAGACTGATTGGAGAAGTTATACCAAGGTAGCAGTAATAAGATAAGATTTTGGCGAGAGTTTACATGTACTAACATTGGGCGATTGAAGGGGTGATCGGATGTAGCAACAAGTGGAATAATATGATAGCTCACATGGAGCAACAGTTACCAGCAGGGCCAGAAAGCCATGTACAGATTACTGGAAACCCTCTGTTAACATGCAACTGGACTTCACATGTACTGTATACAGGTAGGTAGATGGATGGATAGATAGATAGATAGATAGATAGATAGATAGATAGATAGATAGATAGATAGATAGATAGATAGATATGCACCTAGTTTTCACACTGTAAGCACTGAGGACTTGCATAGTAGCATTGTACCGTATTAGCACATTATTGCTAGAGCCTTGATCTAGTTCGCCCCAAGAGTCTGCACTATGCTTCTTCCATATTCTAAAATGTTGGTAGCTAATTTCACATACTGTATGTGTAAAGGCGGGTAACTGATACACGTGGACAGTAATGACTGCCACCTTCTACGTCTCTATGGGATAATATTGTGGCAAAAAAAGGAACGAATGGAAATGTTTAATAAAATGAAATTAAAATATATGATTATATAACAAAGTTACTTGCTGCAAAGCATCATGTTAAGACTAATAAAAGAAAATGTAAGTAGAGTAGAAGTTATTTAACAGATACACTGTGGGCGGGATGCAGCAAGCATCACATTTTGCTTGCGATGCATCCCGCCACTCGGCATTTACTAACGCCATATGTACTAACGCAATGTAAGAATGTAATGCAATGTAAGAAGGAGGAATCACAGTAGGTATCTCATGGCATCACACTCGGTGCATCGCAGGGATATACTCCTTTTGGGAGCCCCTGTCTCTGCCTATGCTAGGTGATACAGACACAGGGCCTGCTCTACCATTAGACAGCTTTAGGCAGCTGCCTAGGGCACGAGTATCTTAGGGGGCATCCATGAGTCTGTTGATGACAAAATTAAGGATAACTCTGAGTAAACCTAATGCAGACAGCTGCTGTTGAGCTTTTAAGATGCTACCTCCACACTTTCAGCTGAGGCTGGAAAGTGGGTATAGTGTGTGGGTTGGGGAGGGGGGTATAAGCTGAAGGTTTACCTGGGGTTCCAAAAAAGATCTTGCACAGGCCCTGTGCATACACCCAATATGATCGCATTCTGCAATGCTACTATCGCACCCAAGTTGCACTGCAAATGCGATCAGAGAGAAAGAGACAAGAAGTTGGTGCGGGGGTGGGGTGACAACAAAGCATGGGGAGGGGAGAGAGGGAGAGAGAGAGGCGTGGGAACAGGGGGTGGTGGAAAGGCGATAGAGGGAGAGGGGGACGGGGACACATGTAGAGGAAGTAGGGGAGTGGGGGTTGAGATACATCAGTCTGAGACTTGAGATACAGATTTCCATACAGTAGAAAGATAATGTATATGCACATATTACAAGTATTATATAGACTGGCTGCTATGTACTCACCCAGAGAGCAGTGCTGCCAGATGGGGGAGGAAGAAAGTGCAACAGGAGGATCTGCGGCTGCATATTGCACAGTGCTGCTGGTCTCTTGGGAGGGGCCAGGCAGAAAGTAATCCATGTCCCATGCAGGGTCATTGATGATTGGGGAGAACTCTGGCTGGCCCCCAGCACATCATAGAATTTCCATGTCCACATCTATACTGCAGCACTATCACTGTCACTGTATGACAGCAGCTGCCAATGGGATCCGGCCCAGAGGGAAGTGCCCTGATCTCCTGACTGCCCAATCTTCCCCTGCCACCCATAGTTCTGTGGGCCCCCAAAGACCTGGGCATGGTGGTTGCCTAGCAGGTAATCCAACTCTGTTCCCAGCTGCCCAATTCATGTGTGACTGGGTGCAGGGGAAGCGGGAGGCCCTGGAGGCAGCCTGGCTCCCAAAATACTTGCATCATCTACACCCATGGTATATACACCACTGGGCGATGGGGAAAAAAGGAGGCATAAAGGGGCATATTGATCAATATAGCACAATACTTTGGTATAAAATGCCACAACTCAAGGTGAGATGGATACCAATATATTGGGTCACTTTCAAAATGTCTCTGGTAAGGGTCAGACTGGCCAGCAGGGGTGGGCCCTACTATCCCCTCCACAACGGTTCAGGCTCCAAACCTTTGTGGTGACTGCCAAGTGGACTACTCAGGTATCTGGGTTACCAGGTGGTACTATGTGATGCTCACGCAATTACCCCTTGCACAGCAGCCTTTTAGCCTCCTACAATGCTAGGCTTCACCTTTATCAGCCGCCTTTCCAGGGTTAATTACGTCCACCCCGTACTTAGATGCCCCAGGTCTTAAGTAAGGACAAGGTGACTATTGGAGGCTGGGCAAGAGTAAATGCAGTACAGTGAGATGTCCACTGGACACAACCTCGATAACCCTGCTCAATATTCAGACAGGGACAATAAAAAAATTGTATGTAGGTGAAACAATGCACAGGGTGATATAATGATAAACACTGAATGGATACGAAATGCAACAATGCACAGGGTGGTATAATAATAAACACAGATGATATTTAAATGCAAACAATGCACAAAGTGGTAACAGTAAAGAAATAAATGCCAAGGCAAGAGCTTGTGTGGAAGTTCCACACAAAACCTGAATTCTAGGCAAGCTGGATCCAATCAGGAAAAACGATCTAGACAGGGTCTCAGAATCTCAGGAGTTCACAGGGCTAAAAGCTTCTCACAAGTAGCAGGAACTATCACCAGCTATCAGGGAGTGAACTGGAAGTAAATATAAATGCCCTCTAACCAATCATGAAGGTAATTACCTAATACAGTGCAGCTGCCCTGCTGCACGTAATCTAAACACAAAGCAACAGGGAACACCACCCACCTCCAGCGTTCCTGTTGCTAGGAATCTGGCAGCTTCCAGCACCCGGCATTCGCCTGTTGCTATGAATCAAGCGGGGACCAGAAAGCATTGCGCCTGGAATCCACCTATTGCTAGGTGCCGGGTGGGGATCAGCGGGAGGCGTGGTGTCCCGGCTCCTAGGCAATGGCTGGTACGCGTGTCTCCCGCTGACACACTGCTGGCCACACTTCCTCTGGAGGCTGGCCACACCCTTATGCATGGACCCCTACCACTGCATTTTGCTGGTGGGCTCTTCATGCCTCAATCGGACAGAGACTCTGGTGCTTGGACAGATGCTCCGAAAAGTAGATGCTCCAGCGATCCCTAACACTGCTCATTAGCTGCTAATTACTAATAATGGAAGTTTATAGTGCAGGGTTAGTGCACGTGCTGGAACTCAGTTCATGCATGCGCACTGCCTGAGGGCATGCAGTGCAGAGAGAACTTAAAAAATCCCACTTTACAACCTAGTGCTTCAGGCCAATGGGAAGAACCGGGCCCAGTAACCAACACCATCTAGATTACCACAGGCATACTCCACAAACCTTTAGATTTTGGAGCTTGCTGAATATTAGGCGGCCCATCGGTCCCTTTACAATGAATGGGCCCATTACTAAAATCATGCCGAAACCAGTATGTCCGCATATGTAATGGGATTATTAGTGTTAATGAAAAGGCCCTTAAGGGCCAAGATAGCTATATCATAAAAAGACTAGGATGAGACCCAATCCAAAAAGTGTAGAGTTGGTGCAGGAAAGTGTTTCTATGGAATGGAAATCACCATGCATGCCGGCATACAGCAAGCAGTGTGCATAGGAATTCCCCTCTCTCTATGCCTTTCACTCATTTTGGTATTTTCAATTTACAAAGTGAAATCTTATTTTTGCATTACTGTGCAACAACCCTAGATACACTAACTGTGCAGCTTAGTAATGCTTTTACTGTGGACAACTCCTCCCATGATGGGCATACACATACAGATAAAATGCCTGTCAGTCCAACAGGCATGTTATCTGGCAGCTTCAGACACTGCTGATGTTGTTGCCATACACTGGAGGTTATTCAGATGCGGAAGCAAACCAAAACATCTAGCAACCGGACAAAGCCATTTTGCAATGCAGATGGGGCAGATGTAACATGTGCAGAGAGATTTAAATTTGGGTGGGTTGTATCCAACCTGAAATCTAAAATGCAGTGTAAATATAAAGCTGTCTAACATTTGTGGGCTAGTTGCAAAAGCAGCCAGTATTTACCCTGCACAGAAACAATATACATGGGGATGCGGTCATGTGACCGGCACTCGGGATCCTCGGCAGTCACCATGCCGATGCTGGGATCCCAAGCGCTCAAAATGTCAGCAGTCGGAATGCTGACCAACAGGGTCTATTCCTACACGTGTGTGTCCTGAAATTGTAACCCCGCCTGCAATTGTAGCACAACCTACTCACAACATTAGGCCCCTCCTCTGTGGCATTCTGTCGCAATTTGTGAGTCTGTTGGAAGGTGGGTATCACTGGAGATGAGATTCAGCCAAGCAGGCTCTGGTGAGATTAAAGAGGCCTGCCTGTCTCCATGTTGCTAATGACTGATACCTGTCATAGTTATTACATAGCTGGTGAAGTCCAGTAACAGATATGTGCACAGCAGTAGCAATTATGCACCTGGGGCCCTATTTAGTATGGCGATCGCATACTGATGATTTTCTGGCCAGTGCGCATGTGCAGCGCTCATTCTGTGCGTGCACAGCCCAGGCGATGCAAACGTCTCTGCCTGATTGACAGACAGAGAAGTTTGCAGGGCGGTGACACAGCGTTGTGGGGGTGGGGTGTCCGGTATGCAAGCTGGTCTGGGCCACCCTGAGCCTTCCTTCGCAGCCAGGATGCACAGGCAGAGGGGCATCCCTTATTTGCAGGGGCAGTGATGCGATGGCAACTGAAATGCGATCGCATCGCTGGCAGCCATTTGCATGCTGGACAGCCTTGCCCTATGCTAGGCGGCCACCAGCATGCGATCGCAAGCAGTTTCAGTTTTAGCAAAACAGCAACTGATGCTGAATGAGGGCCCTGGCAAGCCCTACTGAATGATATAAAGCTGTAATAGTAGTAGTAATAATTCTGTACCTGCTTAGCACTAGTAATTGTTATGGGTCTGGGGAATTATGGCAATGAAATATATGCCAAAGGCCCCCTAACAAATCCTGCATTTGTCCCTGGGTGACATCGGTGACTAGAAGAATCTTAATTTTGTTGCTGCGTAGTTTGCTACAAGCCTGAGTGCCGTTTTTCCAGTACCAAATGCCAATGCAGAGCACCACAGCATTTGTGATTATGCTGTCAGAGTGCCATCCCAACTAGACTGTGTATTTATATTTACAGATGTAGCCACTCTCATCAGGGGTACATCTGAGCGATATGTGCACTCCCGGGATGGCTAGGCGCTGCAAGCTGCATCTTTTGCCACCCAATACACAGGACCAGTTCTAAACCTTGTGGCGCCAAGTGCGAAAGTTTCTACTGGCGCCCCCCCCCCCCCAGTGGTAAAACAGTTAGTGCGCACCTAAGGCGCATGCCAAAAATAGGGGCGTGGCTTCATTGGGGAGGGGCGTGGCCACAGTTATGCTCCCAGTAGTTGTGCCCCTAGTAGCTGTGCTCCCTGTAGCTGTGTCCCCAGTAGATTTGCCCCAAGTAGTTGTGTCCCCAGTAGATTTGCCCCCCTGTAGCTATGCCCCCAGTAGATTTGCCCCCTGTAGCTATGCCCCCAGTAGATTTGCCCCAGTAGTTGTGTCCCTATAGCTATGCCCCCAGTAGATTTGCCCCAGTAGTTGTGCTCCCTGTCGCTGTGCCCCCTGTTGCTGTGCCCCTTAGTAGCGGCGTACAATCACACACACAAAAAACCCTCCAATACTTACCAGCCCCGCTCCTGCTTTCCGACCGCTGCTGCTGCTGCTCCATCTGGCCGCCCGCGGCTCCTCTCTATGGGAGAGACGTCATAATGTCTCTACCATAACAGCGCCACACAGACACTAGAGGTCAATAATGACCTCTAGCGTCTGACAGGTGCGCCGGCTGCAGCGGATGCCCACACAGCCTATGGCGTCTGCGGCAGCCGGGGAGCGGGGTGTGGGTAGGCGGTGGGCACCTGCGGGGTGAATACGGCCGCGCCCACAGGTCGCAGGGCCCCAAGTGCAGGCACTGCTTGCCCGCACCAAGAATCGCTCCTGCCAATACACTTTGTATGGGGCACCAGCGTGTCTAAGACGCATGCGCATGAGCCACGGCAAATGAGCTGCACTTATATATATAAGTGGAGTGGGCCGCAAGCTTACATGCATTGTACAATTCATAAACCAAAACCCCATTGTTTATTTAGATGTATATTAAAGCATTGAGGTGAAGCTGCTTAGGAGAGTGCTGGGTTTTTTGTTTGGTATATTTGAGTTCGGTGGTCACAGCCCACCGCACCCCAACCCCTGGGAATGGCGAGTGCAGTGGTTCCTCGTGTTTATATGTATATATATATATATATATATATATATATATGTAGATATACTGTATATATATATATATATATATATATATATATATAGTAGCCAAAAAACGGGAACACTCAGCAGTCTTCTTAATGCAGACATTTAATCAAATGATCGTGGCAGTAGTTAATACACCAACGTTTCGGTCCCCGTGTGGACCTTTGTCAAGATGTATTAACTACTGCCATGATCATTTGATTAAATGTCTGCATTAAGAAGACTGGTGAGTGTTCCCGTTTTTTGGCTACTGGATTTGATTGGTGACCACAAAGGTTCCCCTTCATTGGATGCACCCCAGCAAGAACCTGCATAGGGGGAGCAGACATAGCAGGCACAGCCAGCGATCTAGTGCTGGCATGAGGGAGAGGGCCCCTTGTCTTAAGTGCCCAGGGCCCCCAAAGGCTCAATATGGCCCTGATTGTACCCAATGCAGCCGACTTCCAGCTTAGAGAATATTGCGTTGAATTGACATGATGGACAATCCAGCATGTCTGACTGATTGATATTTTCCGACCAGACACCCGCATACATGCTACAATTATCTGGATAATCCGCCGATATCAGGCAAACCGAGCAGGTAATTGTAGTGTTTATGCCCAGCATTAGTGCAAAGTTATACAGCTTCACAAATGCTTCCATTTTGCTCTGCAAACCCATGTGCTTTGGTGGAAATCGAAGCATATTTGTGCAAATCAAGGTGCGCAATTCTCCTAAAGAGGATTTTGTGTTGTACTTTGGTCATTTTGTGCTGGACAAATAAGGCCTGTTGAATGTGAAAAGATGAAAAGGAGTCAGGACCAGTAGCAGCTCCAGAGGTGGGGCTAGATTGCAGTCCAAATTTCAAATAAGGCAGCTACACTAACTGGCAGTTTGGGATGACAGTTGGCGGAGGACACATTTTTAATTTGATTTGTATCCCTCAATTTACACTTTAATGATTTTCAGTTTGGTAAGTAGTGTATATGCTGCAACACAACAAGGCGCGTGGTTACATCTCACTGGGGATGTGGAAAGGTTACAAGTGGGCCAGAAGCGTAAATATGGGAGGCAGTTCACTTCTGGGCACAATCCATCATGGGGACACCCTGATCTTTTCCATTGCTCCCCCCCCATCCCCCCCCCCCCACACACACACATATTCAGGATCTGCTGCCTCGGCTGTTGTTGTAGGAGCAGCAAATAGCAAGAACGGAAGGCTCTGATCAGCAAGAGGTAGTGATTGTGTGCTAAGGTGTTGCTAATTAATTGGGGAAGGAATGTGTTTGGGTGTTGCTGTAGTGTTGGCAGTAATACCGAGAGTGGGGGAGAGAGGGTACAAATTACCTGGCCCAGGAACTGATGGAGGGACTCAGTGGGGGCCCAGGCCCCCCCCCCCCCCCCCTTCCTTACAGCTTCTGCAGCTTTTCTTCTCAGCCCGGCATACGCTGCTGTATGCTGTGGTCAACCGCTCTAGGGTGGAACGCGGGGGCCCAGGAAGTTGTGTTACTGGGGCCCAGAATGTCTCTTGGCAGCCCTGAGTGTTGGCAGTGAATGCACAGGGGGAAGGTATGTGGCTGGGTCTCTGTGCTGCTTTGGTGCTTCCCCACCGCACACAGGAGAGAGGCTGACTGCTGCTGCTGTGCTGGGGAAGAGAGGATGCTGAATCAGTCAGCAGTCAGCGTCTCTCCCTGCCTGCTCGCTGTCTGCAATGGGGAAGGGGGGGGGGGGGGCAGCGGGACCCAGCCCAGGTCCCTGCTGGGCCCCTCCAACAGACCCAGCCCGGGTGAAGAGTACTCGCTCCCTCCCCTCTCGGTGCCACTGAGGGGAGGGTGGGGATTAATTTCTGGGTGCTTCTGGGGTGTTAGTAGTGAATGTGGGTTGGGGGAGTGTGTGTCTGAGTGCGGCTGGGATTGGGGCGTTGATAGTGAATGCAAGTGGAGGAGAACATCCACAACTATTTCACCTCAAGGCTCCTGGTATGAACATACATCCCTCAATTGGTCAAGACAACACATCCCGGGGGAAAGTCCAGCTAGGCTGCCCCTAACCCATAAATCGCACATACAATGCCACACAAACCAGTACAGAGAGGCAGTGACTGGCATGGCTGTAAAGAGGGGTGTGCGATCAGAATGACTGTCCCTTATAAACAGACCAGTTAGGAGGTATTACGGGTATTACGCTTTGCGTGCCTCAGGTACGTGAAGCATAATCCCTGATAAGCAGTTGCCAGAGCTGCGATAGCACATTGGATTGGGAACATATCTCCGATGCCATGTGTTTTTGTGCCATCATGGGTCCATTTTTGGTCAATAAAAATAACCTCTAATTTGATACCATGATAATGACCATCAGTCATGGGGGGGTCATTCAGACCTGATTGCACGCTAGCTTTTTTCACTGCACTGCGATCAGGTCAGAAGTTCACATGCGTATGCACCGCAATGCACAGGCACGTCGCACGGGTACAAAGTGGATCGTTGCTGTGCGATGGATTTTACGAAGAACCCATTCGCACGGCCGTTCGCAAGAAGATTGACAGGAAGAAGGCGTTTGTGGGTGTCAACAGACCGTTTTCAGGGAGTGGTTGGAAAAACGCAGGCATGTCCATGTTTTTGCAGGGCGGGTGTCTGGCGTCAATTCCGGGCCCGGACAGACTGAAGAGATCGCAGCGGCTGAGTAAGTTCTGGGCAACTCAGAAACGGCACAAAGTTTTTTTATACTGCTCGGCTGCACATGTGATCACACACTTGCACAGCTAAAATACACTCTCCTGTAGGTGCCGACTATCTGATTGCAGGACTGCAAAAAACTGCTAGCGAGCAATCAGGTCTGAATTACCCCCATGAATCGCAATAGCCATCCGTTTTTATTGGCTAAAAATGCATCGGGGCTAATTGGAAACCCTCCTTAGAATTTGACGGCAAATGAGAACCATGTAACCCATCCAGTCTGCCACTTTTTTTAACCTTTTGTAACCCCATCCTTAGTGCTTTGTAAGGATAATCATATGCCTATCCCAAGCATGTTTTGATTAAATTGCTCTACTGTCTAAGCTCCCCATTTATCATGGACTGCATATTGAATGCGATCTGGGCGGGATCTTACTGCCCAGGGTTACACTGCAGTATGCAATGCGATCCGATCGGGTGAATGTATCACCTGGCACACACAGGGACAGAGGCTCCAATAGGAGCCTGTCCCTGCGATCTGCTCTACAGGCTGCCGGGGGCCCTGCGCATGTGCGGTAACACGTGACCTTGATGCACTGGGGCCATTTCCGGTTGAGGGTCTGGGGAATCGAGCCAGAACTTCTTTCCACGATCCATAGCCCACTGGCAACAATCAAAAGATTGCGGTAACTGCGGGCAACAATTGATACATCGGACAGCATCGCATCCCCATAGAAACGTATGGGGGATGCACTACGATCCCTCCTTTATACATTCCAGGTATACTTAATAATTGTGGCTAAACTCTCAAAAAGGGAGATTTTGGAGACATAGCCGCAAGTATTATTTGATAAATGAACCTCTTAGCCTTTACTAATGTTAGGTTTTGAAGATGTTTTGTACAGGTACTATACTAACAATGTTGCTGCACAATGCAAAACAGTTCATACAGTACAGCTGAGTTCATACACTTGAAAGTTCAAATGAAAGGTTATACAATAAAAATAAACACAAAAATATGTCAATTATTGGATGTCTGCATCACAGATGGTTTGTCATGAAGGACATGTGTTTGTTTGTTTTTTATAACTATAGACTGATAGAAACGTAACGCAACTTTACAACATTTTTATTTTCTATTGCCCATTCCGTTGAGCGAGTGTCTGGTAAATAGAAAGACCACCACTAGTCCCCTGCCGTACACTAGTCCTCCTTACTTCTGCTGCTGCAGGATTCAGTACATAGAAGAGAAGGACTAGGCTCATAGGAAGAAAAGGGGCATTGGGGTTATACAGATCTACCCTCATACACCTCAGATGTGTCCCTTAATATGCCATGTGGCATGAGGCACCTGTCGTCACTGAACCGCTCCATAAGTGGAACATAACATTTTTTCCTTTAAATTTGCATCATATTTGCATCGCAGATTCAGCTAAATGTCACTCAAATTAGAGACACTAGGCTGCTACTTTAACTGCACAGAAATTAGTATTAAACACTGGGATGGCTTAACCACTTAACTGACGATTTTTCACTACAAACCCGTTCATAACATTTATTTATTTTTTTATTATTTAATACAGTTTAAAAAATATATTTGTTAATATTTATATATTATATTATGCACATCTGCAGAACAGATTCCTAGTCAAAAACTAGAGGACACAGTGGGGTGGCACAGTTGTATGTGATCTGACCATGCCAGTTAAGTGGTTAACAATGGGGAGGATGGAGCCCAAAGGATCCATGGCAGTTTGCTACCCATGCAGCGCGACTAGCTAACTAGCATCATGAATCTTTCAGTACGAGATGAGTCGAACCACCCTACTGCTCACTTCTCACCCGTCCTGCTGCCCACCTCTGCTGGTGTACAGAGTCCAACATGCTCGGATGGTGTGGCTGGTCTCTCCCCCCGCCATGGGCTGCCCTGCTACTGCATTGTAGTGAGTAGGCAGAGACATCCCTATATCCCCTCCCATCCCCAGGACCAGGCCCACCCCCTTCCTATACCTATACCCCAACAGCCTCACTCTTTTCTTCTACTTCTCCCATCGCCATCCTCAGTTGTTGTCAGCCTGATGAAGGGTAAGCCTGGTCCTGGAGTTCTCATTGCAGAGGTGGGGAGAGGCCACATAATGACTATGAGCTTTGTGGTTTTAATGCAGTTCTTCTGGTTTCCTTTGGTTTAACACAGGAATAATGCCATACCTCCCAACTGTCCTGATTTTTTGGGACTGTCCTGCCCGCAGGCCGCAGTGTCCCGCCGTGTGAGGGGGGGGGGGGCAGTTGGGAGGCTCCTGGCACTCTGCTCTGCCTAGCAGACCAGTGGTGAATAGACACTGTGCGCAGCGGCTATTCACGGAAGACAGAGGGGCTGGGGGCATAACCAGCAGCTCACAAAGTGCTGGCCATGCCCCCTAAGTTAAGCCATGCCTTTTCCCAAAACCACGCCCCCTTTTTGGACAACGGCCTGGCTTAGCCGTGCCAGAGTCCCGAGTTCACCTTCCTCAAAGTTGGGAGATATGTAATGCTGCTATTGATTTTAAGCTAGAACTTTTATAATAGGCACTCTAGCATCCTAAATGACTGGTGTTCTAACCTATACTGAATAAATAAGTCTAAGTGTTCATCCTGATTACAACCGCCACCCTCACACAAAAACCCTCCAGCAAAAGGTGCTAATCAAATCTAATAAATGTAAGGTCAGTAAACCACACTCAATCACTATAAGTTCTCAACATAGTACAGATATAAATCCACTTATAACAGATTTCTAAAGTTTTAACTATGCAATGTAATCACTGCTATGTTATAAAAACACAGATCACTAAAATTCAATGAAAGTACTAGTTGATCAAATTACTTAATAATGCTTCAGTAAAAGCAGTTGAAATACTCTGCAAAAGTGATCTGAATAGGATTACCTATTGATGAGAAGGGGAGAGGAGGAGTGAATTTGCAGTCGACATCATTTGAAGATGTAAATAATGACATGCAGGTATAACGTTGCTATTGATTTTAAGCAGGCACTTTATAAAAGGCACTTCATATATAGTAGAGATGTGCGGCAGGCAATTTTCGTGTTTTATGTTTTGGTTTGGTTCTAATTCCACTTTCGTGTTTTGGTTTTGGCTTGGTTTTGCCAAAACCACCCTTTCGTGTTTTGGTTTTGGATCTGGATGATTTTTGAAAAAAACATAAAAACAGCTAAAATCACAGAATTTGGAGGTAATTTTGCTCCTACGATATTATTAACCTCAATAACAATCATTTCCACTCATTTCCAGTCTATTCTGAACACCTTACACCTCACAATATTGTTTTTAGGCCTAAAAGTTGCACCGAGATGGCTGTATGACTAAGCTAAGCGACACAAGTGTGCGGCACAAACACCTGGCTCATTTAGGAGTGGCACTGCAGTTGCAGACAAGATGGCACTATTCAAAAACTAGTCCCCAAACAGCACATGATGCAAAGAAGAAAAAGAGGTGCAATTAGGCAGCTGGATGGCCAAGCTAAGCAACACAAGTGTGCGGCCCAAACACCTGGCCCATCTAGGAGTGGCACTGCAGATGCAGACAGGATGGCAACTTTAAAAAATAGGCCCCAAACAGCCCACGATACAAAGAAGAAAAAGAGGTGCAATGAGGTAGCTTTATGACTAAGCTAAGCGACACAAGTGTGCGGCACAAACACCTGGCCCATCTAGGAGTGGCACTGTAGTGACAGACAGGATGGCAGATTAAAAAAATGGGCCCCAAACAGCACATGATGCAAAGAAGAAAAAGAAGTGCAATGAGGTAGCTGGATGGCCAAGCTAAGCAACACAAGTGTGTGGCACAAACACCTGGCCCATCTAGGAGTGGCACTGCAGTTACAGACAGGATGGCACTTAAAAAAACTAGTCCCCAAACAGCACATGATGCAAAGAAGAAAAAGAGGTGCAAGATGGAATTGTCCTTGGGCCCTCCTACCCACCCTTATGTTGTATAAACAGGACATGCACACTTTAACAAACCAATAATTTCAGCGACAGGGTCTGCCACATGACTGTGGCTGAAATGACTGGTTTGTTTGGGCCCCCACCAAAAAAGAAGCAATCAATCTCTCCTTGCACAAACTGGCTCTACAGAGGCAAGATGTCGACCTCATCGTCCGATTCCTAACCCCTTACAGTGTGTACATCCTCCTCCTCACAGAGTATTAATTCGTCCCCACTGGAATCCACTTTCTGGAGGCAATTGCTGGTAAAGGTCTTCCCAGAGGAATTTATAATTCATTTTGATGATCATCTTCTCCACAATTAGTGGAAGTAACCTCCTACGCTGACAAGGTTACCAGCTGCACTAAAAACTCTTTTGGAGTACACACTGGAGGGGGGGGGGGCAACTTAGGTAAAATAAAGCCAGTTTGTGCAAGGGCATCCAAATTGCCTCTTTTTCCTGCCAATATACATACGGACTGTCTGACATGCCTACTTGGATGCTGTCCTTCATATAATCCTCCACCATTCTTTCAATGGTGACAGAATCATATGCAGTGACAGTAGACATGCCAGTAATCGTTGGCAGGTCCTTCAGTCCGGACCAGATGTCAGCTATCGCTCCTGACTGCCCTGCATCACTGCCAGTGGGTGGGCTAGGAAATCTTATCCTTTTCCTTGCAGCCCCAGTAGCGGGAGAAATTGAAGGACGAGCTGTTGATGGGTCACGTTCCGCTTGACTTGACAATTTACTAACCAGCAGGTCTTTGCACCTCTGCACACTTGTGTCTGCTGGAAAGAGAAATACAACGTAGGCTTTAAACCTAGGATCGAGCATGGTGGGCAAAATGTAGTGCTCTGAATTCAACAGATTGACCACCCTTGAATCCTGGCAAAGCGAATGAAGGGCTCCATCCACAAGTCCCACATGCCTAGCGGAATCGCTCCGTTTTAGTTCCTTCTTCAATTTATCCAGCTGCTTCTGCAAAAGCCTGATGAGGGGAATGACCTGACTCAAGCTGGCAGTGTCTGAACTGACTTCACGTGTGGCAAGTTCGAAGGGTTGGAGAACCTTGCATAAGACAGAAATCATTCTCCACTGCGCTTGAGTCAGGTGCATTACCCCTCCTTTGCCTATATCGTAGCTGGATGTATAGGCTTGAATGGACTTTTGCTGCTCCTCCATCCTCTGAAGCATAGAGTGTTGAATTCCACCTCGTTACCACCTCTTGCTTCAGTTGGTGGCCGGGCAGGTTCAGGAGTGTTTGCTGGTGCTCCAGTCTTCGGCACGCGGTGGCTGAATGCCGAAAGTGGCCTGCAGCATCTCCGGCACACCCATGTCATTTTTCAAAAAATTCTGCACCACCAAATTAATTGTATGTGCAAAACATGGGACATGCTGGAATTTGTCCAGAAGTAATGCACGCACAATGGGGGTAATTCTGAGTTGATCACAGCAGCAAGTTTGTTAGCAATTGGGCAAAACCATGTGCACTGCAGGGGGGTGGGGGGGGGGGCAGATATAACATGTGCAGAGAGAGTTAGATTTGGGTGGTTTATGTTGTTTCTGTGCAGGGTAAATACTGGTTGTTTTATTTTTACACTGCAATTTAGATTTCAGTTTGAACACACCCCACCCAAATCTAACTCTCTCTGCACATGTTATATCTGCCTCCCCTGCAGTGCACATGGTTTTGCCCAACTGCTAACAAAAATCCTGCTGCGATCAACTCAGAATTACCCCCAATATTGGTGGTGTTGTCAGATATCACAAATCCCCAGGAGGGTCCAATTGGGGTAAGCCATTCTGCGATATTGTTCCTCAGTTTCTGTAAGAGGTTGTCAGCGGTGTGCCTCTTACGGAAAGCGGTGATACATAGCGTAGCCTGCCTAGGAACGAGTTGGCGTTTGTGAGATGCTGCTACTGGTGCCGTTGCTGTTGTTGCTGTGGAAGCCATACATCTACCCAGTGGGCTGTTACAGTCATATAGTCCTTAGTCTGCCCTGTTCCACTTGTCCACATGTCCGTGGTTAAGTGGACACTGGATACAACCGCATTTTGTAGGACACCGGTGACTCTTTTTCTGACGTCTGTGTACATTCTCGGTATCGCCTGCCTAGAGAAGTGGAACCTAGATGGGATTTGATACCGGGGACACAGTACCTCAAACAATTCTCTAAGTCCCACTGAACTAATGGCGGATACCGGACGCACGTCTAACACCAACATAGCTGTCAAGGCCTCAGTTATTAGCTCTGCAAAAGGATGACTGCTGACATATTTTATCTTCCTCACAAAGGACTGTTGGACAGTCAATTGCTTACTGGAAGTAGTACAAGTGGTCTTCCAACTTCCCCTCTGGGATGACGATTGACTCCCAGCAGCAACAACAGCAGCGGCAGCAACAGCAGGCATACCACTCAAAGATCCTATAGCGGAATCCTGGTTAGGAGAGGACTCCTCAGTCTTGACAGTGACATGGCCTGCAAGACTACTGACGTTCCTGACTGAGGAGGAAGTTGACGTTGAAGGAGTTGGTGATGTGGCTTACAGGAGGAAGAAGGGATTTAGGCAGGGATGTGCGGTGGGGTGTGGCAGGTGAGGCAGAGCCTTTCCTGTCATACTAACGTTTGTGCCAGACTTTTGACTGCATAAAGTAGATGAAAATACAAAGAATATATTTGAAATATCTTCTTTGCATGATTCTAATCATTTTTATAGCCCAAACTCTGGAGTAAAAAGTTTATGGCAGGTGAGGTAGTTCCTCACCTGTCTATCTTTTCCGCACATCTCTGATCAAAACTCACTAAATTTCCAGGAGTTTATGCTGCTACACCTGAGTATAATGCCCAGATGTACGCTTTGGCTCATATATTGCATGTAAATCTAGCTCTGGTGCTAGCCAGTGCCTCCTGAGCCATTTAGCTCACCGCACGTCCCTGGATTTAGGTGTCAATGGACTGCTTATGCTCTTACCCAAAGTTTCACAACTTTACACTGACTTCTGATGAATGCACTGCAGGTGACGTATAAGGGAGGAAGTTCCTAGGTGGTTAACATTGTTACCCCTACTTATTACAGATTGACAGAGGCAACACACGGCTTGACACCTGTTGTCCTGATTTGTGGAGAAATAATTCCACACCGAAGAAGTGGCTTTTTTGGTATTTTGCCCAGGCATCACAATGGGCTTCTTCATCCCACAGACAACAGGTGTCTCCCCTGGTGCCTGATTTAAACAAACCACATCACCATCAGAATCCTCATTGTCAACTTCCTCCTCAGCGCCAGCAACACCCATATCCTCATCCTGGTGTACTTCAACGGTGGCATCTTCAATTTGAATATCAGGAACTGGACTGTGGGTGCTCCTTCCAGCACTTGCAGGGGGCGTGCAAATGGTGGAAGGAGCCACCTCTTCCCGTCCAGTGTTGTGAAGGTCAGTCATCGCAACCACCGACACACTTGGACTCTCCTTGGGGATTTGTGATACCATCTCAGAATGCACAGTTCTTTTCTATGCCATACTTGCCTACTTTTGAAAAGTAGTTTCAGGGAGATTATAGATCGCACTCTTAATGTGCCGCTCGGCGCACCATTGAGGGGGCGTGTCACATACCACCCAAGGGGTGTGTCTATCTCCACCTATGGGCGTATCTGTCAAACAGGGGTGTGTCCTGCAGTGGTAGGTGAAAACTGAAGTACAAAGCTCAGTACTGGCTACACACTGACATTGCAGCTATATTACACAGCAGGGCTACACATTGACATCACACATGGGGGCTATATACGTTCATCACACCTACATTACACAGCAGAGCATAATACTGACATCACATCTACATCATTATACACATACAGTATATGTGTCATATACGGGATGTAGCCATGTGACCGGCAGACACATAACCTCCACCTACATCCCGTGACCAACAGGGACTTTTCCCACTTGGCACAGTCGCCACCGAGCCCGCAAGGGGCTACCTAAACTTGCCCCCTCCCGCCAGGATTCCACTATCGGGATCCTGGCATCGGTATGCTGACTGACGGTCTCCTGACCGCCGGTCACGCTTACCACTCCCGTCATATACATTTGACAGACGTTAATCCGGCCCTGGTGAGTACTACTAAATTTGACTTCTAATGTTGATTATTTACGTGTCACCTGGGGTGGGGGGATCTTATTCAGTGTCAGGGAAAGGGGGGGGGGGGTTAGAGAAAGTGAGTAAATGAGAAGCAGAGCACGAGAGTGTGTCAGGGTGAGAGGGGGAGAGAGGAATGCGAGAGATAGAGGATGTCAGAGAAAGTGAGGTAATGACAAAGTGAGAAGGGAGAGTGAGAGTGTCAGGGATAGAGTGGAGAGAGAGAGAGAGAGAGAGAGAATGTGTCAGGGATAGAGAGAGGGGGTGAGAACGTGTGTCAGGGATAGAAAGAGAGAGGGAGTGAGAGAGAGGGTGTCATTGATAGAGAGAAGGGGTGAGAGAGAGGGTGTCAGGGATAGAGAGAGGGTGGGTGAGAGAGGGTGTCATTGATAGAGAGAGAAGGGGTGAGAGAGTGTGTCAGGGATAGAAAGATAGGGGGGGTGAGAGAGGTTGCGCGGGATAGAGAGGGGGAGTAAGTGAGAGAGTGCGGGGGTGGGAGTGGGTGTCAGGTATAGAGAGGGAGAGAGTGTGTGCCAGGGATAGAGAGAAAGAGAGAGGGAGTGTGTGTGACGGATAGAGAGAGAGGGAAGAGAGAGAAAGGGGGTGAGAGACGGTGTCAGCGATAGATAGAGGGGGTGAGAGGGAGAGAGAGGGAGTCATGAATAGAGAGGGTGAGAGAGACAATGTCAGGGATAGAGAGACAGGGAAGAGAGAGAAAGGGGTGAGAGGCAGTGTCAAGGATAGGGGGAGAGGTAGAGAGAGGGAAGAGAGAGAAGGGGATGACCGAGAGAGGATGGCAGGGATAGAGAGGGAGGGCAGAGAGAAAGGGGGGTGAGAGAGACGGTGTCAGAGATAAGAGAGAGGGGGGTGAGAGAGACGGTGTCAGAGATAGAGAGAGGGGGGTGAGAGAGAGGATGAGAGGAAAAAGAGAGAAGGGAGTGAGAGAGGGAAGAGAGAAAGGGAGTGAAAGACTTGGTGATAGAGAGAGGGGTGTCAAGAATAGAGAGAGAGAGGGGTTAAAAGTGTCAGGGACAGAGAGGTGATGAGAGAGACTGTGTCAGGGATAGAGGGGGTGAGAAAGATGAATGAGAGAGAAGGGGGTGAGAGAGGGTGTCATTGATAGAGAGAGGGTATCAGGGATAGAGAGGGGGGTAAGAGAAAGGGAAGAGAGAAATGGGGTGAGAGAGAGATGGTGTCGGAGATAGAGAGAGAGGAAGTGAGAGTGGGTGTCAGGAATAGAGAGAGGGGGTGTCAAGGTTAGCGAGAGAGGGGGTGAGATGGTATCATTGATAGAGAGAGGGGGCATGCGAGAGGGGGTTGAGAGAGAGGGTGTCAGGAGTAGAGAGAGAGAGAGGGAGTAAGAGAGAGATGGTGTCAGGGATAAAGAGAGAGGGGATGAGAGAGGGTGTCAGAGATAGATAGATAGATAGATAGATAGATAGATAGATAGATAGATAGATAGATAGATAGATAGTGAAAGAGAGGGAAGAGAGTGTGTCAGGGATAGAGAGAGGGGGGTGAAAGAGAAGGGGTTTCAGACAGAGAGAGAGAGATCTGAAGGCAGATTTTTCCAAACCCCTCCCCCCCCCCCTCAATCCCAACAGGAATCCGGTCCTGCAGCAGAGAACACTAACCAGGCAGCACGGAGGTGGCTGTGGGGAGTTGCCGGCGTCAGACTTCAGCAGCCGGGTCCCGCCCATGCTGGAGTCGCGCGCTGGGAGAGGGGACAGCAATGAAGAATGTACTGCTTCCACACTCCAGCCCTCACCTAATTGACACCGCCGGAGTCAGGACCCTGTGAGGAGAGAGAGAGCATGAGAGGGGAAACTGTGGGAAGGGGGCATTGGGGGTGCCGTGGATGGGGGAGGGGGATGTGAGGAGAGAGGGGGCAGGGGAAAGAGGGTGGGTTGGGGGTGCCGTAGATGGGGGATGTGAGGAGGGAGTCAGCAGGAGAGGCGAACCTGTGTGGTGAGGGGTGGGGGGTCAGGGGTGCTGTGGATGGGGGAGGTGGATGTGAGGAAAAAGCGAGCAGGAGGGGAATCTGTGTGTGTGTGTGGGGGGAGTCTGGGGTGGCCTGGATGGAGGAGGGGATGTGAGTAGTGTGAGCAGCAGAAGGGAACCTGTGTCGGGGGTGCGTGGATGGGGGATGGGATGAGAGGAGGGGAGGGTCAAGGGTGCCGTGGATGGGGGAGAGAGTGAGCAGCAGAGGGGAACCTGTGTGCCGAAGGGGTGGTGGGCTGTACATCAATTTGCAGGGCAGTGGGGAACTCTGGTAAAAAGCAGGAGCCTGCCCCTATATTACCCCCAGTGCAACATTACACCCAGCATACACAGCCTCCCTTCTCCATAATACACCCTGCACATTAAAGTATATACAGCATACACCCCCCATATTACACCCAGCAATTGCATTACACACAGTACCCCCCATACTACACCCAGCAATGACATTACACACAGTATCCCCCCATTACACCCAGCAATGACATTACACACAGTCTCCCCCATATTACACCCAGCACATTACACACAGTCTCCCCCATATTACACCCAGCACATTACATTACAGCCCCCCCCCCCCATATTACACCCAGTACATTACATGATACATACCCCCTCCCCATATTACACCATGTACTAGATTACACACAGTCCCAGTGCCACATTGCAGGACACACAGCCCCATTTCCACACAGCGCCCACCTGGCTATATGTAGTTCCTTCCAATAAGGACTGGGGCCGGCCCCAGGACAGTGTGGGTCTGTGGGAAGGCAGCACTGCACAGGCACATCGTATGGAGGAGCAGGAGGAGGGAATGTGCTGCTACACGTTGCCATCTGACTCAGTGTGGTGGGAGGGGCCAGCAACCAGGAAGCAAAGCCCAGCTTCAGACTGCCTCGCTCTCTGTGTACACGGCAGGGGGGAGATCGCTGCACACAACCCTGCGGTGGCCGGCTTTGAAGTCTCCCGTGCCGGGTCCGCCCCCCCGATCCTCGGACTTGCGCATGCGCAGTCCAGAATTTGAACTTAGGACCCTCAAAATCCGGGAGGGTTGTCTAGGGGTGCGGGGCAGCGGGAGGCTCGTGTAAAAATCGGGAGCCTCCCGCTGAATGCGGGAGGGTAGGCAAGCCTGTTCTATGCTCTTTCCAGCTTAACTCTTTTAATTTTTCTAGCGGGAGAATGAGGGCTTCCATCGTCATCTGAAGCTGAACCACTAGCCATGAATATAGGACAGAGCCTCAGCCGTTCCTTGCTACTCCGTGTCGTAAATGGCATATTGGCAAGTTTACGTTTCTCCTCAGACGATTTAAATTTCTTTTTTTGGTTCTTTTTACTGAACTTTGGCTTATTGGATTTTAAATGCCCTCTACTATCACATTGGGCATTGGCCTTGGCAGACGATGTTGATGACATTTCACCGTCTATGTCATGGCTAGTGGCAGCAGCTTCAGCATTTGGAGGAAGTGGTTCTTCTTGATCTTTCCCTATTTTATCCTCAAAATGTTGTTCTCCATTATTTTTTGGTAGTTATATAAGACAATATGCGGCACAGGAATGACTGGAATGACTGATGGACAGGACACTACCACTGGTCTGATGCGGCACAACACAACAACACTGTAAGGGACTCATGGTTGTTGTTATAATTATTATACGGCAGCAGTGGACATATAGCAGCAGCGTATATCGTCACTTGCATGACTGATGGACAGAACACTACCACTGGTCTGATGCAGCACAATACAACAACACTCTAAGGGACTTGTGGTAGTTGTTATTATTATTATTATTATTATTATTATTATTATACGGCAGCAGTGGACATATAGCAGCAGTGTATATCGTCACTTGAATGACTGATGGACAGGACACTACCACTGGTCTGATGCAGCACAACACAACAACACTTTATACAGCTACACTGGATATATTGTAGCAGAGGACACCAACACTGTGACTGGCTGGACTGATGCAGCACAATACACTGACTACACTGGACAGCACAACACAGCACAAAACTTGCCACCCCACTTTCCCGCCCCCACACAGACACTGAACACTGTGGACATATCCTCTCAATACACTCTCCGAGACTGGAGTGAAAATGGCCGTGACGCGCGGCTCCTTATATGGAATCCAAATCCCGCTAGAATCCGACAGCGGGATGATGACATTTTGCCGCGTTCAGGTTTCCGAGTCAGGTGGGAAAACCCGAGCCGGGCTCGGAACCGAACTCAGAAGGCAAAGTTTGGTAGGGTTTGGTTCTCTGAGAACCGAACCCGCTCATCTCTAATATATAGGCACTCTAGCATCCTAAAGGCCTGAGCTGGTGAGATTATCATAGGGCACACTGGGGTATTTAAAAAAAAAAAAATTGTGTGAATTTGGCCACATCACTTTTCCCATTATCATACCTCCCAACATGACCCTCTCCAGGAGGAACAGAATGCTCTGTTCCTGGACTTCACTCATACTGCATGATTACCATCACCTGTGCTGAAACATGTTTCTTATCCATTATCCTGTTCAACACAAGTGTGGGCAATCATACATTAAGAGGAAAGTCTAGAAGCAAAGCACTGGGGGTAATTCTTTCTGAGTTGGTCGCAGCAGGAACTTTGTTAGCAGTTGGGCAAAACCATGGCCCTCATTCCGAGTTGTTCGCTCGCTAGCTGCTATTAGCAGCATTGCAAACGCTAGGCCGCCGCCCTCTGGGAGTGTATCTTAGCTTAGCAGAATAGCGAACGAAAGAGTAGCAGAATTGCTACTAAATATTTTCTTGCAGTTTCTGAGTAGCTCCAGACCTACTCCTAGATTGCGATCAGCTCAGTCCGTTTAGTTCCTGGTTTGACGTCACAAACACGCCCTGCATTCGGCCAGCCACTCCCCCGTTTCTCCAGACACTTCCGCATTTTTACCTGACATGCCTGCGTTTTTTTAGCAAACTCCCGGAAAACACTGAGTTACCACCCAGAAACGTCCCTTTCCTGTCAATCACTCACCGATCAGCAGTGCGACTGAAAAGCGGCGCACGATCAACAGCAAAACTGCTAAGTTTTTAGTTAAATAACTAAGCGCATGCGCGCTGCGTACCATGCGCATGCGCATTTAGCTGAAAATCGGCAACGAGCTAACAACTCGGAATGACCACCCATGTGCACTGCAGGGGAGGCAGATATAACATGTGCAGAGAGAGTTAGATTTGGGTGTGGTGTGTTCAATCTGCAATCTAAATTGCAGTGTAAAAATAAAGCAGCCAGTATTTACCCTGCACAGAAACAAAATAACCCACCCAAATCTAACTCTCTCTGCACATGTTATATCTGCCTCCCCTGCAGTGCACATGGTTTTGCCCAACTGCTAACAATGGCCCTCATTCCGAGTTGATCGCTCGCTAGCTGCGTTTAGCAGCAATGCAAACACTAGGCCGCCGCCCTCTGGGAGTGTATCTTAGCTTAGCAGAAGTGCGAACGAAAGATTAGCAGAACTGCACAGGAAAAATGTCATGCCGTTTCTCAGTAGCTCCAGACCTACTCCTATCTTGCGATGACTGCATTCTGTTTTGTTCCTGGTTTGACGTCACAAACACGCCCTGCGTTCGGCCAGCCACTCCCCCGTTTCTCCAGCCACTCCTGCGTTTTTACCTGGCATGCCTGTGTTTTTTAGCACACTCCTTGAAAACGCTGAGTTGCCGCCCAGAAACACCCACTTCCTGTCAATCATACTACGAACACTCGAGCGACTGAAAAATGTCGCTCGAGCTTCTGTAAAACTGCAAACTTTTGTGTGAAAGTACTTAGCACATGCGCGCTGCGTATCATGCGCATGCGCAAAAATGCTATTTTTTCACCTGATCGATGCGCTGCGAAAAACGTCAGCGAGCGATCAACTCGGAATGAGGGCCAAAGTTCCTGCTGCGATCAACTCAGAATTACCCCCTTTGTGTCCCTCCTGGATAGGGTCATGTTCGGAGGTATGCATTATAAGTATGGTGAATGCAATGTGGGTTACAAAAAAAAAAAGTGAATTAAAGGGTTCAGAGCAGTTTTTCATGGAAACTGCTCCAAATGCCCTTTAATACACTCAGGTGATACTAAAATAATGTGAAAAGGGTGTGAAACACCCTTTTTCACATTATTTTCGTAAAATAATGTTAATAAATAGACCTCTAAATATGCTGTTAGATAAATCTACTGTATATACTGTAGTATTTATATGTATTTATATATGTAGAAAAATTATATGTTGTAGGGAAAGTCAAAATTGGAATCCTTAATGCCAATGTGATTGCATTGGAAGTTGTGAAGAGCTGGGTGATTAGCATTAGTATTAATGTAGAGTAGTTGGGGTATTCGTGTAATGTAGCTGCTAATTGGACAATTTCAGTAATGTGACAGATGATTCGGGCCATTAGAGTAATGTGAGGGTATAAACATAATGTAATGCAAGTGATGATGTAAGCCATGAAATATGAGAGCTATTCATACGGAAACACTAGTTTCCACACGTTTTAGTAGAGATGAGCGGGTTTGGTTCCATGACAACTGAACCTGCCCGAACGTCACCACCCGAGCTGGGATCCGAGTCAGGCTCGGGTTTTCCTGCCTGACTCGGAAACCAGAACGATGCAAAACGTCATCATCCCGCTGTCGGATTCGCGCAGGGTCGGATTCCATATAAGGAGCAGCGCGTCGCCACCATTTTCACTCCGGCATTGGAAAGTGTAGAGAGAGGAGGTGTATCCGTCCTCAGTGTCCTGCATCAGTTCACTGTTAGTGTCTTGTGCTGCATCAGTCCAGTCACAGTGGTTGTGTCCTCTGCTGCCATATGTCCCGTGCTGCTGTATAAGTCCAGTCCAGTGGTGCTGTGTTGTGCTGTATCAGTTCAGTGGTGGTGTATTGTGCTGCATCAGTCCAGTCACAGTGGTGGTGTCCTCTGCTGCCATATGTCCAATGCTGCTGTATAAGTCCAGTCCATTGCAGTGGTGCTGAGTTGTCCTGCATCAGTACAGTGGTAGTGTCTTGTGCTGCATCAGTCCAGTCACAGTGGTGGTGTTCTGTGCTGCCATATGTACAGTGCTGCTGTATAAGTCCTGTCCATTGCAATGGTGCTGAGTTGTCCTGCATCAGTCCGGTGGTGGTGTTCCTGTGCTGCCGTATATGTCCAGTGATACTGCCGTATATGTTCATTGATACTACCGTATATGTCCAGCAGTACTGCCGTATAAATCCAGTGATCCTGCCGTATAATTCCAGGGATCCTGCCGTATAATTCCAGTGATCCTGCCGTATTATTCCAGTGATCCTGCCGTATTATTCCAGTGATCCTGGCGTATAAATCCAGTGATCCTGCAGTATAATTCCAGTGGTACTGGCGTATAAATCCAGTGATCCTGCTGTATAATTCCAGTGATCCTGACGTATAATTCAAGTCGTACTGGCGTATAAATCCAGTGATCCTGCCGTATAATTCCAGTGGTATTGGCGTATAATTCCAGTGATCCTGCCGTATAATTCCAGTGATCCTGGCGTATAAATCCAGTGATCCTGTCGTATAATTCCAGTGGTACTGGCGTATAAATCCAGTGATCCTGCTGTATAATTCCAGTGATCCTGCCGTATAATTCAAGTGGTACTGGCGTATAAATCCAGTGATCCTGCCGTATAATTCCAGTGGCATTGGCGTATAATTCCAGTGATCCTGACGTATAATTCCAGTGATCCTGGCGTATAAATCCAGTGATCCTGTCGTACAATTCCAGTGGTAGTGGCGTATAAATCCAGTGATCCTGCCGTATAATTCCAGTGATCCTGCCATATAATTCCAGTGGTACTGGTCAGTGGCGGACCTAGCGAGTGGTGGGCCCAGGTGCGACAAAATGCTTTGGGCCCCCCATCTCATCCAAGTCCACCCCCTCACCCCTGGAGAGGACCTGGTGAGGGGGACCTGCTCAGGGCCAGAGAAATGGATACCTAGCAACAGTGCCGTAACTAGACATTTTAGTACTGTGTGCAAGAAACAGCATCGGAGCCCCACCCCTGCATGGAAAACAGGTGGCGTGGCTTCGTGGGGAAGGGGTGTGGCCACAAAATAATACCAATTCATAAAACGGTGCACAGTAGTCTACATTATTCAAATTACGCCGCACAGTAGCACCACTACACCAGGTAGAGACCCTTTTACACCTTACGGCAGACAGATTCCTCTTTTTACACATTACAACAGTGTCCCCTTTTTACACATGACAGCAGACATCGCCCCCCTTTTTACACATAACGGCAGACAGCGTGCCCTTTTTACACATAGCGGCAGACAGCGTACACTTTTTACACATAATGGCAGACAGCGTGCCCTTTTTACACATAACGGCAGACAGCGTACCCTTTTTACACATTACGGCAGACAGTGTGCCCTTGTTACACATTACGACAGACAGCATCCCCCTTTTTACACATTACGGCAGGCAGATTCCCCCTTTTTACACATTGCGGCAGACAGCGTCCCCTTTTTACACATAACGGCAGACAGCGTGCCCTTGTTACACATAGCGGCAGACAGCGTACACTTTTTACACATAACGGCAGACAGCGTGCCCTTGTTAAACATAGCGGCAGACAGCGTACACTTTTTACACATAACGGCAGACAGCGTGCCCTTTTTACACATAACGGCAGACAGCGTCCCCTTTTTACACATTACGGCAGACAGTGTGCCCTTGTTACACATCACGGCAGACATATTCCCCCTTTTTACACATCACGGCAGACAGATTCCCCCTTTTTACACATTGCGTCAGGAAGATTCCCCCTTTTTACACATTGCGGCAGGCAGATTCCCCCTTTTTACACATTACGTCAGGCAGATTCCCCCTTATTACACATTGCGGCAGGCAGATTCCCCCTTTTTACACATTACGTCAGGCAGATTCCCACTTTTTACACATTGCGGCAGGCAGATTCCCCCTTTTTACACATTGCGGCAGGCAGATTCCCCCTTTTTACACATTGCGGCATGCAGATTCCCCCTTTTTACACATTGCGGCAGGCAGATTCCCCCTTTTTACACATTGCGGCAGGCAGATTCCCCCTTTTTACACATTCCGGCAAGCAGATTCCCCCTTTTTACACATTCCGGCAAGCAGATTCCCCCTTTTTACACATTGCGGCAGGCAGTCCCCCATTTTTACGCATTGCGGCAGGCAGTCCCCCTTTTTGTACATGGAAAGTAAGAAAGAAAGAAAGAAAGAAAGAAAGAAAGAAAGAAAGAAAGAAAGAAAGAAAAAGAATTCTACTTACCCTCTCCACTGGCTCAGGCTCCTCGGTGCAGCTTCTGGTCACGATTCCCTGATAGGAGAGAAGGAGGAGGGAGGTGGAGGAGGGAGCCGCAGCAGCGCTGTGTTATTGGTGGAGGCGCTGCTGCTGCTGCCCCTCTGCTTCACTATAGGCTGTTCTCGGAAGACAGCCTATAGTGAAGCAGAGGGACAGCAGCAGCAGCGCCTCAACCAGTAGTAAAGCGCTGCTGCGGCTCCCTCCTCCACCCCCCTCCTCCTCCCCCGTACCGCTGCGCTCCTCTCCTCTTTGTCCGGGCGGCTGTGTGCTGCGGGCAGCGGTTGCCCGCAGCACACAGCGGCATGTAATGAGTCAGTTTGACTCATTACATGCTTTGGGCCCCTGGACAGTGGTGGGCCCCAGTGCAATGCACTGGTTGCACTGGCGGTAGTTCCGCCTCTGGTACTGGTTTATAACTCCAGTGATCCTGCTGTATAATTCCAGTGGTACTGGTGTATAAATCCAGTGATCCTGCTGTATAATTCCAGTGATCCTGGCGTATAAATCTAGTGATCTTGCCGTATAATTCCAGTGATCCTGCCGTATAATTAAAGTGGTACTGGCATATAAATCCAGTGATCCTGCTGTATATTTCCAGTGGAATTGGCGTATAAGTACAGTGATCCTTCCGTTTAATTCCAGTGGTACTGGCGTATAAATCCAGTGATCCTGCCGTATAATTCCAGTGATCCTGCTGTATAATTCCAGTGGTACTGGCGTATAATTCCAGTGATCCTGCCATATAATTCCAGTGGTACTGGTGTATAAGTCCAGTGATCCTGACGTATAACTCCAGTGATCCTGCCGTATAAATCCAGTGATCCTGCCGTGTAATTCCAGTGATCCTGCCGTATTATTCCAGTTATCCTGGCGTATAAATCCAGTGATCCTGCCGCATAATTCCAGTGGTACTGCCGTATAATTCCAGTGATCCTGTCGTATAATTCCAGTGGTACTGGCGTATAAATCCAGTGATCCTGCCGTATAATTCCAATGGTATTGGCGTATAAATCCAGTGATCCTGCCATATAATTCCAGTGGTACTGGCGTATAAATCCAGTGATACTGAAATATAATTTCAGTTGTACTGGCGTGTGCGTCCAGTGATCCTGCCGTATAATTCTAGTGGTACTGACATATAAATCCAGTGATCCTGCTGTATAATTCCAGTGATCCTGTCGTATAATTCCAGTGATCCTGCCGTATAATTCCAGTGATCCTGGCGTATAAATCCAGTGATCCTGGCGTATAATTCCAGTGGTACTGGCTTATAAATCCAGTGATCCTGCCGTATAATTCCAGTGATCCTGCCGTATAATTCCAGTGGAACTGGTGTATAAATCCAGTAATCCTGCCATATAATTCCAGTGGTACTGGTGTATAAATTTAGTGATTCTGCTATATAATTCCAGTGATTCTGACATATAATTTCAGTGGTACTGGCATGTAAATCCAGTGATCCTGCCATTTAATTCCAGTGGTACTGGCATATAAATCCAGTGATCCTGCCGTATAATTCCAGTGATCCTGCTGTATAATTCCAGTGATTCTCGCGTATAAATCCAGTGATCTTGCCGTATAATTCCAGTATCCTGCCGTATAATTAAAGTGGTACTGACATATAATTCCAGTGATCCTGCTGTATATTTCCAGTGGTACTGGCGTATAAATCCAGTGATCCTTCCGTATAATTCCAGTGGTACTGGCATATAAATCCAGTGATCCTGCCGTATAATTCCAGTGATCCTGCTGTATAATTCCAGTGGTACTGGCGTATAAATCCAGTGATCCTGCCATATAATTCCAGTGATCCTGCCGTATAATTCCAGTGATCCTGGTGTATAAATCCAGTGATCCTACCATATAATTCCAGTGATCCTGTTGTATATATATACCCTGTTGCAAAGCGGATTACTGAGGCCATAACAATTATGCTGGTGTTAGACGTGCGTCCGGTATCCACCATTAGTGCAGTGGGACTGCAGTGCCACTTCTAGAAGGGCCAGGTGTTTGTGCCGCACACTTGTGTCGCTTAGCTTAGTCATACAGCTACCTCATTGCACCACTTTTTCTTCTTTGCATGATGTTCGGTTTGAGGTCTAGTTTTTTTAAGTGCCATCCTGTTTGCCATTGCAGTGCCACCCTAGATGGGCCAGGTGTTTGTGCCGCACACTTGTGTGGCTTAGCTTAGCCATCCATCTACCTCATTGCACCTCTTTTTCTTCTTTGCATGATATGCTGTTTGGTAACTAGTTTTTTTAAGTGCCATCCTGTCTGCCATTGCAGTGCCACTCCTAGATGGGCCAGGTGTTTGTGCCACACACTTGTGTCACTTAGCTTAGTCATACCGCCACCTCATTGCACCTCTTTTACTTCTTTGCATGATGTGCTGTTTGGGGCCTAGTTTTTTTATGTGTCATCCTGTCTGACATTGCAGTGCCACTCCTGGATGGGCCAGGTGTTTGTGCCGCACACTTGTGTCACTTAGCTTAGTCATACAGCTACCTCATTACACCTCTTTTACTTCTTTGCATGATGTGCTGTTTGGGCCTATTTTTTAAATCTTCCATCCTGTCTGACACTGCAGTGCCACTCCAAGATGGGACAGGTGTTTGTGCCGCACACTTGTGTCGCTTAGCTTATTCATACAGCCACCTCGGTGCAACCTTTAGGCCTAAAAACAATATTGTGAGGTGTGAGGTGTTCAGAATAGACTGGAAATGAGTGGAATTGAATGTTATTGAGGTTAATAATACCGTAGGATCAAAATTACCCCTAAAATCTGTGATTTTAGCTGTTTTTATGTGTTTTTCCAAATATCATCCCGATCCAAAACCAAAACCAAAACACGAAAGGGTGGTTTTGTCAAAACCAATCCAGATCCAAAACACGAGGATGGAACCAGAACCAAAACCAAAACACGAAAAGTGCCCGCCACACATCTCTAGTTTTTAGTAATGGGCCATTCATAAGTAGGACCCATTGGGCCTCCTCAAATTCAGAAAACTCTCAGTTGTCAGAGTTTGCCTGCTGGAAACATAGCACCTATATAATAAATCTATATACAATTTACTGCATATAAATCAACTTGTCCCTTATATCTGTGTCCCACATATCTGTCTCAGTGTCCCCTATAGCACTCTAAATGTCAAGTTCAAAATTTTTAACTCTTAAATTATTAAAATGTTTCTAACCGTTAGCAGTGAGGACCCCCCCATTCCCAATCCCCAGCCCACTCCTGGCACCCCCGCCCTGTACTGTAGAATATAATGTTATACTGATCTATATATATAAAAGGCAAATACCACTGACTCATCACAAAATCTCCTGAACCATAAGGACTAGGAGTTTGAAATGTGGACAGTAGCTTGCTTTTATGACGTAGGCACCTACTAAGAATGGATTTTTCAAAATTCCACCCACAAAGGGGTTAAAGGGGGTGAGATAATTCCCCCCACACAGAGGAGAGTTAAGACAGCCCTCCCAGCCAGGGATATAAAGAATGCATGGTGTCGGCGAAACCAAGTAGCGGAGGGAGGATGACACAATGCTCTGTTCCTGGACTTCCTTGCAGTGGCAGGTGCAGAGCACTCCTTTATTCAAAAAGGGTAGCCACATCTACTGCCACCCTTAAACACTGTCAAATATCGCTGGGTGTGGCTCCCCTATTTGAATAATGAACTGCTCTAAAACTGCCACTGGCAAGGAAGTGCAGCCTTATGGTTCAGGAGATTTTGTGATAAATCAGTGGTATTTGCCTTTTATATAAAGATTTTAATTATAAGTACTTAACCAACCTATTTCCAGTCAGGAGAGGATAGTGCCTCAATTATCAGAGGTTAACCTGTCACTTGAACTAAACATTGCCGAACCTTTCAGACAGCAATAGGAGGATAGGAGACATAGATATTTTGACTCTTAAATGCATTAAAGGAAGCTTGATAGTCAGCAACTGCATACCTGCTATGTAAAGGGTACCAACAGCTCTCCCAGTGACCTTAAGTGTTGTGCGAAAATCTTTAACTTTTTACCACAAAGAAGGAGCACTAGGTAGAGTGAGAAGCTACTGTAAGTAAGGAGACCAAGGGCCCTTTGGAAAAGTGTCAGCCTATCCCTGCAAACCTTACATATTTAACATACAGTGGGAGGAGCTTGGACTGTCGTCCCAGCATTTACAGCACTGAGCAGCGCAGAATCAGACGCAGGACAGGGCAGGGAAAGAGGTGGATTATTCTCCTCAGTGCCAGCTTTTTGACAGCATAAATCCGGGGGAAGGCACGCCTGGAGGTGCGACCTGACAAAGATTGTCAGCGACGGGCGGAGCATGTCCTATTGTAAGTCTAATTAGTTTATCAGGAAGCTTTTCAAAATTACACAGTCTTTCAGCTAGTGTAATATAAATGCCCCCTAGCCTTACTTTCACTTTGGCTGCTGACATCCTGATGTTCTTCCATTCTTCCCCACTGACTTGTTCTATTCTTGCTGCTATCGTTCCTTTATGCTACCTTGTTGGCCTGGAGCCTGTGCTTTCACATAGCATTTATCAACACATTGGCCACAATGACATTAATCAAATTTCTGTCTACTATATAATTTTATATATATATCAGATATATAGGAGTGTACCATAGATTTGCAGAAAGGATGTTGGACATGGGCCTAATTCACATTTGTAAGCAAACCCGATAGTTTGTGTGCAAAAACAATGATTGTGGGTCTGTGCAGGCACAAAACCCATTCTGTGCATGTGCAGTATGGGTCCTGCGATGTCGCCTTTAGCCTCCGGTGTTTGGGGGGTGGAGTGAAGATGGCACCTGGCACCATTCTTCAAAACTGCATTTTGACCACATTTTTTGATGAAGACTTCCTGGTTCCTGCTGTCCAGATCAGAAAGCCAACTAAGCTTACACAGGCTGGCCGGTGCCAAAAACCATTGGTAATTGCGACCGATGGTCGCAGTGATCTAATTGGTGATCCGAGGCTGTATTCGCAGACCATCACTAATGCTTTGCTAACAGGAGACATGCAGTTTGCATTTTAATGACATGGAAATACACACCCGCTTCTTTGCAGCTGTGCAACTCCATACAAACACAAATCAGGCACACAGTCTATAACGATATTGGTCACCCATTTTATGGCTAGGAGATAAAGGGCGTATGCGGTGTCTGATACCAAGAGCTTACACTGTGCTGTATATATTGCTATTCTGTGCTGGATACTCTCAGCATCTTTGCATGCAGAAATACTGATTTGTTCTTCCTTAGATACTGCCATTGGTCACACCATGAAACGTGCATCAGCACTATGGCAGGTGCAGTGTCTCTGTCTGTACATGGCATCTATGGAAGGGGCTGTTCCACTCATATGCCCGTGGCACTTCCATTACACGCTCATGAGACTGACTTTTTTTACATACAATACAGGGAGGCAGAAATAGTGCACATACAAAAGAAGCGCTCACCAATTACTATATTAACCCCATGTGTGACATGACGGACATAATGATATGAAATGAATACATTCACCCTTAATAGGATGATAATCCTCAATGGTGGACCAAATGGAATAAGGATTTCCTGGAAAAATCTTTTCCTTCACATACAGGACACAGGTAGGACTGATAGATCCTTAATTAACCTGAAACAAGAAGTACCTCTCTTCCCAATATGAATGAGAATAATGAGAGGTACTAAAAATGGCAAACCATAGTGTAGTACGGATTAAAAACAGGCACAGGTTTAATACCACAGATTAAATTTACAAAAATGTTAAAATACAACAGCATGTCAATAAAGACTCCATAAAATGGCACAGGGGGTATATCACCAAGAAGGACCCAGGACCACAGATGTAAACGATGTGGGATGCAGACAGGCTCTCCGGATGCCCAGCAGCATACAGGGTCGATCTCCAAGCAGGTGATAAAGTCCGTTGGTGTCAGAGTCAGCTAACAGGATAAAGCAGGGGTCACGCTTAACGCGTATCGGACGTTAAGTCCTTCTTCAGAAGCATGACCCATTAACTCCACAAGGCAGTTTATAAAGGCCATCCATTAGGGATCTCAGGTGATGTCCATCTCATTAAACATCGTGCGCCCGAAGGAGCGCATGCGCCACTGCCGTCAGTAGCCGTAACCGGAAATAACTCTTGCGTTCCACGCCATCAGTAGCCGGAACCGGAAGTAGATCTTGCGTTCCACATGCGTCTCAGGAGATGATGTTTCCTGTTCTCCCTAGACGCACAACTTAGCTATTCCATTAATCAGGAAGTCCCATAGTCTGCTCTCCGCAGCCATATATAAAGTACCTATTAGAACTCCATGCATATATATATATAGAGAGTCCCAAGAACAAAGTCCCGAACTGGCATATATTACATAGAAAACAAAAACAAAACAAATAAGAATTAGCAGTCTCATATCAGGGGATATATATAAAGCAGTGTATAATAGTGAAGGTAGAAGCTCATAAAAGACATGCACTAAGTGAGAAAACATTTCAATTCGAAATCCCCGTTGAGACCCCTGGGGGTAAGGGTACCCAAACGGTGTATGCATTTCATCTCAGCTTGTGCAAGTCTCTTTTCTAAGTCCTTCGTTCTCCACTTTTGATGTACCACTTGTGTACCCCAAAAGTTCCTCAAACAACAAGTATTGGAACTATGTACTCTCTTAAAGTGGGAAGAGACATTATGAGTATCTAGACCTTTGTGAATGTCGTATATGTGCTCGGCCCACCTAACCTTGACACTCCTTCCTGTTTGACCCACATAGGCAAGGCCACAGGTGCACTCGAGCACATATACAACATTTTTCGTGTGGCACGTGATAAAATCCCTGATGGGATAAGTTTGGCCATTAACAGTGTATTCAGTGAACTTTCTTACTGGTACTTTGACCATTCTACACATCAGGCAATCACTGCACCGGTGGAAACCTTTAGTCCTAATGCTCTGCCTGATCTCTGTGTCCAAACTGCTTCTTACCAAGTGATTTTTTAGAGACTGGGCTCTCCTGTAAATAAAGGTGGGTTTCTCAGGCAATATGTCACCTATTACTGAGTCCTGTTTAAGAATGTTCCAGTTTTTACTAAATATTCTTTCTATTCCTTTGAACGACCTACTAAACTGACTAATGAAAGCCCATTTATATCTGTCGTCATGAGAAGCAGATTTTTCTTTTATTTCCAACAAATTGGCCCTATCAATGTGATTCACCTTTCTTCTAGCTATGTCAAGAGTTCTTGATGTGTAGCCCTTTTGCGATAAACGATCCGAGAGTTCATCTAACTGTTGATCGCACATATCAGCATTTGTGCAATTTCTCTTAACTCTTGTAATTTATCACTTCCTGATCAAGCCCGGCGGACGGGTGAAACGCGTCTTCCGACATCACCTTCGTCTTTCTGGCTGACCGGAACCACGGACGTTCTCTGGCATCTGCCTGTGCCCTCCGTCTCTCCTGACTCTCACACATCGGAACTGACCGAAGCAGCTGTTGGCTGCTTGCATCCGCCAGGGCTCCATCAGACCGGCGGCTCCTGAACTCCCCCATCATTCGAGATGTCCGGGGCTTTACCAGGCTGACAGCACCTTTATGAGAGGAGACGGTTTACAATATTATAGAAGGGGATAATCTACCCCTACACTTGGCGCGGGTAATATCAACTCTTTTTACCTGTCTACATCAATTTGGCTGTATAGTGTATATCGGGAGTTGCAGGCCCGCAGTGGCTGAATATGTGTTTTCATTTGCCTTTGTGAGCACTTATTACTATCACTCTTGCATTATAATTTTTTTGCAAGGTAAACCTGACAGACTTCGTGCTAATAGGTTCTTTCCTGCCTCATCAGCTACATCAATATCAGCAATACTCATAGACTTTATTATAATGTTTTATTACCATTACTTTGTGTACATGTATGATGATATTGGCAGTGATTTAATCTAAAACCTTTATAGATCTTCTCTAGTCTGGACACACCACTGCAACTTAGTTACAACCTCACTGCTATTTATTCATATCTCTTTGGAGTACCAACAACCTGAAGTGGATACTTCTGTAGCAGTTACACTGTTATTCTTTCTAGTTGCAATTCAGCTACAATCTCACTGCTATTTATTTATGTCCCTTTAAAGTACCAATAATTTATAGTGGATACTTTTTTTATAGCAGTTACTCTGTTATTTTTTCTTCTTTGTCTCTGTTTTATTATCTCAGGCATCCTGTATCCAGGCAATTCCAGCCAATTATAGAATAAATGTTATAGCTCATTCTACTATTGCCAAAATTAGAATATTTGGGATTTAATTATCACTAGCCTATCAGACTTTATCGCTGTCTACTTATTTCCTTCCTTTCTTTATTTTCGTGGACTCTCACCAGTGATTCAGGGTCACGCCCCTGTCTAACATTGGCAGCAGATCCATCTGACTTCCTCTATTCCTGGTATCTGTCCTGAATAACTTTGTAAATTCGTGAACTCTCATCAGTGATTCCAGAGCTTCGAAATATTGGTCATTTTCTCTACTACCATACCACACTGGAAACGCCCGAAGCCGTCCGATCTCGGAAGCTAATCAGTGTTGGGCTGGGTCAGTACTCAAGTGGGTGACCATTGAGGAATACTCAGTGCAGTAGAGCTCATTGATTGAGCCTATACAGTGTCTAACACTGACAGAAGATTCACACTGCTCTTCAACTTCCACCCCTTTCCCCCCCCCCTCTCTTCTTTGGCAGGAGACAAAAGAGAGACATTTATATCACTCATAAGTACCACCAGTATCCAGACTGTATTACTTATATATCTTGACAGGAGAATGTATAACAGTGATTGGCTTACTAATAGAACGTACCATTAAACACATAACGTCTAGAATTTCCTTCCGTCAGCCGAAACCCAGTTCTCATTGCATATCAGCACACAGTGCTATTTTGAATATTTTGTTAATTATTTGACCACCATTATCTTCTTTATGAACCACCAACTTTCTTAATTTTGTTGAATTATTAAAACTTGTATTTTTAATCTACTTTGACTATTTTCTATATTTATGTAAAGTAAAGAGTGCGCCCACAAAAGAGTCTTCTTCTCTCCCTATTGTTTATGTTCTCATACTGACTCAGGGTGCACCACCAAACAATATCAGAATTTGAAAACAGCGTTTTCTTGCAATTATCTGATTTTGGTTTCAGAAAATCAATTTTCTATATTTAATATTTCCTGTGCGGTATTCCCTCCCTTCATGTTAAGCCCATACATCTGCCTACAATATAGGCAAAGGAGGGAGAATGCACCTGACTCAAGCGCAGTGGAGAATGATTTCAAAGTTGTGAAAGGTTCTGCAACCCTTTGAACTTGCCACACGTGAAGTCAGTTCAGACACTGCCAGCCTATGTCAGGTCATTCCCCTCATCAGGCTTTTGCAGAAGCAGCTGGAGAGATTGAAGGAGGAACTAAAACGGAGTGATTCCGCTAGGCATGTGGGACTTGTGGATGGAGTCCTTCATTTGCTTAACCAGGATTCACGGGTGGTCAATCTGTTGAAATCAGAGCACTACATTTTGGCCACCGTGCTCGATCCTAGGTTTAAAGCCTACGTTGTATCTCTCTTTCCGGCAGACACAAGTCTGCAGATGTTCAAAGAACTGCTAGTGAGACAATTGTCAAGTCAAGCGGAACGTGACCCGCCAACAGCTCCTCCATTTTCTCACGCCACTGGAGCTGCCAGGAAAAGGATAACCACCCGCTGGCAGTGATGCAGGGCAGTCAGGAGCGATAGCTGACATTTGGTCCGGACTGAAGGACCTGCCAACGATTACTGACATGTCGTCTACTGTCACTGCATATGATTCTGTCACCATTGAAAGAATGGTGGAGGATTATATGAGTAACAGCATCCAAGTAGGCATGTCAGACAGTCCGTACGTATACTGGCAGGAAAAAGAGGCAATTTGGAGGCCCTTGCACAAACTGGCTTTATTTTACCTAAGTTGCCCCCCCCCCCCCCCTCCAGTGTGTACTCCGAAAGAGTGTTTACTGCAGCCGGTAACCTTGTCAGCGATCGGCGTAGGAGGTTACTTCCAGAAAATGTGGAGAAGATGATATTCATCAAAATTAATTATAATCAATTCCTCCGTGGAGACATTTACCAGCAATTGCCTCCAGAAAGTACACAGGGACCTGTGATGGTGGATTCCAGTGGGGACGAATTAATACTCTGTGAGGAGGGGGATGTACACAGTGAAAGGGGTGAGGAATCGGACGATGAGGAGGATGTGGACATTTTGCCTCTGTAGAGCCAGTTTGTGCAAGGAGAGATTGATTGCTTCTTTTTTGGTGGGGGCCCAAACCAACCAGTCATTTCAGCCACAGTCGTGTGGCAGACCCTGTCGCTGAAATGATGGGTTTGTTAAAGTGTGCATGTCCTGTTTATACAACATAAGGGTGGGTGGGAGGGCCCAAGGACAATTCCATGTTGCGCCTTTTTTTTTTGTTATTTATCTTTGCATCATGTGATGTTTGGGGCCAATTTTTTTAAGTGCCATCCTGTCTAACACTGCAGTGCCACTCCTAGATGTGCCAGATATTTGTGCCGCCCACTTGGGTCGCTTAGCTTAGTCATCCAGCGACCTCGGTGCAAATTTTAGGACTAAAATAATATTGTGAGGTGTTCAGAATAGACTGGAAATGAGTGGAAATTATGGTTATTGAGGTTAATAATACTATAGGATCAAAATTACCCCAAATTCTATGATTTAAGCTGTTTTTGAGGAGTTTTTGAAAAAAAAAACACCCAAATCCAAAACCCACCCGAATCCGACAAAAATTCTTAAGTGAGGTTTTGCCAAAACACGTCCGAATCCAAAACACGGCCGCGGAACCGAATCCAAAACCAAAACACAAAACCCGAAAAATGTCCGGTGCTCATCTCTAATTAAGACACGGTACGGTATATAGGAGCACAGGTCACTTACTTTCTACCTTTCATTTTTATATATCCGAGAAACACAAGAGCACTAGTCTAAAAACACATAGGCAGATATTTCTAATACTGATTCTATATTAGTTCTACATTATTAAAAACACAATTGACAGTGAAGAAATATGAAAATAGATACTGTTATTGAGGTGCAAATGTTCATAATGGAATACAGTAATATTAATGGGACCACTTAAATTTCTTCAATATACTGTTAAGTAAATAACAATAATGTTTATCCTTCTATCCAATAACTCAAACATTAAAGGAAGTGCCGGTTCGTGAGCCAATCAGAGCTTATGAACGACACTTCATTTATTAGACCCGCCGGAGACCCAGGAGAGGCGTGCGCTGTGCCCTCCGTGTCCCTCCATCACAGCAGCGGAGGGAAGGAGGGAGAGGAGACAGCAGATTGACATGCAGAAGCTCGTCCGCATGTCATTTTGCGCTAAATCAGTGGCGGCGCCCCCACAGCCCTGCGCCCCCAAGCCACCGCGAGGGCTGCGGGGGCAGTAGTTACGCCACTGCTGCCAACGCAGGGTGCAATAGCAAGAGAGTCAGGCTGCACCACAGAGTGTAATCACAGGAGAAGCAGGCTGCACCGCAGAGTATATTCACAGGAGAGTCAGGCTGCACTGCAGAGTATAGTCACAGGGGAGTCAGGCTGTACCGCAGAGTGTAACCACAGGAGAGTCGGGCTGCACCGCAGAGTATAATCACAGGAGAGTCTCTAGTGAAGCTGAAGACTGAAATCACTGGAAAGACAATTGAAGCACTGACAATTACCTGGGTGCTGGGACAGGATATTTATACCTGCTGGTGAGCAGGCATTGGCTGACAATTAGACACAGGCACCAGCAGCGCTGCGGATTGGTGAGAAGAGTGACATGTGATTTTATCCAACATGGCTGCGCCCATGACAGAGTTTGAAGGGGAAAGAACCATGTGCTAAACAACAATGGCGGCGGAGGCCGCAGCAGCAGAAGACTCCACGATCTCCCACATATGCACAGTGGCACACAGAGGACGCCACACTCAGCTTCCATGCAGCAAGATCACGGGCGCGGCGGTGACGGCCGCGATGGGGCTGAGAGTGCCATACTAAGCTAAGTGAAAACACTAAGAAGGCTGCTGAGCCAGCGCTGCGGGTAACACAAAAATGAAATGTAAAACAAAACATAGCTCTGACCCGGCGCTGGCACGCTGAGCCAATCTCAGGAGACACATAACTGGTAGAAAATGGCGACCAGTTACCCGGATCAAGACAGCAACCCCCCCCCCCCCTTTAGGAGTAGCCCCAGGACACTTCTTAGGTTTCCGAGGAAATCTGGCATGGAAATCCCGGACCAATTTAGGAGCATGGACATCTGATGCATTCGTCCAGGAACGTTCCTAAGGACCATAGCCCTTCCAATCAATCAGATATTGAAGATGACCATATCTGAGGCATGAATCCAGGATCTTGGCGACCTCATACTCAAGTCTGGACTTTGGGAGCAGAGGGAAGCGCTGAATGAAAGCGATTCAGAATTACTGGCTTGAGGAGTGAAACATGGAATGTCTTAGGAACTTTCAGAAATGGAGGTAACTGGAGCTTGTAAGCCACTGGGTTAAGGACTTGTTCAATCAGGAAAGGTCCGATATAGCGGGGGGAAAACTTCATTCTTGGGACCCTCAATCTTAGATTCTTTGTAGACAGCTAAACACAATCACCAACTTTAAGAGCAGGAATTGCCCTACGCTTCTTATCCGCAAATCTCTTGTACCTGGAGGATGCTTTCAGAAGAGCTGCTCGAACATTCTTCCAGTTATCTGAAAACTGCCTTGGCGTGATATCAGCTGCAGGCACCAATGTTGTTGGAAGCGGTTGGAACTCTGGAACTTTTGGGTGAAACCCATAGTTGGTGAAGAATGGTGTGGAGGAAGATGAAAAATGGTACTGATGCAAAATTCAGCCCATGAGAGGAGATGAACCCAATCACCTTGGGAAGAGGATACATAGATATGGAGGAAGGCCTCCAAGTTCTGATTCACCCTCTCAGTTTGCCCAATGGTTTGAGGGTGATAAGCTGTAGAGAATTTCAACTTGTCTTGGAGAGCCTGGCAAAGACTTCGCCAGAACTTGGCCACAAACTGAAAACCTCTGTCGGAAATTGTCTCCTCCGGAAGACCGTGTAATCTGAAGATCTCTTGAATGAAGACTTGTGCCAACTTGGAAGCTGATGGAAGACCGGTGAGAGGAATGAAATGAGCCATCTTGGTGAACCGGTCAACTACCACCCAGATGGTGTTGAATTTATTACACATAGGGAGATCCGTGATGAAATCCATAGATAAATGATTCTACGGATGATGAGGAACAGTTAACGAAACCAGTTGCCCAATGGGTGACTGGCGAGGCACTTTGTGTTGAGCACATTTTGGGCATGACGCAACAAACTCAGTAATGTACTTCTTCAGGGTCGGCCACCAGTATGATCTGGAAACAAATTCTAAGGTCTTCTGAATGCCTGCGTGTCCGGCGAAGTGAGAGGAATGTGCCCAATGCAAGAGCTTCCTTCTGAGAGCTGGCTTTACGAAACTTTTCCCTGATTGGGGCATAGAGTCCATCCTCACTGCGGAGAATGCCACTGGATCAATAATATAATGCTTGTCAGTAGATCAGACTCATTTTCTTGCTCCCAAGAGCGGGAAAGGGCATCAGCCTTACGATTCTGTGACTCAGGACAAAACTGAAGTTTGAAGTCAAATCTGGAGAAAAAGAGTGCCCACCTGGCTTGACGAGGGTTGAGACATTGAGCGTTTTTTAAATATAAAAGATTTTTGTGATCCGTCAGAATAGTGATGGTATGAGTAGCGCCTTCTAACAAATATCTCCACTCCGCAAGTTTGATAGCCAAAAGTTCTTGATCACCAATGGCATAGTTACGCCTAACTGGTAGAAAATGGCGACCAGTTAACCGGATCGTGACACTATGCACCATAACCCTGGATATCCTTATCCATTAGGAATTTATATAACCCATTCTTAAAGGTGCTGACTGAGTCCGCCATTACAACTCCCTCAGGCAGGGAATTACAAACACGTATCGTCCTTACAGTGAAAAAGCCTTTACGCTGTATTGTGCGGAATCTCCTCTCATCTAACCTGAGCAAGTGTCCATGAGTTCTCTGTGTTGATCTAACCAAAAACAGGTCCTGCGCAAGATCTGTGTATTGTCCCCTTATATATTTGTAGATGCTGATCATGTCCCCTCTTAGTCTCCTCTTTTCCATTGTAAACATGCCTAGTCTTGCAAGCCTTTCCTCGTATTCCAGCGTCTACATGCCCTTAATTAGTTTGGTGGCCCGCCACTGAACCTTTTCTAGCTCCAGGATATCCTTTTTGTAGTATGGTGCCCAGAATTGTACACAGTATTCAAGGTGTGGCCTCACTAGTGATTTATATAACGGGAGTATAACACTCTTGTCCCTAGCATCAATTCCCCGTTTTATGCATGCTAATATCTTATTAGCCTTCTTTGCTGCAATCCTACTTTGGGTACTACTGCTTAGTTTGCTATCTATGAGGACACCTAAGTCCTTTTCCAGTACAGAATCCCCTAATTTTACCCCATTTAGTATGTAGGTGTTATTTTTGTTCTTATTACCACAGTGCATTACCTTACACTTGTCTGTATTGAAGCACATTCTCCATTTCACTGCCCATGCTTCTAATTTAACTAAGTCATTCTGAAGCGACTCAGCATCCTCCTCCGTATTTATAGCCTTACACAATTTGGTATAATCTGCAAAAATTGACACCATGATCTCTAGACCTTCTGTTAGGTCGTTAATGAAAATATTGAACAATAGCGGTCCTAATACTGAGCCTTGTGGCACACCACTTAGCACTTCAGTCCAATTTGAAAAAGATCCATTAACCACAACGCGCTGCTCCCTATTATCTAACCAATTTTTGATCTAAGTGCATATTGTGCTTCCTAGCCCTGTTTCTTGTAGCTTGTAAATAAGTCTCATGTGCGGTACAGTGTCGAAAGCTTTGGCAAAGTCTAAAAAGATTACATCCACCTCTTTACCCTGATCTAGGTTTGCACTTACTGTTTCATAAAAGCCAAGTAGGTTGGTTTGACAGTATCTGTCCTTCACAAATCCATGTTTATTCCTTTTAATGACCTTATTGACTTCAAGGAACTTCTGAATACTATCTCTTAGAATACATTCCAATACTTTCCCCACTAAAGATGTAAGACTAACCGGTCTATAAATACCTGGTTCAGCTTTACTTCCCTTTTTGAATATAGGCATACTTCCACTATATGCCAGTCTTTGGGAACCCTACCTGATATTACTGAATCCTTAAAGATCAAAAATAGCGATTTTGCAAGTTCAGAGTGAAGCTCCATTAGAGCCCTTGGGTGAATCCCATCGGGACCCGGTGACTTATTAATCTTTAAATGTTTTTATCGGTCACAGACTACCTCCTCACTTAAATAAGTACCTATCAGTGGGATATACTCATTGTTGAGATTGTGTGTTAGTCCCTGAATTGGGTCCTCTCTAGTAAATACTGTTGAAAAAAACTAATTTAGTGTGTCCGCTATGTCATTATCATTTTTGCTTAAGACTCCCAACTTGTCTTTTAAAGGGCCTATACTCTCCTTCTTTAATCTCTTGCTATTAATGTTTTTAAATAATTTTTTGGGATTTGCTTTGCTTTCCTTTGCTACTAGTTTTTCAGTTTCTACTTTAGCCGGTCTTATTTCCTTTTTGCATATTTTATTACAGTCCTTATAGTGCTGAAATGACTCCGCTTCCCCGTCAGCTTTGTATTTTTTAAATGCTCGCCTTTTCTTGCCCTTAAATCCCTTTATCTTTTTGTTAAGCCACAACAGTTTATGATTTTTATTCCTTTTTTAGCTGCTCGTAGGAATAAATGTAAGAGTATTTTTTAGCTAGCAGGAATTTTAGTACATCCCATTTCTCCGTAGTATTTTTTCCTAGAAACAAACCTTCCTATTCAATATCCCTGAAAAATACCCTCATCTTTTCAAAATTCGCTTTGCTAAAGTTTAGAGTCCTAGTTGAGCCAGTATAGGATTGTTTATGAAAACTGATATTGAATGTGACCATATTGTGGTCGCTGTTTCCTATGGGTTCCCCTACTATAATACCTGATACCAAATCCCCATTGTTTGTTAATACCAGGTCTAAGATTGCATTGTACCTGGTAGGTTCCTCAATTAGTTGAACTAAGTAGTTATCATTTAGTGTGTTTAAAAACATATTACCCCTAGCAGTGTCACATGAATCGTTTTTCCAGTTTATCTCTGGATAGTTTAAATCTCCCATCACTACTATGTCGCCTACTCCTGCTGCTCTTTCAATTTGCTTCAGTAAGAATTCCTCATCAGATACATTAATACCAGGCGGCCTATAGTATACACCCAATACCAACTTTTTAATTCCTTTATCCCTGCATGCAATTTCTACCCATAACGTCTCGACAGTGTCTACAGTCCCCTCCTGAATATCTTCCCGCATATCAGGTTTTAAAAACGGCTTTACGTAAAGACACACCCCTCCACCCTTTTTATTTAGTCTGTCTCTCCTAAACAGCGTATAGCCCTCTAGATTTTCTGTCCAATCATGAGATTCGTCCCACCAAGTTTCAGTAATGCCTATAATATCATACTGTTTGTTTGCTGCAAGTATTTCTAGTTCGCCCTTTTTACCAGTAATGTTTCTAGCGTTTGCATACATACAACTAAGATAAGTATTTACCCTTGCGTTAGGGACATCTTTCACCTTATGTAGCAACGATGACCTGTAATCGTCATTAGTTAGTGCTTTGGTAAAATCTCTTTTAGTACCCATGTTAGTAACCTTACCGACTGCTCTTACCTTCCCCCCAACTTCTCCCCCATTTTGTTTACTACCGACATCCCCACTATTCTCACTGCATGACCTGTAGTTTCTAGCTAAACCCTCCCCCCAGGCTCCTAGTTTAAAATCTCCTCCAACCTTCTAACCATCCTTCCCCCCAGCACCACTGCCCCCTCCTCATTCAGGTGCAATCCATCATGACAAAAGAGATGGTGCCTGACTGAGAAGTCCGCCCAGTGTTCAGGGAACACAGACCCCTCTTTCCTGCACCAATCCCTAAGCCACACATTTACCTCCCTAATCTCCTTCTGCCTCCCTGGACTAGCGTGTGGCACGGGTAATAATTCCGAGAATATTACCTTAGATGTCCTTGCCTTAAGTTTCTTTCCTAAGTCCCTATAGTCTTTCTTGAGGACATTCCATATCGATACAAGAAGGTATGTGCTGCTGGTTTATTAATGAGGCCCACTGTGTTTTTCTTGGATAGCAGGATTGTATAGATTACTCATTCTTGTCAATGTGAGATAAACTGTGATGGTCAGATAGTATGTAGCCATTCTACGAAAGGCTTTAAAAAAAAGTCATTTGTTTCCCCCAGCACCCTGAATGATAACCGTAACCAGATCTAAATTCCACATAATAATAGAATTCAGAGATCTTCGTTACACATATTTGTGCAAATGTGTGAATAAGCCCCAAAGCCGCATCAAGGCGTCTCTGTATATTTGGGGTCCCTAGCGCTATATCTAGGTGCAGGGTGTGACACCCCAAAACACCAGCATAAGCCAGAAAGCCCAGCGTAGCATACCAGTGAAAAAACTATAGTGTTAATAAATTAGTATTTAGGAAGCCGAAGCTATAGAGAAAGTGATACAAAAATGAAATGCAATTAAAATAGAGAAATAGTGTTAAAAAATTAATAAGTGAAAAGTGTTAGCAGAATGTAAAGGTATGCCACACTAAGGCCATCCAGCTCAGCCAGTCCAGAGGCACCACACCTCACACCTCCATTACCCCAATCTGGGTCTAAGATTAACCAGCAAGGAGCCACATGATAATGGCTCCTTACTACAATATGTCTAAGCTAAGAGCTACCTACCTTGGAGCAACCCCATAATGCTCCATGTGGCATGTCAGGGCCTGCACCTCCTCCTAATGCAGGAACCTCTCTGCCTCTCACAACAAACATATATATTGGTAGATGCTCAATTAGCTTAGTGATATCATTCAGGTGCTCAAAAGGGAGGGGTATTTCTAAGCAAGAAAAAAAGGCATTTGTTTCCCCCAGCACCCTGAATGATAACCGTAACCAGATATAAATTCCACATAATAATAGAATTCAGAGATCATCGTTACACATATTTGCGCAAATGTGTGAATGAGCCCCAAAGCCGCATCAAGGCGTCTCTGTATATTTGGGGTCCCTAGCGCTATATCTAGGTGCAGGGTGTGGCACCCCAAAACACCAGCATAAGCCAGAAAGCCCAGCGTAGCATACCAGTGAAAAAACTAAAGTATTAATAAATTAGTATTTAGGAAGCCAAAGCTATAGAGAAAGTGATACAAAAATTAAATGCAATTAAAAAAGAGAAATAGTGTTAAAAAATTAATAAGTGAAAAGTGTTAGTAGAATGTAAAGGTATGCCACACTAAGGCCATCCAGCTCAGCCAGTCCAGAGGCACCACACCTCACACCTCCATTACCCCAATCTGGGTCTAAGATTAACCAGCAAGGAGCCACATGATAATGGCTCCTTACTACAATATGTCTAAGCTAAGAGCTACCTACCTTGGAGCAACCCCATAATGCTCCATGTGGCATGTCAGGGCCTGCACCTCCTCCTAATGCAGGAACCTCTCTGCCTCTCACAACAAACATATATAATGGTAGATGCTCAATTAGCTTAGTGATATCATTCAGGTGCTCGAAAGGGAGGGGTATTTCTAAGCAAGAAAAAAAGGTATTTGTTTCCCCCAGCACCCTGAATGATAACCGTAACCAGATATAAATTCCACATAATAATAGAATTCAGAGATCTTCGTTACACATATTTGCGCAAATGTGTGAATAAGCCCCAAAGCCGCATCAAGGCGTCTCTGTATATTTGGGGTCCCTAGCGCTATATCTAGGTGCAGGGTGTGGCACCCCAAAACACCAGCATAAGCCAGAAAGCCCAGCGTAGCATACCAGTGAAAAAACTATAGTGTTAATAAATTAGTATTTAGGAAGCCGAAGCTATAGAGAAAGGCTTTATAATGATATCCTACAAAAGGTGAATAACAAGTACATACACAGAACCATGGATTTGTTAAAACAAGAATATGAGAAAGACCAACACTTTACCAGTGAGTCACTGTACGTCCTAAACATCTTCAGTACCTTTGCACTTTTACATGATAAATAGCACTACATGTAATGATCTGCAGAAAACTGAAATATCCATTCACTTTGCTAGAAAAGAGAGGTTCCAATACACGATTTATGATGACTAGAAACAGGCCAGGTGCTACCCGTTCAGCAAAGTCCCGCAAAGCAGGGAGGCGCCGACAGAGCCGGCCATAGGCATAGGCAAACTAGGCAATTGCCTAGGGCATTTGATATGCCTAGGGGCATCAGCAGCTTCTGCTGATTAAAATGATATGCAACATGCCTATATTCTGTGTGTAGCATTTCATATGCAGATACAGCCACAGTCTCACACAGTATATAGGCATGCTGCATATCATTTTAATCAGCAGAAGCTGCTTGTGCATCCTAGCCACATAGCAAAGCAAATAAGATGCATTTTCATCAAAAAAAAGGTGCCAGATGTTAGCATTGAGGCAAGATTTATGAGGACACATCTGTATCTGTATCCAAGCAGAGGCAGAGGTCACAGTGTTAGAGGCAGTGTGAGTGCTGTGTGTGTGTGTGTGTGTGTGTGTGTGTGTGTGTGAGTGGGTTGGTTGTGCAGTAGTGTTCGGAATATGTGTGAGGAGCATTATGTGTGTCATGTAAAAATGCATTAATAATGTGCAACATATGTGTAAGGGGCACTATGTGTATCATTATGTGTATAAGGGCATTAATAATGTGTGGCATATGTGTAACAGGGTACTACTGTATGTGTGTCATTATGTGTATAGGGGCACTAATAATGTGTAGCAAATGTGTAGGGTGCACAATGTGTGTCATTATGTGTATAAGGGCATTAATAATGTGCGGCATATGTGTAATTGACATTATGTGTAAAAGGGCATTAATAAAGGTTGTCATAATGTGTAAGGCGCATTATGTTTATAAGGACATTAATAATGTGTGTCATATGTGTAAGGGGCATTACGTGTGGAATAATGTGTATAAATGCATTACTGTGTGGCATTGTGTGCATAAGGTGCTCTACTATGTGGCATTGCGTATAGAAAGGGCACTACTGTGTCGTCTAATGTGAATAAAGAGCAATAGGGTGTGGTGTAATTTGAATATGGAACAATTCAGTGTGGTGTAATGTGAATAAGGGGCTCTACTGTGAGGAGTACTGTTTATAAGGTAAAGTGATACTACTGTGGGATGTAATGTGAGTTATGGACACTATCGCATTATCAAATGTGAAGAAAGTTGCAGTACTGTGTGGCGTAATTTGAATTGGGGGTACTATTGTGTGGCCATGCCCCTTCCCAGCAAAAACACACCCCTTTTTGGGCTGTGCGCCGAATGTGTGAACTGTTCCTATTTAAAATATAGGGGATACAAACACCAAAATAAGGACTGCTATGGGTGAGGGTTGATGGTGCTGGGAAAAAGGTGCAAGGTCAGAGCCGGAACCAGCGGTGGTGCTGGGGGCACCAGACAAAATCTTGCCTAGGGCATCATATTGGTTAGGGCCGGCTCTGGCCACCGACCTGGAGAGGCGCTCTCCCTGCTCTGCCTTGTGCTGCGATACATGACTGATGTCGCCGGCTACTGCTGCGTCTGTCATACTGTATTAGAGGCAGCGGCGTCGGCAGCATAAATAAAACACAGCTCCTCAGCATTGACTGGGGAGGCCCGCACACTAATGTTTCCAGCAAACAGCAGCAGGGGGCAGCAGCTCTAGAACCACTGACACTGTGCAGGTTGAGCAGAGCCTGCAGAGGGGACACACTGCCCAGACGCCGCTCTCACAGAGACCCCGGTCCGTGCTGCATCTTTGGCTTACAGGCTGTGCTCAGTCAGTGTGCGGTATACTGTGTGTGAGAGTAGGTCCCGATGTCAGTCACAGTTACACTGTCTGTCTTACCGAGGCCACACCCTTCTCCAGTGAGACTCCGTTCCTTCTCCCCATGAGGCTCCACCCCTTCCCTCCATTAACCTATCTCTAGCCTCCTCTCCTGGAGGCTTCACTCCCTTTCCTTCTATTCCATGTCACTATCACTAATCCCTCTTCTCCCCATGTCCGTTTCTCCTCCTCCTCTCCTCCACCCATGGGCTGCTTCCATCCTTCTGAATGTGCAGACTCAGAAACCAAAGACCCTTCTTCTTCCATCTAGTGTATATAGTCTATAAGTATATGGTGTGGCGGGGTGGGGTGTTTGTCTATTAATACAACTTGTAGTTAGATTGGGGATGTATGGGTGTAATGATCGTATTTTATTATTATCACTGATGTGTACATTAGGGTTTTTAGGTTTTAGGGTGTAGTTGGAGTGAACACTACCCACTTAGTAGAGTATTCAAAGCGTGGAGGCGCTGGGCTGGAGATGCGCTTTACCCATTCTGCTACTCTGCTGTTGCTTCTAGCTGCCACTGCGCATGTCAAAGTGTATGATACCAGTGGCACTGGCAGTGTGAAGCAGCTCTTCTAGCATCAGCTCCCTCCCTCCTCTCTCCTCCCCCTCCTTCCTGCTACCTGCACCTGTTTAATGGCAGCCACGCCAGCAGCATGTAGCATCAGCTATTCCATACCTCCTGTCTCCTCCTACCCCTCCCCACTCCCTGCACCTGTATTATGGCAGCCACACCGGAAGCATGTAGGGTCAGCTCCCTTCCTCCCTCCTCTCTCTTCCTCTTCTCCACTGCCTGCACCTGTATGATGGCAGCCGTGCCAGCAGCGTGAAGCGTCAGCTACCTCCCTCCTTCCTCTCTCCTCCCACTCTTCCCCACTGCCTGCAAAGGTGCAAAGGTACTGAAGATGCCTGCCCTTGTATGATGGCAGCTGCACCGGCAGCATGTAGTATCATCTCCCTCCTCTCTCCTCCCCCTCCTCCCCGCTGCCTGAACCTGTAGGATGGCAGCAGCACCAGCAACGTGAAGCGTCAGCTACCTCCCTCCCTCCTCTCTCCTCCCCCTCTCTTCTTCCCCGCTGCCTGCACCTGTATGATGGCAACTGTGCCAGCAGCGTGAAGCATCAGTTATCTCCCTCCCTCCTCCCCCTCTTCCTCACTGCCTGTACCTGTATGATGGCAGCTGCATCAGCAGCGTGAATCGGCTCTTCAGTCACCAGGCTACCGTACACTGCTCTTCTGTGTAATGCTGGGCATACTAGCTACAATTATTAGATAATTGCAACCCAAAATATTAATCGGTCGAGCATACTGGATCATCCATCATGTCCCTCTGATGCAATATTTTCTAAGTGTCTGGTCAGCCGCATCGGGCGGGGCAGTGTATGCCTACTGCGGCCAACCAACGGACATTTCCCCTGTTCCTTCATATGGGAAGCATCTGGAAATTTATCTCACAGTGTATGTTCCGGATATCAGCAGGGTCAGACAAAATGCCTGTCGGTTTGACAATCATTTTATCTGCCCGTGTATGCCCAGCATAAGGACCACAGTCCCCCCTCTCTCTCCTCCATTCCCATCCTGTTGACATATATTTAAGGGGCGCGGGCCGGATTAAGCCCTCGGGGGCCCCAGGGCACCCAAGACAGGAGGTCCCCCTTCCCTGACCACCAGAACCCCTTGCTGCACGCGTTGCTCACCTCCCCTGGTCACAGGCAACGGGATCCGCGCTGCAGCAGGGAGAGAAGACACCAGGCTGCCAGGGGAGGTGTGCGGCTGTGCATGCGGCTTCCTCCTCCTTCCTCTTGGGCAGAACGGTTGGGGACTGAGTCAAGCAGTCTCCAGCCTCCGCCGCCAGCAGCATCTCTCCTGCCAGCAGTGAAGGCTGCAGATTGCTTAACTCAGTCCCCGACCGCGCTGCCTGAGAGGAGGGGAGAGGAAGCCGCTGCACAGCCACACTCCTCATCCGGCAGCATGGATTCCTCCTGCCCCAGCAACCTGAAGAATGGTGAAGAATGCAGAGCTCTGGCCGGGGGGCCCTTAAGACAGGGGTGCCTGGGGTATTAAGGGGCCCGGGGTACTAACTCTCTGGGCAAGCCCCTTAATCTGGCTCTGTAAGAGGCACTACTGCTGTGGACATTATGTGTGGCAATTCTACTGTGGGTGTTGTATGAGGGACATTAGTACTGTGGGCATTATGTATGGCACTACTACTGTGGGCATTATGTTTAAGGCACACTACTACTATGGGCATTATGTATGACAATACTACTGTGTGACTTATGTGTAAGGGGCACTACTTTTGTAAGAATTGTGTATAAGGGGCACTACTGTGTTGCGTGATGTGTACAAGGGGTACTGCTGTGCAGCATAACGTGACTAAGGGACACTACCGTGACCTAACGTGAATACGAGGCACTACTGTGCATCGTAACATAAAAAAGGGACATTACTATGTGGTGTAATATGAATCAGGAGCACTATTTGCGGTGTAATGTGAATAAAATTGTGTTATTGTGTGGCGTAATTTGAATTGGGGGTTCTGTTGTGTGGCCACATCTACCTTCCTTGTGAGTTCACACTCCTTTTCTGCGGCGTGAGCATTCGACGTGCACAGTTCCTTTATTATGTATGGGTGGGAGGGCGCAAATTTATTGCTTGCAGGGGTGCGCAAAACACCCTACACCGGCCCTGACCAGAGTCATTATTTAGTCTTATTTAAACACGAATGGCAGGATGTAATGGTGTCCGAGTTTGCCGGAATTGTCACGCTCGGCGTAAGTTGGGGTTCGACAACCGAGTTTTGGCTGAAGGGACAGCTACCTGTGAGGAGAGTAAATGAGGTGGCTGAATGTAATTCCTCCTCATGGGGTGGAAGCCAAACTAAGTATTAACGTTGGCCGGAGGGCGTAAAGAAAAGGAGGATTTCGTAGGAAGATAACTGTAGTTTAATAAATAATCAGGCTGTACACAAATATTGGAGAAATAGAAGAAACTGGAAGAATTAGAGTCTGTGGTTAAATGACTTGAAGAGTGAAGCTGAAGAACTCCGGTAAAGAAGAACTGAAGACTGTGTTTTATGATTAAAAGACGAGGCTAAAGTACTTGGACTTTGAAGAAATGAAGACGTGGTTTGTGATTAAAAGATGAGGCTGAAGAACTTGGACTTTGAAGAAATGAAGACTGTAGTTTGTGATTGAAAGACGAGGTTGAAGAACTTGGACTTTGAAGAAATGAAGACGTCTGTGGGAACCGCTGCTAGCACCTGGAGCTCCTCTACGACCTGGGACCCCGTGAGCGCTTCCACGAGTGGCAACAGACTTAGACAGCAGGACTGCAGCAGCGTTTAGGTAACCGAAAGATGAGAGCAACCAGGTCCAGGGAACCAGAAGTTACCTGGGAGCACAGAGCTGGAGAACCTTTCACAAGGAGGTAACTTGAAGCACTGACACTGTCCCTCTGAGCCAGCCCCCTTTTGTAAGGGGAGAACACGCAGGATTGGCTGGACACAGACTGGGAACTTCATTGGTAATACTCTGGTCTCCAACATGGCTGCCCACAGTACAGGAGACATACTTAGCTGTTAGCACCCAGCTTTATCCAGCTTCTGTCTCTGACACACTATACTGTGTCACCACTAGAGGACCATACCGCAGCGATCCCCGCCGCAGCGCCCGGCTCTCCAGGCCCTTGGCAGCCGCACATTCGTCCAGGAGGACCCGCCGCCAGCATCTCCCTGCCGCCGCACCAACCAGCGGGATGGTAACCCGTGGGAGCACCCGCCAAAGGTAAGGTTCCGGATCCTGACAGTACCCCCTCCATTTTTAGGGTGGGCTCTGAACTCCCTTGTGCTTTCATCGGATTCTTGGTATGAAAGGCCCGGACTAATCTTGGAGCGTGGACGTCCTAGTCAGAAACCCAGGACCTTTCCTCCGGTCCATATCCCTTCCAATCAATAAGATATTGGAGACAACCATATATTTTACGACAGTCAAGGATCCTATAAACTTCAAATTCTTCTCCTTGAGCAGCTTGCACTTTGGGAGGTCTAGGGAGCCCGAAAACGGTTAAGCATGAGAGGCTTCAGTAAGGAGATGTGAAATGCATTCATCTTGATCTTCAAGTACAGAGGCAACGTCACTTTGTATGCTACTGGATTCAATACTTTTTCAATAGGATATGGTCCAATGAATCTGGGTGCAAATTTCTTGGAAGGGACCTTGAGTCTTAAGTTTTGAGTAGAAATCCAGACTTGATCACCCACTTTGAGACTAGGGACAGCCTTCCGTTTCGCAAAAAATGTGTATTTATTGGATGTTTTAAGCAGAGCCCCATGAACTTGTTTCCACATCTTAGTGAATTGCTGAAGGGCTAACTCTGCGGCACGTACTTCAAGAGCTGGAAGAGATTGGAAAGCAGGAACACGTGGATGGTAGAGATTATTGTGAGCAAATTCAGCAAATAGAAGATAGTCCAGCCAATCATCCTGAGAAGAAGACACGAAGAGTCGTAGAAAAGTCTCTAAGTTTTGGTTCACTCTCTCAGTCTAGCCATCCGTTTGGGGATGGTATGCAAAGGAGAAACTTAATTCCATTCCAAGAGCTGAACTCAGTGCTCTCCAGTATTGAGCCACAAATTAAGGCCCTCTATCGGAAACTATCTCTTGTGGAAGTCCATGTAACCGGAAGATGTCTGATATGAACAATTTTGATAGTTGTGGAGCGGTTGGAAGACTTGTGAGTGGGACAAAGTGCGCCATTTTGGAAAATCGGTCCACAATGACCCAAATGGTGTTTCGTCCTCTGGAGACATGTAGGTCAGTTATAAAATCCATGGAGATGTGGGTCTAGGGTTTAGGTGGGACCGATAGCAGATGAAGAAGACCCGATGGTGATCCTCTTGGACTTTTATGTTGGGAGCACTTTGTGCAGGCAGCTATGAATTCCAAAACATCCATCTTCAGATGAGGCCACCAATAGGAGCATTTGATGAACTTAAGAGTTTTGAGGCTACCTGCGTGTCCCATACACGGTGAGGTATGAGCCCACATGAGCAATCTTTTTCGGAGGTCTGGTGCAACGAAGGTTTTTTCTGGTGGAGGAACCAAAGTAGTATGAGTTGCAGCAAAGAAGGCAGGATCTATGATGAATTGTCTGTACGGAAGATCTGTGGACTCATCTGAACTCAATGAATGAGAGAGCGCATCTGCTGTCCAATTAAGAGACCCTGAATGATAACTGAGCTTGAAAGAAAAACAGGAGAAGAACAGTGCCCACCTGGGTTTAAACATCGGGCGGTCTGAAGATATAATAGATTTTTTGTGATCTGTGGTTACTGAGATTGGGTGCTGAGCTACTTCCAGTAAGTACCTCCACTCTTCAAAAGCAAGTTTTATGGCAAGCAATTCTTGTTCTCCAATGGCGTAGTTTTGTTCTGCCGGAGAGAATCTTCGGGAAAAATAAGTACAAGGAAGAGCTTTCTGATCCTCGAAGTACTGGGATAAGACGGCCCACACTCCTACTGAAGAAGCATCCACCTCCACCTGAAAAGAACGACTGAGATCAGGTTGCCGAAGGATAGGAGCAGACATGAAGGCCTCTTTTACAAATGAAAAGGCTTTTAGTGCCTCAGGGGGCCAAACTGCAGAATTGGACACTTTTCTTGTTAGTGCTGTAATCGGGGCAATAATGGAGGAATAATCTTTAATAAACTTCCTATAGAAATTGTCAAAGCCTAAAAAAAGCTGAATTCACTTTAGAGTGGTAGGAAGGGTCCAATCTCTGATTGCTTGGACTTTCGCAGGATCCATCTGTAATTCCCTCCCGGAAATGATGTAACCTAAGAAAGGGATGGAGGGAACCTCAAACATGTACTTCTCCAGTTTACAAAAGAGTCGATTTTCCCTTAGACGTCTCCAGACTTCTCTGACCTGTTCCCGATGGACTTTCAGATCTTTGGAAAATATTAGAATATCGTCCAGATACACAACCAGGCACTTATAGAGGAGATCTCGGAATAATTTGTTGACATAATTCTGGAAGACTGCTGGAGCATTGCATAAGCCAAAGGGCATCACCAGATATTCGTAGTGCCCGCCGCGAGTATTGAACGCAGTCTTCCACTTGTCTCCTGTGCAAATGCGTATAAGGTTATAAGCTCCACGCAGGTCCAATTTTGGTGAAAATGGTAACCCCCTTTACTTGGTCAAATAGTTTGGGAAGCAAGGGCAAGGGGTATCTGTTCTTAACTGTAACTTCGTTGATGTCCCGGTAGTCGATGCATGGCCGTAGGTCCCCGTCCTTCTTCTTAACAAAAAAAACCTCTGCCTCGGCTGGAGAAGAGGAAGGGCGAAGGAACCCTTTGGCCAAATTCTCCTGTATATACTCAGACATTGCTTGGGTTTCCAGGAGAGATAAAGGGTGCGTTCGGCCTCTGGGAGATATTTTACCAGGCAGTAAATCGATAGGGCAGTCCCAATTTTGGTGGGGAGGCAAGGTATCCGCCCCTTGCTTACTGAAGACGGCCAAAAAGGGCTGATATGGCCTCTGGGAGATCAGTGGAGTGTAGGGTAAAAAGTGGCTTGACAGTGGATAAACAGCTTTGAGAACACAACTCCCCCCAAGCGAGTACATCCATAGTTTGCCAATCCAAGCAGGAGTTGTGCTCCTGTAACCACGGGAATCCTAGGATTATTTTTTAAGAGGCTTTGGGAATTACCAGGAAAGAGATAACTTCAGAATGGAGAATACCAACTTTCATCTTCAGAGGAACTGTACGGTAGGTGATGATCCCTTCAGAGATATAACTTCCGTCAACCGCGGTGATAGAGATAGCTCGCTCCAAACGAATGGTTGGTATTTCAGACTGTAGGACTAAGGCGGAAGTAATGAAACTTTCTGCAGCTCTGGAATCCAAAATTGTTGCAACATGAAGGGAGGTAGAGGGAAGTTCCAGTCATACAGCCAACAGTGATTCCTTCCTGGTAAATTGGTTGAGGAATGCTCCTAGCTTAACCTCTCCTGCGTAAGCTAGGAGTGGGAGTTTCCCCAGTTGTTGAATACAAGACTTAACGAAGCTGCCCCACAATACATGCAGAGGTTGCCCTGTCTGCGTCTTTGACGTTCCTTATTGGTGAGACGAGAGCGGTTGACCTGCATGGGTTCTTCAGTAGACGGTGAGGGTGGCCTAGGAGTGGGACAGGCCCATGTTCTCTCAAGGCAGCTCTCCTTGTATCTCAGATCAATCTTGTTACATAAAGAAATAAGCTGATCGAGCTTAACTGGCACATCCTGAGTGGCCAGGTCATCTTTAATTTTGTCGGAGAGACCGTTCCAAAAGGCGGCAATGAGAGCCTCTTCATTCCAGCCCACTTCAGAAGACAGAGTACGGAATTGGATCATGTACTGGGCGACGGAACGGGTTCCCTGACGCAGAATCTCCAAAGAGGCAGAGGTGGTCCGGCCTGGTTCGTCAAAGATTTTACGAAAAGTTGCCACGAATTCCGGGTAATTCGAAAGTATGGGATCAGTTCTCTCCCATAAGGGTGAAGCCCAATCCAGAGCTTGTCCGGTCAGAAGTGAAATGATGTATGTGATTTTGGTCCGATCAGACGGAAAGTTAGCTGACTGAAGCTCAAACTGGATCTCGCATTGATCGAGGAACCCTCGGCATTGCTTTGGACTACCGTCAAATTTACTGGGTGGCGGTAGTTGTAAACGAGGAACTGGAATTGACACTAGAGGATTAGGTGCTGGCGGATTGGAAGCTGGAACCGGAGTCCGAGATGTGGAAATGGCTGCGTGAAGAGAATCCAAACGAGTGGACATATTCTGCATGAACTGTACAATCTCTGCCTGTGTGGCTTCCTGTTATTTTAGACCAGACAGAATATCCACAGGGGCATCGCCCCCGGTAGCCTGCTCACTTGCCGGATCCATTGGGCCAGTGCTTACTGTCACGCTCGGCGTAAGTTGGGGTTCCGACAACCGAGTTTTGGCTGAAGGGACAGCTACCTGTGAGGAGAGTAAACGAGGTGGCTGAATGTAATTCCTCTTCATGGGGTGGAAGCCAAATTAAGTGTTAACATTGGCCGGAGGGCGTAAAGAAAAGGAGGACTTCGTAGGAAGATAACTGTAGTTTTAATGAATAATCAGGCTGTACACGAATATTGGAGAAATATAAGAAACTGGAAGAATTAGAGTCTATGGTTAAATGACTTGAAGAGTGAAGCTGAAGAACTCTGGTAAAGAAGAACTGAAGACTGTGTTTTATGATTAAAAGACGAGGCTGAAGTACTTGGACTTTGAAGAAATGAAGACGTGGTTTGTGATTGAAAGATGAGGCTGAAGAACTTGAACTTTGAAGAAATGAAGACGTCTGCGGGAACCGTCGTTAGCACCTGGAGCTCCTCTACGACTTGGGACCCCGTGAGCGCTTCCACGAGTGGCAACAGACTTAGACAGCAGGACTGCAGCAGCGTTTAGGTAACCGATAGATGAGAGCAACCAGGACCAGGGAACCAGAAGTAACCTGGGAGCACAGAGCTGGAGAACCTTTCACAAGGAGGTAACTTGAAGCACTGGCACTGTCCCTCTGAGCCAGCCCCCTTTTGTAAGGGGAGAACACGCAGGATTGGCTGGACACAGATTGGGAACTTCATTGGTAATACTCTGGTCTCCAACATGGCTGCCCACAGCACAGGAGACATACTTAGCTGTTAGCACACAGCTTTATCCAGCTTCTATCTCTGACACACTATACTGTGTCACCACTAGAGGACCTTACCGCAGCGATCCCCGCCGCAGCGCCCGGCTCTCCAGACCCTCGGCCCCCGGCCCTTGGCAGCCGCACATCTGTCCAGGAGGACCCGCAGCCAGCAGCTCCCTGCCGCCGCAGCCGTGCCAACCAGTGGGACGGTAACCTGCGGAGCACCCGCCGGAGGTAAGGCTCCGGAGCCTGACAGGAATGCTGGTCGAACTCTGACTTTTTTTAAAGGGGCATTCACTTACAAGGCCTGTAAATGACTGCCAATTTCAAAAAAACGTCCAAGATCGGCCGGCATTCGGCACCTCCGGCGATCTCGACTCTATTACATCTCACCCGATATATTAAAACGTAGTGCGGAGAATGGAGATACCTAAAGATCAATGTTATATACCAGACTTTTTTATTTATTTATTAACAGTTTCTTAAATAGCGCAGCATATTCCGTTGCGCTTTACAATCAGACTTTGGCCGCATTACTTGTAGGTCCAAGAGAGCTGGGTAACAGCTGTGGAGTAATATAGTAGACTGCCCATTTTGTCTATTGCCAAGACTTTTCCTGGAGTACTGACATAATAAATGACAGGTGGTACACATCAATTGTACGTTCATAACATCCCAGAAAATCTATATCGATATAGCTTTATGTTGAAGGTGCCTTAAACATAAGCCCTCAGGCCCTGAAAGTGGAGCATGCTGCAGTACCCATACATCTTTGCGGTTGTGCTATTTATCAAGCTCTGAATAGTTTTCGCTGCTCTATGCCAGTAGCTGTTGAGTCATGATATCTTCAGATGGCATTAGTTTGCTCTTTTAATATTGACAGAGCTACTGGAGAACAAAGTAAAATTCATTTAACTCCCTCCACCTCCACCGGCTTTCAGCTGCTGCTATAGGCGGTGAAAGAAAAGTTTGAGGTTTTGCCAGGACAGATCCTTATGAAATGATAAATAGCTCTGAAACCGCTTTCCAAAATCTAAACCAATAGTGGTGATAACAAATGTTAGATTTTGGGCATTTATATACATTTTCATAAATGATGCTATCACACATGCATTGGTGACAAATTTTTTAAAAAAGTTCTCACCTCCTTAGCTGGTGAAATGTTTTACACCTCATCAGCTACAGTGAGGAAACATCCCCAAACATATTCTAACCATATAAAAAGAACCTACTATAATTTATTTTATATTTTAATATCAATTTAGTTCAATAATTATTATTCAGTATAATTGCATGTACTTTCATTATTCATGATCTCGTCAAAAATACCTTCCAGATTTGCCATTATTTCAACACCATGGCAGCTGAGCAAAATACTCAATTGCCTCAGTGAAAAGTACACACTCATGGATGTCCCAGATCTGCTTCTGCTGAGGTGGTTGAATGACATTGTGGAAGTCCAAGCACCACCGCCATACTTTTTCATCAGTGAAATTATAGGCTCAAACAAAGGGCTCAATCCAATCATACGTGTACAGTTTGATTGGCTGTGACAAGGTCCAACACAGAATGATTAGTCTCTTTGGATGCAATGATCAACCAAAATGTGGTGGCCCAGCATTACCTCTGATCATGCTCCAAAGTTTGTCTTGCCTGATCAGTCATTCTATTTTTCCTATTGATTGTATAAATTCCATTAAATAATGCAATTATTTTAACATTAAATTTAGATTAAACCGGTGTTAGCTTTGTACAATGTCAAACAATTATTAATTTGATTAGAACTCTTTTTAACCTAACAGCTTAGATCAATAATATATTTCCTAACTTGAACATTTCCTAAAATTAAGTGTTCTTGTTGTTTTACTGTATATATTAGAACAAAATAATGTATACTGAAAAATTTGGTCTAGAATAGTGATTGAAATTCAATTGATCAGTAATTACATTTTTTTTAACCCCTTCGGGACCAGATGTATTTTGCCTCAAAGGCAAGGCCAATTAACTACATTTTTTTAACCCCTTCAGGACCAGATGTATTTTGCCTTAAAGGCAAGGCCAATTTTGTAATCTTGTTCTATAAGCTGCTGTCAGTAAAAGTATCCTTTTTAATGTACAGTAGTTTCAATATTTTTTCAAGACAAAATGTTTGTTTTGGTGGCATATTGGGACCAAATACATATTTTTATTTGGATAACATTTAAAGAAATATATCCTATTTTTTATTTGCTCCAAGTTAGTTTTTGGGGAGGGGTCCTTGGACAAATATCATGCTCAGACTTGTAGTTCCACAAGAGAATATATAATGTCAATGAACATTCTATAGTACCAAGCATTGTTAATAAGACCAATTATAATAAACTCTGCAATCTAACACTGAGCAAAATCAAGGTACTTGGCATACTTTCTGGCTAAAAGATACCGGTCCACCAACCAGTGTCTAGGTGACCTCATCTCTGGTGGGTCCCTAACACCAGGTTTTGCACAGCTAATGTAACTCAACAATTCAGTGGTGCACTCAGGGGGTGTTTCCGAGTGCCAGGAATTCCGCTTACCAGATGGGCTACTATTTTTTGTAAGAACTGTAGCTTTAATAAGTATAACTAATAATCAGGGACCCCTGAGTTTTTATTATCTATAGTCAGATCAGTAATTTTATTACCCTGACTGGTACTACACTAGCATCAGGATTGAGGTTGCGCAGATATTCACAATAATTATTCTATCACTTCTCGTTATAGCATGCACATCTCTACTGCCACGACCCTTGGTAAATAAGCAAAGTGCCCACAGGTCACCTAATCACAATTGTGCATTCCCAGTGACACAAACTGCCACTCAGTTGGTCCCCTTTGCTTCTAGCAATAAATAATAGTACTAATTAGTGATGAGCGGGTTCGGTTCATCGGAATACGAACCCCCCCGAACTTCACCCATTTTACACGGTTCCGAGGCAGATTCGAATCTTCCCGCCTTGCTCGGTTAACCCGAGCGCGCCCGAACGTCATCATCCCGCTGTCGGATTCTCGCGAGATTCGGATTCTATATAAGGAGCCGCGCGTCGCCGCCATTTTTCACTCGTGCATTGGAAATGATAGTGAGAGGACGTGGCTGGCGTCCTCTCAGTTTTATTCAGGTGGCTGCAAATATCTGTGCTCACTGCTTTATTGTGGGGACTGATGACCAGCAGTATTATATAGGAGGAGTACAGTGCAGAGTTTTGCTGACCAGTGACCACCAGTATTATACGTTCTCTGCCTGAAAAACGCTCCATATCTGTGCTCAGTGTGCTGCATATATCTGTGCTCACACTGCTTTATTGTGGGGACTGGGGACCACCAGTATTATATAGGAGGAGTACAGTGCAGAGTTTTGCTGACCAGTGACCACCTGTATTATACGTTCTCTGCCTGAAAAATGCTCCATATCTGTGCTCAGTGTGCTGCATATATCTGTGCTCACACTGCTTTATTGTGGGGACTGGGGACCAGCAGTATTATATAGGAGGGGTTTACTACGATATGCCGGCGGTCGGGCTCCCGGCGACCAGCATACCGGCGCCGGGAGCCCGACCGCCGGCTTACCGACAGTGTGGCGAGCGCAAATGAGCCCCTTGCGGGCTCGCTGCGCTTGCCACGCTACGGGCACGGTGGCGCGCTACGCGCGCCACACTATTTTATTCTCCCTCCAGCGGGGTCGTGGACCTCCACGAGGGAGAATAAGTGTCGGTATGCCGGCTGTCGGGATCCCGGCGCCGGTATACTGTGCGCCGGGATCCTGTCAGTCGGCATACTGAAGACCACCCTATAGGAGGAGTACAGTGCAGAGTTTTGCTGACCAGTGACCACCAGTATTATACGTTCTCTGCCTGAAAAACGCTCCATATCTGTGCTCAGTGTGCTGCATATATCTGTGCTCACACTGCTTTATTGTGGGGACTGGGGACCACCAGTATTATATAGGAGGAGTACAGTGCAGAGTTTTGCTGACCAGTGACCACCTGTATTATACGTTCTCTGCCTGAAAAACGCTCCATATGTGTGCTCAGTGTGCTGCATATATCTGTGCTCACACTGCTTTATTGTGGGGACTGGGGACCACCAGTATTATATAGGAGGAGTACAGTGCAGAGTTTTGCTGACCAGTGACCACCAGTATTATACGTTCTCTGCCTGAAAAACACTCCATATCTGTGCTGCATTGTAGTATATAGTAGGAGTACAGTGCATAATTTTGCTGACCACCAGTATATAATATATAGCAATACGGTACAGTAGGCCACTGCTCTACCTACCTCTGTGTCGTCAAGTATACTATCCATCCATACCTGTGGTGCATTTCAGTTTTGCACAGTTTGCTGACCACCAGTATATAATATATAGCAGTACGGTACAGTAGTCCACTGCTCTACCTATGTGTCGTCAAGTATACTATCCCATCCATACCTGTGGTGCATTTCAGTTTTGCACAGTTTGCTGACCACCAGTATATAATATATAGCAGTACGGTACAGTAGGCCACTGCTCTACCTACCCCTGTGTCATCAAGTATACTATCCATCCATACCTGTGGTGCATTTCAGTTTTGCACAGTTTGCTGACCACCAGTATATAATATATAGCAGTACGGTACAGTAGGCCACTGCTCTACCTACCTCTGTGTCGTCAAGTATACTATCCATCCATACCTGTGGTGCATTTCAGTTTTGCACAGTTTGCTGACCACCAGTATATAATATATAGCAGTACGGTACAGTAGTCCACTGCTCTACCTACCTCTGTGTCGTCAAGTATACTATCCATCCATACCTGTGGTGCATTTCAGTTTTGCACAGTTTGCTGACCACCAGTATATAATATATAGCAGTACGGTACAGTAGGCCACTGCTCTACCTACCTCTGTGTCGTCAAGTATACTATCCATCCATACCTGTGGTGCATTTCAGTTGTGCGCAGTATATATAGTAGTAGGCCATTGCTATTGATACTGGCATATAATTCCACACATTAAAAAATGGAGAACAAAAATGTGGAGGGTAAAATAGGGAAAGATCAAGATCCACTTCCACCTCGTGCTGAAGCTGCTGCCACTAGTCATGGCCGAGACGATGAAATGCCATCAACGTCGTCTGCCAAGGCCGATGCCCAATGTCAAAGTAGAGAGCATGTAAAATCCAAAAAACAAAAGTTCAGTAAAATGACCCAAAAATCAAAATTAAAAGCGTCTGAGGAGAAGCGTAAACTTGCCAATATGCCATTTACGACACGGAGTGGCAAGGAACGGCTGAGGCCCTGGCCTATGTTCATGGCTAGTGGTTCAGCTTCACATGAGGATGGAAGCACTCATCCTCTCGCTAGAAAACTGCAGTGCCACTCCTAGACGGGCCAGGTGTTTGTGTCGGCCACTTGGGTCGCTTAGCTTAGTCACACAGCTACCTCATTGCGCCTCTTTTTTTCTTTGCATCATGTGCTGTTTGGGGACTATTTTTTTGAAGTGCCATCCTGTCTGACACTGCAGTTCCACTCCTAGATGGGCCAGGTGTTTGTGTCGGCCACTTGGGTCGCTTAGCTTAGTCACACAGCTACCTCATTGCGCCTCTTTTTTTCTTTGCATCATGTGCTGTTTGGGGACTATTTTTTTGAAGTGCCATCCTGCCTGACACTGCAGTGCCACTCCTAGATGGGCCAGGTGTTTGTGTCGGCCACTTGTGTCGCTTAGCTTTGCCATCCAGCGACCTTGTTGCACCTCTTTTTTTCTTTGCATTACGTGCTGTTTGGGGACTATTTTTTAAATTTGCCATCCTGTCTGACACTGCAGTGCCACTCCTAGATGGGCCAGGTGTTTGTGTCAGCCACTTGGGTCGCTTAGCTTAGTCATCCAGCGACCTCGGTGCAAATTTTAGTACTAAAAATAATATTGTGAGGTGTTCAGAATAGACTGAAAATGAGTGGAAATTATGGTTATTGAGGTTAATAATACTATGGGGTCAAAATGACCCCCAAATTCTATGATTTAAGCTGTTTTTGAGGGTTTTTTGTAAAAAAAACACCCGAATCCAAAACACACCCGAATCTGTCAAAAAAATTTCAGGGAGGTTTTGCCAAAACCCGTCCTAATCCAAAACACGGGAGCGGAACCGAATCCAAAACCAAAACACAAAACCCGAAAAATTTCCGGTGCACATCACTAGTTCTAATGTATCTTTAGCAATCTAATAGCCTCTTCAAGGACTGGGTTCCAGAGCATATGAACTAGACAACTGAAGGAACACTTTATTTACATAAAAGGACTGCAATGCTTAGTTACAGAAAGGATTAACAAAAAAAGGGTTACAGACTAATGTATATAGACAAACATGTTGCAATTTCAAAATAAAAAGGTGAAACTTATGCAGAATTACACGTGGCTTATTCTGGCTGGGTGCATGGCAGGAAAATGCAGATCCAAGCTTCAATTTAGAATTGATACCCCAAGTCTGACATAGAACAAGTGGTTACCATGCCTTTTATCAACTGTTCTACACCTATAGTGATGTGATGACCTCGTCCTTGATGACTGACTGTTATGCACACCAGTGCCTGCAGGAATGTACTGGTGTCAGAACTGTTATGCACTCCAGTGCCTGCAGGAATGTACTGGTGTTTGAACTGTTATGCACACCAGTGCCTGCAGGAATGTACTGGTGTCTGAACGGATAGGTATGCAAAACAAATGAACTCACAGACAGACTGGGGAATATGACATTACATACACAGAAGGTGATAGGGTAACAAAATACACACAAAGTGAACAGAGAAGCCCAGAGGCTAAGGAACTGGGTGTCTCCCTAGTATTAGTAATGCTCAGATGGGAAAAGCAAGATGTTGTGTTTTAATACGTAGAGAACCCGAAATGCTGTTGCTAAGGGCAACAGCAAAACCCTAAAGGGTTACCAACGGGTGTGGCAGTAAACTCCTTGGTCAGAGATGGAATGATAGACACAAGGAGAGTCTCCACAATCCTAATTCTCACTTGCAGTGCACAGGTTCAGTTTACTGCCACTAAACTGACACCTGACACCTTGCACAGTGAGACAGGATTTAGGCAGGCAAGTCTTAGAATACAGCCGCAAACTTGCTAAGTTCACAGAGTAGTAAAAGAACCCCAGCAAGTTAAACGACTGACTCCAGTCTTACTGCTAGGTCTGGATTGGCAGAGTGTAGTACCAAATCCCCAGGCCTATTTGCAGTAAGCAACAACAAATACAAAGCTACACAGTACTGGCTAACTTTCAGGAACTGACTAACCAACAAAGATTCAGCAGCATCTGCTTAACCTGAGAAGAGGCCTTATAAAGCAGGTGCTGTCCACGCCCCACTCAGACCTCACAGACTGTGAGCACAAAAACCAGCACCGGATCCCCTGCCGTGCACAGAGCCTGTAACCACTGCACAGCAAAAGATCCGAACCGGAGTATCAGCTGCGCTCAGGTTACTCCGCTAGCACTTGTCTCCCGGTTGCCATGACGACGTGGCAGCACAGGGCAGGAGACCCTAACAGTACCCCCCTCTCTGACGAGGGGTCAAAGAACCCCTACCACCGGGTTTATCGGGGAACTGCGAGAAGAAAGAGCGTATCAGTCTGGGGGCATGAAGATCACAACTGCGCACCCACGACCGCTCCTCCGGGCCATACCCCTTCCAGTGCACCAAAAATGACAGCCGACCCCGAACCATCTTGGAGTCAAGAATCCTTTCAACAACAAACTCCCTCTGGCCACATATCAGAAGAGGGGAAGGTCTTCCACTGGAAGAAGGATTACTAATCGCCCGTTTTAAAAGGGAACAATGAAATGTTTTATTGATACCCAAAGAACGGGGCAGATCTAACTGAAATGCCACCGGATTGATAACCCTGGTGATCTTATAAGGGCCGATGAACCGGGGGCCTAACTTAAGAGATGGCTGTATCAACTTCAAATTCTTGGTAGACAACCAGACGAAGTCTCCTAATTTGAAGCTGCAGGGTCTTTTCCGCTTATCAAAAACCCTTTTGGTCACTAATGACACAGACACAAGGGCTTTCTTCACTTTCCGCCAAATACCTCTAAGGACCGAAACCACAGAGGAACCACCAGGCGTGGAGTCCAGGGGGTCAAAAGAATTGGCCTTAGGATGATGCCCATACACACAAAGGAAGGGAGAGATCCCTGTAGCAGAGTGAGCCGCGTTGTTATAGGCAAACTCCGCCATGGACAGATGAGCAACCCAGTCAGTCTGACACTTGGAGACATAACACCTGAGGAACTGCTCCAAGGACTGGTTCACCCTTTCAGTCTGCCCATTAGACTGCGGATGGTAGCCTGACGACAAGCTGACAGAAATCTGGAGATCGGAACAAAATGCCCTCCAGAATTTGGCCACAAACTGGGATCCGCGGTCAGAGACCACATCAAGTGGCAACCCGTGGAGACGCACAACATGCAGCATAAATAATTCAGACAGGCGTCTGGCCGATGGCAGCCCAACCAGTGGAACGAAGTGCGCCATCTTCGAAAACCTGTCAACGACAACCCAGATGGCTGTCATCCCCGAGGATTTGGACAAGTCCACCACAAAATCCATTGAAATGTGGGTCCATGGCTTAGATGGGATAGAGAGTGGATGTAATGGGCCAACAGGAACCCCTCTAGGAGTCTTATTTCGGGCACAGATGTCACATGCCCGAACCCACTGATCCACATCCTTAGCCACCGAGGGCCACCACACCGCCCTAGATAGCAACTCCCGAGTTCTGGCAATACCCGGGTGACCTGCCGACTTCTTGGCATGGAATTCCAGGAACACTCGCTGTCTTAACCTAGGAGGCACAAACAAAAGACCTACCGGAAGGTCTGGAGGAGCCTGCTCCTGTGCTCTAAGGACTAATGATAAGAGGTCCTGGGTAATGCCCACTTTAATACATGATGGGGACACAATGGGCAACGGCTCCTCGGTGGTCTCCTGGATTGGAGCAAAACTCTGCGAGAGCGCATCAGCCTTGATGTTTTTTGACCCAGGGCGATATGTTATCAAAAAATTAAAGCGAGCAAAAAACAAAGCTCATCGTGCCTGCCTGGCATTGAGACGCTTCGCTGACTCTAAATATGCCAGATTCTTATGGTCGGTGAGAATTGAGACCACAAACTTAGCCCCCTCAAGCCAGTGTCTCCACTCCTCGAGTGCATCCTTAATAGCCAACAATTCCCGGTTACCCACGTCATAATTCATGTCGGCAGGCGAAAATTTACAGGAAAAGTAAGCACAGGGATGAAGGCGATTATCAGACACTCCCATCTGAGAAAGCACTGCCCCAATTCCCATCTCAGAGGCATCCACCTCCACCACAAAAGGACGCTCTGGATCTGGGTGTCACAGCACCTTGGCCGATACAAATGCCCTTTTGAGACGGGCAAAAGCCGCTTTAGCCTCACAAGACCAGTGAGCAACATCCACCCCTTTCTTAGTGAGTGCCACCAAGGGCGCCACTATAGACGAAAATCCAGCGATAAATCATCTATAAAAATTTGCAAAGCCCAGGAAACGCTGAAGCGCCTTCAAACTAGTGGGCTGCACCCAATCCAGGACTGCCTGTACCTTGGAACCCTCCATTTGGAAACCTTCTGGGGAGATAATATATCCTAGAAATGCGATTTGCTGAACTTCAAATTCGCACTTCTCCAGCTTCGCCCCAAGCCGGTGGTCTCTGAGTTTCTGGAGGACTAAGCGTACATGCTTCCGATGTTCCTCCAGGGAATGGGAGAAGATTAGGATGTCATCTAAGTATACAACTAAGAATCTATCCAAATATTCCCTGAGCACATCATTCATGAAATCCTGAAAGACTGCCGGGGCATTACAGAGCCCAAAAGGCATCACCAAATATTCATAATGCCCTGAGTGGGTATTAAAGGCAGTCTTCCATTCATCCCCCTCTCTTATTCGGATTAGATTGTACGCACCGCGTAGGTCAATCTTAGAAAAAATGGTGGCAGTACGAAGCTGGTCAAACAAGACCGAAATGAGGGGCAGTGGGTATAAGTTTTTAATCGTGATACGGTTCAATTCCCTGAAGTCGATGCAGGGTCGCAACGAACCGTCCTTTTTACCCACGAAGAAGAACCCCGACCCAACTGGAGACTGTGAAGGTCTGATAAATCCCTTAGCCAAGTTCTCCTGAATGTACTCTGCCATAGCCTGAGTCTCAGGACGTGACAGGGAGTACAACCTGCTCTTGGGAAGCTTAGCATTTGGCAACAAATCAATGGCACAGTCATAGGGGCGATGGGGAGGTAGTACCTCTGCAACTTTTTTGGAGAACACGTCCGCAAAATCTGCATAACACCCTGGCAATCCTGGCAAACTTAGCTGCGAGAGCCTGACTGGAAGGCTCAAGCAACTCCTGAAACAATCAGTACCCCAACTAAGAATCTCCCCAGAGACCCAGTCAAATTGAGGATTGTGGGCCCTTAACCAGGGTAACTCCAACACCAATGGGGCAAAAGTACAGACAGTCACATAAAAGGACAATTTTTCAGAGTGTGTGGCTCCAATAAACAAAGAAATCTGGCTAGTGCAAGAGGTAATTTTACCTTGGGATAATGGTTCCCCGTTTAACCCACAAATCTCAATTTCCGATGCCAAGGGTACTAAGGGAACAGAGTGTTTCAGGGCGAATTGGCGGTCCATAAAAACCCCGTCGGCCCCACTGTCCACAAAGGCCTCAGTCTTGACAGTTTGACCGAGGATCTTCAAGGTCACCGGAATGATAAAAGTCTTCTTGGGAAATTCTGACTTCTGGCCTGACAGGATATTTCCCATCACCCTCAGGCCCTGAAGTTTTTCGGCTTTTCTGGGCATGATACTACCACATGACCTTTATTCCCACAGTACAAACACAACCCCTGCTGTCTCCTCCGCGTCTTCTCACGCGAGGAGAGACGGGTAGCCCCAATCTGCATAGGCTCCTCAGAAAATTCCTCAGAGTCTGAGGTTCCCTTGGGAAAGAAGGAAACCCCAGTCTCCCTTTCAAGCCTACGCTCTCTCAGCCGTCTATCCACCCGGATGGATAACTGCATGAGCTGATCCAAGCTATCAGGCAAGGGATTTTGTACCAGTTGGTCCTTTATCTGGTTAGAAAGACCTCTTCGGTACTGGTGTCTCAGGGCTGGGTCATTCCACTGGGTATCATGGGCCAACCTCCGAAACTCCGTACAGTAAACCTCAACTGGCCTTCGCCCTTGCTTAAGGATCGAAATCTGAGCCTTGGCTGAGGCCGTCTTGTCAGGGTCATCATACAACATGCCCAGTGCCGTAAAAAAAGCATCAACACTTTTAAGCGACGGACAGTCAGGCTGCAACCCATATGCCCAGACCTGTGGGTCTCCTTGTAGCAAGGAAATCACTATGCCCACCCGCTGAATCTCCGACCCAGAAGACTGAGGCCTAAGCCGGAAGTATAGCTTGCAGCTCTCCTTGAAACAAAAGAACTGCGAGCTATCTCCAGAAAAACGATCCGGGAGATTTACTTTCGGCTCCTTAACCCCTGAAGGTGCTGCTGCTGCGGGAGCTCCGCCAGCGGCCTGGGAGGTGTGCATTTTAATGGACAAATCATTAAATTGTCGAGTCAGGACCTGCACCTGATCGACCACCTGTTGCAACGTATTTTGAGGGGTATGCTCCATATTCCCACAAAATTTCAACAGGAGCATTAGGCTGCTGAATATGTTATGCACACCAGTGCCTGCAGGAATGTACTGGTGTCAGAACTGTTATGCACTCCAGTGCCTGCAGGAATGTACTGGTGTTTGAACTGTTATGCACACCAGTGCCTGCAGGAATGTACTGGTGTCTGAACGGATAGGGATGCAAAACAAATGAACTCACAGACAGACTGGGGAATATGACATTACACACACAGAAGGTGATAGGGTAACAAAATACACACAAAGTGAACATAGAAGCCCAGAGGCTAAGGAACTGGGTGTCTCCCTAGTATTAGTAATGCTCAGATGGGAAAAGCAAGATGTTGTGTTTTAATACGTAGAGAACCCGAAATGCTGTTGCTAAGGGCAACAGCAAAACCCTAAAGGGTTACCAACGGGTGTGGCAGTAAACTCCTTGGTCAGAAATGGAATGATAGACACAAGGAGAGTCTCCACAATCCTAATTCTCCCTTGCAGTGCACAGGTTCAGCTTACTGCCACTAAACTGACACCTGACACCTTGCACAGTGAGACAGGATTTAGGCAGGCAAGTCTTAGAATACAGCCGCAAACTTGCTAAGTTCACAGAGTAGTAAAAGAACCCCAGCAAGTTAAACGACTGACTCCAGTCTTACTGCTAGGTCTGGATTGGCAGAGTGTAGTACCAAATCCCCAGGCCTATTTGCAGTAAACAACAACAAATACAAAGCTACACAGTACTGGCTAACTTTCAGGAACTGACTAACCAACAAAGATTCAGCAGCATCTGCTTAACCTGAGAAGAGGCCTTATAAAGCAGGTGCTGTCCACGCCCCACTCAGACCTCACAGACTGTGAGCACAAAAACCAGCACCGGATCCCCTGCCGTGCACAGAGCCTGTAACCACTGCACAGCAAAAGACCCGAACCGGAGTATCAGCTGCGCTCAGGTTACTCCGCTAGCACTTGTCTCCCGGTTGCCATGACGACGTGGCAGCACAGGGCAGGAGACCCTAACACTGACTGGTCTGTTAATTAAATCAGGGTTCATACCAGACAAGTCACATCATACAAGTCTATAGATCTGTGTATGATTTTGGGAACTCCTAACTGTGGTGCATATATACATTTCTAGTCAGAAACAGATAAACTATCGTAATACTTTGAATGTAGAATACTTCCCTCCCATCCCACTGTTTTTGATTCCAAAGGTGACTTTCATGTACCAGCCAAACAGCTTCCAAGTCATCTACATGAAGGGGCATTTCAACAGAGGAGGGGGCCCGTGTGCACCTCCGGATGGGCCCCCTCCTCTGTACGGCGCTGTAGACTCCGGCATTGTGCCAGAGTCTACTGTGCAAACACAGGTCTCCGGAAACATGGCGACCGCCATGATCTGGAGACCAATTTGGCTACTGTGCATTCGTGGATGCCATTTTGGCAGCAATTTCCATCACGACCGCAGTGCCTGACGCTGGCCTCCGGAAAGGTAAGTATTAAAATGGGTGCGGTGTGGGCCCCCCTGGACTCAGGGGCACGTGTGCACCGCACATATTGCACCCATTATAGAAACGCCAATGTCTACAAGCCCTAACTCATACTGCGCATGCATTTTGGTCTTTATTCAGAGATGAACGCAAATCACTGCATACGTATCCAGATCTGCGTTCATCTCACAAGCTGGGGGCTGCCCAGCACAGGGCAATTCTACCTATGTATGAGGCCACCTGCCTATGCATCAGCAATTACATTATGGACATATCAGAACTAAGGTTGACCCCTGGCAGTGCAGCCAGTCTGCCATCATAATTTATTCAGAGCGGCTGCATGTGATGTCATGCAGCCACCCTGAAAATGTCCCAGCCCTCCCCAGTTCGGGATGACATGCCACCCCAAAGCCGCGATGATGCCCCCCCAATGACAGCAGCTGTCAATCACACTGCAGCCGCATCGTGCTGCAATGTGTAAGGTTGCAAACACACACAATGGCCTGTGAGCATGCGTAGACTACCTGGATGCAGCGTACGCGTAGCTGTGTCCAGGTCTGAATCAGCCCCTTTGTCTGCATGCTAGACCTTAGAGAATTATTATATATACTCTTGTACCAGAAATACTAAGACAGACACCTCCATTCCCAGTACATGCCACCACACCCCTGCATTGAATGATATCTTCTGCATATGAATATCTATACATAGGCAAATATCTCTGCAATCCATTGTTATATAATTTGACGTGAAGATGGCAGTACATCACGATTTAAGAGACTTTTAATGAGACTTGATAGTTGGTGTCGGAGAGGTGGGTCATTCCATCTCCAAAACCAACATGGAATTTGGATCTTAACATGCAGCAATTTCAAGGGTTTACCATGACAACACAACAAAAGGGAAGACAGCCACCTCCATCTCCAATGATCACAGACAGCATAATCTGGGATGCATTGTAACATCCAACCAAAATGTAATGCTGGGGTCGCAAGTCACATCAGCGTTCAAACAGTGCAATGTCCCTTTCATCTGTGGGGCATAAGAGCTGTAGCCCACTCAGGTACCATTTCTGACCCCATGGCACATGGCTCTGTCTGTACATCGCCTGGGCTCATGAACAATACCACTGGACACAAGATGACTGGAAATGTGTAGCCTGGTCTGACAAGTTGAGGTTGCAACTGTTTCAGCAGATGAACTATTACATGTGTGGTGACAACCCAATGAGGCAAAGTGGCAGTCCAGGGCTGCAGGTGACTCTGTTTTGGTGTGGGGTGTTTTAGGACCACTGGTACATCTGTAGACATCACTGACCATTGTAAACATCCTTAAGGACTGGCTGGGCTGTGGCATAATCAAGTTAAGGGGAAGGTCCCTAGATTGCAGTGTTCCATCGCAGAGTGAGAAAGACAGCGTGAGTAAGTGGTTAGGGCAGCACTGATCCGACTGCTGCTTGTTACAAAGATGCGACGGATAAATAAAAATCAATTTATTTTAAAGCAATGGTGCACATACACGTTTGCAGATGTCCAAACAAGTTTATTAACTATTATTATTTATATTACCAGTTATTTATATAGCGCACACATATTCCGCAGCGCTTTACAGAGAGAATATTTGCCCATTCACATTAGTACCTGCCTCAATGGGGTTTACAATCTATGGCCCTCATTCCGAGTTGTTCGCTCGCAAGCTGCTTTTAGCAGCTTTGCACACGCTAAGCCGCCGCCTACTGGGAGTGAATCTTAGCTTATCAAAATTGCGAACTAAAGATTCGCAATATTGCGAAAAGACTTCTTTGTGCCGTTTCTGAGTAGCTTGAGACTTACTCTTCCAGTGCGATCAGTTCAGTGCTTGTCGTTCCTGGTTTGGAAACACACCCAGCGTTCGCCCAGACACTCCTCCGTTTCTCCAGCCACTCCCGCGTTTTTCCCAGAAACGGTAGCGTTTTTTCGCACACACCCATAAAACGGCCTGTTTCCGCCCAGAAACACCCACTTCCTGTCAATCACATTACGATCACCAGAACGAAGAAAAAAACCTCGTAATGCCGTGAGTAAAATACCTAACTGCATAGCAAATTTACTTGGCGCAGTCGCACTGCGGACATTGCGCATGCGCATTAGCGACTAATCGCTCCGTTGTGAAAAAAAAATAACGAGCGAACAACTCGGAATAACCCCCTATATTCCCTAACACATGTACATGCACACACATTCACACTAGGGGGTAAATTTACTAAAATGGGAGTTCTATTTAAGATGGGATGTTGCCCATAGCAACCAATCAGATTCCAGGTATTTTCTTCTAGAAGGTGCTAGATAAATGAGAAGTAGAAGCTGATTGGTTGCTATGGGCAACATCCCATCTTAAATAGAACTCCCATCTTAGTAAATTTACTCCCAGGTTTTCAATTAACCTACTACCAGTATATTTTTGGATTGTGGTAAGAAACCGGAGTACCTGGAGGAAACCCGCGCAAGTATGGGGAGAATATACAAACTCTACACAGTTAGAGCCATGGTGGGAATCAACCCCATGACCTCAGTGCTGTGAGGCAGTAATGCTAACCATTACACCATCTGTACTGTTTATTGATAATGTATTTGTTAAACTACTGTGTTTAAAAACTATGGGTCTGATTCAAAGGTGTACGTTGACGAAACAGTGATAGAAAGTGACCGTTTGTGAGAGGTAAACAGGGGGTGGCTACACAATTGCAGGTATGTTACGACCATTTCAGGGGACCTGACAGAGTTGAATGTACCCCCATTTGCAGAGTGAATATCATCACAAATTTGCACTGTGCATGCCTGGAAATGGGGTTATACAAGTATAGGCAATGCAGAGACTTATGTATTTTGATCACATCTATACTAATAACCAAAGAGATGGAATGGGGTTGTAATAGGGCATTTTCCTGTATGCAGAGTTCAGTGAGGGCATGTTTACCCAAATGCGGGCTATGCAGACCTGGAAATAAGTGACAGTATGTCTGTTTGTACCTTGCACTGACGATGCTGAGGACTTATAGCAAACCAAGGGGGTGATTCAGACCTGATCGCTGCTGTGCGTTTTTTCACAGCGGGCAATCAGGTCATAACTGGACATGCGTATGCACTGCAATGTGCACGTGCGTTGGACAACAACAACAGGCATCGCTGGTGAGCGACAGGATGGTGCGAAAAATCTGAACGCACGGGCGTTGATTGACAGGAAGAGGCCGTTTGTGGGTGGCAACTGACCGTTTACAGGCAGTGTGTTGATAGACGCAGGCATGCCCAACTGTTTTCAGGGAGGGTGTCTGACGTCAGCTATGGCCCTGATTGGCCTCTTCACATAGTACTGTAGGAGTAATGGGCCCTACACACTGGCCGACATGACTGCACGATATGAACGATCTCGTTCATTAATGAACGAGATAACGTTCAAATCATGCAGTGTGGAGGCTCCAGCGATGAACGATGCGCGGCCCCGCGCTCGTTCATCGCTGGTCCCGTCGGCTGTACATGCAGGCCAATATGGACGATCTCGTCCATATTTGCCTGCACTTCAATGCAGCCGGGTGACGGGGGGAGTGAAGAAACTTCACTCCCCCCGTCACTGCCCCTCCGCCGCCGGGTCGCCCCTCGGCCGTATCCGCCGTCGGGCACCTCGGCGGCGGATCGGCCAGTGTGTAGGGCCTATAAGTCCTGGTCTATGCAGAGACTGCACACAGTGGATTTTTGCAGCTCGTCATACACATGAGATCGCACACTTGCACGGCGAATTTACACTGCCCCTGGAGGCGGCGACTATCCGAAAGCAGGACAGCGAACTTTGCAGCCCAGCGATCAGGTCTGAATCAGCCCCCAAGAGCACACTTCCATGTGTCTGCATCTCTGGATGCATACAACATTATATACAGTGTGGGCATATTTTTTTCAGCATAGGTTTTTTTCTTTACAAAGTATCATCACCCTGAAAATACCTCCTTATAACTGTTCCCTGACGATAACTAACATCATACAACCCCCACGTCCACATCTGTGCTCTTGACTGATTATGAAGATGCAGTATTGCAGGCGTCATACCTAGGAAAACAAAAACATTAGTGGGTAAGGATCTTATCTGAAAGAACTATGATGTGATTGTGGATAGTTGTTGCTGCAAACATGAAACAATTATTTGCATTATTACAAGAAATTACATTTCTGTATATGACTTGTGTGACCAAAGTTTTACAACTTTTGATCTTTCCATTATTTGAATGAAATATACATATAAATGTATAAATTGGCTACATTTTCCTTTCATTGAAAGTGTTACATTTTTTCTACTTGGGCTGTCAAGTTATAATGAACCTCTCTCTAATTCCCTATTATTCTTATCTCTATAATAAATGAACTCCAGTTTATTATCTGATTAATAATATATGTACCTTATGCTTTGTGCTTTATTAGCTAGGCAGTTTATTACCTAATGTAAGCCCCTTCTCCTGGAAGGGGCCAACAGATTTCAACAGTTATTAAATGACACAGTAATTTATTAATTGCAGATAGTGGTGATAATATCGTAAATTAAATTTAACTCCAGTCCATTGAAAAAAAACATTCTTTGGATTATGAACATAAAGCCAGATTGTCATATTTACAGAAACAGTACTAAACTGATGGGAAAAGAACATACGAGGTTAAGGTCCCCCTTTGGACACTCCTTACCTATGTTGCTATGAAGTGGTGCTCCCATAAGTAAGTTAAAGAATAACTCCACTCCAAATGTAAACCTTAATATTGGGTAGAGTTTAGTATGATATCATTAATTATTTTTTCTTACTTACAAGCAACTAGCGAATTGTGTACTGGAGTTACTGAAGCCTCAGCAGTTCCTGATTGCCGTTCTGTATGATAATCCCTCTGGCCTAATTCAGGGGTGTGGTATGGAGGGTCAACGGTAACTAGGTCGACAGTGTCTAGGTCGACCACTATTGGTCGACAGTAACTAGGTCGACAGGGTTTCTAGGTTGACAGGGTCTCTAGGTTGACATGGTCTAGGTCGACAGGTCAAAAGGTCGACATGAGTTTTTTATGGGGGGGGGGGTTTGGTGTCGTTTTCTCCGTACAGTGACTGGGAACCCCAATTAGTGCAACGTGTCCCCTCGCATGGCGAGCGAGCTTCAGGCAAGGTGCCTCACTCCTCTAACGCTGCACTCGGCACAGGTTACTATTCCCAATCGTAGTCAGCATGGATCGTTAATTGTGTAAAAGTAAAAAAAACCCTGAAAAACTCATGTTGACCTTTTGACCTGTCGACCTAGAACATGTCGACCAATAGTGGTTGACCTAGACACTGTCGACATAGAGACCGTATACCCTAATTCAGACCTGTAGCAATGTTGTCAGTGCCTTCCCACCATTTTGTAGTTCCAAGCATGCAAAATAGGAAATACACAGGTACATGGCATCTGGGGTGAACCTAGGGGGCCTGGTGGGGCTTGTACCCTGGATGGTACATATGAGGAATGTCGGTAGGGGATCTGACAGCAGGTGACAGAAAGCTGTTTGCTAATGTGACTCATCAGATCACTGTCATTGTCAGACATCACCATGCACTCAGACAGGAAGCGACAGTATATATAGGAATATCATGAATGCCTAGCCATAGGTATGTCTAGTGGAACTACAATCCCCAGCAAGCTGTACTGAGTCTGCTAATTATCATATAGGAATATCATGAATGCCTAGCCATAGGTATGTCTAGTGGAACTACAATCCCCAGCAAGCTGTACTGAGTCTGCTTATTATCATATAGGAATATCATGAATGCCTAGCCATAGGTATGTCTAGTGTATTAAATATCAGCAGATTTATTCAAGTTTTATTTGTAGTTATTTGGGGAATGTGTAATGGTTTCATCCCTACACATCATTTGTTTGTTTAAGTTTTATTGCTCCAAATGGGTGATGGGCTAGGGGAGGGTCCGATCAATCAATGTGCTTACATACACATGTTTGGGCTTTATATTAGTGTGTAGTTTAGCTGAATTAGCGTAGCTGAATCATTGTGTGGAGAAAGATTTCAAAGGGAGAAAATTTCTAAGGGTTTCGTCTGGGACTTATACTGGACTTTAACTGGACGGAAACTGCATGGAAACTCCAAACAAAAGCAAATAAAACATCACAATCCACCACAACTTGGACAGCAGCTACAAATGTATGTACACACCTATTATTCTCCAAACCTCACTTACCCGGAAACTATACATTCACTTTCAGCAAAAACACCTGCAATACAACTTTTACTCTGACCCTGCAAATACCTGGAAAACAAATGTTTTATTGAGAAGCATATTTGATGAAGTAACACTGACTTGTGGTTTGCCAACACTGTGTAATTTTCCATCTAACATCAACAAATATTTGATTTACTGGTAATCTGTAGATATTAACATCATTTTAAATACTTGCAAATCGTATTTCTTTCTGCAAACTTCACTGCTCTCTCATACAGCCACCACTCCTCCTCCTATTCTCATTTTACTACCAGTTTACACACCCCATCCACACTATGGCCAGGCTGGCAACCCCCATTACTCATTGTCCTTCTAATCCTTTATTCTGTCCCCTGTTACCACCTCTATCCCTCTCTCCCAGTCTCCTACATCTCATCCTCTCTCCTCTCCTCTGTCTGCCTCTCTGCCCCTCTTCTGTTTCCCCATTGCAATTCACTTCTGCCCCTTCACACCATTTATACCCCACCACTCAACCCTGCTCTCTCCCTCCTCTGCCTGTCTCCTCACCTCTCCTCCACCAGTATCAAACTGCACTCCCTCCCTGTCTCACGCATGCAGTCTCCCTTCCTAGCCAAGGCCCCAGCACCATCATCACACTCTCTTTATCCTCTCCTTCCAAATTACTCCTACCTCAACGCTACAGCAATCCTGATAATCTCATTCACATCTCTCCCACAAACTCATACCCCCTATCCTGTGCACTCTGGAATGCCATATCTATTTGCAACAAACTGGCCCCCACTCATGAACTTTTCATTTCCAACTCCCTGCACCTCCTGGCAATTACAGAAACCTCGATTACTCCTCATGACACCACTTCTCCTGCTGCTCTCTCTGCTGGGGGCCTCACATTCTCACACACACCCCGACCCGGGGGTCGCCATGGGGGTGGTGTTGGGATCCTTTTACCCTCAAGCTACACATACCAACTTATACCTCCAGAACCTTCTCTTACATTCTTTACATTTGAGGTCCATGCAATACGCCTCTACCAACCTACTAATCTTCGAGTTGCTGTAATTTACCGTCCACCTGGCATTTCCTCCAAATTCCTCGACAACTTTGCTTCCTGGCTACCTCACTTCCTCTCTTCTGACATTACCTCCATTATTCTAGGTGATTTCAACATCCCTATCGATAACCCCACAAAATCACCTGCCTCTAAACTCCTTAACCTCACCTCTTCACTTGGTCTCTCCCAGTGGACCACCTCACCCTCCCATGTGAACGGAGCTCACTGGATCTGGTTTTCACTCACCGCTGTGATATTTCTGATTTCTCCAATTCCCCTTTTCCCCTCTCTGACCACCACTTGCTCTCTTTCAACTTATCTATCTCTGCTTCCCTATCTCTCCCTCCTAAGGCTACCATCACGAAGCGTAACATTGAGGCTATTGACACCTCATCCCTATCCTCCCTGTTTGACTCCCTTTTCTCTCCTCTTCTCTCTCTCACATGCCCTGAACAAGCCACATCCCTATACAATGCATCTCTTACTTCTGCCCTTGACTCTGTTGCTCCGCCAACCACTATTCACCCTCGCAGATCAACACCTCAACCCTGGCACACCAAATGCACCAGATACCTACAAAAATGCTCACGTACTGCCGAGCGACAGTGGAGGAAATCACGCTCTAAAGCAGACTTCCTCCACTTCAAATTCATGCTCTCATCTTTCAGTACTGCCCTTTCCCTTGCTAAACAATCATACTTCAAAATCCTCATTTCTACACAGTCTTCCAACCCCCGGCGCCTCTTTGCCACTGTTAACTCCTTCCTCTGCCCCCCACCACCTCCTCTCCCTTCCTCATTGTCTGCTCTTGACTTTGCCACTTATTTCACATCCAAGATTGACTCCATACGTCAGGATATCACTTCCCATCAGACCAGCAACCATCCACCACCCATCCCTTGCCACCCCTCCCCTTCCCTCTTACCAACTCTGACATCTTTCTCCCATGTATCTGGCGAGGAAGTCATGGCCCTCATCCGTTCCTCCCCCCTCACAACCTCCCCGCTCGACCCTATCCCTTCCCACCTCCTCCGCTACCTCTCCCCTTCTGCCTGTTCCCATCTTGCCCACCTTCTCAATCTCTCCCTTTCATCAGCCACTGTCCCCTCTGCCTTCAAGCATGCTCTTGTCTCCCCTATTCTTAAAAAACCTACCCTTGATCCTAACACTCTCTCCAACTATCGACCCATCTCTCTCCTCCCCTTTGCCTCCAAACTTCTTGAGCGTATTGTCTATAATCGCCTCACTGCCTTTCTTTCCTCTCACTCACTGCTTGACCTATTCCAGTCTGGTTTCCGTTCTCTCCACTCCACTCCACTGAAACTGCCCTCACAAAAGTCTGCAATGACCTCCATGCAGCCAAATCTAAGGGCCACTACTCTCTGCTTATTCTTCTTGACCTCTCTGCTGCTTTTGACACTGTGGACCACCCTCTCCTTCTGCAAATCCTTCACTCTCTTGGTCTGCGTGATACTGCCCTCTCCTGGCTGTCCTCCTACCTCTCTGATCGTTCCTTCTCTGTCTCCTCTCATGATGCTACCTCCCCCCCACTTCCACTAACTGTTGGTGTCCCCCAAGGCTCTGTTCTTGGTCCTCTCCTTTTCTCTCTCTATACGTCCTCTTTAGGTGAACTCATTAGTTCTTTTAACTTCCAATACCACCTCTATGCTGATGACACTCAAATCTACCTCTCCTCCCCTGATCTCTCCACGGCTCTTCTCACTCGTACCTCAAACTGTCTTTCTGCTATCTCTTCCTGGATGTCTCAGCGCTTTCTTAAACTCAACATGTCTAAGACTGAGCTGATCATCTTCCCACCCTCCCGCACAGCCTCACCTCCCACAATCTCATTATCCATTGATGGCACGACTATCTCCCCAAGCCCCCAAGTACGCTGTCTTGGCGTAATCCTTGACTCCTCCCTCTCCTTCAAACCACACATTCAGCACCTCTCACAAACCTGTCATTTTCATCTCAAAAACATTTCTAGAATCAGACCTTTTCTCACCCAGGATGCCACTAAGATCATTATTCACTCACTGATTATTTCCAGACTGGACTACTGAAATCTCCTCTTAACTGGCCTCCCTGACAATTACCTCTCTCCACTCCAATCTATCCTCAATGCTGCTGCCCGGCTCATCTTCCTCACCAAACGCACTACGTCTACCTCCCCTCTCCTACAGGCCCTCCACTGGCTTCCCTTCCGTTTCAGAATCCAATTCAAACTTCTCACACTCACTTACAAAGCTCTCACACACTCCTCTCCCATCTACATCTCTGACCTTATCTCCCTTTACTCTCCCACCCGTCCTCTTCGCTCTGCTAATGCACGCCGACTCTCCTGTCTTCTGATTACTTCCTCCCACTCCTATCTCCAAGATTTTTCACGTGCTGCTCCCTTTCTCTGGAATTCTTTACCTCTCCCCCTCAGACTCTCCACCTCTCTACAAAACTTCAAACGGGCTCTTAAGACCCATTTCTTTACCAAACCTAGCCAAATCTCAACATAACCCTTTGTTCCACGCTCTCTATGTACCCCATCTGTGTCATCCCTGTCTGTCTACCCCTCCCCTTAGAATGTAAGCTCTCACGAGTAGGGCCGTCTTCCCTCATGTGCTTATACTTTTCTTACTTTAATAATCCTCAACTGCCCAGATCCCACAGTTTTTTGGCCACCTGGAACTTATCTCTATGTTTACTGGTGTAGCTATGCTTAGTTGCCCTGTACTTGTCCTATATTGTCTTCAACTGTAAGTCACTGTTTTCCTATTTTGATTATGTGCATTTGTACTCTGTAATTGGGCGCTGCGGAACACTTGTGGCGCCATATAAATAAAGGATAATAATAAATAATAATAATAGCTCTGGCTCCTGTGATGGTGACATCACTAAACTGGGCAGGGCCAGGGCCTGTAATTGGATGCTCTGATTGGCAGTTCCCTGTCACTAGAATACTCCATAGCCCCTGCATGCTATTAGCCTATGGATAGCACTAGTAAGGTTTTAAATGTGAAATTAAGGCTCAAGATTATATGGTACAAGCTCCAAACGCATCTGATGTAACAGATAATATTGCACTTACTAACATCTGGGGTCACTCTAGTGTTTTAGAGGTGTGTAATGATATGTTCATTCATGTTTATTGGTTGCTATCCGGTACCTGCCTTGCTATGGTCTTGCTTTGGCCAGATCTCTGCTGCAGATGGAAGGTCTCATGTGGTGCAATATGAAACGTGAAAGTATTGCTGAAGATTATAAGGTATTATCTCCACACGCCCCCAGTGCTGATTCTGCCTATGTAGGGTGAATATTAAAAAATGCTGTTGCTTTCCATTATCAATAATGTCATTTCACGAAAGCTGTAGGACTTAGAATATAAGTGGGGAAATACAGGATCACAACATAAGTACACCGTTAAATCTTGCAATTTATACATTCACCCACTTTACCAGGTAAAGAATTTCAGGGCCACCTGTGATTCCATTTTAAGGGCTGGCAATGATGCAGCATATACACACACTTTATATTATTGATAGACAGCCTCAGTGCTTATTTCTGACTAGCTATTGTCACCTTCTTTCTCTCTCTTTCCTCCTCTAAGTCTTCAGTCCCCCCCCCCCTCTTTTTCTCCTCTTTTTCCTCATCTTACAACTGTATTTCTTATTCTCTCTTGTACACCTGTAATACCATCACGTGTGATCAAGTGTTTGTGTATAAGGCAAAGCTTGTACCTGTGGATCTTCTCAGCTTGCTGCTTCGGCTTCACTAGCTGGCCGGTATACGTTCCCCCTTCTTGCAGACAGAAAAGAATGAGGATCCTCAGAGAATAGACACTACACTGGAAAAGCGGGGCTAAATGAATTTATTAGCGCTATGGTGCTTACCAATGCTTGTTAGATGGAAAAGGGTTAATCAGACAAACTACAATACCATAAGTCAGTACTTTTAAACAAAGCACAATAGTATACAAGTACCCTGCAGAATCATGCAATATGTAACCAAATCCTTGGAATACTCTTTTCCAGAAATATTAGCCAAACATTCTAAAAAGCCACCGTTTGCCTATCTCACTAGCAGGCATTCAGGTTTAAACTTCTAGAACAATGGGATCTACTATGCAGTTACCGGCGTCATTTAACTAATCATATTACTGTGTTGATACATACATTTCAGGTGCATAGCACATCACACTGTATATCCTTTACCTGACATTGGGTACCCGATCCCTAACTTAAAGGTCTTGTTCAGTAGTCCCACTTCCTTTACCTGTGCACAGGATTTATGTGATATAACTGTGGGTACTTAGAGGCTGCGCTTGAAGCCTGTTACGTCCCCAGAGGCAGCAAAACAACAGTTTATATGTCAAGTAACAAGCGACATCATCCCTCATTAATTTAAGGTAGCATAAGAGTTCAACAGCAATAGTTCAGCAGATCTTTGGCGTTTAAGCAGTAACTTGTGTTTCCCTTTTAAGGATGGCTGGTAATATACAATAACTGGCACAACACTGTGGTAGTGACTTGTTCACTAAGTTCATGCAAGAGTAATGCCCCCTGTGGCTATAAATTAACTCTGACCGGGATCGGCAAAGCAAGGCGTAGATAGTCTGTCAGTTTGGGCAGTGCCAGATTAAGGTCCCCATGGGCCTGGAGCTGAAATTTATGAAGGGCCTATTGTGTACCTTTGAAGTGTGGTGTGGTCTAAATAGCGGGTGTGGCCTGTGCCATGGGTGTGGCTATCTCCATGAAGATCATAGCTAGTGTTTACCTATTACCCCTTCATAGTTAACTATAACAAGAAAAAGTTTGTGACCACCATATAATACAGAACTTCTGTGACCACAATATCAAGCATGGAGCATCACAGTGACCGCCATATAATACATAGAGCTGCATCAACATGTAAAGAAGGATGAAGGGCAATGATGGGGCAAAACAGAGCAGATGTGTAAAGATTAGAAAAGATGGGGGCAATACAGAGTAGACAGGGAACTGAGGGCTCCTGGGACACACTTATCAACACAGACAACACTACTGACATACACCCCCTACTGACACAAACACACTGATATAGACACACACACCCCGACACATACTGACATACAGTACATTACTGGCAAACACATACTGATACACACATTTATTGATACAGACACCACTTACTGACAGATACTGTACCCATTGTGGACACAGACATCACTTATTGGCACATACTTAATGACAGACACCCCTTACTGACACAGATACAACTTACTGACACAAACGCACCTTACTGTCAGATGCCACTTACTGACACATACACCCCTTACTAAAACAGATTCCACTTACTGACACAGACACCCCTTACTAAAACAGATTCCACTTACTGACACAGACACTCCTTACTAAAACAGATTCCACTTACTGACACAGACACCCCTTACAAAAACAGATTCCACTTACTGACACAGACACCCCTTACTAAAACAGATTCCACTTACTGACACAGATACCCATTACTAAAACAGATTCCACTTACTGACACAGACACCCCTTAATAAAACAGATTCCACTTACTGACATGGTGCACTGATACATACACACTTACTGACACAAACACCCTTTACGGATATCACTTACTAACACAGACAACCCTTACTGTCACAGATTCCAGCTACTGACAAACATACTAACAGTCAAACTTACTGACACACTGATGCACACACTTATTGACGCAGATACCCCTTGCTGACAGATACCACTTACTGACACACATACCCCTTACTGACACACATGACAGACATCACTTACTGACACAGATACCATTTACTGAGACAGACGCCACTAAATGATCGATACCCCTTATACCCCTTTCACACAGCCCAAAATTTCCCGGGTTATTGCACATGAATGCGCACCAACCCGGGAAATTTCTCGGTGTGAAAGGGTACAGGGTCAAAATCCCGGGATTCCTGCCCCGGCATTTCAACCCTGCAATCGACCAGGGTTGGTCCCGGGATCCTCCTGGGAACCTGGTCTGTGTGAACGGGAGCCGGGTCAATGCGCCCCGGCTCCTGTTCACTTTCTATGTAGCAGGCGGCGCTTGGAGATCATGTGATCTCTTGCGCCGCCCCCGCCGCGTCACCGCTGACGTCAGCAACCCGGCAATATGCCGGGCTACTGACTGCGGTATGCAAGGGGTCTTACCCGGGAATGTCCCTGCATGATCCAGGGACCGTATTCCCAGGTAAGACCCCTGCATATCTGATGTGAAAGGGGTATTACTGACACACACATACTTACTCAGATACCACTTACTGACACAAAAAACACAGATAAACTTTCTGACACAGACACCACTTAAATATGGGAGAGGAGACCCCCGAGCCTGGTGTGTTTGCAGGTATGCTAACGTCTCTGCCTGATTGACAGGCAGGGGCATTCAGAGGGAGTGGCGAGGCCAAGGGCTATGTCCCAGATGCAGTTTCCTTGGCCACGCAAGCCGCACAGCGTCTGCTAGTCTGGGTAAACTCAGGCTTACTAGCCTGCAGTCACAGATGAACATTGCGACCAAAGGAAATACACACAAGTATGGGGAGAATATACAAACTCCACACAGAACCATTGTAGAAATCAAACCCACAATCTCAGTGCTGTGAATAAGTTGAGTCATCTGTAACTTTATTATACATAAATGACCTTTGATATGAGAGAACTCCACCCCTCTATAATACATTTTCAGATTATTGACACAAGTTCCATTCTATGACATGACAGCAATACCAAGCACAGGTGTAGTATGGTATGCTAGCGGCCGGGATCCAGGCAGCCAGCATACTGGTGCCGGGATCCCGAACGCCGGCATACCGACAGCTGGGCGGGCGCAAATGAACCCCTTGCAAGCTCGCCACGCTGCGGGCACATGCGCCACACTATTTATTCTCCCTTCAGGGGGGCCGTGGACCCCCAAGAGGGAGAATAGTTGTCGGTATGCCGGGTGTCGGGATTCCAGTGCCGGTATACTGAGCGCCAGGATCCCAACAGCCGGCATACTGAATACCACCCTCAAGCACATCCTACATTAAGTTAGACTCATACCAAAACTCTGCCAATACCTGGGGTTAAATAACATGAACCATTTTCATTTTTGTGTAATTTCCCTATAAATAAATATTTATACAGTATTTAATTCTTATATGCCACCTGCCTTCACTCCTTATATAAGCATGGATTCAGCTTGTGCTGTAGTCTTGCGAAAAATCGCAAAATTAAATCTTTCTCTAGCATGCGGTGGGCCGACCAGCACAGGGCAAGGCTACCCCGCATGCTGCGTCCTTCGCTAATCGCATTTTCAGTTTCCAGGCCACCATGTTATGGATCGCAGTGGCTGCATTTAACATTACGCAGCCACCACAGTCTGCCCCACAAATGGTCGGGACCCACCTCCATTGTCCGCACTGCACCCCTGCATCGCCGACCCCAAAACGCTGCCCACACCGAGACTTAGATTGCACTTCTGCTAATGATACTGAATCGGGCCCATAATGTCTCATTAATGTGTGCAACCTGTTCCCTTTTATGCTTAATTAATGTGTACTTTATTTATGTCACATGCCCTCCCCTTACATATTTATATATATATATATATATATACATATATATATATATATATACACACACAAGCGGGGGGGTTTGGCGACCAACGGTGTCTTAAAAAGATAAAAACTCACACTATAGGTAGATAAATATAAAAATAGAGTACAATTTATTCACATAGAAAAAAAAATTATTTCACATAAAAGTTTTTTTATACAGCAAGTCTCTTTAAAAAAATGGGATAAAAACAATGTACACATAAAATATATTACCAGTTAAAATATATAAATAAGAAGATTATTGCTTAACTGGGTATGTGGTCACTGCCAGGTTGCCAACGCGTTTCGTCATTCAGACTTCATCAAGGGGTATTGGCAGAGTGGGACTAGGCTTCTATTTATACCAGTACTGATCTAATAGCAATAATGACATCACTTCCTGTTGTTTGCACATGGTATTGCAGAACAGACTAGAACCTATTAGTTACAGTTATTATATATCATGATTAAATAGTGTATATAGGTACAATGTGTAGTAAATACTGTAGATGCAAGTTTGGAGCATGAAAGGTGGAAAAAAAGGCATATATAAAAGCGCTGCCGGATCTTCCGCCACACTTTCGGTATCCTGGCGTCGCGTCACTTCCACCCCACTTCCGGAGACGGGGCCGCGCATGCGCCCGTGGTTCTCACTAGTTCTGTTCTTCCTAGAGGCCAGGAATACTCGTACAGATAGCTCCAGCGGCGGCCATCTTTGTGTCGGTTTTTCATTAGCATTTCCATGCGGCGGCCATATTTGTGGAGATCAGGATCAGGAATATTATTATGTCAATCCTCCGTGATATTCGACATAGGAATAAATAAAGAGGTTTAATTAGTGGGTGATTAAAAACGATCTAGTCACCATAGTTACAATTCTTATGCAGAAAGACACTAAAAACAGGGCATTCATATAAGTAATTGGAAAATACTTCATCTAATTGGTAAATTTATAACCAATTATTCGCATAAATAGCGGATGATGTGCGTAAAGTGCAGATTAATTAGATAAATAAATAAATATATAAGTAGGTAATTATAAAGTGCTTCGTGCAATTAATGGATAAAAGATATTAATATTCATAAGGTGCAGACATTAGTGTGGTACTAGTGATATACTCATGTGAGTTTTTTTATGTGGTTATAGAGTTATAATAATGACATGCTCATGTAGGCTTTTTATGTGAGTTTTGGTTACAGTACCTGATCTTCCCAGGTGGTCTCCCTGTTCTGGTACTGATCAGGCCTGACACTGCTTCGCTTCCAAGATCGGGCGAGATTGGGCATTTCCAGTGTGGTTTGACTGTAATAATTACTTACCATACATGTGTCATATTACGACTATATACATATAGTGACCCACAGGATGGTGATGTTGGAAGGGAGTGGGTGAGGGGGGGGGGAGGGGGAAGGAGGAAAAGTCGAAACCAAGAACTTCATTAAACCAGTTGACACAAACAGTTACCTGCACTACAAAAGTAACCACTTAAAGAAATGGAAAAATAACATCTCCTTCTCCCAATTCAACAGAATAAAGAGAAATAGCAGCAACCAGGAAGAATGTGAAGCCCAAATTGAGAAGTACAAAAGTAGATTCAAGGATAAAGAATATCCAATCAACATCTTGGAAGAAGCAGCCACCAAAGCGAAGGCACTAGAGAGATCAACACTGCTAGAATACAAGACCAAAGAAACCAAAAAAGATTCCGTCTCTTTTATTACAACATAAAACCGCCATGAGAAATCCATTAGAGACTCACTCAGTAACCACTGGGGAATCCTATTAATGGACCCGGTCCTTAAAGAAATCCTGCCTCCTCGCCCCGAGATCATCTTCAGGAAATCAAAAAATCTTAAAGATGTCCTAGCCCCAAGTATGCTACGCAAGGAACCTGAAGAGGAGTCACGAATGCCAAAATGCACGGGATCCTTCAAATGTGGCCGATGCAACATCTGTAGGTACCTACACCCAGTAAGGAAAACATTTACGGACACAGAGAAAAAGGAAGTGTACAAAATTAAAGATTTAATAAACTGTAATACCCAATCGGTGATCTATTTATTGGAATGTGAGTGCGGAAAACAATATGTGGGAAAAACAAAGAGACCGCTTAAAATAAGGATCCAAGAACATATCCGCAATATAAAAAACAAAATGTAGAACCATGCAGTATCCAAACATTTCAACATAGCACACAACTCCAACCCAGAAGCATTGACTTTTAAAGCAATTGAATTTGTGAAGCTGGGAGAGAGAGGAGGTGACCTGGCCAATAAACTTTCACGCAGAGAAATGTATTGGATATTCCAACTACAGACACTCCACCCAAAGGGATTCAATGACTATTATGAAATCGCTCCGTTCCTGTGAATTCATTCGTGCCATCATGAATTTACGGTTGGATTCCAACCCCCTGAACTTCACCCGCCCCTTATCACAGCCGCAGCACTGCCGACCCTACCCACTATCACCCCCTCCACTCTCCCCCACCCTCCTCCCTCCACCTCCTCCTCCTTCCCCCCCCCCCCTCCACTCACTCCCTTCCAACATCACCATCCTGTGGGTCACTATATGTATATAGTCGTAATATGACACATGTATGGTAAGTAATTATTACAGTCAAACCACACTGGAAATGCCCAATCTCGCCCGATCTTGGAAGCGAAGCAGTGTCGGGCCTGATGAGTACCAGAACAGGGAGACCACCTGGAAAGATCAGGTACTGTAACCAAAACTCACATAAAAAGCCTACATGAGCATGTCATTATTATAACTCTATAACCACATAAAAAACTCACGAGTATATCACTAGTACCACACTAATGTCTGCACCTTATGAATATTAATATCTTTTATCCATTAATTGCAGGAAGCACTTTATAATTACCTACTTATATATTTATTTATTTATTTATCTAATTAATCTGCACTTTACGCACATCATCCGCTATTTATGCGAATAATTGGTTATAAATTTACCAATTAGATGAAGTATTTTCCAATTACTTATATGAATGCCCTGTTTTTAGTTTCTTTCTGCATAAGAATTGTTACCATGGTGACTAGATCGTTTTTAATCACCCACTAATTAAACCTCTTTATTTATTCCTATGTCGAATATCACAGAGGATTGACATAATAATATTCCTGATCCTGATCTCCACAAATATGGCCGCCGCATGGAAATGCTAATGAAAAACCGACACAAAGATGGCCGCCGCTGGAGCTATCTGTACGAGTATTCCTGGCCTCTAGGAAGAACAGAACTAGTGAGAACCACGGGCGCATGCGCGGTCCCGTCTCCGGAAGTCTGGTGGAAGTGACGCGACGCCAGGATACCGGAAGTGTGGCGAAAGATCCGCCAGCGCTTTTATATATGCCTTTTTTTCCACCTTTCATGCTCCAAACTTGCATCTACAGTATTTACTACACATTGTACCTATATACACTATTTAATGATGATATATAATAACTGTAACTAATAGGTTCTAGTCTGTTCTGCAATACCATGTGCAAACAACAGGAAGTGATGTCATAATTGCTATTAGATCAGTACTGGTATAAATAGAAGCCTGGTCCCACTCTGCCAATACCCCTTGATGAAGTCTGAATGACGAAACGCGTTGGCAACCTGGCAGTGACCACATACCCAGTTAAGCAATAATCTTATTTATATATTTTAACTGGTAATATATTTTATGTGTACATTGTTTTTATCCCATTTTTTAAAGAGACTTGTATAAAAAAACTTTTATGTGAAATATTTTTTTTTCTATGTGAATAAATTGTACTCTATTTTTATATTTATCTACCTATAGTGTGAGTTTTTATCTTATTAAGACACCGTTGGTCGCTAACCCCCCCCCCCCCCCCTTGTGTTTTTAAATTCTTACCACAGGGACCGCCATCCCTGTCTGGGGGTCAGCAGACGCCCTTTTGAATCTTGAGGGAGTGTCAACTTCTACTTGCATGGTATATATACCCTGGCCTATAATCGTTGGTAAACACAAGTGGCGCAATAATTCCTTTCTATTTTTAATATATATATTTTTAAGTTGTAGCCCCGGTCTCCTCTTACATATTCAATTTGTGTCCCCTGCACACCCATATAATTTTATCGTGAGCTTCCAGCTCTCTCTTATTTATACCCCTTTTCCACTAGCTCAAAAAAACTGTTTTTTGCATGGGGGCACACATTGACCTGGGTGTTTTGGTAGTGGAAACAGCTCCCTCTGAAAAAACCCGGATCAAGTGACTCGGGAATCCAACCCGGGTAGCTACCTGGTTTGGACTCGGGAATGACCCGGGTAAGGGTATAGTGTAAACGGGTTACCTGGGTCATCCGACCCAGGACCCGTTTACAGCATGTTGAGCCTATTCCTCCCTGACTGCAGTGTCCCGCAGGCGGTTGGGAGGTTGGCGGGGAAGAGTATGCTATCAGTGCTGCTGTCTGTCCTGCTATGCAGACAGCAGCGCTGGCTGGGAGCAGAGGCTGGGGGCAGCACATCAGCTTCCAAAGTGCTGGGCTTTGCCCCAGCGTGACAGTGGGCAGCATCACATTGGGGGCGTGGCCTAATGGGACCGAGGCCATGCACCAAGGGTCTCAAACTGCTGGTTTTCCCGGCGCTTGGAGATGACGTCATCTCCAAGCACCGGCCAGAAGACACTGTCCCCGGGTGCAGTGTAAACGTGTTCCAGATCCTGGGTCAGACCCGAGACTTCTAGTGGAAAAGGGGTAATAGTTAACTTATGCCACTGTCCCAGTGTTAGATAATATTGTTCTGCCACCTGCGTCCCCCCCATTTATTTTTAAGTTGTGTCTTCTGTCCCCAATGATATATAAATTTAATTTGTGCCCATCCTCCTCTTATATATTTAACTTATGCCGCTACCTCATCTTAAATAATATATTAAGATATGATTTTATTAATTTATGCCACATGCCCCCTTACATACAGTAGGAGAGAGAATTGACTGCATAGGAAAGGAAAGAGTTAAACATCCTGTGAGGGGGTGGACCTAGCTGTGAGGAAAGTACAGCCTTTGGAAAAAGGGGAGGGTTAATATATATAGGGAATGCTAGGCCCAGCCTGGTCTCTCTTGCTGCTGAATTGCCTGGAATAACACCAGTGCTGCTGCATCAGCATATACACAACACCCAGCAGAAGATTTAGCACAGCAGTATGCACAGAAGCCTAGTACCAGAAGCAACAGCAAGTGTTTGGACATCTGGACTAATAGGACAGTGATTATATCACAGAAAGGTGAGCAGCATGACACACATGCTCACTCACATACACACATAGACTTTGGCTAGGCAGTGCAGATGCTATTTTTTTTTATTAGATCTGTATTGCTGGGCTGTGTTGTACTTTTACCTTTCATTTTACAGCATCAGATTCAGGGAGTGAAAATCCAGTGAAGTGAGTGAGACAGTGAGAAGCCTAATGCAGCTGCTGGCTCTATTCTGTCTGTGTCTAACTCCTCCTTCCTGATGAACTAATCTTTGCCAAAGCTGTGAACTGAACAAACTAGTTCACTTTGAAGATTAGTTAATTTTGAACTAATCATTCATGAACTACCCATCACTAGCCAGTTTCAACGTCTCCCCTGCTGCCTCCCTTACAGCCGGCGTCCGGCGGGGAGCGGCGGCGGGGGGGGCGTCCCAGGATAGGGCGCGGCAGCATTTAGCCCCGCAGAGGTGCCTTCCCTGCAGACGGAGAGAGCTGCGGGGGGAGGGCACGCGCAGGGGGGCCGGTGGCAGGCACAGCAGCGATAGTGAGGGCCAGCAGGCGCAGGATAGGATAGATGATTGGTGGGGGGCCACGCCAATTGTGGTCAGGGGGGCCAGCGGATCACCAGCAGGCCAGGCGGGGCATTGGCCGTTGGGTCCCTTATCGGCGCCTGCCAGCCGACGGGCCAGGAGAGATGCGCCGGCATCTGCGGGGGCTCCCGCCGGTGCCGGCCGCGACTTTTGGGGAAGTCAGGAGGCTTCCAGAGAGTTGGCGTCGGCTCTGTCGACGGTGGTGGCGGCATTGGGCCATTTGGCCGCAGCCGCATCCCCGGGGGCAGCAAGGCATTCCGGCGCGCGCGCAGAAGCGAGGGTGTCCAGTACGCAGCCAGGGTCAGCGGTTCAGCGAATAGCGCGTGCTTGCCGTGACCTGGGGGCGGCGCAGTTGGGACACCGTCCAGTACGGACGGAGCGCGGACGCGAGGTGGGGACGTCTTTGCCCCGGAGTGCTAGGCAGGCCCCGGGAGTGGTTTCCAGGTCCCGTGCTTTGTCTTCTTTTTCAGGTGATCGCGGAGAGGTTGAGGTGGACGTGAGCGATGAGGAGTATTTCGCAGTTTCCACACCGGAGGACTCCCAGTCCGAACAGTCGACAGCGTCAGGTGAGGTTGAGCAGTCGGCGTCGGGCTCCAGCGCGCGCTCCAGTTCTCTCAGTTCCTCCTCTTTTTCATCCCTGTCGTCGCAAGCGGCCGACATTAGTAGCACGACTAGGGCAAAAAAGCGTGCGACGAAGTACGCTAAGAGGGCAGCAGGAGAGGCGGAAGAGACGCAAGCGGCTTAGCGAGGACGCTCGCAGGGCCAAGAAGCGCCGTGATTTGCCGGGAGTAGTCCACTGTGATTATACGGCAGTGTTGAGGGGGTTGCGGGATAGCTGCCGTAGGAAGATCTGCAGAGGCGATTACGTGGACATGTTCGTGCTGACTAAGGACGCGAAGCAGGAGTATAAGGCAGCGACAGCTAAGAAAGGCATCGGAGCTGAATCTTTCCGTACTTTAGACAACTGGCTGGCCGGTTTTTGCGTCTTTGAGGCGTGTTATCTGGAAGATAGGCCTGATGAACATATGAACGTCATACGATACCTGCACTTGATACACGATATGCAGCGCACACCGTCAGGAATCGAATGGCGGATGTATGATGAGAAGTTCCAAGAGAAGCAGGACTGCTTACAGATTGACTTTGGTTGCAAGGACGTGGAGGTCTGGCTCCAGGTCACCCGGGTTTCTCAATCCGCAAAGGAGCCCCGGAATCCAGGGGGCGAACGGGCAACGCGCAGGGTCGTCCGCCCAGGGGAGTAGCGCGGAAGGGGGACCGGGTAGGAGAGGTAGCTTGGCTATCCGCGGGGGAGGACAGCCCCGCGAAGGGGAAGTGATTCGCATTTAATAATGCGACCTGTTTCTTCGGCAAGCAGTGTCGGTTTCGACATTCGTGCTTGCGATGTGGCGGCTTCCACCCGGCCTCCAACTGTTTTAAAGGAAATCGGCAAGGCGCGAGGGGAAAGCAAAGCTACGCAAAACCCGGTGCGAGCGGGATCGCTCAACAGGGCCCCAACGCCAATTAATTTGGACGCCATGTCCAAATGGTTGGATTGGTATCTGAATAGTACGGACGCCCAGTTTTTGTTTCAGGGTTTTAAGTTTGGTTTCCGCTTGCCAGTTGCTGGCGAAGTATCGGTCAAGGCTCTCCGTAATCTTCAGTCCGCTCACGCCTTGCCGTCTGTTTGGTCATTTCCCCAGTGGGGGTAGTCCCCAAGAAGACTCCGGGTGCCTTTCGGTTCATTCAACATCTTTCTTACCCGTCAGGGTCGTCGGTCAACGACGCGATACCGCCGGCACACTGCTTGGTGGTGTACCAGTCGTTTGACGAGGCGCTGGAGTTGGTTCGTAGTTACGGCCCGGGAGCTCTGATTGCTAAGATCGATGTTGAGTCCGCGTTTCGGTTGCTCCCGTTGCATCCGGACTCATTCCGTTTATGGGTTTTCGGATCGGAGCGGAATATTTCATTGACAAATGTTTGCCGATGGGATGTTCCATTTCCTCCTCGTTTTTTGAACGGTTTAGCACATTTTTACATTGGTGTGTGGAGTCTTCATCAGGGGGTCATGGAGTTGCGCATTACCTCGATGATTTCCTGTGTGTGGGACCGGCGAATTCGCCGTGCTGCAGCGACTTGCTGTTCAGCATCCGAGCGCTGTTTTTTCACTTTGGTGTTCCTGTGGCCGAGGATAAAACGGAGGGGCCGGTCTCCTGTTTGGCATTTTTGGGGATAGAAATTGACACGGTGGCGGGATCGTGTCGACTGCCTCCGGACAAGGTTGCGAAGCTCCGCGAGGCTATCTGCCGGTTCGTAAGGTCGCGCAAAGTTGAGCTGCGGCAGGCTCAGTCCTTGCTGGGCATTTTGAACGTTGCTTGTCGGGTAATCCCGATGGGAGCGGGGTTCTCTGCCGGAAGCTGGAAAGGGCGACTGCGGGGTGTGCCAGACCGCATCATTTCATACGCTTGTCCTCCGAGATTAAGAGGGATTTGGCCGTATGGGCCTCGTTCCTGGAGGACTTCAACAGGGTGTGTATATGGCGGGCCCCAACAGTCGACAGCGCTGGGCTGCAGCTGTTTAACAACGCTGCGGGTTCCTCTGGGTTCGGTTGCTATCTGGAGGGATCTTGGTGCGCGGCCTCGTGGCCGGCGGAGTGGCATCGCGAGGGTTTAACTAAGGACCTTTTGCTGCTGGAGCTTTTCCCCATTATGGTGGCGCTGGAGGTTTGGGGCGATCGTCTGGCGCATCGCAGCATCTTGTTTAGATGTGACAATCTGGGCGTGGTGCATGCGATAAATAACCAAAGGGCGAAGTCGCTGATGGTCCTGAGGGTGCTGGGGCAGTTGCTGTTGACTTGACTTGCATAGGAATATGTGGTTCCGCGCGCAGCATGTGCCTGGGCTGGAGAATGGAATTGCCGACGCATTGTCACGAGGTCAGTGGGAGAGGTTTTGTTTGTTGGCACCGAGGCCGATGAGCAAGGTTTTCAATGTCCCGGTTATGTCTGGCAGGTGATCGAGCCAGACTGGAGGGTCAAGCGATGCGGTCAGTCGCTCCAAACACGCTCAAGGCTTACGGCCAAGCTTGGAGCGAGTGGGAGGAATTTGTCCGAGGACGAAGTCAACAAGGTAAGAGCGGGCATCGTATGATGCTTTCTTTTATTTGGCAGCTGTTTGTTACGGGTAGGTCCAGAGCGGTGGATCACGGTACTTGGCTGGTATTTCGTTCTTTAGAAAAATCAAGGGTGTCCCTGACGTGACAAAGAGCGGGATTCTGCTTAAGGCGATGAAGGGATGGGCGCGCGTGGCGCCGACGCCGCCTGATAGGAGGCGGCCCATTGATGCGGCCTTGCTTCCGGCTGTCATCATGGCGGTTGGCGGTATCGCGTCGTCCATGTTTGAGTCGCTGCTGTTCAGTTTGGCGTTCTCAATGGCTTATCACGGTGCCTTTCGGGTTTCGGAGCTGGTGGCGCCTTCTAAGCGAGCAGATTCGCGCATGCTTCTCGAGGACGTGGTGGTGGGTGAGAGGTCCTTGCTGTGCAGATTGCGTCGCTCTAAGACGGACCAAGTGGGTAGAGGTCGATGGGTCACCTTGGTTCCGGCGCTTGAGGAGAGCATTTGCCCAGTGAGGTTGGCAGTTCAGTATGCGGCAGTACGGCCCGATGGTCGGGGGTCGTGGTTGCTTCATTATGACGGTTTGCCAGTGACGAAATATCAGTTTCGTTGGATGCTGGGTCGCTGTCTGGCGAGCTTGGGCCTTCCACCCGCTGCTTTCGGGATGCATTCCTTTCGCATCGGGGCTGCGACGTCGGCTGCGTCGACAGGGTTTTCCGTGGCTGAAATCCAGGCGGTGGGGCGATGGAAGTCGTCAAGTTACAGACGATATATTCGCCCCGTTGCATGAGATGTTTGCTTGCATGTGGTTTTGTTTATTCGTAGTTGTTATAAGTCATGTTGTACAGTTCAGTACGTCCTTGTGTTGTGTGTCTGTTTGTCTCCCCGTTTTCTCCTACTCAGGGATTAGCCACTCGCCGCTGCTGGCAGCGGGGGTCTGGAGTTCTTTTGCAATTTTTTGCCTGACTTGACGGACTGAATTCTAATCCACAATTCGGCTGATCAGTTCTAATCAAAGTCCCTCAGCAGGTTTTTAGGCTTTCACCTCCAGCTGAGTTCTTACACGTTTTTCCCATTTTATACCCCCCTCTACCCCGTTTAATTTCTTATTTTAATTTTGATTTTCCCATTGTGTGTTTATGTTCCGCTTCAAATTGGTTGGAAGCTTGTGCAGATCGGCTAGGCCGTGACTTCTGCAATAAACGAAAACCCAATTTTTTCTTTTGGCAGATCCTTCAGGTTAATGCGTTTAATATCACTGCATTAGATAATTAGTACCCAATTTTACCCCTTTCCTTCTCTTCAGGTGGGGTAGAAGATGACTTGGCTATCTGGGTGGTTGGCCACTCTTATGTGTATTGGGCAGCTAGGTTTTTGGCCTCGGAGGGGGCACAGATGTTTCCTAGGGCTCATGGCGTTCGTTGGCTTGGTTGGCGGGGGATGATGTGGAAAGATCTGAAGAGTAGATTGGTCAGTCAGGTAAGCGAGCATGGAGTCCCTAGGGTGCTGGTTGTCCATTTAGGTGGCAACGACCTGGGGAAGAGGACATCTTTGGAGCTGCGGTGGGCCATGATAAAGGATCTGGCCAGTGTGGCTGCAGCATGGACCAATTGTGTCTTGGTGTTCTCAATGATGGTGCCAAGGTTGAGTTGGCGAGGTGTGGCGGACGGTCGCCTGATTGATGATGCCAGGCAGAAGGTGAATGGGGCGGTGGCGAAGTGGGTGTTGTCCCACGGAGGCAAAGTGGTTCGCCACCCTAGGATTCGGTTCCGAGACAGTCACCTTTTTCGGCCTGATGGTGTGCATCTGTCCAATGAGGGGATGATGCTTTTCCTGGAGGATCTGTGTCTAGTGTTGCAGGAGTTAGGTTGAGGTTATGGTGGCGGTGCGAAGACTCTGGGGAGGAGTCTTTCGCTGTTGGCGGAAAAGAACGGCAGGTTGTAGTTTGTATTGTTAGCTGTAGTGATTTACAGTTTGGTGTGGTTTAGGTGCACTCACCTCCATCGACTTTTAGGGCCGCTCGACCACCCTTCCGGGGGCAGCGGCAGGCACCCATCAGGGTGGGTAGTCACTGTGGGGGTTGAGTTGGGCACCTATTACCGATTTTATAGTTTGTATTTAAATTAGGATAGTTTTGAATTTTAACGTTTTTAAGGTTAGCGTCAACTCAATAGAGCCGTTCTTTTTTCTGCCACCATATGCCGGCTGAATCGGCATGTTAACAAAATTTTCAATTACAGGTTTGCTAATGGTTAGGGTACAATAAATAGCTAGCAATTTTTCTGCCAAATTCAAGTCTCCGTGTCATTATTTCTTGGTATTTGAGGTATATGAATGCTTTACTTTGAATGAAGGGGTCCACCGAGTATCATTAGGATGTTTATTTATATTGTCACCTGCCTCGCGATATATATTTACTTTGTACCCATATCCACCACTTTATATTTAAGTTGTGCTTCCTGAGTGACTCCCTTTATATTAAAATTGTGGCCCTGTTCCTCCTTATATTTAACTTATGCCCACTAACCTCCCTTTTATATATTTGTGTAACTTGAACTTTCTGTCCCCCCGTTTATTACAATATAATTATTTAACTTATGCCCCCTGTTCTCTAATATATGTACTTAAGTTATGACACACCACCCCACCACCTACCTTGCTCTTCTGCTGTCCTACTGTTCTACTTACTATGTGCAGCAGCCGCACACCAGACAGGGCAAACTGAAGAGGCTTCCTATGTGCTGCCAGTGCCACATAGAGTGCGGGGGCGGAGATTCGGGCGGAATGGGGGTGGAGCCTCGGATGGGACAGGGGGCGGAGCCTCAGGCAGATACAGACAGGGGAAGCAGCCCCTTCTGGACAATCCCTGGGGTTGTCGGGAGTCAGACTTTGGCCAGCCGATCAGGGGTGGAGGTGAGTGAGATGCTGGTGATGACAGGATCTTTTTTTCTGCTATCAGCGCTGGCTGCACTGCAGGGGATCTGTGGGCCTATTTTCAATGGGAGGCTTGGAGCTGCAGCTCCATCCGCCCCATTGTTAATCCGGCCCTGGGTTTGGGAACTGTCCCAAAATTACTGGCAGGATGAAGGGGTGACTGTCCTAGCACGTCACTCACAGTCTCTTTCTCTAGTGGGATAGATACTAGCAGGGACAGGCAAGCATTGTAAGAGTTCTACAACCCTGAGGCTATTACTGGCAGTTGGGAAGTAATGGCTGCTGGCTGGGTTAAGGTTCCCCTTCCCTGTTTTATTAGCAATTGCAGGGTGCAACCAAAGTTGCGTGCTTACTCCTCCAGACGCTTCCTCCGGACATGATTACTGAGTCCCACGGCTGATGCACTTGTGCTTCCTTTCTGTGTTGTGGCTTCTGCTCTGTGTGGCTGATGCTTTGGAGACCCAGAAGCAGTTGCCAGGACCTCCGCTATGCCGCCGTTCTCAGGGGTGCTTTGCATTCTCCTCTGGCTGTGTGTCCCCTAGCCTTGTCGAGCGTGCTGCACTTTTGGCTGTACTCTGCAGCAGGACACGGCCCTCTGTCACCGCGGTGCACCGGCTCTCCCACAATGCTGGATACTGCTCCACGTCTCCTCTGTGGCTGTAACATACATGCCGGGCTGCTGCTGCGATCTCCGCCAGGCACTCCACAGGCCGCTGAATACTCCTCACCACAGCACAAAACGCTCTATCCTCTGCACACCACGCTGGCTCCCTCTCTTCAGCTCCAGCCCTGTGCAGGAGCTACACATGGAGCCACGCTAATCTGGGCTTCTCTGCTACACCTAAGTGTACCATGGCTTATTTGCATAAGCCTTTCATCAAGTGCTCTCAGCTGCAATACAATACAAAGAACAATACAGCAGGGGATTAAGGTAGACTACCCTGGCTCAATTAATCCTACTACATACCCAGTGGTGGATTTAGAGGGGGGGGGCACCAAGGCCACAAGGCCACTGCCATTTTTAATTTATTTTTTGTATTGACCGCGCCGCTGCGCGCACCCGGCACCCGACATGTCCCCCTCTCCTCTGTCACCTGCTGCTGCTGCTGCTCTGCTCACGTGTGTTCCTCTTGATTGGCTCCCTGGAGAAATGTGACATGTAGTCAGTGCAGAGGAGCCGAGCAGGAGGAGTAACTTCACAGATACAGCCCGCCGCTCCCGCTGAGGGTCAGCACCCAGGAACAGTACACGGTGGTGTGCGCCTGTGTGACCAGCAGCCCGCTATCCACCCGTACACAGCAGCGCAAGGGCCCATCCGGGACAGCAGCCGCCAGCACCGCCCACCGAACAAGAAGACGACGCCTGCCTGACTGGCCCTGCTTTCTGCTGGTGAGCGGTCTTTTGTTGGAGGAGGGGGTGACCTGGGGAGGGAGAATGGTGCTGCTGTGAGGCTGAGCGGTCTTTTGCCGGAGGGGGGGGGGGGGGAGTATGGTGGTGACCTGGAGAGAGAATGGTGCTGCAGTGAGTGTTTTTTTTTTGCTGGGGGGGGGGTGACCTGGGGAGGGAGACTGGTGCTGCTGTGAGAGGTCTTTTGCTGGGGGGGGAGTGCGGGTGATCTTCCTGCTGTCAATCTTCATGCGATCGCCACTGCGATCGCTTTCTTCTGTGTTCTTGTCGTTGCCCAGCAACGGCCATCGCTGGGCAACAACGCGCCTGCGCATTGTGTCCGCTGCGCAGTTCCGACCCGTTCGCGCGGCTGCAAAAACCAGCAGCATGCGAATTGGTCGGAATGACCCCCATAAGGTATAAGAACTAACTGTGGACCTGTACCCCCTCCAGCAGTGCATTTCGACCATAGACACACTCGATACTCACATTGAGCACTTGACCACACCCCCTCACACATTGGTCACACCCACTGAAACTTGGTCACTCCCACTCCACTTCTAACTCCATCCCTCCTTGATAGCAAAACCACTTATGGTGCCCCACCTGTAATTTTTTTCTGGATCCGCCCCTGTACATACCCTCCAACTGTACCTTTTTAACAGGTACAGTACATTTTTTTTACGGTCTGTACCGATTTTTGGCTCTCTATACTTCCACTGAAAGTATAGGAAAAGGGGCGTTTTTACCCATGGCCACGCCACCTTTTCTAATTTGTACCGATTTTTATGTGTAAAATGTTGGAGGGTATGATATTAAAGGGATAGAGGACCATGGCTCCATCTGTATCTCAGCCCTCCTCTAATTCAGGGCAAAGTTCTATAAATCCAGGGTAACATTCCATATCTGGGTTTCCAGCCCTGAGGGCACCCAATCAGCTGCAGGCAAGAGGTTCTGCAGCTAGCAACATTGTATAACCCTTGTTGTTTCTGCAGCCTCTGGGCTGCTGGCTGTGAATTGCATTAACCCTTTCTTGGACTGGTTAGTTGTGGCCTGCATGTCCCAGTGTCTGTGATTACTGGCATGTTGGTACTTGTGTTGCCACAACTTGTCTGAAGGTATCACACACCTGGGCCAGTATTTACTAAGAATCCGAGTTTGTCCGATTTGTGTTTTTTTTTCTAAGTCCCAATCCGGGAATTCACTAAGCACAAATCTCGGCAGTGTTTGGACTATTCGTAATGGTTTGAATGACAACGTTCACAAATACAAATGAATAGACCATCGTTCAAACACGGCTGTTATTACATAGAATACGGGAATTCACTATTCATTCGTATTTGGGTGTTAGTCTCTGAGTGCTCAAATGCGGTCGTATTTTTTTGCGATTCGTAAAAAAAAGCGGCAAAAAATAGCCCTGCTTTCTTCAGTCGTGTTTACATGTGTTGCAAACAAAAAATCACTCCCACCTGAATTAGGATGCCTATAAAAGGATGTTAGGCCCATTTCAATACACCTACACTCAGAAATGGCAGCAGGACTGTGGGCCAGTGATCTTTTGTGTGCTGTGGGATTCCTCAGACTCAGACATCAGCCTGTAAGTAACCAGGGCCAAGAAACTGAACATGGTCAGCAGGTTGTACAGGTTCCGCGGAGGCTGCGCAGGCCTCGTTTTTTTAGGGGGCGTTTAAACTTGAACGCATTGTCCGATGATAAGGTCATACAGATGTTCCGTCTAAATCGTAACAACATTTTCCGTCTGTATGACCTCGTCAAACTGGGCCTAGACCCTGAGACAGCACGCTCTCGCTCTGTCTCAGGCCTGCACAAACTCCTGGCTGTGTTGCACTTTATGGCTACTGGCAGCTTTCAGGCTGTGTCTGGGGATGTCATAGGAATCTCACAGCCCTCATTTTCCAGAATCTTAACACAGGTGATGTATACCTAACTACCTCTTCTGTTTTGTGTTTGTTTTAATTTCTCGGTGGCCAGTTCTGTCCTAAAATCTCATGTTTATTGTTCTTTAAAATATACACACAGGTGTTGGCTGTTTTGCAGCCCCACATCGAGGCCTCAATCTGCTTCCCTACCCAGGAGTCTCAGTGGCATGCCGTCAGGGTAGATTTCTATGAGCTGGCTGGCATGCCCAATGTGCTTGGAGCCATAGATTGCACACACATTCAGTTGAGACCACCTAGGGGCAGGCAGCACAAATATACAAACCGCCATTTCGAACTCTCCACAAATGTGCAGGTGGTTTGTGATGCAAATCTCAAAATAATGAGTGTTGTTGCTGGTTACCCTGGGGGCTGCCATGACTCCTTCATCGTCAGTCATCCCTCTTTGATAAGTTTGAGGACGGACAAATGCCAGATGGATGGCTGCTGGGTATGTAATTTGATATGTGTAGGCCTGCGTATACTTTGTCCAAATACAGGGGCAGATGTATTAACCTGTAGAAGGCATAAGGAAGTGAGATGCCAGTGATCTGTGCAAGGTGATAAAGGCACCAGCCAATCAGCTCCAATATGTAAATGAACATTTAGGAACAGATTGTCTGCTGCCTTTATTACCTTGCACATATCACTGGTTTTTCACTTCCTTATGCCTTCTACAGGTTAATACATCTGCCCCACAGTGTGTTACTTATGTGTTGCTGTATCTTAACATGAATCACGTTACTATATCTGTCTTTTAGGTGATGAAGGATATGGCTGTTTCTCTTGGCTTCTAACTCCATTGTCCCGACCTGATACCCCTGCTGAACACAATTACAATCATGCACATAAGTCCACGCGAAATGTGATAGAAAGAAGTTTTGGGGTGCTGAAATATAGGTTTCGGTGTCTGGATAAGTCTGGTGGCCTTTTGGTGTATAGTCCCTCCAAGGTGACTCAAATTGTGTTCTGCTGCTGCTTTCTTCATAACATGTGTTTGCAACAACATCTGCCACATGTTGAGGAGGAGGAGGAGGAAGAAAGCAGCCAGCAAGCAGAGGAATTAGAGACATCTGGTGATACTTGGAGTACTGATGTAGGGAGGCAGGTTAGGCAAGAGATCATCAATCGCTATTTCTAAGGTAAGCTTGGTTTGCTTATTTCATTTGTTGTGTAATCATAAATAGATGTTTTGTCTTTTTTTCAAAAAAACATTACTCAGAATGTGTCTGTCTCCTTGAAACATACAAACATACCCTCGCTATATGGAAAACAAATGTCACATGTGTATTGTGCGTATTTTTATTCTCAAAACAACAGATTATGAGTGGCATGTATTAAGTCTGGATAAGTGATCGTAAACTTGCAGTGCTAATTTCTTACAAGCCCACATCATCCATTTAGTATTTCACTTTATCATTGTGTGTAACGTCCTAATGCACAGGTTCACAAACTCGGCCCTCAGGACCATACACAGTGCATGTTTTTCACGTAACCCAGTAGAAGCACAGGTGTATGAATTACTCACAGACATATGTTAAAAGGTTCACAGGTGGAGCTAATTATGTCACTTGTGATTCTGTGAGGAGACCTGCAAAACATGCACTGTGCGGGTTCCTGAGGGCCGAGTTTGAGAACCTGTGTTCCCAAAAAACACTCCTCAACATATAATATGTTAGCCTTGAGGAATACATGTGTCCCTATGTGTGATGCTCCATCATATTTAAGACACACAAACTTACTGTAATCAGGAATTTTTTATTTCCTAATGTTTGATGCTGTAAACTTGATGATGTGTAAGTAAATACACAGTTTGCCACACATATACATTATTATACACATTTTTTGTTTTTTGTTGTAAAAGTACATATTTGTTTGTTTCAGCATCATGGGTAAAAACATTCTTACTAATTTTTAACACACACAAACATGTCCCAACAATACTGACATTCATTTTGACAATGTTTTTCAAACAAAACAAAGCCAACATATTACAAGCTTTTTACGCAAATCAATTGTGTTCTTCTTGTAATGTTGTATAGATAAGAAAGCTAAGATATGTATCAATAACATTGTAATTTGGATTGTCTGCAGGAAAAGAGAATGATTGGAATCTAGAAAGAGTAATGATTAGAAAAAAATCAAGTGGTCAGTTTACTTCCTGCTAAAGACATTCTGCCTGGCTGGCAATTATTGTATCTGCAGGAAAAGAGAATGATTGGATTCTAGAAAGAGTAATGATTAGAAAAAAATCAAGTGGTCAGTTTACTTCCTGCTAAAGACATTCTGCCTGGCTGGCAATTATTGTATCTGCAGGAAAAGAGAATGATTGGAATCTAGAAAGAGTAATGATTAGAAAAAAATCAAGTGGTCAGTTTACTTCCTGCTAACATGTATGTTTGGCTCCATCAACATTTCCCTCCTCCAATACAAAAAAAAATGGTAAAGAATAAATGTGCGTACAAATTTTATGTTTTTGTTTGTACCACTTATAATTAATGATGTAGAAAAAAGTGTCAAGGAGCTAAGTGTTATATTTTTTTAGCAAAAAATACACTTACTAACTCTTTTGAGTTACTTATCACAAATGTCTAACTTGTATTTTTTTCACATTTTTTTGGGTGTCTGCTTGTCCTGCCCTTTGCCTTTAGCACTGTCATGTTGCCGTGCTCTGGTGGAGCATCTTGGTGGTGATGAGACTGGCGTGATATTTGGAGTAGCGTACCAGAACTGCTGGTTGTTTGCTGTTGGTGCATGCATCTGAGTGTTTCATTCAGGTTAGTGAGGGTGGCATTGAGTTCACGTGTAGCAGCATTTTGATTGTCTACTATTCGGAATAAACTTTCATTAATCTTTTGATTGTTTTGAAAAATCCTCATATAACTTTGCTGTTGTATGTGCTGTTCTTCCATTATGCGCTGTAAGTTGCCCATGACCTGTGTAATGTCTGTACGCATGAGTTCCATGGTATTGCCTATTCTGGTTGTTTGTTCATTTTGTCTACTAAGATTTCTTGATATTCTTCTGAGGTGAGATGGTAGGCTTGCAAACATTTGTGTCTGCTTACGCAGGCAATCTTCATTAGTGGCCTGCTGTCTTGCCCAAATAGTCCAAAACACCTGATCAGGGCCTTGTGTTCCTGGTGTTGTTGGGCTGTGTTGTGGTGGTGGTGTGCTTTGCTGTGGTGGTGTACTCACAGGTGCTGGGGGGCTCATTCCTTGCATTAACGGCTGCATTTCTAAGATGTTTGTCTCCTCCATGTCACTGTGTTGCTGGGGGGCTCATTCCTTGCATTAACGGCTGCATTTCTAAGATGTTTGTCTCCTCCATGTCACTGTGTTGCTGTTGTTGCGGAGGGATGCTGTTCCCAGGACTCGAAGCTGAAATGTTAAACAAATCTCCGTTAGCTATCCATATGTTTGTGAAATGTAAACAAATCACTACACATGGAACACATGTCATTCACTGTTGCTTTCAACTGTTCTGGCTAGCAACATCATCACTCATAGCTTAAATATATACATATGCCTGTTTGAGGCAAATGTGTCTGGTTTCTTAATTGTGAAAGCAAACACTTTAGTTTTATTGTAGCTCACACATACTCCACCATAAAAACACATTGGAATACATAATGTGTTACCTTATAGCTTTGTTCAAACAAACATAGTAATGTTTTTTTATGTATTTTGCAATGTTACCTCAAGCACACACGTGAAATTTGGAAAAACAACCTTACCTTTTGCAAACAAACCAACATGCTTTTTTGTTGTAGCATCTTACACACAATGTCATACTGTATGGCTCAAGTGGACATACATATCTTTACTGGATGTGGACAAGGCCATTTAGCTTGGATTCCATTTCAGCTTTTACTTACTGCGGTAAGTATTTCGTTTTTGATGTGTTTTGACTTAATGCGGTTATGAAAGATTTTGATTATGTTCTGACATTTTACAAATTTTTTTCAGTTTGATACTCACAATCAAGATGAGGGGAGTGTGGATGACGTCTTGGAGGTGTGTCCAAAATTTGGAGTGGAGGTACAGAACATACGGACGATAATCTTCGTGGCGGGGTAGCCTGCTGTGTTTGTGCCGGGACATATGACCTTGCTTTCTTTTTGGCCACAGGTTTTTTGTGGTGATGTCTAACAGAAGTGCCACTTTTGCTGCTCCATACTTCTTTTGATGGACCTTTTAATGAAAGTGCAATTTTGTTATGGCCATTCCTTTACAAGCATACCCTATACTACAATGGACACTTTACCTGCTTCCGCAGCGTCATCATCATCAGATGTGATAGGAGTTACTGGCCGACGAGTAGTACTGCTTTTTTCTAACACTGTATAAAATAAATTTTAAAAAAATTATGCTATTGTGTATACATCCACCCATTATGCTTATAAACATTTATTCTTTTAGAAATGCTTGGTTTTTATTTAAAACAAACATAAGGACCAGAAATAAAAAAAATAAAAATAAAAACATTGACCAAAACACATATGCACTATGGCAACATCAACACAGGAAAACATGTACAGGACACTGACATAGGCCACAAGTTAAAGAAAAAACAAACAAAAAAAACACATCTTCATTTTGTATTGAAAGGAAAAATATTACAGATGCAATATATAAATTGCTCTGTGATGTGGCACTCCAAAGACACATTACCACTATATGATCCAAAACAAAATGTAGCCATTTTTATCACAATTACACTGCAGTGTGGTGTCACGGTACAAATACAAGCAAAAAAAAATAAAAAAAATAGTGTTATTGTAATTAAATAATTAACATTATCTAATAATGACATTACACATGTAAGTGGTTTCCAAACCACTTTCCAGTACTCTAGCCTCTAACATGACAACCACTGTTTTTTAAACATTGCACATGGATCACTAAAATATAAAACATATTCACAATTTTTAAATAAAAAACGGACAAAAGGAAAACATTATTGCAGGACAATTCAGAGACACACCAAGTGCAAACTACACATGCAAAATATCTGTCAGAAAAACACATGACATACAATAAAGTAAGATGTTCCCTTGGCTTTTGTATAAAACATTAACCAAACCAATGTATTTGCTGACACACACTTGAAGATGGGAGTAATATGCAACGTCACATGACACACATTTAAAAAAACAAAACAAACAAACATAGAATGTAAATGCAAATACACATGCTCACCATTCTTCCTGGGCCTATCTGAATCCCAGACATGGGAAGGTATTACACTCCGCATGGGCTCCTCATACTCCAGATATCTTCCAATATAGGGCTGCCCACCACCGGTTTTCCAAGCCGACTTGGCCTCCTTGGCCATTTTGGACTTGACACGTCTCTTTATGTCATAGTACCGTTTGCGGCACGTGTCCTCCGTCCGCTTGACCACCCCCTCACTATTGACAGCAGCAACTACTTTCGCCCACAACACCGTCTTCCTCCGTGTTGGCACCTTGGCAGACTCAGGGCCAAATAGCTGCCTCTGATACTTCATCAGCTCACGCACCAATGCCACATTTTCTGCAAAACTAAACTTTACATTTCGCCCAGTCTTAGTAGTGGTGCGTAGCTGCAGAGCACTCTGACTGTCACTATCACTTGAGGCTGCTGCAGAAACCTCACCCACCTCCTCCACCTCACTAACACTCACCTCCTCCACCTGACCAACCTCCTCCCCCTGACTCACACCCTCCACCTCTGAGTCACACATAATTGTGTGTCTAAACAGTTAACACAGGGAAAAAAAATTACAAACAACACACTCCTCCACTACCACTACACAACTCACACTCACACACACCCACACAAACACTGACAAGGGACTATAAAGAAAAATAACTTGGACTAAAAATGAGACAAAACCACAAAATACAAGACAACAAGAATGACAAGACGACTTTCAAACACAATACCACACTCAGAAATCACTACCAACACTCCTCACCAAACCACAAATTCACCTACCTCCACAGCACAACCTCCCTCCTCCTCACCACTAACTAAACCCACGAGGTGCGGACGGTTTGGGGCGTATTTATATGGTTGCGCACAGACACTCCTACCATCTGAAACACAACCAATCACGAACGGGGATGAAAATCGAAACTGAAAGTGAAAATGCGGCCGCGGAAAAAAAAAACCCCTGCCGCGTTTAACTTAGGGAAAAAACCAGCAAATACAACAAAAACACGTACGCAAACGTCAATGACGGCTGTAAATGTGCCAAAAAAACACGACTGCCATCGACATCAGAAAACACGACAACCATAAAGTCGACTGCTTCATAACTTTGCGTATATGGGCCCTCATTCCGAGTTGTTCGCTCGGTAATTTTCATCGCATCGCAGTGAAATTCCGCTTAGTACGCATGCGCAATATTCGCACTGCGACTGCGCCAAGTAATTTTACAATGAAGATAGTATTTTTACTCACGGCTTTTTTTTCGCTCTGGCGAACGTAGTGTGATTGACAGGAAATGGGTGTTACTGGGCGGAAACACTGCGTTTTCGGGGCGTGTGGATAAAAACGCTACCGTTTCCGGAAAAAACGCAGGAGTGGCCGGAGAAACGGGGGAGTGTCTGGCCGAACGCTGGGTGTGTTTGTGACGTCAAACCAGGAAAGACAAGCACTGAACTGATCGCAGATGCCGAGTAAGTCTGAAGCTACTCTGAAACTGCTAAGTAGTTTGAAATCGCAATATTGCGGATACATCGGTCGCAATTTTAAGAAGCTAAGATACACTCCCAGTAGGCGTAGGCTTAGCGTGAGCAACTCTGCTAAATTCGCCTTGCGAGCGATCAACTCGGAATGAGGGCCCATGGATTCAAAAAGTTGCATGAAAATGCACCCGATACAAAAGGAGTTTAAACACTATACAAACCGACTCAAACACAAATCTTAGTAAATATTGGCCCTGTTCTCCGCTTTATCTCCACTCTCACTCTCCTGCTGCTTTTTGTCTGCATATATTTCTCATCTGCCCCTCTGTTTCTTGCTTTCCCCTCTCTTTTTTTTAGACTTCAGTATGCACTGTGTACATTACTGTATTAGCTCACGTGCGTATGCCTAGCAGATCTACTTTGCATTAGTGAAGGAGAGGGGTGGCATGAAGCTGAGTCTATGCCCAGGTGAAAGAAAGCCTATATTCGCGCCTGTGTGGCCTCATAAACACTGTTGCTTTACTGGTCCCATGTTTCTTATCAAAAGTCAAGTGAAGTTTCCAAGATAAAACTGACAATGTATGAGTGTGTGGAGGGGAGGGGTTTATCCTATACTGTCCAATAAAAAACTGAAATTACAGAGATTGCAGCTTCTTATTGGTCCTCCCACTCACACCTCCTCTTGGCAGTCATTTTAAAGGGGTGAACAGAAGTTACTCCCACGGCTATTAGTATGTGGAGCTTTAGGCTATATGAAGGATGTATATTTAGTAGAGATGAGCGGGTTCGGTTTCTTTGAATCCGAACCCGCACGAACTTCACTTTTTTTTCCACGGGTCCGAGCGACTCGGATCTTCCCGCCTTGCTCGGTTAACCCGAGCGCGCCCGAACGTCATCATGACGCTGTCGGATTCTCGCGAGGCTCGGATTCTATCGCGAGACTCGGATTCTATATAAGGAGCCGCGCGTCGCCGCCATTTTCACTCGTGCATTGAGATTGATAGGGAGAGGACGTGTCTGGCGTCCTCTCCATTAGAATAGAGATAGATAGATTAGATAGAGAGAGATTGTGCAGAGTCGCAGACAGAGTTAGTTTACCACAGTCAGTGACCAGTGCAGTTGCTAGTTAACTTTTATTTAATATAATATATCCGTTCACTTCTCTCTGCTATATCCGTTCTCTGCCTGAAAAAAAAAAACGATACACAGCACAGTCAGTCACACAGTGTGACTCAGTCTGTGTGCACTCAGCTCAGCCCAGTGTGCTGCACAGTCATCAATGTATAAATTAAAAGCTTATAATTAATTGTGGGGGAGACTGGGGAGCACTGCAGGTTGTTAGCAGGAGCCAGGAGTACAATTATATTAATTAACAGTGCACACTTTTGCTGCAGGAGTGGTGACCAGTGCCTGACCACCAGTATAGTATTGTTGTATACTACTAATATCTCTTTAAATATCAACCAGTCTATATTAGCAGCAGACACAGTACAGTGCGGTAGTTCACGGCTGTGGCTACCTCTGTGTCGGCACACGGCAGGCAGTCCGTCCGACCAGAATTGTATTATTTATTATTATATACCTACCACCTAACCGTGGTTTTTTTTTCATTCTTTATACCGTCATAGTGTCATCCTAATTGTTACGAGTATACTACTATCTCTTTATCAACCAGTGTACAGTGCGGTAGTTCACGGCTGTGGCTACCTCTGTGTCGGCACACGGCAGGCAGTCCGTCCGACCAGAATTGTATTATTTATTATTATATACCTACCACCTAACCGTGGTTTTTTTTTCATTCTTTATACCGTCATAGTGTCATCCTAATTGTTACGAGTATACTACTATCTCTTTATCAACCAGTGTACAGTGCGGTAGTTCACGGCTGTGGCTACCTCTGTGTCGGCACACGGCAGGCAGTCCGTCCGACCAGAATTGTATTATTTATTATTATATACCTACCACCTAACCGTGGTTTTTTTTTCATTCTTTATACCGTCATAGTGTCATCCTAATTGTTACGAGTATACTACTATCTCTTTATCAACCAGTGTACAGTGCGGTAGTTCACGGCTGTGGCTACCTCTGTGTCGGCACACGGCAGGCAGTCCGTCCGACCAGAATTGTATTATTTATTATTATATACCTACCACCTAACCGTGGTTTTTTTTTCATTCTTTATACCGTCATAGTGTCATCCTAATTGTTACGAGTATACTACTATCTCTTTATCAACCAGTGTACAGTGCGGTAGTTCACGGCTGTGGCTACCTCTGTGTCGGCACACGGCAGGCAGTCCGTCCGACCAGAATTGTATTATTTATTATTATATACCTACCACCTAACCGTGGTTTTTTTTTCATTCTTTATACCGTCATAGTGTCATCCTAATTGTTACGAGTATACTACTATCTCTTTATCAACCAGTGTACAGTGCGGTAGTTCACGGCTGTGGCTACCTCTGTGTCGGCAGTCGGCAGGCAGTCCGTCCATCCATAATTGTATTATTATTATAATATATACCACCTAACCGTGGTTTTTTTTTCATTCTTTATACCGTCATAGTGTCATACTAGTTGTTACGAGTATACTACTATCTCTTTATCAACCAGTGTACAGTGCGGTAGTTCACGGCTGTGGCTACCTCTGTGTCGGCAGTCGGCAGGCAGTCCGTCCATCCATAATTGTATTATTATTATAATATATACCACCTAACCGTGGTTTTTTTTGCATTCTTTATACCGTCGTCATAGTGTCATACTAGTTGTTACGAGTATACTACTATCTCTTTATCAACCAGTGTACAGTGCGGTAGTTCACGGCTGTGGCTACCTCTGTGTCGGCAGTCGGCAGGCAGTCCGTCCATCCATAATTGTATTATTATTATAATATATACCACCTAACCGTGGTTTTTTTTTCATTCTTTATACCGTCGTCATAGTGTCATACTAGTTGTTACGAGTATACTACTATCTCTTTATCAACCAGTGTACAGTGCGGTAGTTCACGGCTGTGGCTACCTCTGTGTCGGCAGTCGGCAGGCAGTCCGTCCATCCATAATTGTATTATTATTATAATATATACCACCTAACCGTGGTTTTTTTTTCATTCTTTATACCGTCGTCATAGTGTCATACTAGTTGTTACGAGTATACTACTATCTCTTTATCAACCAGTGTACAGTGCGGTAGTTCACGGCTGTGGCTACCTCTGTGTCGGCAGTCGGCAGGCAGTCCGTCCATCCATAATTGTATTATTATTATAATATATACCACCTAACCGTGGTTTTTTTTTCATTCTTTATACCGTCGTCATAGTGTCATACTAGTTGTTACGAGTATACTACTATCTCTTTATCAACCAGTGTACAGTGCGGTAGTTCACGGCTGTGGCTACCTCTGTGTCGGCAGTCGGCAGGCAGTCCGTCCATCCATAATTGTATTATTATTATAATATATACCACCTAACCGTGGTTTTTTTTTCATTCTTTATACCGTCGTCATAGTGTCATACTAGTTGTTACGAGTATACTACTATCTCTTTATCAACCAGTGTACAGTGCGGTAGTTCACGGCTGTGGCTACCTCTGTGTCGGCAGTCGGCAGGCAGTCCGTCCATCCATAATTGTATTATTATTATAATATATACCACCTAACCGTGGTTTTTTTATACCACCTAACCGTGGCAGTCCGTCCATAATTGTATACTAGTATCCAATCCATCCATCTCCATTGTTTACCTGAGGTGCCTTTTAGTTCTGCCTATAAAATATGGAGAACAAAAAAGTTGAGGTTCCAAAATTAGGGAAAGATCAAGATCCACTTCCACCTCGTGCTGAAGCTGCTGCCACTAGTCATGGCCGAGACGATGAAATGCCAGCAACGTCGTCTGCCAAGGCCGATGCCCAATGTCATAGTACAGAGCATGTCAAATCCAAAACACCAAATATCAGAAAAAAAAGGACTCCAAAACCTAAAATAAAATTGTCGGAGGAGAAGCGTAAACTTGCCAATATGCCATTTACCACACGGAGTGGCAAGGAACGGCTGAGGCCCTGGCCTATGTTCATGGCTAGTGGTTCAGCTTCACATGAGGATGGAAGCACTCAGCCTCTCGCTAGAAAACTGAAAAGACTCAAGCTGGCAAAAGCACCGCAAAGAACTGTGCGTTCTTTGAAATCCCAAATCCACAAGGAGAGTCCAATTGTGTCGTTTGCGATGCCTGACCTTCCCAACACTGGACGTGAAGAGCATGCGCCTTCCACTATTTGCATGCCCCCTGCAAGTGCTGGAAGGAGCACCCGCAGTCCAGTTCCTGATAGTCAGATTGAAGATGTCAGTGTTGAAGTACACCAGGATGAGGAGGATATGGGTGTTGCTGGCGCTGGGGAGGAAATTGACCAGGAGGATTCTGATGGTGAGGTGGTTTGTTTAAGTCAGGCACCCGGGGAGACACCTGTTGTCCGTGGGAGGAATATGGCCGTTGACATGCCAGGTGAAAATACCAAAAAAATCAGCTCTTCGGTGTGGAGGTATTTCACCAGAAATGTGGACAACAGGTGTCAAGCCGTGTGTTCCCTTTGTCAAGCTGTAATAAGTAGGGGTAAGGACGTTAACCACCTCGGAACATCCTCCCTTATACGTCACCTGCAGCGCATTCATAATAAGTCAGTGACAAGTTCAAAAACTTTGGGTGACAGCGGAAGCAGTCCACTGACCAGTAAATCCCTTCCTCTTGTAACCAAGCTCACGCAAACCACCCCACCAACTCCCTCAGTGTCAATTTCCTCCTTCCCCAGGAATGCCAATAGTCCTGCAGGCCATGTCACTGGCAAGTCTGACGAGTCCTTTCCTGCCTGGGATTCCTCCGATGCATCCTTGCGTGTAACGCCTACTGCTGCTGGCGCTGCTGTTGTTGCCGCTGGGAGTCGATGGTCATCCCAGAGGGGAAGTCGTAAGCCCACTTGTACTACTTCCAGTAAGCAATTGACTGTTCAACAGTCCTTTGCGAGGAAGATGAAATATCACAGCAGTCATCCTACTGCAAAGCGGATAACTGAGTCCTTGACAACTATGTTGGTGTTAGACGTGCGTCCGGTATCCGCCGTTAGTTCACAGGGAACTAGACAATTTATTGAGGCAGTGTGCCCCCGTTACCAAATACCATCTAGGTTCCACTTCTCTAGGCAGGCGATACCGAGAATGTACACGGACGTCAGAAAAAGACTCACCAGTGTCCTAAAAAATGCAGTTGTACCCAATGTCCACTTAACCACGGACATGTGGACAAGTGGAGCAGGGCAGGGTCAGGACTATATGACTGTGACAGCCCACTGGGTAGATGTATGGACTCCCGCCGCAAGAACAGCAGCGGCGGCACCAGTAGCAGCATCTCGCAAACGCCAACTCTTTCCTAGGCAGGCTACGCTTTGTATCACCGCTTTCCAGAATACGCACACAGCTGAAAACCTCTTACGGCAACTGAGGAAGATCATCGCGGAATGGCTTACCCCAATTGGACTCTCCTGTGGATTTGTGGCATCGGACAACGCCAGCAATATTGTGTGTGCATTAAATATGGGCAAATTCCAGCACGTCCCATGTTTTGCACATACCTTGAATTTGGTGGTGCAGAATTTTTTAAAAAACGACAGGGGCGTGCAAGAGATGCTGTCGGTGGCCAGAAAAATTGCGGGACACTTTCGGCGTACAGGCACCACGTACAGAAGACTGGAGCACCACCAAAAACTACTGAACCTGCCCTGCCATCATCTGAAGCAAGAAGTGGTAACGAGGTGGAATTCAACCCTCTATATGCTTCAGAGGTTGGAGGAGCAGCAAAAGGCCATTCAAGCCTATACAATTGAGCACGATATAGGAGATGGAATGCACCTGTCTCAAGTGCAGTGGAGAATGATTTCAACGTTGTGCAAGGTTCTGATGCCCTTTGAACTTGCCACACGTGAAGTCAGTTCAGACACTGCCAGCCTGAGTCAGGTCATTCCCCTCATCAGGCTTTTGCAGAAGAAGCTGGAGGCATTGAAGAAGGAGCTAACACGGAGCGATTCCGCTAGGCATGTGGGACTTGTGGATGCAGCCCTTAATTCGCTTAACAAGGATTCACGGGTGGTCAATCTGTTGAAATCAGAGCACTACATTTTGGCCACCGTGCTCGATCCTAGATTTAAAGCCTACCTTGGATCTCTCTTTCCGGCAGACACAGGTCTGCTGGGGTTGAAAGACCTGCTGGTGACAAAATTGTCAAGTCAAGCGGAACGCGACCTGTCAACATCTCCTCCTTCACATTCTCCCGCAACTGGGGGTGCGAGGAAAAGGCTCAGAATTCCGAGCCCACCCGCTGGCGGTGATGCAGGGCAGTCTGGAGCGACTGCTGATGCTGACATCTGGTCCGGACTGAAGGACCTGACAACGATTACGGACATGTCGTCTACTGTCACTGCATATGATTCTCTCAACATTGATAGAATGGTGGAGGATTATATGAGTGACCGCATCCAAGTAGGCACGTCACACAGTCCGTACTTATACTGGCAGGAAAAAGAGGCAATTTGGAGGCCCTTGCACAAACTGGCTTTATTCTACCTAAGTTGCCCTCCCACAAGTGTGTACTCCGAAAGAGTGTTTAGTGCCGCCGCTCACCTTGTCAGCAATCGGCGTACGAGGTTACATCCAGAAAATGTGGAGAAGATGATGTTCATTAAAATGAATTATAATCAATTCCTCCGCGGAGACATTGACCAGCAGCAATTGCCTCCACAAAGTACACAGGGAGCTGAGATGGTGGATTCCAGTGGGGACGAATTGATAATCTGTGAGGAGGGGGATGTACACGGTGATATATCGGAGGGTGAAGATGAGGTGGACATCTTGCCTCTGTAGAGCCAGTTTGTGCAAGGAGAGATTAATTGCTTCTTTTTTGGGGGGGGTCCAAACCAACCCGTCATATCAGTCACAGTCGTGTGGCAGACCCTGTCACTGAAATGATGGGTTGGTTAAAGTGTGCATGTCCTGTTTTGTTTATACAACATAAGGGTGGGTGGGAGGGCCCAAGGATAATTCCATCTTGCACCTCTTTTTTCTTTTCTTTTTCTTTGCATCATGTGCTGATTGGGGAGGGTTTTTTGGAAGGGACATCCTGCGTGACACTGCAGTGCCACTCCTAGATGGGCCCGGTGTTTGTGTCGGCCACTAGGGTCGCTTATCTTACTCACACAGCGACCTCGGTGCAAATTTTAGGACTAAAAATAATATTGTGAGGTGTGATGTGTTCAGAATAGGCTGAAAATGAGTGTAAATTATGTTTTTTGAGGTTAATAATACTTTGGGATCAAAATTACCCCCAAATTCTATGATTTAAGCTGTTTTTTAGGGTTTTTTGAAAAAAACACCCGAATCCAAAACACACCCGAATCCGACAAAAATAATTCGGTGAGGTTTTGCCAAAACGCGTTCGAACCCAAAACACGGCCGCGGAACCGAACCCAAAACCAAAACACAAAACCCGAAAAATTTCAGGCGCTCATCTCTAATATTTAGGCCTTTTTCAGTTTTGAACGGACTGATAACACAGAATAGTTATTTATGACTGACTACCAAATGAAATACAATGTTCTACATTCAGAGTATGGGGACTTTTACATGTTTATATGTTGATGGCATTATTAACTCTTTTGTACAGTAAAGCATGAGTTGTGTTTTAGGGTTAGTGTGGTGTAAATAAAAGATGTAAGCAGTTGTGTTTGTCCCTATACATGGAGAACACAGGACAGAAAAAAAAAGAAAAAAATGACAGACATAAACACTGATAAGAGAGCTACAAGAGGATGAGAGCAGGAAACAAACGCACGCAGACTGTTGAGTTGAGTCCAGTAGTTTTGTCTTCTCCTGGGATTCTGTAATCCTGACTTTGCTTCATTCTGCTTTTCACTTCCAGATACTCGAGAAATACTTAATTATTCCAACGTTCAGCCAAATTTCTCGCCTCTGCCTGTCTGCCCCAATTTAAAAAAAAGATTCACTCCCCCACCTCCCATAATGTTCTGTGATGGAGTTGGGCAATATCCAGGAACGCAAAGTGTTAACCCCCTTAGTGCCAAAGCTATAACATGTCTGGCAGACTAAGACTATTTATATTTAGTTCATCTTATAATACACTATACTTGCATACTTCTAAATTTCACAGAGACTACTGCAGTAAAATTAAAGCACTGCCAAGGTGGTTTGTCCTGCTCTACCCAAGGGCAGTGGCGTAACTACCACGAGCGCAGGGGTTGCAGCTGCTATAGGACCCAGGCTGCTCCCAGGGCTCTCTGCTCCCCCCTGCACCCTGTCACTGGATACCTCTGAGGCCCGCCACTCCCCCTTTATCACTGCCCATGGGATAAACGGCTGCTGCTGATAGTACCCCCCAGCAGCCACAGATGATGAGGCAGAGGGGTGTGGAGGCAACACCTGGCAGGCTCAGAGCACCAGTAGAGCAGTGCATAGCCGCAATTTTCTTCATGGCATTAGGCCCTGCCTCCATCAGAGACCTCTGCTGTAGCAGTAAATGTACCTCCTGCTTGCTCCCACTCTCTTTCACTAGTCTCGCTCTCTCCATGACACTTTTTCTCTTGCTACACTCTCTCTCCCTGACACTGTCTCTTTCCCTCACTCTCTTCCTGACACACTCTCTCACTCTGTTACTGTATCTCCCTCTCTCTCCCTGACACTGTCTCTCGATCCCTTTCTCTGACACTGTCTATCTCTCTTCCTGACACTGCCCCCCCCTTCTCTCTCTCTCTCTGGCAATGCCAATCCCCCCCCCCTCTCTCTCTCTCTCTCTCTTTCTCTCTCTCTCTCTCTCATGCCCTGACATCGTCTCTCTCCCTGGCACTGTCTCTCTCCCTCCCATTCTGACACTATCTCTCTATCACTCTCTCCCCTTGACACGCTCTCTCCCTGATACTGTCTGTCTACTCCTCTCTCTCTCACTGGCACTGTCTCTCTGTCCCTCCCTGATACTGTCTTTCTCCCTGACACTGTTTCTCCTTTGCTCTCTGTCTGCCTGGCACTGTCTCTCCCTCCCTCTCTCCCTAACACTGTCTCTCTCTCCCCCTGACACTGTCTCTCTCCCTGGCATTGTCTCTCCCTCCCTGATAGTGTGTGTGTTTCTCTCTCCCTGACTCTCTCCTTTTCAGTCTCTCTCCCTGTCTGTCTCTCCCTGTCACTCTCACTCTCTCTTGCTCCCCCTCTCTTTCGCTCTCCCTCCCTCCCTGACACTCTATCCCCCTGACGCTCTTTCTCTCTCTCTCCCCCCGATGCACCCTCTCTCTCCCCTTTCACCCCTTTTTCTCTCTTTCTCCCTGACACCCTCTCTTTTGCTACTTTCTCTCATTACCTCTATTTCCATGAAAAACTCTCTCTCCCTGACCCCTCTCTCTCCCTCTCTTTCTTGCTCCTCTTTCTCTCTTTTTCTCGCTCTCCTCGTGACACACTTGTTGTCTCTCTCTCACTCCCCTCACTCTGTCTCCCCTCTAAGGAGCATTGTAGTGACAATTGCTGGTGGGGCTTTTCAAGATTTTGCTATGGAGCCTTCAACATTCTAGTTACGCCCCAGCCCAAGGGGCCTGTTTAGCTCTACCCATGGGGCGCATCTAGTGCCATCAGGAGGTGGATCCAGCACAACTAGGGAAACTACAGTATAGGGCTGTGAATAGCATGCAAAGAGGTTTGTGTATGGATGACATACCCCTGGAGGCTTACTATTGTGGCATGGCTGAAGGGAAAATAGCAAGGCTGTATATTAATGATCCGGTAATTCTGGTGAAATATTGTAATCAGAGTTGTAACTAGAAATGTCTGTGACTGGGCACAACAACACTCCCTTTTCCCACTTTTTTATATAAAAAAAAAGCTTTAAGCCAGGGTCACAAAGTAAGGAGTCAGATACTTATAAAGCTGCAATGTGTTGAACATAATAAATAAAAGATTAGGGGACATATTAATCATGTTAATTATATCCTCCAACAGTATATTTGCAAGTATCCCCCACAGTATATTTGCCAGCATCCCCCATAATAGTCATTGTCAACCTACAGTATAAAAGTCAACACATTTCCACAGTATGCCAGCTAATATACCTCCACAAGTTGGCAGGTTGTACATATGTACAGATGGAGTCGCACTCATCTAGTGTGGCTCCATCGCTAATGTGCACTCCCAGCGGGACTAGGTTATCTGGCGCCTAGCCCCGCTACGGGAGTGCACAGAGACGTTCCCATTGTAGTGAATGGGGCACGTTCACATCACGGATGCGAGCGTGGCCCTGATGCTGCGATGGGCGCGCCTAGGCACAGAAGGAGCCACAATTAGTGGCTCCCACACAAATACGTAATCTTTGCATATTTTCCTGGGGTGGGGGTTTCCCCAATACTTCAGGAGCTTCCCAGACATTCTGAGAGGCCTTGCAAGTATGTATTAAACATATAACAAAACATAAAGATCTGCAACTTACCTTCCTATGGGAGATATTTAATAAATATATTTATCTAAAAAAATAAAAAAGAGTGATAAGTATCTCTTTTCCAGTGGCAGTTGCAGCGCAGTCCAAAACTCAAATAGGGGAGCCACAACAACTGCCACCCCAAACACTGCCAAACATCACTGGCCAGGACTCACTGGCAGTTGGTGTGCCTCACCTATTTGAATTTTGGACTGAACTGCAACTGTCACTGGAAAAGAGATATTTATCTCTTCTTTAATTTTTTTAGATAATTATGATTATTAAATATATCTTTACATTCAGTGGTGTAACGACCAAGGGAGCGGGAGTGCAGCTGCTATGGGGCCCGAGATGCTTCAAGGGCCCGCAGCTCCCCTGCCAACTGTATGGCCCATGGCTCTCCCGCACCCCCCTTCCCCCATGGGAAGAATGGCCATGGCTGCAGCTCCCCCCCCTCCCGAAGAAGTGGTGAGTGCTTCCGGCTGTATGGCCTGTGGCTGCTCCCCCCCCCCCCCCCCGTAATGCCGGAGCTGCAGAAAGCCATGTGGCTGAGGGAGAGGGCTGCCCTCTGCCTACTCTCATTCTCCGCTCCCTGGACACTTGCGCTACCTCTTGCCCGGGCAGAATGTGACTACACAGCTGATGGCGGATCACTTAAAGAGGATCTCCACGCAAGAGCTGGGGGTGTTCTCTATGCAGGTCCAGAGCCGGCAACAGAAATCTCGGGGGCTGGTACACTGACATTTCTGGGGGGCACACCCTTGACCCCACCTCCTCCACGCACACACCATACCACCACCACCACACACATACACATCCCCTACCTGCGTGTGCCAATACATGTATCACCAAATATGAGACATTCAAATACTATAATTGTATAGTACAAGTACAAAAGAATTCAAACAACAAGCTGTGTCAATGTCCAATGTTTCAGTCCTGGCAAACATTTATCAACAACATAAAACAATGTACCTTAAGATCAACAAATTACAAACATTTGATACCAGTGAAAAAGTGACAATATATATACAAAAAATGTAATGATCTGAATATAGGATTTTAATTACCTACCGGTAAATCCTTTTCTCTTAGTCCGTAGAGGATGCTAGGGTCCACATTAGCACCATGGGGTATAGACGGGTCCACTAGGAGCCATGGGCACTTTAAGAGTTTAATAGTGTGGGCTGGCTCCTCCCTCTATGCCCCTCCTACCAGACTCAGTCTAGAAACTGTGCCCAAGGAGACGGACATACTTTGAGAGAAGAAAATACACAGATAGTGGTGAGATTCACATCAGCTCACACATAACAGGGCAAACCAAGCTAACCTGCTTGAAACAATTCTGTACCAGCTGAACAACAGTACTTAAGCAAGTAACAATGCAGTACTTAACCAAGTAACAAGGCAGTACTGAACCAAGTAACAACTGCAGGAAAACGAAGCGCTGGGCGGGCGCCCAGCATCCTCTACGGACTACGAGAAAAGGAATTACCAGTATGTAATTAAAATCCTATTTTCTCTTCCTAGAGGATGCTGGGATCCACATTAGTACCATGGGGATGTACCAAAGCTCCCAGAACGGGAGGGAGAGCGCGGGGGCTCCTGCAGAACAGATCGACCAAACTTTAGGTCCTCAGAGGCCAAAGTATCGAACTTGTAGAACTTAGCAAACGTGTTCGACCCTGACCATGTAGCCGCTCGGCAAAGCTGTAAAGCCGAGACACCCCGGGCAGCCGCCCAGGAAGAACCCACCTTACGAGTAGAGTGAGCCTTAACAGATTTTGGACACGGCAATCCTGCCGTAGAATAAGCATGCTGGATAATGAACCTGGTCCAGTGAGAATTTGTCTGCTTAGAAGCAGGACACCCAATCTTGTTGCGGTTATAAAGGACAAACAGAGAGTCCGACTTTCTGTGACGAGAAGTTCTCTTCACATAAATCTTCAAAGCCCGCACAACATCCAAGGACTTTGAGGTAATTGAGGAGTCAGTAGCCACTGGCACCACAATAGGTTGGTTGATATGAAAATCCAGCACAAGCTTCGGAAGAAATTGCTGACGCATCCTGAGCTTAGCTCTAGCTACATGGAAAATTAAGTAGGGGCTTTTGCAGGACAAAGCCCTCAATTCAGACACACGCCTAGCAGATGCTATGCCAACAGTGTGACCGCCTTCCATCATCAGTGGGGAACAAGAGAGAGTATCTACAGTTAGTGCATGCAACTGCTGTGTGGAGCTGGCAGTGCTGCAGGCATGTGCTTGCTACCATTTGCTTCTTTCTACAGCACCACAGCTCTTCCTAAGTGGCCATGGCTGTAGGGAGAGAAGGGCCGGCATGGGCTCAGTATAATGACAGCCACAGACCTGGTGATGAGGGGTAATGGAAGTAACTGGGAAGGAGGTGGGTGTTACCCTTGCTTGCTTGGAGTTTTGTTTCTTACTTGAGCAACGCCAGATGTGCGGACTGTGCACTCAGTCTGTATTTCCCATCTAGGTGATGCGGTGCTGTTTTGTGTTTCACTTTATCACGGGGCCCCTCTGAACCATGGGGCCCAGGACAGGGGTACCCTTTATACACCCCTGTCACCAGGCCTGGCAGGTACACGGGAAGGGGCGGGGGGTTCCAGACTGCACTATGGAGGTGATGTTTGTAATGCCTCTCTCTGTCCCTACTCCCTACTGTCTCTCTCCCTATGTCTTGTCTGCCTGTCCATCCCTACTTTATGTCCCTGCTGCCTCTCTCTGTCCTTACATCCCTGCGGCCTCTTTATGTGTCCCTGCTGCCTATTTGTTCCTGCTGCCTCACTTTCTGTCCCTGCTGCCTCTCTATGTCCTTACCTCCCTGCAGCCTCTCTCTCGGCCCCTACATCCCTGTTGGCTCTCTATCTGTACCTGCCGTCTCTCTATCTGTCCCTACATCCTTGCTGCCTCTCTCTGCCCCTACATCCCTGCTGCCTCTCTATCTGTCGCTGCTACCTCACTATCTGTCTCTGCTTCCTCTCTCATTGTCCCTATGCCTCTGCTGCCTCAATATCTGACCCTGCTGCCTCACTATCTGACCCTGCTGCCTCTATCCCTACATCCATGCAGCCTCACTATCTGTCCCTGTTACCTCTCTCGGTCCCTACATCCCTGCTGCCTCTCTCTGTCCCTTTGTCTCTGCTGCCTCACAATCTGACCCTGCTGCCTCTCTCTGGGTGTTGTTCAGGTGTGTTAGCAAAACAAAAAAGTTAGCAATTGGGTAAAACCATGGTGCACTGCATGTGGGGCAGATGTAACATGTGCAAAGAGATTCTCTGTACATGTTACATCTGTCCCACCTGCAGTGCAACATAGTTTTGCCCAATTACAATTTTGTTTTTTTTTCTAACAAACCTGAATTAGGCCCTTTGCCCCTACATCCCTGCTGCCTCTCTTATCTGTCCCTGCTGCCTCACTATCTGTCCCTGCTGCCTCTCAGGGTCTCTCTCTGTCCCTCTGTCTTTGCCGGCATTCTCTATCTCTCTGTCCCTGCCGCCACTCTGTCTCTATGTCCCAGCTGCAACTCTCTGTCCCTACATCCCTGCTGCCCCTCTCTCTGTCCCTATTTCGCTGTTGCCCCTCTCTCTGTCCTTACATTTCTGCTGCCCTTCTATCTGTCACTGCTGCATCTCTCTGTTTCTACGTCCTTGCTGCCTATGTCTTTGTCCCTACATCCCAGCTGCCTCTTTATCTGTTCCTGCTGCCTCTCTATCTGTCTATGGTACCTCTTTCTGTCCCTAAGTCCCTGCTGACTATCTCTGTCCCTATATCTTTGTAGGCACCCTCTCTGTCTCTGTGTTCCTGCTGTCTTTCTCTGTGTCCCTTTCACCCCTCCCTGTCTCTATGCCCCTTTTACCACTCTCTCCGGAGACCTGAGTTGGGGGCACCTTGAAAATGTTGCTATGGGACCCACAAAGTTCTAGTTATTCCCCTGTTTACATTCTCAATAATCTATCAGCAGGGAATATGAGCACAGAGTATTACTGTAGGAAGGGGCTGTATGCAGCATTGTACAGTTGAGTTCTATAATTAAATGATAGTATGAATAGTTTGTACAAGTTTCGGCAACCAGTCCAGCAGGATTGCCTATACAATATAAGACAAGAGGCTGCAGGTATCTGCAATACTGACCAACTGGAGGAGATGCAAATAGAAGGATCAACAGAGGTGCATTACACAGTCTAATTTTCATTACATCTCATTGAATAAAAATACAATATAAGTAAAACTTGTTAGATTTTCCACATTGTATAAATCCTTCCTATAACTTCTGTGACACTAGCCAATGAGATTCTGGGGCGGTCTAAGAAGAGTCCAGGGTTTACAGCAGTGGCTGTGATACACAGTGCTGCTGACAATCCGGATACACTGCCGGCAGATACATTATACATCTTCACATGTATATTTATATGTGCTTAGCAGCCACCCCTGCACTAGGAAGTTGGCACTGAGCCCAGGACTACAGCCGCCACTGAATGGTTAACCTTTTCCTTACCACTCATGTTATTTGTATGGCATACTGTACCTTAGGCCCACCTCTGTCAGTGGGGTCCCCAGCCAGAATGCACAGACCACCTCTTGGGCAGCAGCAGAAAAGGCATGTTTTCTGATGAGAGCATTTGGGACTGGAGAGGGACATACAGAGAGTACTTCTGAGTCCTATCCCAGTGTGTATGTAATACACATGCTGCTGTTATTCTTGCATGTGACAAGAAAGATTATAGATTTTATTTTTTGTATGTGTATTTTAAGGTTGTTTAAGTTGTTTTTTGTTCCATTGCAAGAAAACTAAAATAGCTCTCTGTCAATTTTGTGGATATAGAAACAATACCCCCTGGAGTACACTGCTGTACTTAAACTTGCACTGTGCGGTCCCATAGTGGGGGCTGGAAGGATGACAAGTGTAGGTGATGCTGACAAGATGCGCAGTGTCACGATTCCAGGCACGGCAATTCTCCAGGTAACTGCCACCAGCAGAAGTACCTTTTGGGTCAAGCCCAGGGTGAGTTCCTGCTCCCACCCCCAAACACAATTATTAATACATAAAAATTAGGTGACATGAGCCTCTTGAGGCTTTGGCGTGAAAAAACGGATTCCAGAACTAAGATTAAGATGTTTAATCCAAGTCAAAACTTAAAAGTTTACAGTTACAGAAAAAGAAAGGTTACAAGAATATAACAGTTTAAATAGTCACACAAGTACTTACAACTTCAAGAAATAAAATAGGGAAAAAACAACATCCTAGTCACCTGTAGAACAGAATGCTAGATGAGTTAGGCCTCTCGGCATATGCTGGAACATTATTTGGTCCAATTCTACACTGGAACCACCTCACGATCATGAACAACCTGCAGCCAGAGTTTCTCATATTTAAACCAACTGCAGGTCCCTTTTCACCCCCCCCCCCCTTCCCCCCCGGGAGCATTTGAACCCTCCTAAGACCAGTAGAGGGTGAGTCTCATCTTACTGTGGCTCTCAGCTATCCTAGCAGGGCTGATACTTTCATCTTTTATGGCTTGCTTTAAAGCTCTGGGTTGTGGTTTACAACTTTGGCTTAGGAAGATCAAGTCCAAGACCCGGTTCCTGGGTAATCAAACTGTAGTTCTGGTCACAAGGACTTCACACCTGGGTAGACAGTGTGTCTTCCCCAAACTGCAGGCTTGATCCCTACAGTGTTTATTCACAGCTTCCTGACCCATACACAGGATTCTATGGCTGATTAGCATCTATGTCTGCACATTCCGGCAGATCAATTAACTTTCTACCATTTGACACGCAAAGACATTTGACTGGTATAATACATTGGTATATCGATAAATCAGTCAGAATAATACAAATTTTAATCATGCCCAGTCCAATTTAAGCCTGAGCATGACATGTATGGTTAGAGGTGTGGTGACATGCCCCTTGTGTAAAGGGCCCTGGGTCCCCATAAGGCTTAATCCAGCCCTACCTCTAACACTTGACACAAATGCACTAATGTGCACACAAGATTTCCTCCGTACTCCTCCAAAGTGAGAGGAGTGTCTCCCAGAGTCTCCTCCATAACAGAGACTGTTTATAAGATATAAGTCTCTGCTGATACTTTATCATTTAACATGGAGGAACTGCAGCAAATATCTGTATCGGTCCTTTTGAAAGAGGATTGTGCACTGCACTACCTCTCCTTCTGTTTCTGCTCGGACCTTAGAGACAGAGGTGCACTGACGTCAGCGTGTCCTCCTACTCTGATTGAAATGGGTTTCTGCATCTTCTCTTTTTCCATCCTTCATAGTAGAAGATGTGTCCCTGACTATCTCCTACACCAAGACTGTGTCTAAGACAGTGGAGAACCAACACCACTGTATTACTTACCACTCCACCTTCTTTAACCCCCTATGGTCCAGGCTGGATCCATTCCACCTGTTATATGCCTGTGTTGTATATTTACTGCATACTTGTATTAACCCTGTGCTACCCTGCAAACTTTTGCTTCCGGTTAATAAACTTACAAGACTGATTAAGTTGTCTACTGTGTGGACTGACCAGAGGTGGATTTAGACCTCATGTGGCCCCAACCAAGATAATGATTTCGGGCCCCCCTCCCTCAAACAATCCATAGCACTATATTTTCATTCCTGATTTATGCCTCTTATATAATTTGTTGTTTTTCCTCCATGTATATTGTTTTACAGTATATTACTTTACCCCTTCACTGATTGAACAATGCCCCCCACCACTTATTACACCACTCAGTTACTGCACTTTAGATCAGTGCTCCCCTCACTGAATGTACCAGGTCCCCATACCCCATTATTATACCCTCATCATGGACTGCATTGTATATGAGTGACACAGGTTTACTGATAGTAGCAAGCCCCATTGCCTAAATTACTCATTATTATCCCCCCTCCCTCACTGACTGCATTTTATAACAGCATTTTACAATAACATTTTATGATACCCTTTATTACACCACTCAATCATACCCCTTTCGCACCGCACAAATAACCCGGTATCGACCCAGTATATTGCCAGGCCGACACGGGTTGCTGTCCGGTGTGAAAGGGCCCATTGTGTAATTCAACCTGGGAATAAAGCAGTGTTATTCCTTGGTTGAATACCGAGTGAGTGACAATGTGAACAGGTTGCCGGGTCAATGCGACCCGGGATCCGTTCACTACATAGGGAGAGGCGGCGCGAGATGAACTCATCTCCCAGGGCTGCCTCTGTCCCCGATGTCAGCTCTGCCCCCTGTCGCTTTGGCAACCCGACCCGGCATATTTACAGGTCAGGGAGCCAGTTGTTATGGTCAGATGCCGGGTTCCACCCGGTATGGACCCATTTCCAATTACCGAATTACCGGATGGACCTGGCATTTGCAATGTGAAAGGGGTATCAGTGACTTATTGATCAGTTTCCCCAGCCCCCCCACTACTAATAGGGGATGGGGGATATGAATGGGAGGATGCACTGATATATAATGCAGACACCCATAACTTGTAACACTAATTACATCCAATCACATAGTGTTGACTGCATTATATTAAAGATGTGAGCCGTACCATTTTTGCTGGATTTGGATATGGATTTGGCTGTGATTCATCCTCCGACTTTGGATTTGGATTTGACAAACCGTCGTGACTCGCTTTGGATTTAAAAAATTTATAAAAAAAAAAGCTAAAATCACATAATTTGGGCCTTTTATTGTTCCTAGAGTATTCCAGTCAATTTTCACTACAGTACCTCACAGCTCAAAATATTGTTTTCATCAATATTGGCCAAAGGCTGCAATGAGCTGGCTGGTTTCTAAGCGACTGAGTAGCAGCACAAACACACAGCAGTTTATAGCACATCTATGAAACATTGCCATATACTGTGTGGATCACGGGGCTTATAGATGCATGTGAACAGAATGCAATTTAGTAAAGCGCACCAACCAACCAGTGCGAAAATAATAGATGTATATATTTGATTTTTCTACTTTTAAACCTGCAGCTCGGTTCCAACTGGTTGGATCACAGAGCATATATAAGCGCACCAACAAACCAGTTCAAAAACAATAGATACAGTTGTGCTCATAAGTTTACATACCCTAGCAGAATTTGTGATTTTTTGGCCATTTGTCAGAGAATATGAATGATAACTCTACAAACTTTTCTTTCACTCATGGTTAGTGGTTGGGTGAATCCATTTATTGTCAAACAACTGTGTTTACTCTTTTTAAATCATAATGACAACTAGTGATGAGCGGGTTCGGTTCCTCGGAAACCGAACCCCCCCAAACTTCACCCGTTTTACACGGGTCCGAGGCATACTCGGATTCTCCCGTATGGCTCGGTTAACCCGAGTGCGCCCGAACGTCATCATCCCGCTGTCGGATTCTCGCGAGATCCGGATTCTATATAAGCAGCTGCGCGTCGCCGCCATTTTCACTCATGCATTGGAAATGTTAGGGAGAGGACGTGGCTGGCATCCTCTCCGTTTATTCATTGTTGAGTTGATGCAAATATTTGTGCTTGCTTATATCATTATGGGGACTGGGGAGCAGCTTTATATTAATATAGGAGGAGTACAGTGCAGAGTTTTGCTGATCAGTGACCACCAGTTTTATCCGTTCTCTGCCTCAAAAAAACGTTCCTTATCTGTGCTCAGTGTGCTGCATATATCTGTGCTCACATTGCTTAATTGTGGGGACTGGGGAGTAGCTGTATTATATAGGAGGAGTACAGTGCAGAGTTTTGCTGACAATGACTACCAGTATACGTTGTCTGCCTGAAAAACACTCCATATCTGTGCTCAGTGTGCTGCATATATCTGTGCTCACACTGCTTTATTGTGGGGACTGGGGACCACCAGTATAATATTATATAGGAGGAGTACAGTGCAGAGTTTTGCTGACCAGTGACCACCAGTATACGTTGTCTGCCTGAAAAACACTCCATATCTGTGCTGCATTGTGTAGTATATAGTAGTACAGTGCATAATTTTGCTGACCACCAGTATATAATATATAGGAGGACGGTACAGAAGGCCACTGCCGTACCTACCTCTGTGTCGTCAAGTATACTATCCATCCATACCTGTGGTGCATTTAAGTTTTGCACAGTTTGCTGACCACCAGTATATAATATATAGCATTACGGTACAGTAGGCCACTGCTGTACCTACCTCTGTGTCGTCAAATATACTATCCATCCATACATGTGGTGCATTTCAGTTTTGCACAGTTTGCTGACCACCAGTATATAATATATAGCATTATGGTACAGTAGGCCACTGCTGTACCTACCTCTGTGTCGTCAAGTGTACTATCCATCTAGATTCTATACCTGTGGTGCATTTCAGTTGTGCAGTTTGCTGACACAGTGACCACCAGTATATATAGCAGTACGGTACGGAAGGCCACTGCTGTACCTACCTCTGTGTCGTCAAGTATACTATCCATCTACATTCTATACCTGTGGTGCATTTTAGTTTTGCAGTTTGCTGACAGTGACCACCAGAATATATAGCAGTACGGTACGGTAGGCCAGTGCTGTACCTACCTCTGTGTCGTCAAGTATACTATCCATCTAGATTCTATACCTGTGGTGCATTTCAGTTGTGCAGTTTGCTGACACAGGGACCACCAGTATATATAGCAGTACGGTATGGAAGGCCACTGCTGTACCTACCTCTGTGTCGTCAAGTATACTATCCATCTACATTCTATACCTGTGTTGCATTTTAGTTTTGCAGTTTGCTGACACAGTGACCACCAGTATATATAGCAGTACGGTACGGAAGGCCACTGCTGTACCTACCTCTGTGTCATCAAGTATACTATCCATCTACATTCTATACCTGTGGTGCATTTTAGTTTTGCAGTTTGCTGACACAGTGACCCCCAGTATATATAGCAGTACGGTACGGAAGACCACTGCTGTACCTACCTCTGTGTCGTCAAGGATACTATCCATCTACTTTCTTTACCTGTGGTGCATTTTAGTTTTGCAGTTTGCTGACAGTGACCACCAGTATATATAGCAGTACGGTACGGAAAGGCCACTGCTGTACCTACCTCTGTGTCGTCAAGTATACTATCCATCTACATTCTATACCTGTGGTGCATTTCAGTTGTGTAGTTTGCTGACACAGTGACCACCAGTATATATAGCAGTACGGTACGGAAGGCCACTGCTGTACCTACCTCTGTGTTGTCAAGTATACTATCCATCTACATTCCATACCTGTGGTGCATTTTAGTTTTGCAGTTTGCTGACAGTGACCACCAGTATATATAGCAGTACGGTACGGAAAGGCCACTGCTGTACCTACCTCTATGTCGTCAAGTATACTATCCATCTAGATTCTATACCTGTGGTGCATTTCAGTTGTGCAGTTTGCTGACACAGTGACCACCAGTATATATAGCAGTACGGTACGGAAGTCCACTTCTGTACCTACCTCTGTGTCGTCAAGTATACTATCCATTTACATTCTATACCTGTGGTGCATTTTAGTTTTGCAGTTTGCTGACAGTGACCACCAGTATATATAGCAGTACGGTACGGAAGGCCACTGCTGTACCTACCTCTGTGTCGTCAAGTATACTATCCATCTACATTCTATACCTGTTGTGCATTTCAGTTGTGCAGCTTGCTGACACAGTGACCACCAGTATATAAAGCAGTACGGCACGGAAGGCCACTGCTGTACCTACCTCTGTGTCGTCAAGTATACTATCCATCTAGATTCTATACCTGTGGTGCATTTCAGTTGTGCAGTTTGCTGACACAGTGACCACCAGTATATATAGCAGTACGGTACGGAAGGCCACTGCTGTACCTACCTCTGTGTCGTCAAGTATACTATCCATCTACATTCTATACCTGTGGTGCATTTTAGTTTTGCAGTTTGCTGACAGTGACCACCAGTATATATAGCAGTACGGTACGGAAGGCCACTGCTGTACCTACCACTGTGTCATCAAGTATACTATCCATCTAGATTCTATACCTGTGGTGCATTTCAGTTGTGCAGTTTGCTGACACAGTGACCACCAGTATATATAGCAGTACGGTACGGAAGGCCACTGCTGTACCTACCTCTGTGTCGTCAAGTATACTATCCATCTACATTCTATACCTGTGGTGCATTTATTTTTGCAGTTTGCTGACAGTGACCACCAGTATATATAGCAGTATGGTACGGAAGGCCACTGCTGTACCTACCTCTGTGTCATCAAGTATACTATCCATCTAGATTCTATACCTGTGGTGCATTTCAATTGTGCAGTTTGCTGACACAGTGACCACCAGTATATATAGCAGTACGGTACGGAAGGCCACTGCTGTACCTACCTCTGTGTCGTCAAGTATACTATCCATCTACATTCTATACCTGTGGTGCATTTCAGTTGTGCGCAGTACATATTATATAGTAGTAGGCCATTGCTATTGATACTGGCATATAATTCCACACATTAAAAAATGGAGAACAAAAATGTGGAGGGTAAAATAGGGAAAGATCAAGATCCACTTCCACCTCGTGCTGAAGCTGCTGCCACTAGTCATGGCCGAGACGATGAAATTCCATCAACGTAGTCTGCCTAGGCCGTTGCCCAATGTCATAGTAGAGAGCATGTAAAATCCAAAAAACAAAAATTCAGAAAAATGACCCAAAAATCAAAATTGAAAGCTTCTGATGAGAAGCGTAAACTTGCCAATATGCCATTTACGACACGGAGTGGCAAGGAACGGCTGAGGCCCTGGCCTATGTTCATGGCTAGTGGTTCAGATTCACATCAAGATGGAAGCACTCATCCTCTCGCTAGAAAATTGAAAAGACTTAAGCTGGCAAAAGCACAGCAAAGAACTGTGCGTTCTTCTAAATCACAAATCCCCAAGGAGAGTCCAATTGTGTCGGTTGCGATGCCTGACCTTCCCAACACTGGACAGGAAGAGCTTGCACCTTCCAACATTTGCACACCCCCTGCAAGTGCTGGAAGGAGCACCCGCAGTCCAGTTCCTGATAGTCAAATTGAAGATGTCAGTGTTGAAGTACACCAGGATGAGGATATGGGTGTTGCTGGTGCTGGGGAGGAAATTGACAAGGAGGATTCTGATGGTGAGGTGGTTTGTTTAAGTCAGGCACCCGGGGAGACACCTGTTGTCCGTGGGACGAATATGGCCATTGACATTCCTGGTCAAAATACAAAAAAAATCAGCTCTTCGGTGTGGAATTATTTCAACACAAATGCGGACAACAGGTGTCAAGCCATGTGTTGCCTTTGTCAAGCTGTATTAAGTAGGGGTAAGGATGTTAACCCCCTAGGAACATCCTCCCTTATACGTCACCTGGACCGCATTCATCAGAAGTCAGTGACAAGTTCAAAAACTTTGGGTGACAGCGGAAGGAGTCCACTGACCACTAAATCCCTTCCTCTTGTAACCAAGCTCCTGCAAACCACACCACCAACTCCCTCAGTGTCAATTTCCTCCTTACACAGGAAAGCCAATAGTCCTGCAGGCCATGTCACTGGCAAGTCTGACGAGTCCTCTCCTGCCTGGGATTCCTCCGATGCATCCTTGAGTGTAACGCCTACTGCTGCTGGCGCTGCTGTTGTTGCTGCTGGAAGTCGATCATCATCCCAGAGGGGAAGTCGGAAGACCACTTGTACTACTTCCAGTAAGCAATTGACTGTCCAACAGTCCTTTGCGAGGAAGATGAAATATCACAGCAGTCATCCTGCTGCAAAGCGGATAACTGAGGCCTTGGCAGCCTGGGCGGTGAGAAACGTGGTTCCGGTATCCACCGTTAATTCAGAGGCAACTAAAGACTTGATTGAGGTACTGTGTCCCCGGTACCAAATACCATCTAGGTTCCATTTCTCTAGGCAGGCGATACCGAAAATGTACACAGACCTCAGAAAAAGAGTCACCAGTGTCCTAAAAAATGCAGTTGTACCCAATGTCCACTTAACCACGGACATGTGGACAAGTGGAGCAGGGCAGACTCAGGACTATATGACTGTGACAGCCCACTGGGTAGATGTATTGCCTCCCGCAGCAAGAACAGCAGCGGCGGCACCAGTAGCAGCATCTCGCAAACGCCAACTCGTTCCTAGGCAGGCTACGCTTTGTATCACCGCTTTCCAGAAGAGGCACACAGCTGACAACCTCTTACGGAAACTGAGGAACATCATCGCAGATTGGCTTACCTCAATTGGACTCTCCTGGGGATTTGTGACATCGGACAACGCCAGCAATATTGTGCGTGCATTACATTTGGGCAAATTCCAGCACATCCCATGTTTTGCACATACATTGAATTTCGTGGTGTAGAATTATTTAAAAAACGACAGGGGCGTGCAAGAGATGCTGTCAGTGGCCCGAAGAATTGCGAGCCACTTTCGGCATTCAGCCACCGCGTGCCGAAGACAGGAGCACCACCAAACATTCCTGAACCTGCCCTGCCATCATCTGAAGCAAGAGGTGGTAACGAGGTGGAATTCAACCCTCTATATGCTTCAGAGGATGGAGGAGCAGCAAAAGGCCATTCAAGCCTATACATCTGCCCACGATATAGGCAAAGCAGGGGGAATGCACCTGACTCAAGCGCAGTGGAGAATGATTTCAACGTTGTGCAAGGTTCTACAACCCTTTGAACTTGCCACACGTGAAGTCAGTTCAGACACTGCCAGCCTGAGTCAGGTCATTCCCCTCATCATTCCCCTCATCAGGCTTTTGCAGACCCCTCATCAGGCTGGAGACATTGAAGGAGGAGCTAAAACAGAGCGATTCCGCTAGGCATGTGGGACTTGTGGATGGAGCCCTTAATTCGCTTAACCAGGATTCACGGGTGGTCAATCTGTTGAAATCAGAGCACTACATTTTGGCCACCGTGCTCGATCCTAGATTTAAAACCTACGTTGTATCTCTCTTTCCGGCAGACACAAGTCTGTGAGAAAATTGTCAAGTCAAGCGGAACGTGACCCGTCAACATCTCCTCCTTCACATTCTCCCGCAACTGGGGGTCTGAGGAAAAGGCTAAGAATTCCGAGCCCACCCGCTGGCGGTGATGCAGGACAGTCTGGAGCGAGTGCTGACATCTGGTTCGGACTGAAGGACCTACCAACGATTACTGACATGTCGTCTACTGTCACTGCATATGATTCTCTCACCATTGAAAGAATGGTGGAGGATTATATGAGTGATCGCATCCAAGTAGGCACGTCAGACAGTCCGTACGTATACTGGCAGGAAAAAGAGGCAATTTGGAGGCCCTTGCACAAACTTGCTTTATTCTACCTAAGCTGCCTTCCCTCCAGTGTGTACTCCGAAAGAGTGTTTAGTGCAGCCGCTCACCTTGTCAGCAATCGGCGTACGAGGTTACTTCCAGAAAATGTGGAGAAGATGATGTTCATCAAAATGAATTATAATCAATTCCTCCGTGGAGACACTCACCATCAGCAATTGCCTCCAGAAAGTTCACAGAGATCTGAGATGGTGGATTCCAGTGGGGACGAATTAATAATCTGTGAGGAGGGGGATGTACACAGTGAAAGGGGTGAGAAATCGGAGGATGATGATGAGGTGGACATCTTGCCTCTGTAGAGCCAGTTTGTGCAAGGAGAGATTGATTGCTTCTTTTTTTGGTGGGGGCCCAAACCAACCAGTCATTTCAGTCACAGTCGTGTGGCAGACCCTGTCGCTGAAATGATGGGTTCGTTAAAGTGTGCATGTCCTGTTTATACAACGTAAGGGTGGGTGGGAGGGCCCAAGGACAATTCCATCTTGCACCTCTTTTTTCTTTAATTTTTCTTTGCATCATGTGCTGTTTGGGGACAATTTTTTTGAAGTGCCATCCTGCCTGACACTGCAGTGCCACTCCTAGATGGGCCAGGTGTTTGTGTCGGCCACTTGTGTCGCTTAGCTTAGTCACACAGCAACCTTGGTGCACCTCTTTTTTTCTTTGCATCATGTGCTGTTTGGGGACTATTTTTTGAAGTGCCATCCTGTCTGACACTGCAGTGCCACTCCTAGATGGGCCAGGTGTTTGTGTCGGCCACTTGTGTCGCTTAGCTTAGCCATCCAGCGACCTCTGTGCAAATTTTAGGACTAAAAATAATATTGTGAGGTGTGAGGTGTTCAGAATAGACTGGAAATTAGTGGAAATTATGGTTATTGAGGTTAGTAATACTATGGGATCAAAATGAACCCCAAATTCTATGATTTAAGCAGTTTTTTAGGGTTTTTTGAAAAAAACACCCGAATCCAAAACACACCCGAATCCGTTATATATATATATACTGTACATAAAAAGTTGTAATGACGAAAAATAAGAGTCATCTGGCCCTAATCAGCCAGCAGGGTTGGATTAAGCCTTGGGGTTGCCTGGGGCACTTAAGACAGGGGGACCCCAATGGAAGGTAGGGGAAGTATATTACATTTTGCATACCTCCAAACATGTCCCATTCCAGGAGGGACAAAATGCTCACTACCTGAACTTCCAATTTAATATGTGATTGGAGTCACTTGTGTTGAACTATTTCATTGATAAGAAAGGTACTTCAACACAGGTGATTACAATCTAAATTAAGAAGGAAAGCATTTTGTCCCTCCTGGAATACACAAATACACATAGAAAAATAAAATAATTCATCTTGTTACATACAAGAATGGCAGCAGCCTCTGTACTACTTACACACTGGGACAGGACTCAGGAGGACTCTTTGTGTGTGTCTCTATCTCTAGATCCAAATGGTTTAGTTGCATAACAGTTTACACAAGACTCAGACACCGAGGCAGGGAGGAGGAGAAGCATTCTAGATGCTGGTTCGTGATGTCAGCATGCTCTGGGGGGGCTGACAAAGGGGGGCCAGGGGTAAAGTATGCCCTGCATTCCCCCCTTAATCTGTCTGTGCCAGCCAGGTGTGCCGCCCCTATGAACTTGCCTAGTGGGAAATCCGTTACTGCCAACAGCTGTCTAATCACTGACATCCTGCCGGGAGTATTCAGTCAACTCAGCTCTTGGACAGTTTCGGTGGAGCTCGCAGTCCACTGGAAATGCCCTTTATACAGCCTTGTCAGCTGGCCACCTGGAACCCACAGTGTCCTAAGCAGCCACTTCGGTTGCCTTGTGGTAAATACACTACTGGGACCAACCTCCATTGTACGCCACAGACATCATGACAATAGGTCTCTCTATTTCTGATTGCAAAGGAGTCCCATTGGTATCTAGGGGTGCTATTATGCTGTTGGATTTACCAAGTCATTTTAGAACTTGGACCTGGCACCTAATACCATCTTCAGAAGACATTAGATTTGAAGCCAATTACACAAACAGTAGTTGCAGAGGGATCCCCCTGTCAACTACCTACTCGCACATGCACAGTTAGCAGATAGCACATATGTACAGTAGTAGTGCACTGGGGTCCGTTAACTGTAAGTAAAGTCGTCGCCTTAGTGAATGCTTTACTTTACACATTGCAGGAATGGCTGTCCCTGGATGTGATTTTTGGTACAGCCCAGAGATCTGTAGGTTCTTATTGTCGCAAAATTATAATTATCAGGTCAGAAATTTTTATCAGAAATTATCATTATCAAACACGATAATTGATAAATATGGCCCTTAATCACCACTGCTCATAGGGGGTTATTCTGAGTTGATCGCTTGCTGTCAATTTTCGCAGTGCAGCGATCAGGTAAAGAAATGGCATAACTGCACATGCGTACGGGCCGCAGTGCGCACGCGCAACGTACTTTCACACAAAACTATGCAGTTTTACACAAGGTCTAGTGACTCTTTTCCGTCGCTCTGTTGATCATTGAGTGATTGACAGGAAGTGGGTGTTTCTGGGTGGTAACTGACCGTTTTCCGGGAGTGTGCTAAAAAACGCAGGCATGTCAGGTAAAAACGCAGGTGTGCCTTGGGAAACGGGGGAGTGGCTGGCCGAACGCAGGGCGTGTTTGTGACGTCAAAGCAGGAACTAAACAGTCTGAAGTGATCGCAAGGAAGGAGTAGGTCTGCAGCCACTCTGAAACTGCTTGAAAAAATTTCAGCACTGTTCTGCTAACCTTTCGTTCGCACTTCTGCTAAGCTAAGATACACTCCCAGAGGGCGGCGGCTTAGCGTGTGCACTGCTGCTAAAAGCAGCTAGCGAGTGATCAACTCGGAATGAGGGCCATAGTGTATAGTTACTGGCACCTCTGAGTGTATATAAGTATGTGGATCCGGTATGTAATACCGTCAGCTGCCATCCCATCTGATAGAATACCGGCAGTGAGTCGCCTTGCGGGCTCGCTACACTTGCCACAGGTTCTAGTCCCACTTGCTTGGTGGCGTGAACCCACCAACCGAGTTAAAATTACGGGTTGGTGTCGGTATTCCAACTGTCTGTAACATGCCTTATTCCTGCCAGTTAATACATCTTCAACCCTGGTTAAGATATTCATTGTGTGGGCTGACATCCATTACGCATCCACCGACACCTACAGTATCACAACAAAAGTTCATCCACTGACACCAGTGGCGTATCTATATTTAGTGCAGTGTGTGCGGTGTACACAGGCCCCGGGGGTCCAGGGGGTCCACACTGCACACCGTGTACTCATTTGTTTAATATCCACCTCTCCGGAGTCCCTCATTGCTGGCAGCATCTATCCACCAATCTTCGAATAAATAGCATGGCAGACATTTTCCCAGAGTTTTGTGCATGCGCAGTAAAGAATTTCCTGGGAAAATGGCCGTCATGCCATTTCCCCGGAGATTTGTACAGTCGCAATAGAGTCTGTGCCCAATAGTGCTCAGTCTCTATAGAGCTGCCGGGTGCCTGTTGCAGAGGAGGGGGCCGGGATGGAGGAGGAAGCACACAAAGCTCCTCCTCTGTTAAAATGTCCCAGACTGACACCTATCACAACATATAGGTTCAACCACTGAAACCTATCACAGCAAACTGTAGGTTGTGCCGCTAAATACAACTGATAATAACTGGTCACTTTTGCTAGCATTTAATTAATATACAGACACAGAGAGGTTATATTCAAGCTACAGTGAGTTATTGTTGAAACGTTCAATGTACCATTTGATGCAGTTATATAAGGAGCAGCAGGGATTATGACATTGAGCAGTAGGAACAAATTTACTATGGTTCAGCATATGTTGCAGCATATAAATAATAATAATAATTAAAAAATAAATTATTACACTGAAAAGCAGTAAAGTGGTGATGTTTATTATGTCGGAGATTCCTATTTACCATTATCATGTATGACCAGAGGGAATTGGCTTTAAAAGTCTAACAGTTTCCACAAATTATAGTCTCCCCCACGCAGCATGTTACAGGCAGCTGTAATTTAAAGATACACCCACTAGCCTGGCACAGAATGTCCTGCAGATTCGATATATGGAAATAAGTGCACCAGCTGTCTTATCTTATATATATATATATATATATATATATATATATATCAACTATCATGCACAGTTCTTAGTAAACAGTACCACAGTGCTTGGATAAGTAATGCCCACAAACCGGTCTGTGAAAAAAATCAATAAAGTCTTTGACATCTAACACAACAGGTGACGACTAAAGATAAGATTGATTCTACAGGGTTACAGCATTCATGCTGTCAAATCATTTATTTTTTCCATTCATTACATTGGTAACACTTTGCATGATAATAAACTTTAGCTAAAGTTTAATGCTGGCTAAAGCAAATTGGTTGTAGGCCCGGTCTGGCAGTCCCAGAGGAGGAAACACCTCCCAATGGTACTGCCTGTTCTGCGGGTGACTGGCAGGCAGGACTTTACTGGGGAAGGGGCTGCATTCCTGCATCCCATAGGTAAAATCCGCCACTGGTTGTAGGCATGGCAGAAATAAGCCTTTGTGGATGCCTGGGGAACTTAAGACAGGGTATCCCTCCCCCTCAGCACTGAGCCCGTTGTGTGTGTGCCTCTGCCCTTTGCCAGGGGTGGATTTAGATGTGAGGGGACCCCTAGGCACAACAGAAATGGCCGCCCCGCACCTGCTTAATTTTATTATTTTTATTGAATGTTTAGAAGCCCTCGATTTAGGATAGCCAATTTAATATAATAATAAAAAAGCCACTCTAACTTTTTCTTATTAATTATGTATACATATTAGCTAAATAGGACAGCTTACAGGAGCAGTACCGATGTGTCCTCCTTTATCCTTGCTGCAGTCACGCTAAACAGCCCTTGAAATCACACCATGCCGTGGCGGGATTTGGTAGCACCAAGTGTCTTTTTTTTGCATCTTTTTTTCCGCTAAACTGTGTCTTAGATGCAAAGTAATGTAATAAGCAGCTTCTGCTGATTGAAATGATATGCAGCATGCCTATATTCTATATGTAATTGCGTCTCTATCTGCAGCCGAAATGAAATGGAACAGTGTTTTCCATTAAAACTTTATTTCATTCAAGATTCCGTAGGTAGACATTGTAGCACCCTGAGCAAAAGACAATCGCTGTGGCCTGAAAATGGGGTGTAACCTTGCAGGAAGGGGTGTGGCCTCATGGAAGTTCTGTTTATATCACTCCAGGGGGCATGCCCAGCATTCCTTGACATGCTGGGCTGCCCTCTGAGACTCTGCCTGAACTCCTGGCTCTTCCTCATTGACAGGAGCCGGGTGCTGCAAAATAATGTCATACACCAATTCTATTATGTGTAGTAAATGTCCGCCAGCCACTTCTTCCCTCATACTGTATATATATATATATATATACACATACAGTTTTTGTTCCTTTGCCCCTCCAAGCTTCACCACATCCCTTATATAATCTATTTAATAATCCCCCCCTCACCCCCACCCCTTATAATATATTTCATGATCTTCTCTCCCACCCCTCTCACCCCCACCTCATATATTTAATGATTCCCTCTGTCAACCCCACCCCTTATATATTTAATTATCTTCTCTTACCCCAACCCCTTATATAATATACAAAATATAAATATACAAAATGTAATCGCAGACAGGGGAGGAACATCAAACTTCCATCATCATAGATGTCCACAGAACATAGTTCAATCGAGGAGTTAAGTTTGTTTCCAAATTTTGGTTTGCTCTTAGAAAAGTATTTGACATGAAGCTAAATTTCTCATCAGCCTACCATGCCCAATCAAAACAGAATCAACTAAGATTTAAAGACCATCATCCTAATTTGTTTCATCTAACCAAAATGATTGAATTCACCCACAGCAATCACTACCATTACTTCATTTTCTCCTTTTTTTGGGGTCTATTTACTAAGCCTTGGAGGGGTATAAAGTCAGCGTAGCTAAAGTACCAGCCAATCATATCCTAACTGCCATGTTACAGGCTGTGTTTTAAAATGGCAGTTAGGAGCTGATTGGCTGACACTTTATGTCCATCCACTTTATCTCTGTCCAAAGCTTAGTAAATAGACCCATTTGCCTTTTATGGGTGCTATCCCATTACCTGCTTGCTCATCTGTTTCTTTGTTTTCTTTGACTTACCAAAGGGCTGGAACATGACCAGGACGAAACTTCAAGCATCCTGCAAATTGTGACAGAAAATGACAGACTGTTCCAAATCTATCTCGTGGGTACAAACTCTGGCTTTTCCATTCTGCTCAATAGTACCCAGTATTAAATTTGCTCCTTGTTTCATTGGACTATTCTAAATATTATAAGTAATAAACCAGGTAATATACAGTACCTAATATTATTCATGTATCTTCACTCATACCATTTTACCAGAATTATGGATCACAATTACTTATCTCACAGCAATATCCTGGGTTTCTTCACAGTCTCTCAGTATAGGGAAAATGAAGAAATGTAAAAAGAGATTGCTTATCTAGCAACAAAGTCCTTGGTTTTTCCACAAGCTATTATCACAGAGGAAAAACTCCAAAAGATGAGGTTTTCCTTCTGTGATAAGAACATGTTAAGAATACTGTATGCTCATCATTATGGTTTTATGTGGCACCAACTGTTCCACAGCAATACCAGAAGGAACACCACTGTCAATCAGTAATCTTGGTATCAAAGTAGTCAAATAAACAGTGTAATATTTTTATATTTCATAAGAAAGATAGTAAAATGCCCGTACATGAAAGATTAAATAAAAGTCTCACATCTACGAAATAGTTGCCTAATTAGTGACATCATTTTGTGGGGAAAAAAAAACTATTTCTGATGGATTCCCACAAAAATGAAATATCCTCCTAATGTACTAAGGAGTGATCGCATATTAATTTCCCCTTGGACCTTTGGCTAAAAAAACAAATCCACAATGTATCCAAACACATTCACTTAGACAGTTTCAGGTGTTTTAACTGCCTCAGGCTTCCACCTGAGGATCCTACTACTTTTCAGTGCATGGTGGCAGAAGTCAGGCTTCCACCTGAGGATCCTACTACGTTTCAGTCCATGGTGGCAGAAGTCAGGCTTCCACCTGAGGATCCTATTAATTTTGAGTGCATGGTGGCAGAAGTCAGGCTTCCATCTGAGGATCCTATTGCTTTTCAGTGCATGGTGGCAAAAGTCAGGCTTCCATTTGAGGATCCTATTACTTTCCAGTGTATGGCGGCAGAAGTCAGGCTTCCACCTGAGGATCCTATTACTTTTTAGTGCATGGTGGCAGAAGTCAGTCATCTACCTGAGGATCCTATTACTTTTCAGTGCATGGTGGCAGAAGTCAGGCTTCAATATAAGGATCCTATTACTTTTCAGTGCATAGTGGCAGAAGTCAGGGTTCCATCTGAGGATCCTATTACTTTTCAGTGCATTGTGGCAGAAGTCAGGCTTCCATTTGAGGATCCTATTACCTTTCAGTACATAGTGGCAGAAGTCAGGCTTCCATCTGAGGATCCTATTACTTTTCAGTGCATGGTGGCAGAAGTCAAGCCTACATCTGAGGATCCTATTGCTTTTCAGTGCATTGTGGCAAAAGTCAGGCTTCCATCTGAGGATCCTATTACTTTTCAGTGTATGGTGGCAGATGTCAGGCTTCCACCTGAGGATCCTATTACTTTTTAGTGCATGGTGGCAGAAGTCAGGCTTCCATCTCAGGATCCTATTACTTTTCAGTGCATGGTGGCAAAAGTCAGGCTTCCATCTGAGGATCCTATTACTTTTCAGTGCATGGTGGCAGATGTCAGGCTTCCATCTGAGGATCCTATTACTTTTCAGTACATGGTGGCAGATGTCAGGCTTCCATCTGAGGATCCTATTACTTTTTAGTGCATGGTGGCAGAAGTCAGGCTTCCATCTCAGGATCCTATTACTTTTTAGTGCATGGTGGCAGAAGTCAGGCTTCCATCTGAGGATCCTATTACTTTTCAGTGCATGGTGGCAGAAGTCAGGCTTCCATCTGAGGATCCTATTACTTTTCAGTGCATGGTGACAGATGTCAGGCCTCCAGCTGAGGATCCTATTACGGTTTAGTGCATGGTGGCAGAAGTCAGGGTTCCATCTGAGGATCCTATTACTTTTCAGTGCATGGTGGCATAAGTTAGGCTTCCATCTGAGGATTTTATTACTTTTCAGTGCATGGTGACATATGTCAGGCTTCCCGCTGAGGATCCTATTGCTTTTCAGTGCATGGTGGCAGAAGTTAGGCTTCCATCTGAGGATCCTATTACTTTTCAGTGCATGGTGGCAGAAGTCAGCCTTCTATCTCAGGATCCTATTACTTTTCAGTGCATGGTGGCAGAAGTCAGGCTTCCATCTAAGGATCCTATTACTTTTCAGTGCATGGTGGCAGAAGTCAGGCTTCCCTCAGAGGATCCTATTACTTTTCAGTGCATGGTGGCAGAAGTCAGGCTTCCACCTGAGTATCCTATTACTTTTCAGTGCATGGTGGCAGAAGTCAGGCTTCCACCTGAGGATCCTATTACTTTTCAGGGCATGGTGGCAGAAGTCAATTTGAGTAGCTTGCCCTGAATTGCTCTTTGATGACTGTGCCCATCCAGAATAGCCAAAGTCACACACCTGCACCAAGCACAACCCATACACCTGCCCTGGTTTCTTCTTTTTTCCTCTGCCACCTGCTACTCAATTTTCCTCTCAATGCCAGTATTACCCTCTGTTTGTGTCTGTGGCTTTTTCCAATCATCTGTCAGATTCTGTCTCTGTCAAACCCTGTTCTTGTCTGCTTATTGTATTTGACTTTCTGTCTTCAATTTATGTCTACTTCTCTTTATCTTTATCTGTGTTTATTTCTGTCTGCATGTGTTCCCCAATCAGGGCGTACCAAGGGTGGTGGGACCGGTGCAAATATGAGGGATGACATGTTTGCTGCACCAGTGGTACCTGTTTCCGCCTGGAGAAATACCTGGCAGGTCCATAGTGGTAATAACAGATGAAAATCATTGCACAAATGATTTATTCAATGATTAAAGCGTATTTTAAATATGTGAAAGTTTTTTTTAAATATACATTGTTTTTCTACAGTATATATCATCTATTATTCTTATATATTATTTTTGTATAAGCCAACCCCTTGATTTTGAGATGGTAGACAGATTAATAAAAAAAAACAACAACACTTTTTTGTTGACTGATTTCATTTCATATCCTGGGGGCTTGGCTGCCTGGACTGATCAGGGCTGTTCCTGGCCCAAAAAAACCGGCAGCCCCGCTGCGAAAGGGCAATGACTGGCAGAAAATTGGCAGGATTAGCAGGAGGCATGTGATTTGCTGCCACAGTATCTCTCAGTGCACAGAGCAGTCAGGGAGCACTTAGTTTAAAGAGTGAGATGAGGAAATACTAATCTCATGATACTAGAAGTAATAGCTCTGCCTCACTGCACTAGCTCTGCAGGATCACACTTACAGTGTGAGATATTGCACAGGGTGGGTGGTGTGTTTCTATGTATTATATGTAAGACCGTGATATGGAGGAATAACAATAGAGAGAGGAATCTATGTGAGGGTGGTGACATGATGTGGGGCAAAAAAAATGGAGCCATGATATCAAGAGAATCAATACACTGGACATGCTGTAGGAGAAAATCAACATGTAAGCATCATGATATAACACAATATGTCACAAGGGGGTGAATTGTGCGCTTTGTATTGTGGTAAGGTCCACAGAAGTTTTCTGTATTGTATGCATGGTGCTAGCATGCTCTCTGAATTATATGGCAGGCATTAGGGTGCTCTCTGTATCATATGACAGTCACTAGGATATTCTCTGTATTGTATAGTGGTCATTAGGATGCTCCCTGTATTACTGTCTTTTATTTTTAGATGCCACAAACTGTCTGCAGTGCTATACAAGTAATAAAGAAACAGTATAACTTGACATCATAATGGCAGTACCAGGGGCGCCTTGGTAAGGAGGGGAGCATGGCCAATGAGCTGGGGGCATGGGCAAATTGCTGTATAAAAAAATATGAAAAAATTAACTGAAGTGCAGCCGCGCAGTTTGCGCGTGCCACACAAGGGGGGGGGGGGGGGGGAATCTGTGTCAGAACCAATGGCCAGTGCAGGGCAGGTGGTGCAGTGCGGGCGGTGGCAGCAGGGGGCGGTAGGGTGTGTTTGCTCCCCTTCCTTTTGTCAAAGTCGAAAAATATTGCAGTACACACATCACGTACAAACAACACACAGATGGCCTCCGTGCGTGTACTTGTTCTGCTGTGCGTGCACATATTCGCAATTTGCGTATGGTTGCTCCCGCAGTCGTGCGCATCAGCGCATGTTATGGGAATTTACGGTAGAGTTTGTGAAGGCATGGAGAGCTATCAAAACACATTACATATTTAATCCAAATAGTGCACAATGTACACATAGTTTCCCTGCACCACACCAGAAAATAACAACAGTTTAAATTGTTTCAGAACAAAGGGATTCACCTTTACAGGATAAGAGTGGACAGACTAAGGTTATAAGGTGGTGTTTGGTATCCAGCTGTAGGGTATTTTAAGGGTAACATTCCGGTGTTGGTTTGAGGAAGATCGCATGTTCCTGCGGATAGTTATGTGCAGAAGCAGAATATAGATACAAATTGTATTTACTGTACATTATGTATGCGGCGAGAATCCAGAGGAGGCCACCCACAAGAGCAGTTGGGAAAGACATCGCCTACCTATTCAAATCGACCTATGACCTCTCCTGTACTGTAAAAGTGCATTCCTGTGTCCAATGGACAAAGGGATTACAGTATCCATTGTATTGCTTTTGGAAGAATTGTATAAATAAAGCCTGCTGCAGCCTGGTCACACACAAGACTCACAAAGTTATCTATCAGATGACCGGGGACCGGCCGGGTTGCGCAAGCTTGTCCACTCAAGTATGTACCATTGAATGTAGCCATTTACTCTGTTATATTGTATTGTATTATTTGTATTGTAACCCCCTTTCAGCAATAATCCACTGTGGTGTCGGAACCCAGCGGTTAAATCACAATTGGTGTCGTGTCTTCATTGCCCTGCTAAGGTTTAAAGTGTTTTATCATTGCATTGCATTACTGTGAAGGTTCAAAGTGTATCTCTGGGTGTGTGCGCGCTGTGTGTACTTTGTACCCCCAGCGCGGCGTTTGTACGCTAAGTCCGTACAGTGATACGGGACTCCGTACGCAAACAGTGTATAAAGTACATAGTGTGTGTACTAGGTTTAGCGGCCGCAGCGGCTCCATGGTAAAGTGTATTCTAAGTGTGTATAAGGTATAGCTTTCATTCCTGTTAGATAATCAGCATTATCAATTGGGGGCTCTCCGGTTTTCCACATACTTACTACCTAACAGGTCACAGCAGACGTAATCTATCAGAAAAGGGTAGGAAGTTATCCTACGTATCCTTTTCTTGGTCGATGGATGCACTGAAAACCCTACTTAATTGCTGATTAGATGGCGTCTGCTCTGTATGGTTTGTAGAGATGCTGGTAGAACTCGTAAGGTACACAGGAAAAAAGCTATTTAAAATCTGTGAATTTTTTGGGGTGCCAAAACCGTACACAGCACCCATACTCTTTGCATACTCTCTCACATTTTTGCAAAACAAGGTTCAAATAAGTCATATTGTGTTTAATTCAGACTGGATTGCTTATCTGTTAAGTAGGGTTAAAAGTACATTTAAAAGTTGCTGCATAGCATTGATATAGTTTTATGTTTAACTCAGGCCTAAAATAACTTCAGGGGCTTGTATGATGTGTGATTTCTTTGTGACAAAGAAAGCCGCATGGTCTGTCCTCCATTTTGGACTAACCACATGGCCTGTCCACCATTTTGTGTAACCCTCATGGATGTGGAAGGGGGAGGAGCAGCGGCCATTTTGGGAAGGTCATTTTACTAAATGGCTGATTTTTACTGCCCAGAATAATCAGCTCTCCTTGGTCACATCAATCACCATTTATGAGTTACCAATGCATTTATTTAACCCATGCCATAGTCAATTACAAATAGTTTCAGCTGGGCCTAGTGAAAAGTTAATAGTAAGATGAATACTTGATGTAAGAATTACACACAGATATAAACAAAGTTTTTTTTTCTTTTACCTCTAGGATTTAGTTAGAATCTGCTTGCCATAAGATAGCCATTGAAATGCAAATTAACCTGTGTAACTGCTTTTTCTTATCAATGAAAAACCACTTTTACAGGCAGGCAAAAGCACATAGCTTTCATATGCAAATTAGAAGCACTGAATGGGTAAAGGAGTCTCAGGAGACCAGTGAATGGTACATATATATAATTATTATAATTATGTGTATATTTATATCAGTGTATGTTCTGCAAGATAGCTATCCAATCTGAATCATATCATTTAAATTATTGATTATTGCTAGAGTCATTATAGATCTGTGTGAAATAGGATACATTTGTTGCTATATAGGTAAATATATAGGTACATTTGAAATAACAGTATTTTAAGGAAGTAAGCGTAAAGACACAAACGCAGTTCTGCATAAAGGTTTATACAGAAAGAAACTGTGTGGCGTGTTAAGTGAGCGATTATAGTTAATATTGCTCACATTTATAGAAATTGTGTGAGTTGTTTTATTGCGTACGCACATTGGTACACGTGTCTCGGACAAAGTAAGGGACACTCATGGTCGCGTGTTAGCGCAAAGTGCGTAAGAATGCGGGCGCTGAGTACAAATTATACAATAGTGTCGTTTAGTTTAAAGGTGGCACAGTAGCCACGCTACAATAGCACAAGATTGCCCAGTTTCCAAAGTTTAGTATAAAACTCTTATTTACTATATTGCCTCTGGGAGTGAGACTGCTTGTCTGAATGAATGATAATTTTCTGAACAGAAAAACCAAGTATACCTGAGTGAGCGAACATAGGAGTGAGTGAAATTTGAACCCTGGAATTCGGGATCCTGTCGTGTGGTACATCAAGTGAGTGGAGACTTGGTGGCGTGAGGCGGCTGACTCACGTTAGTATAAGGTTTAAAACGCAAATCGTGAGGTGATTTGTAGAGGAGCGTGATAGTGCATTGTATTGCGAAGTATTGAAGTTAAAAGGTTTTTGGTATTACGCTCCAGACTGAGGGTCCCAGTTTGTACAACGACCCGTGATCGTACGGCATATAGGTAACAAGTACCTATATGCTGTGCGATTGGACCGCGCATTTGTGGATGCGATATATAGCGCAACTGGATACCCCTTTACGTGCTTTGCGTAAAATCGCGGTACCATTAGCACTGTATAGAGCATACGCAAGTGTGATTTGTGTATAAGTGTATAGGGAGTTTTCGCTGGTCTCTCTCAGGAAAATCTCCAACGGTGTATATTCACTGGAAATAGGTAAGTCACTCCTAAACACTTCCAGTGAATAGAAATCAGATAGGGACCTCACTGGGTATGCGGTGGTCATTCTTGGAGTGAGTCGTGGTACCCGGCGGAGAAGGAGTGGGTGAAAGCGCTTTAAGAACTTTCACCGTCTATTCGTATTGTGCACTGGGGATTGCGTAATAAGAAAAAGTCCGCGATGGGATCCAATTGCACAAGCGGTGGAAGTTTAACCAGGGTTCAGGTTGAGGTGCTGCGGCCTAAGGGGTCAGCGAGGTTTGTTTTGTGTGGTAAATATGGATCACACACTGAAGACTTTTTGTCTGAATGGGTACGTATGACTGACAAAGATAGGGAACCATTCCCTAAGGTGAGCAGCTTTGAACCAGAGGTATTACAGAACTTAAGGTTAAAGATATGTCTGATTAAATCCAGAAAAGAAAGGATTGGACATAATGATTGTTTAAAATTATGGCAGCAAGAGGGGGATATGCAAAGGGAATTAGCTCGTGCAGCAGGTTCCAAACCTAGCGGGAAAACAATGTCGACCGCACCACCACTACCGTATATTGCGGGGGAGAAGATGGCTACAGTCAATGGTATATCCGAAAAATATAGTAGTATGTAAAAACAATGTATTAACCCTAATTATAATTTTTTTGCAAGATGTATCCTGTTTTTTTGAAGTCTTTTCAAGGTTATAGGTCACAAGAGGATGATGGACTTGCTGGCAGATCAGTTCCTGTATTTATTTACAGAGAGAGAGAGAGACATAAGATGCATTGGAGGGAATGGTAATTGTATCGCTGGCCCGTAACTGTAATTGTATGTAACTGTATGTTTTAACTGCTTACTGTATGAGTTGTAAGTTCTATAGGTATACTGTACTTTGTAATATATATATTGAATCTATATCTTTTTTTTTAATAACAAATATATCCAGCCAAATCGCAGCTCTCCTCCAAGCAGTCACCTCGCTGCAGGAAACTCAGGTGGGGCCTGTCCGACCAGGTAGAGCAGTAACAATATTTCCCAATGAAAGAACTGGTGAGGTCACAGCTACCGGTAAGTGTGAGACAGTTCATTGCACAGAGACAACAACACCTCAGAGTTAACAGATCAGGAACGGAATGGTAGGATTACACCCTGTCTTGGAAATAGTAACCCCCAATGGGGGAACCGATAGTCAGGGAATAATCCTCACCAGGAATAATGCAATGTATTGCCCGTGGTCCAGAGATGAGCTGCGATCAATCATTTCAGAATTCCCCGACCCTCGGAAGCATTTAGCCAGATGTCAGAAATTTTTCAGAGATCTGGGTAATGCGTATGAACCGACAAACAAACACTGGCGGATATTTTTGAAAGCGTGCCTACCTCCTAATATTGACACCCAAAAATGTATCACTGATTGTAGATTTGAGTCAGATAGTCTTATGACTGACAAAACACAATCAGGAGAACTTAGAGCAAATTAACATGCAACTAGAGTTGTATTTCCCCACAACTGTTAAGTGGAGAAAAATTTTCTCCATAAAACAGAGGGAAAATGAAATGACATCTGAATACTCCCATCAGGACCTGCAAATAATAGATAGATACATGGGGGTATCAGATACAGGGAACGATGTGAATTACAGGGAGGTAGCTGTTTCTGTATTAATGGACGGACTCAATCAGACAGTAAGGGACAGGGTACAAACATTTTTTGCCTGATTGGATAGCTTGTCGTAGAGAGTGCGCGATTGAACACCATAAGAATATTGCTAGGCGTAGAGAACTGCAGGAGGAGAGGCTGGGGATTGAAAGTATACAGGCTCTTACACCAGAGTCTCATCAGCCTAAACCCCAAAAACCCTGGTGGTAAGAAAAGACCGAGAAATTGTTACATTTGTAAAAAAAAAAAATAAAGAACATTTTGCTAGAGATTGCAAGAGTAGTAGAGCACATAGCCAATATAGACCCCTAGACAGAGAAAACAAGCCACGTTATTAAACACATAGACGGGATCAAGGGACATATAGTAAGGAGTCATGAGCCATATAGAAAACACAGATTCGGTTAATGGGAAGAATGGAATAAATGCAACTTTACCCTTTTGACAGAACTTACTGGGGTTAGGAGGTGGTCCCTAAACTTCTGCTTCTTTCTCTAGCAGAAGTGACCTCTAATTAATTTAACAGAAGTTTTGTTAGAGATGGTATACATATAGCGTGCTCCCGCCCAGGAAGTACGAATTATGTTGGATACCCACGAAGACAAAGGTTGCATTTCACTGTTCTAGATACATGTCCATCACAGGTAGAGGAAATTATCTCAAAGATACCGGGTTCCCTATGAATTTAGAATGGACAGGACACTGTATTGATGGCTGGGATAGTCCCAGTAGAGATATAACACACATAGAAATTTTTTTTTGGGGAGCAGACCGAGTAGAGAATCATTCCCCTTAGTGCCCAATCCAGATGTCAAACTTTGTAAAATCTTCTTTGCCTCTACCAACTTATCTGTTACTAAACTCTATGTGATTTGTCTTCATAGCTTCCTCTTCATCTCTTACGTTCACCGACAGGGTTATGTTTCAGACGCCACAAGCCTACTCGGTCTTTCAGAGTTCTGCCCAAATCCAGTATATCTCACCAACATAGAGACACCAATATCAGTGTGCCTGGTCATGGACAAAGGGTGGAGAATGGGAATACGGGTGAAGGGAGACTGTATATAGACACCGATATGCATGATGGCGTGACAGCCTGATGGTGAACGCAAATCTGAAAAAAATTCTTTTTATTATTTCCTTTCTCTTTTCATTTTCCACAGATGGTTTACTTCACACAACTGATAATACACAACAGTTAAACACATTGAAATGCAAGATTTATGTTCCCTACAGAAAGGCCGCTGACCCGGAGAGAACTCGTGACAAAGAGCAGAGTGTAGAGAACCTCATATCACTGGAGTGTCTGTTCCGGGAAGGTTGAGAGGCAGGACTGCTGAAGGGCATCCAAGCACAGATCTAGAACGGTTGTAGTATCATTTTTTTTATCACCTCCCCTGCATTTTCCTGTCTGTTCCCCCTTCTTATTTTCCTCCTTTCCCTAAACGAAATGGATCGATCACAAGAGACTGCGTTTCGGGTTCTATTAGTAACTCTGGTTTTGATAAGGACAGTTTGTTTTTGTGAGGGTCCCAGAGAGGTCGAGCAGGGATCTAGAATGGGTTCTGATGGCAAGTATGAATTTGTAGGATCTCAGGATCAGCACATCACTTTAGTAAAGGCTGGCATCAGTAAGCGCTCTGGTAGTCAGGGAGCTCGGAGGCACTGTGAGGGGTTATTGTCTGATGAATATTGTATTTGTAGGAATTATGAGAATATAGTCGAGGATGAGTGCATCCAGAGATGTCAGTCCAGCCTTAACATCGACATGGACCGTCATCCATTGAGTGATTACCACTCACTAGTGGGTAAGGTCTTAAACCAGACAGAATGCTGGATGTGCTCACAAGTACCTCAAGGTCAGAGCAAGTCAGGATTAGTACCGTACCATTTAGCAATAGATGAGGTCCTCGAATTACGGGGTGGGAGACCGGTGGACAAGAAATTCAATATTTCTAGCCCCCCTAGTTTGAAGCTCCACCAGTATCATGTAGATAGATCCTTATTGTGTTTTAATATTTCCAATTACCAAAAACCGTGAAATTGGGAAGTGACGTGGAATAACCAGACAATGACCTTTTCACACAGAGCTGATAGGATACCCATAGACTCTGAACTTGTACGCCAAATAGCCAACAGTGGGAGGTATTTTCGGTATAGGTATACTTGTGGAAGCAAGACCATGTGGGTTGGAAAAGTATCGCCAGGGTATTGTGCTCATATCATCCATCCTGATACTTGTACTGAGCAGATGGGAGAACTAGGGATTGGGTTTTTCACTTGGAAAGTTTGTAATATGGTGATGTCATATTCTGTCCCCTATGTTCTCCCAGATGATGCCTATTCCATATGTGGGAGGAAGGCGTACAAGTGGCTTGCCCCGAGCTCAGAGGGATTGTGTTATATTGGGAGAGTACTGCCAGAGGTCATGACCATAACCCATGATAAGATGAGAGATGTTCACCGCAGTGCTCAGGCTCCTTATACTCATACTCACTATGAACACATCGTCAAGAGACACCTCATAGATAGGACAGAGCATGCAGCCTCTGATTTGATCCACGAATCCACCGGGATTCAATTCCTTCTCGCATTAGACATCACCCGTACTGCCAGAGGAATTATAAATTATAGGTATATCCATGCGCTAGAGAACTTGATAGATAATATCACTGAGATGTATGACGACACCTTCAGGTATACGGGAAGGGAGTTACAAGCTTACAAGAAGGAACTGATCCAGCACAGGATGGTCCTTAATTATATCACGGCCGTGACGGGTGGGTACTGTGTCACTTTGGCAACTCAATATGGTGTGAAGTGCTGTACGTATATTACAAACAGCACTGATGACCCAACCGAGATTATCGATCAAAAGATGGACGATATCTTGCAGTTGAAGTGGGAGTTCCGGAGGAGACACAACCTTACCCTGACGGCTGTGGGTAATGAGCTGACCGGCTGGGTCTCATGGTTGAACCCACGAAATTGGTTCTCAGGTTTAGGAGAGTGGGCTCAAAATGTTATTATGAGTGTAGAGAAGTTTCTCCTTTGTATCCTGGGAGTCATCATAATTATTGGTTTGATATTTAGGTGTGTTCGAATTCTGACGCGGCGCAAGCACGGCACAAAGTTGATGAGTCTCAGGAGCAAGGGTACTGTTATAGCAGCAGATTTAATTCATGACCCTTCCATAGAGACAGTGATATGATAAGGATTGCAAATGAATGTCATGGCCTGTTTCGTTCACCTGTTTTCCTTTTGTCTCAACCTCTGCCCAGATACACCCATCCGGAAAAGACATAAGCCCTACCCAAGAATGTTTATGTAAATGTTTATGTGAATGTATTTTAGATATGTGTCTTATCTTCATCTCTACAACCTTCAGTTAACGACACACATAGTCGACAGGTGATATCCACATATACTAGCACTCACATATGTTCCCCCTCCATGTATCATCAACTAAATGTGCACCACATTTGTTGGAACAAGAAGCCGAAAAGAGCTCGGTAGTGTTTGTTGGCCCATTTACAGACCCTTGATATGGTATGAGAAGGATTTAATGTATACTTCGCAATACCTCGAAGCTTATTTAGAACATATACGGCACGATGATACATGCCCCTCAGACATGGATTCATACATACATGCTTTTTACTATCTCACTAGGTCATACATTTCCTACCTACCACTCTCACCCCGACCATCCAAATCTTCTGTAGATATTGTGTAGATATTTTTCTGTTTAGTGATTAGATAGTGACAGTTATTGGTGACTGCCAAAGGGTGGACTGTCAAAGTCGAAAAATATTGCAGTACACACATCACGTACAAACAACACACCATACCCTAGGACTCCAACTTTATACTTACTGCCAAAGATACACAAAAATCTGGAAAACCCGCCTGGTCGACCCATAATTTCAGGCAATGGGGGTCTATTGGAAAAAGCAAGTTGCTTCCTAGATGTTCACCTAAGACATCATGTGTTGAGTCTTCCGTCTTACATCAAAGACACGACTGATGCCCTTAAAAAAATCCAGGGCATACATTTGGAGGAATCCTACCTATTGGTAGGGCTTGACGTCGAATCATTGTATACTTCCATCAAACATGACCTGGGCATAAATGCTGTTAAGTATTTTCTATCTATGGAAGGGTTAGTTGATTTCCATGAATTCTTATTGGAACTACTTCATTTTGTATTGAATCATAATTATTTTCTATTCAACAACAAATTTCACATTCAAATCAGAGGGACCGCCATGGGGGCAGCATGTGCCCCCACCTACGCAAATCTTTTTTTGGGATGGTGGGAACGTGAAATAGTCTTCCATGACAATCAAGAAGAATACACTAACCACATTGTCATCTGGATACGTTTCATTGATGACATCTTTTTGATCTGGGATGGCACACAGCACAAATTGGAACAATACATTTCATCTTTGAACAACAACAATATAAATCTCAAATTCACTCATGTCAGCAGTAAAACCAGCATTCCCTTTTTAGATCTCAGGATATATCGGGATTCAGAGAACAACATAGCAACTGAGATCTTTAGAAAGGAAACTTCTACCAACAGTCTCTTACATTCATCCAGTGGACATTTTCCTCCAACCATCAGGAACATCCCTAAAGGAGAATTTCTGAGATTGAAACGTAATTGTTCGGATGAGTCTACATTTAAATCCAAGAGCCTTGAATTAACTGAGAGACTAAAGGAAAGGGGGTACAGCAATCGCCTAATCAAAAAAGCCAGATCTGAAGTCGAAAGAATATCACGTGACTCCCTAGTATTTCAAGAAAGAAAGCCCAAGGATGACAAATCTACACTGAGATTCATTGGAGATTTTTGTAGCAACTGGAAAGAAGCCAGAAGAATAATACAATCTCACTGGCACATTTTGAAAATGGACGAAGATCTTGCCAAATACATCGGAGACAATGTCAGCATGAGTTGGCGAAGAGCACCCAATCTAAAAGATAAACTGGTCAGAAGTCACTTCTCATATCCATTAAAGCCCAAGACAACTCTAAAGGGCAGTTACCCGTGTGGTGATTGTCGAGCATGCCCACATGTCAAGAATCACACGAACATAACAGATAAATTCAATCAACTGATCAAGATTGATGACTTCTTCAACTGTAAAACAGTAAATGTCATTTACTGTATCATATGCCCCTGTAAACTCAAATATGTGGGCATGACATCACGCATGCTCAAAGTAAGAACTTTAGAGCATATAGGTAATGTACGCAATGCTAAGTCGGACACAGCCAGATTCAGGAAACTCACTACTGTTGCAAGGCATTTTCTTCACCATCACAACAGTAGAACTGATGACCTTAGTGTTTTTTGTTTGGAACACGTCAAATTGGGACTAAGAGGAGGGGATATCAATGAAGCACTACAAAAGAAAGAATCAGAATGGATTTTCCGTTTGGATACCCTCATGCCAAAGGGTCTCAACGAATACATCAACTACAGTGTCTTTCTTTAATTCCAGAAGCTAGGGTCTCATCTACCCTGTATCCACCTACAAATATTCTTTCCTAGATTTCACTATCTTCTTTTTCCTCCTTTTTACTTCTCTTTTTTCTTTCTTTTTGTCAATTTTAACTTGCTTATACATCTCACTTTTTCTCTTCCCTTTCCCCCTTCCCCCTCCTTCTCCTCTTTTCCCTTCTTCCCCGTCCCTCTCCTCGCCTTTTGGCCTTTTTTCTTTCCTTTTCCTTTCTCCCTCTCCCCCCTTCTCTCTTCCCTTCTTTTTTCCCATTCCATGGTTTCTTTTGCACGATTCATTCATCACTTATTTTCTGATCCGACCACCACAGCCTCTTATTCACTCATTCATCCATCCACACACATAATTTCAGGTCACCCATTTTTTTCACTATATTATTTGATTTCTATTTTTCACCACTCACTCTTATATACTAAGTTATCAGGCTCAAACTATTCAACGCGTCCCCACTCTTCACTCACTAAACTCACACACTTGTCCTATCCATCCACTTTCACCATTCTCTTCTCTTTTTTCACTCTCTTCTCTTTTTTCACCATCTTTTCTCCCTTTTTCCTTTGTCCTATTCTATTCTATCCTCCCTCAACAACCCCACACTTTTCCTTTCCCTCCTTTTTTTCTTCACTTCCTTTCCCAGTCAGCCTTATATTTTTTCACACAGGCACCCAATCACCCTTTCTTTCCCCCCCCTTTTTCCTTTCCCTGCCCCCCTTTCTTTCCCCTTTTCCCCCCCTTGGTTTTTTTCTTTTCTTCTCTTCTTCTCTTTTTCTCTTTTTCTTCCCTTTTTCAAAACCCCGCCTTCCCCTTCCCCCCCCCCCCCGCTCGACACCTCCTCACGTCTTCATCATCTTTTTGCACTTCATCCCTGGTCACATATCACCCCACCGTCAACAGTTTCTGTCCAGTATCACTCCTAATCTAAATATTCACCACCCTTTCACTATTCATTCATCTACTATCATTAAATTATATTCATATTCCAAAATACCAATAAACTCTCATCCCTAAGGTATATTTTTACTATGCTAACACTTTGCAGATATATACAACAATTGCAAAAGGGATTGTTTATCTCTGATACAATTGAGTAGCTACATAAAATCCCCCCCTCTCTCTTTTTATTCATTCCCCCTTTTTTTCTTTTTTTCTTTCATTCATTACTTATTGTTCTATCCTTACACTTCTTCTTATTTTCATTTTATTTTTCATATTTTTAATTTATTTTTATATTCATATTTATTTTTATTTTTATTTTATTTGTATTAATACGTTATTATTCTTTATTTTGTTTATCATTTCAATTTTACATTTTCATTTATATTATATTTATTCTCACCTTTATATTCATACTCATTTTTATACTTATTTTTATATTTTATAATTTTATTTTTTATATATACACATTTTTCTTATCTGTCCGCTATTTTGCAGCCTCTGCATATTCAAAGTGATTCTATCCCCCAATATGCAATTGCTCTTCACCATTTTTCAATTAATCCCATCAACGATCTCATCCAAGCTGAGCTATATTATATTACAATCAACTTTTAAATACTCCATTGGAGCACGCATTCTCTATATATATTGAGACCAGGCTGAGAGAGAACACGGGGCTTCCGTGAACAAGCCTAGTCTACAGGTGAAACGTACGTCGGATTCAGACGTCCAATTAGTGACGTCACTGCGGCTTCGCCCTCTCCGGAACGGGCGGCCGCACGGTCTCAGAAAACGGAGCACGGCCGCGATCTCCAATCAAGTTACACCCACCGGCTGCCGGGATATCTACATCATAGAAAGTGGTAACTCTGTATACAGTATCTGTTTTCCAGCAGCGCTTCAGACCCTCAATTTGGTTCTAACAACGCCAGTGCCTGCTCCGTACTTGCATTACAGGAATGAACCCATTACCAGTCAATTAAGGATTTGTATTGTAAGCCATTAAGGAATCGTAAGCCATTTTTGTTTCCACACAGGGACTTAAGACTTTCATTGCTGCTCTTATTCAATTTTCAGGATTGAACTTATTTATCACAAATTAATATCTTGTACCGCCAGCCTTATCAACTAGGTACTGTATTACTACAAGCCGCATTTATCTTTATCTTTACATAAGGACAAAGAATATTCATCTCTGTTGCTCTCATCTAATTAACTCTTTGCAACATAATTCAGTCAACTGGTTATCTACAGTAACAGCTGACAAACCTACATAGGAGGTAGCTACTTCAAGCATTGTGTCTGTATCAAAACAGCACATCAGATCCTCTTATTTTTGTTCGATAATTCCAGTGCCTGCTTTATAATTATTTGCAGGATTGAACCAACTTACTACTAATTGACAATTGCACCGTCAGCCTTATTAATTAGGAATTGTATTGCAAACCGTCAGTGTCTCTATATAGGGACTAAGAACCTTCATTTTTTGCTACTTTCATTTAAATAATTGTATTGCAAACCGTCAGTGTCTCTATATAGGGACTAAGAACTTTCATTTTCTGCGACTTTCATTTAAATAACTTTTTGCAACTTAATTAAGCTAATTGGTTATCTACAGCAGACATATTTAAAGTGGGAACGTCTAACTTTGGTTTATATCTAAACAGCACATTAGACCCTCCTATTGGGTCTAACAATCCAAGTGTCTGCTTTACATCTATTTCTTAGGATTGAACTTATTTACAGCCAATTAGTGAGTGCATCATCAGTCTTTTTCCAATTAGTTTTACAAACACATTTTTTTTGAGACAAATTAATTATTCATTCACATTCACATAGTTTTTCAGTTGAGCACATAGGCCATTTTCCAAATCAGTACACAAATCACCCGTGATTCCTGATACAATTGGCCCACGGCCATACTATCCTGAATACGCCCGATCACGTCCGATCTTGGAAGCTAAGCAGGTATGGCCTGGTCAGTACGTGGATGGGAGACCTCCAGGGAATACTAGGTGCTGTGGGCCCTTTTCCCTCAGGAAATCCAATAGTACGTTCCTCCAAGCTTACCATACATTCCAGTTTTTCTGTGACCTGTACATATTGTTTTTCTAAACAATCATACAATAATTACCATAACATTTTCACCTGCCATATCTAGAACCATATTTGGTACAATGGCAATCTAGATTTTTTATCATCATTCATTTTTTGTTCACCCCAGTGAATTTTTTTTAAAACAAACCATTAAAAGTTAAGCTTTATCTCATCCCCCAGAGGTAGGACTCAAAGGGGTCCTTTCCTCAACCATATATTTTCCTCAAAAAATTATTTTTCATATTTAATTAATGAGTGCTCCCACACAAGGTTATTTTGTCTTTCTCTTGTTTTCTTCCTGTAGGTTAACTACAAAATCCATGGGAGCACCGCCAAAACATAGTACTATTTATGATTTACTATAATAGTCAGTATCTTTGGTATATATATATTTTTTCTTGCATTCAAAATATTTAATCTCTTAGCTGGTGCAGATCCACAACTTTGTTTTCACGATATTCTCCAGGGGGTTTACAGCCTGTAAGCTCTTTTACATGGCTGCCACCTGCCAGGGTTTCTGACGTCTTCTGTCTTCAGGAGCTATTAAATACTGACACGTGCTGCCTCGCACTGACTAATATTAACAGGCAAGGCATTGATGATATGAGCCATGCAGGGCTGCCTCCAGGCCTCCTAACACCCTGAGTGAGAAATTTTAAAGTGCCCCCCCCTTCCTCATGTGCTCCTGGGAAAGTGGGCATGGCCATGCAACTTTAGATTATGATATCAAATAAATATATATATATATATATATTTATTTTTTCACTTCCCCCTCTACACACACAGGGCCTAATTCAGATTGGATCGCAGCAGCAAATGTGTTAGCAAGTGGGCAAAACCATGTGCACTGCAGGAGGGGGGGGCAGATATAACATGTGTAGAGAGTTAGATTTGGGTGCGGCATGTTAAAACTGAAATCTTAATTGCAGTGTAAAATTAAAGCAGCCAGTATATACCCTGCACAGAAACAATATAACCCACCCAAATCTAACTCTCTCTGCACATGTTATATCTGTCCCCCCTGCAGTGCACATGGTTTTGCCTATTTCCTAACAAATTTGCTGCTGCAATCAGATCTGAATTAGGCCCACAATTAGCAGCCTTACACATAATGCACACAGTAGTGCTCCTTACACATAATGTCCCCAGTAGAGTGCCAGATACACATAATGTTCCAGTATAGTGCCAGACACACATAATGCCCCCAATTGAGTGCCAGATACACATAACATTCCAGTATAGTGACAGATGCACATAATGACCTCAGCAGAGTGTCAGATACACATAATGACCCCAGTAGAGTGACAAATATATATATGCCCCAATAGAGCAAGATACACATAATTACCCCAGTAGTGCAGTGCCAGATACACATATGCCCCCAGTAGTGCAGTGATAGATACACATATGCCCCCAATAGTGCCAGATATACATATGCCGCCCGTAGAGTGCCAGATAAACATAACATTCCAGTATAGTGACAGATACACATAATGACCCCAGTAGAGTGCCAAATACACATAAGGACCCCAGTAGAGTGCCAGATACACATATGCATCCAATAGTGCCATATACACATGACCCCAGTAGTGCAGTGCTAGATACACATATGCCCCCAATAGTGCTAGATACACATATGCCCTTAATAGTGCAGTGACAGAAACACATATGCCCCCAAAAGTGCTAGATACATATAATCCCCCAGTAGTGCAGTGTCAGATACACATACAGTATGCCCCCAATATTGGCAGATACACATATGCCCCAGTAGTGCAGTGCCAGATACACATATGCCCCAGTAGTGCCAGATACACATATGCCCCAGTAGTGCAGTGCCAAATACACTTATGCTCCCAGCAGTACCAGATACACATATGCCCCCAATATTGCCAGATACACATATGCCCCAGTAGCGCAGTGCCAGATACACATATGCCCTCAGTAGTGACAGATACACATATGCCCCCAAGAGTGCAGTGCCAGATACACGTATGTCACAATCCTGCCAGATACACATATGCCCCCAGTAGTGCATTGCCAGATACACATATGCTCCCAATAGTGCCAGATATACATATGCCCCCAATAGTGCCAGATACACATATGATCCCAGTAGTGCCAGATACACATATGCCCCCACAGTGCCATTTGCACAGATGACCCCACAGTGCTGGATACACATATGCCCCCAGAGTGCCAGACACACAGATACATCCACAGTGCCAGATACACAGATGACCCCCACAGTGGCAGAAACACATATGCCCCCACAGTGCCAGATACACAGTTGCCCCCACAGTGCCAGATACACATATGCTCCCACAGTGCAAGATACACATATGCTCCCACAGTGCCAGAAACACATACTGCATGCACAGTGCCAGATATACAAGTGCCAGATACAAATATTCTCCAATAGTGCCATATACACATGACCCCAGTAGTGCAGTGCTAGATACACATATGCCCTCAATAGTGCTAGATACACATATGCCCTTAATAGTGCAGTGACAGAAACACATATGCCCCCAAAAGTGCTAGATACATATATTCCCCCAGTAGTGCAGTGTCAGATACACATACAGTATGCCCCCAATATTGGCAGATACACATATGCCCCAGTAGTGCAGTGCCAGATACACATATGCCCCAGTAGTGCCAGATACACATATGCCCCCAGTAGTGCAGTGCCAAATACACTTATGCTCCCAGCAGTACCAGATACACATATGCCCCCAATATTGCCAGATACACATATGCCCCAGTAGTGCAGTGCCAGATACACATATGCCCTCAGTAGTGACAGATACACATATGCCCCCAGGAGTGCAGTGCCAGATACACGTATGCCCCAATCTTGCCAGATACACATATGCCCCCAGTAGTGCATTGCCAGATACACATATGCTCCCAATAGTGCCAGATATACATATGCCCCCAATAGTGCCAGATACACATATGATCCCAGTAGTGCCAGATACACATATGCCCCCACAGTGCCATTTGCACAGATGACCCCACAGTGCTGGATACACATATGCCCCCAGAGTGCCAGACACACAGATACATCCACAGTGCCAGATACACAGATGCCCCCCACAGTGGCAGAAACACATATGCCCCCACAGTGCCAGATACACAGTTGCCCCCACAGTGGCAGATACACATATGCTCCCACAGTGCAAGATACACATATGCTCCCACAGTGCCAGAAACACATACTGCATGCACAGTGCCAGATATACAAGTGCCAGATACAAATATTCTCCCATAGTGCCAAATACACAGATGTCCCCACAGTACCAGATACACAGATGCTCCCACAATGCCATATATACATATGCCCCCAGTAGTGCTGCTCACCACGGCCACTGGCCTATGCTGCTGCTCCATGCTCCCACTGCCGGGGTTCTGTTGCTGCTGCTGTATGTGTTGGAGGGGAGGAGAGCGCAGTGCTCGCCTCTCCTGCACATCAGTCCAGTCTCCGGTGGCAACAGGTATGTGAAATCAGGTGCCAGTTTGTGAGCCAATCAAAGCTTGTGGTCCAGCAGCGAATCAGGAGCCACCACTGCTGGTCCGTGAGCTCTGGTTGGTTGATGAACTGGCTCCTTATTTGAAAGGGCAGAGGGCTGATGGCCTTCCTTAGAAACGTGCCTGAAGACAACCCTGGAGCTATAATTGGCTTGCCGCTGCACCATTTTTGAAACGGGAAATGCCACCATAGTATGCCTGCTGCTGAAATGCCACCATAGTATGCCTGCTACAGTAATGGTTGATGGGTACTGAAACCTCCAGAATCCAGGCCTGCCACCATGCCTGCCTCCTCTGACCGTTCCTGCTGCATCGGCGGATGATGCACGAATCCCTCCATATCCGGCACCACTGCCACACTGATAGTGTGCAGAGCTGCTTGGACCAGAGATTGGTCTCTAGACCCGGTCTTAGTAACCTGGACACTGCAACATTGGTCAGCAGTCGGGTCTCCAAGTTTTTAAGCATGTTTAAAAACCTGGAGTCAGTGGCGTAACTATAAATGTTGCTCCCCCCTAGCAAAAAAGTTGCAGGCACTACATTCCCCCTTCCCACCCCCCACCCCCACACGCAATTTGGTTCCCAGTGTAAACAGTTACAAATTAACCCCCACCCCATAGACATTTAAAAACAAAGAGGGGTGTGGCTTCGCTGCAGGGTATGGCCTCACTGCAAGGGACGTGGCCTTGCAGGAAATCATTATCTGTTTTGCAACTTGCACAGCCTCCACAGGAGAAAAAAAATTCTAATTCATGCACCTTGCATTATTTGTAATTTTTCCTCCTTATAGTAATGGACCTTACACATTATGCCACACACTGTAATGCCCCTAATACATGCCTATTACATATTATCCCACAAACTGTAATGACCATGATACAATATGCCACACACCATAATGCCCATGACACAATGTGCCACACATCATAATGCTCATGACACAACATGCCACACATATAAAGCCCATGACATAATATGCCACACATCCTAATGCCCATTACACAATTTGCCACACACCGTAATACCCATGACACAATATGCCACACACTGTAATGCCCATGACACAATATGCCCATACTGTAATGCCCATTACACATTATGTCACTCACAATTATGCTCCTAACACCATTTTATGCCCCAAACACAATAATGCCACATACAAATTATGACCCGCAGTGAGGCTTCTAATTACTTTTAAATTACCTGCTCATTGTCAGGGGTCTCATGATCATTGTCAGGGGTCTCCTGCATGTTGCAAGGGGTCTCATGTTTTTCAGGGGTTTCATGCTCTGTGTTCCATGTTCGTTGCCAGGGGCTTCATGCTCATTGTCAGGGGTTTCACAGCAGAAGATGCAGATTTCTGAATCTTCTGCCGGTGGCACCAATGTACCGGTCACTTCCCTGACAAATGCTAGAAGTCAAGTAGGACCTCTTGCTTCTGTCTCTTCTTAAGCGGCGGCCATATTTTGAGGGACATTTTCAAAAGATTACATGCAGATGGCTAGACCACATGTAATCTGCATGAGACTAGTGAGAATATCAGCTTCTGCAACAGTGCCTACACCCCCATTCCACCGTGTTAGCTACGGGGACTGTAGATATGCCACTGCCAGGATACCCAACAGGCAACCAGAATTGGATAAACAGGTTGGTCGGTAGATGGTACACACTTGTCCAATGTCGGACAAACTGGTCGGTCAGGAGGCATATCTCCCAATGATTGAACAGCTTAACACAAATCACACCCTTAGTGCCACCCATTAAAATTCCAATGAACTAACAGAACTAAGCTACTGACAAAGAAATTGAATTCAGACATTAAGTTCTGTAGCATAACCATTGCAACTTCGTCATCATTGACTTGGATTCCTGTAGATGTCAATTGCTGAGATATGGATAGCATTATTCATGTCTCTGCATTCCGTCAATTTAGTACTGTACAGTGTGTGCCTCAGGTTTACTCTGCTCAAGAGACCTTTATATTCATATCCTGCTTGCAGGGCTATCCACATGTCATGTGCTGATACTTTACAGTGAATTATGGAATACACATATTGCTCTATAGGTAAGCCTATGGTTCTCATGGCTCTTGCTACTACATTAGGATTTTGATTGCTACACAGCTTTTCACGCTTGAGCTGCATCTCTATAGCAAATGTCCATGTGGCACAGTTCTCTGAACCTCTCAGCCTTATTTAGCTCATGCTGGATGCTGCTGTTACTGCAGCAGCATTGCTTTCTATGCACTGATCCAAATTCAGGACTTCACTGCATACTACATATGCAGGCTACTGTAAGCACCCATAACCTGTTAATATGTCGGTCCTATTGTAGTAAAACCTAGAAGGTTAACAAAAGGGCACCAGCAGAATTGTGAAATAGAGTTTAGGTCACGCAGTGATCCTTAACCAGGCCTGCAGGTTTATTGAGGAATAGTATTATCAGTGGTAATAGTGGTAATGGTGGTAACAGCGGTAATGTATACACAGCAGCTGTAAATAATACGATTTTAAACCTACCGGTAAATCTATTTCTCCTAGTCCGTAGAGGATGCTGGGGACTCCGTAAGGACCATGGGGTATAGACGGGCTCCGCAGGAGATAGGGCACCTAAAAATAACTTTGACTATGGGTGTGCACTGGATCCTACCTCTATGCCCCTCCTCCAGACCTCAGTTAGAGAACTGTGCCCAGAGGAGATGGACAATACAAGGCAGGATTTAGCAATCCAAGGGCAAGATTCATACCAGCCCACACCAATCATACCATGTAACCTGGAACATACATAACCAGTTAACAGTATGAACAAACGACAGTAACGGTCCAAGACCGATGTCAACTGTAACATAACCCTTATGTAAGCAACAACTATATACAAGTCTTGCAGAGTTTCCGCACTGGGACGGGCGCCCAGCATCCTCTACGGACTAGGAGAAATAGATTTACCGGTAGGTTTAAAATCTTATTTTCTATTACGTCCTAGAGGATGCTGGGGACTCCGTAAGGACCATGGGGTTTATACCAAAGCATCCAATCGGGCGGGAGAGTGCGTATGACTCTGCAGCACCGACTGAGCAAACGCTAGGTCCTCATCAGCCAGGGTATCAAACTTGTAGAATTTAGCAAAAGTGTTTGACCCCGACCAAGTTGCCGCTCGGCAAAGCTGTAATGCCGAGACGCCTCGGGCAGCCGCCCAAGAAGAGCCCACCTTCCTAGTGGAATGGGCCTTAACCGAATTTGGTACCGGCAATCCAGCCGTAGAGTGAGCCTGCTGAATCGTATTACAGATCCAGCGAGCAATAGTCTGCTTCGAAGCAGGAGCGCCAATCTTATTGGCCGCATACAGGACAAACAGAGCCTCTGTTTTCCTAATTCTAGCCGTCCTGGCTACATAAATTTTTAAGGCCCTGACTACGTCCAGGGATCTGGAATCCTCCAGGTCACTTGTAGCCACAGGCACCACAATAGGTTGATTCATATGGAACGTAGAAACCACTTTAGGCAAAAATTGTGTACGTGTCCTCAATTCAGCTCGATCCACATGAAAAATCAAGTAGGGGCTCTTGTGTGACAAAGCCGCCAATTCTGACACTCGCCTTGCTGATGCTAAGGCCAACAACATGACCACCTTCCAGGTAAGAAATTTAAACTCAACCTTGTTAAGCGGTTCAAACCAGTGTGATTTTAGGAACTGCAACACCACGTTCAGGTCCCATGGTGCCACTGGAGGCACAAAAGGGGGCTGGATGTGCAGCACTCCCTTTACAAACGTCTGGACTTCTGGAAGAGAAGCCAATTCCTTCTGAAAGAAAATCGAGATGGCCGAAATCTGTACCTTAACCGAGCCTAATTTCAGGCCCATATCCAGTCCTGTCTGTAGGAAGTGGAGAAGACGACCCAGATGAAAATCTTCCGTAGGTGCATTCTTGGTCTCACACCAAGACACATACTTTCGCCAGATACGGTGATAATGTTTTACCGTCACCTCCTTCCTAGCCTTTATTAAAGTAGGGATGACCTCTTCCGGAATCCCCTTTTTCGCTAGGATTCGGCGTTCAACCGCCATGCCGTCAAACGCGGTAAGTCTTGAAATACACAGGGCCCCTGTTGCAACAGGTCTTCCCTCAGAGGAAGAGGCCAGGGATCTCCTGTGAGCATCTCTTGTAGATCCGAGTACCAGGCCCTTCGAGGCCAGTCTGGGACAACGAGTATCGTCTGTACTCTTCTTCGTCTTATGATCCTCAACACTTTTGTGATGAGAGGAAGAGGAGGAAACACGTAGACCGATTTGAACACCCACGGTGTTACCAGAGCGTCTATTGCTACTGCCTGAGGGTCCCGAGACCTGGCGCAATACCTCCGAAGTTTTTTGTTGAGGCGTGACGCCATCATGTCTATTTGAGGAGTTCCCCAAAGACGTGTTACGTCTGCAAAGACTTCTTGATGAAGTCCCCACTCTCCTGGATGGAGATCGTGTCTGCTGAGGAAGTCTGCTTCCCAGTTGTCCACTCCCGGAATGAAGACAGCCGACAGAGCGCTTACATGATTTTCCGCCCAGCGAAGGATCCTGGTGGCTTCCGCCATCGCGACTCTGCTTCTTGTCCCGCCTTGGCGGTTCACATGAGCCACTGCTGTGACATTGTCTGATTGAATCAGAACCGGTAGGTTTCGAAGAAAACTCTCCGCTTGTCGAAGGCCGTTGTAAATGGCCCTGAGTTCCAACACATTGATGTGTAGACAGGACTCCTGGTCTGACCAAAGACCCTGAAATTTTTTTTCCCCGTGTGACCGCTCCCCATCCTTGGAGGCTCACGTCCGTGGTAACCAGGATCCAATCCTGAATTCCGAACCTGCGACCCTCCAGGAGGTGAGCACTTTGCAACCACCACAGGAGGGACACTCTGGTCCCTGGGGACAGAGTTATTTTCCGATGTAAGTGCAGATGGGACCCGGACCACTTGTCCAGAAGGTCCCACTAAAAAGTCCTTGAATGGAACCTTCCGAAGGGAATGGCCTCGTAGGCCGCCACCATTTTCCCCAGAACTCGAGTGCATTGGTGAACTGACACCCTTTTTGGTTTTAGCAGGTCTCTGACCATGTTCTGGATGTCTTGGGCTTTCTATATTGGGAGGAAGACCTTCATTTGTTCCGTATCCAGTATCATACCTAGGAACGGTAGTCGAGTTGTCGGAATCAATTGTGACTTCGGTAGATTTAGAATCTCAACCGTGTTGCTGGAGCACTCTCAGGGAGAGCACCACACTGCTCAGCAATTTCTCCCTTGATCTCGCTTTTATCAGGAGATCGTCCAAGTATGGGATAATTGTGACTCCATGCTTGCGCAGGACCACCATCATTTCCGCCATTATCTTGGTGAAAATCCTCGGGGCCATGGAGAGTCCAAACGGCAACGTCCGAAATTGGTAATGACAATCCTGTACAGCGAATCTCAGGTATTCCTGATGGGGGGCATATATGGGGACATGAAGGTACGCATCCTTTATGTCTAGAGACATCATAAACTCCCCCTCCTCCATGTTGGCTATTATCGCTCTGAGAGATTCCATTTTGAATTTGAATCTTTTTATGTACAGGTTTAGGGATTTCAGATTCAAAATAGGTCTGACCGAACCGTCCGGTTTCGGGACCACAAATAGGGTTGAGTAGTAACCTCTTCCCTGCTGGTGCAGGGGAACCTTGATTATCACTTGCTGTATACACAGCATTTGAATTGCAGCTAACACTGTATCCCTTTCCGATGTGGAAGCTGGTAGGGCCGATTTGAAAAATCGGCGCGGGGGCACCTCCTCGAATTCCAATTTGTAACCCTGGGAAACTATTTCCAACACCCAGGGATTCAGGTCCGAACTGACCCAGGCCTGACTGAAAAGTCGAAGACGTGCCCCCACCGGTGCGGACTCCCTCAGGGGAGCCCCAACGTCATGCTGTGGGTTTTGGAGCAGCCGGGGAGGACTTTTGTTCCTGGGCACCTGCCGAAGTAGGTGCTCTCTTGCCTCTGCCCTTACCTCTGGCGAGGAAAGAGGATCCCCGACCTCTTTTGGACTTGTGCGACCGAAAGGACTGCATCTGATAGGGTGTTACTTTCTTTTGCTGTTGGGGAATATATGGTAAAAAATTTGATTTACCTGCTGTAGCTGTGGAAACCAGGTCCGTCAGCCCCTCCTCAAACAATACATCACCCTTATAGGGTAGTACTTCCATATGTTTTTTGGAATCCGCATCCCCCGTCCATTGGCGAGTCCATAAGGATCTTCTCGCTGAGATAGACATGGCATTGGCCCTAGAAGCTAGCAATCCAATGTCCCTTTGAGCATCCCTCATAAATAAGACTGCGTCTTTAATATGGGCTAGAGTTAAGAATATAGTATCCTTATCCATATTATCAAATTGATCTGTCAGCTCATCTGTCCAAGCTGCAATTGCGCTACACACCCATGCCGACGCAATTGTCGGTCTTAGCACAGGACCCGTATGAGAATAAATACACTTTAAGGTAGTTTCTTGCCTGCGATCTGCAGGGTCCTTAAGGGCTGCTGTGTCAGGAGACGGTAGCGCCACTTTCTTGGACAAGCGCGTCAGGGCCTTGTCCACAGTGGGGGGTGATTCCCAAATCTCCCTGTTCTGCTTAGGGAAGGGGTATGCCATATAAATTCTTTTGGGGATCTGCGGTCTCTTATCCGGAGTCTCCCAAGCTTTTCCAAAGAAATCATTCAATTCATGAGATGTGGGAAAGTTAATAATCTGTTTCTTTTCCTTAAACATGTGTACCCTTGTGTCGGGGACCGAGGGTTCATCCTCAATATGCAACACGTCCCTTATTGCCACAATCATACACTGAATGGTTTTAGTCACCCTAGGGTGCAATTTTACTTTGTCGTAGTCGACACTGGAATCAGAATCTGTGTCGGTAGTAGTGTCTTGTGTTAAGGGACGCTTTTGAGACCCCGACGGGCCCTGTGAGTCGGTCCAATCCGAGGATTGACCCCCTGATGTCCCCCCTAAATCAGCCTTATCAAGCCTTTTATGTAAAGATGCCACACTTGCATTCAACATATGCCACATGTCCATCCAATCTGGAGTCGGCACAACCGACGGGGACACACCACTCATTTGCTCCACCTCCTCCTTGGAGAAGCCTTCCACCTCAGACATGTCGACACACACGTACCGACACCCCACACACACAGGGATTAACCTATAAGGGGACAAATCCCCAACCAGGCCCTAAGGAGAGACAGAGAGAGAGTATGCCAGCACACACCAGCGCTTAAAAACACTGGAAAAAATATGACCAGATAGCGCTTTTCTATATACAATATGCCAATTCCCACTCACTGCGTCGCTAATTTGCCCCCCTCCTCTTTTTTCCAGCCTGTGAAGTTCAGCAGGGGAGAGACCAGGGAGCCAGCGTTTTCCTCATGCAGCTTCTGTGGAGAAAGTGGCGCTGGTTAGTGCTGAGGATAAAGCCCCGCCCACCCGACGGCGGGCTTCGGTCCCAGTGATTTTTCAATAAAAATGGCGGGGATCATAGATTTACTGCCTCCGCAGCCTAATCAATCTGCATTTGCCCAAATGTGAGGTTTATTGCTGCCCAGGGCGCCCCCCCCCTGCGCCCTGCACCCTTCTGTGCTGCTCTGTGTGTGTGTGACTGGGAGCAATGGCGCGCAGCTTACCGCTGCGCGCCTTACCTCATGAAGATCTGATGTCTTCTGCCACCTAAGATGTCTTCTGCCTTCTCATCCAGCTTCTATCTTCGACATCTGTGAGGAGGACGGCGGCGCGGCTCCGGGACGAACCCCAGGTGAGACCTGTGTTCCGACTCCCTCTGGAGCTAATGGTGTCCAGTAGCCTTAGAAGCAGTGCCCAACTTGACAAGCCAGCTCTGCTTCTCTCTCCTCGGTCCCACGATGCAGGGAGCCTGTTGCCAACAGGACTTCCTGAAAATAAAAAAACCTAACAAAATTCTTCTTCAACAGAAAACTCTGCAGAGCTCTCTGCAGTGCACCCATTCTGGGCACAAGATCTAACTGAGGTCTGGAGGAGGGGCATAGAGGGAGGAGCCAGTGCACACCCATAGTCAAAGTTCTTTTTAGGTGCCCTATCTCCTGAGGAGCCCGTCTATACCCCATGGTCCTTACAGAGTCCCCAGCATCCTCTAGGACGTAAGAGAAATAGTGATGGTGATATTAGTGGTAGTAGGTTCTCACACCTATGAGGAGCTAGGTGCTGCATGTCCATGCAGCACTGCAACACTCAGTGGCCATATTGGGTAAGGTGCCTTGCTGACTTCACTGCAGAAAATAGGAGACAGTACAGGAGTGCACTCCTCTCCAACAAATTGATGGCTGGGCTTCCACCATTGAAACTTCGATGCAACTGTAAATAACCATCGCCTTAAAAATATTCAATGAAAAAATATTTTGATGATTCTCGAATGTGCATAATAATATGTTTGCGTAACAGCAACCTGCAAACATTCTCAATGTTAAACAGATGAATTCAGCTGTATTTGAGCATTGGATCACCACACCATTTGATTGCGGCTGCCATCAGAAAGCCACCACTGAAAGGTGAAAATACTACCATCACAAGAAAAACACCCATAGTATTAAACCATTGAGCATCGATGTCCATCTCTAGCATGAGCTGGAAGGATCTTCCCTGCAGCTCTAGCATTTACCCTCACTGCCAAGTCAAGCTGACTAATTTATATTGAAAAAACAAAAAACAGACTAAACAACTCACCAACAGCGGGAGGCAGGCGGGCACCCCAGGTCCCACAAGGCATTTGGAAGCCGTCTGCACCACCTTGTCTATGATCCACTCTGCCTTCTGTAGATTCACATGTAGGAAGTCTGATGTGCATAGGAAAAAATTGTATATGTAGCTGTAACCAGGGGTATATCTAGGGGTCCGAGCACCCCTGGCAAAGTAAGGGACTAGCGCCCCCCCAATAGTTGAAATATGGAAGTCGCGTGTGCCAAAAAAAGGATCGTGGCCACACAATAGTACCCTTAATTCATATTACACCACACAGTAGTGTCCCTTACTCACATTACACCGTACAATAATGTCCATTATTCATTCACATTATGCTAGGCAGTAGTACCCCTTATATACATTACACCACACACTAGAGCCCCTTATTCACATTACGCTACATAGTAGTACCCATTATACACATTATGCAACACAGTAGTGCCGTCATCAGACGGGGACTGGCTGGACACCCACTTCTCCACTCTCCCGGTTTTGGCGGGCTTTCCTCTTCTGTATTTAAGGTAATTATAATGCTTATTTCATGACCGGCACTCACACATGTTTCTTGATAAATGCCATATGCAGGCGCCCATACATGTGCGGCGGTCCCGCCGCTGGCGGCTTCAACCTGATCCGGATGGCGGAATTTCCATGAGAACACATACATTTCAATGTATGTGTTCAAACAGTGCAGCTATGCCGCATTGTGTTCCATTGAAATCCCGTGTGTCACTGGCCGGATTCTGTTCTGCAGAATCCAGCAGAACAGGATCCACGTGCACACAAACTAGTGATGAGCGGGTTCGGTTCCTCGGAAACCGAACCCCCCCGAACTTCACCCATTTTACACGGGTCCGAGGCATACTCGGATTCTCCCGTATGGCTCGGTTAATCCGAGCGCGCCCGAACGTCATCATCCCGCTGTCGGATTCTCGCGAGATTCGGATTCTATATAAGCAGCTGCGCGTCGCCGCCATTTTCACTCGTGCATTGGAAATGTTAGGTAGAGGACGTGGCTGGCGTCCTCTCCGTTTATTAATGTTGATGCAAATATTTGTGCTTATTGCTTAATTGTTAATTGACTGGGGAGCAGCTGTATTATATAGGAGGAGTACAGTGCAGAGTTTTGCTGACAGTGACCACCAGTATACGTTGTCTGCCTGAAAAACACTCCATATCTGTGCTCAGTGTGCTGCATATATCTGTGCTCACACTGCTTAATTGTGGGGACTGGGGAGCAGCTGTATTATATAGGAGGAGTACAGTGCAGAGTTTTGCTGACAGTGACCACCAGTATACGTTGTCTGCCTGAAAAACACTCCATATCTGTGCTCAGTGTGCTGCATATATCTGTGCTCACACTGCTTAATTGTGGGGACTGGGGAGCAGCTATATTATATAGGAGGAGTACAGTGCAGAGTTTTGCTGACAGTGACCACCAGTATACGTTGTCTGCCTGAAAAACACTCCATATCTGTGCTCAGTGTGCTGCATATATCTGTGCTCACACTGCTTAATTGTGGGGACTGGGGAGCAGCTGTATTATATAGGAGGAGTACAGTGCAGAGTTTTGCTGACAGTGACCACCAGTATACGTTGTCTGCCTGAAAAACACTCCATATCTGTGCTCAGTGTGCTGCATATATCTGTGCTCACACTGCTTAATTGTGGGGACTGGGGAGCAGCTATATTATATAGGAGGAGTACAGTGCAGAGTTTTGCTGATAGTGACCACCAGTATACGTTGTCTGCCTGAAAAACACTCCATATCTGTGCTCAGTGTGCTGCATATATCTGTGCTCACACTGCTTAATTGTGGGGAATGGGGAGCAGCTATATTATGTAGGAGGAGTACAGTGCAGAGTTTTGCTGACAGTGACCACCAGTATACGTTGTCTGCCTGAAAAACACTCCATATCTGTGCTCAGTGTGCTGCATATATCTGTGCTCACACTGCTTAATTGTGGGGACTGGGGAGCAGCTGTATTATATAGGAGGAGTACAGTGCAGAGTTTTGCTGACAGTGACCACCAGTATACGTTGTCTGCCTGAAAAACACTCCATATCTGTGCTCAGTGTGCTGCATATATCTGTGCTCACACTGCTTAATTGTGGGGACTGGGGAGCAGCTATATTATATAGGAGGAGTACAGTGCAGAGTTTTGCTGACAGTGACCACCAGTATACGTTGTCTGCCTGAAAAACACTCCATATCTGTGCTCAGTGTGCTGCATATATCTGTGCTCACACTGCTTAATTGTGGGGACTGGGGAGCAGCTATATTATATAGGAGGAGTACAGTGCAGAGTTTTGCTGATAGTGACCACCAGTATACGTTGTCTGCCTGAAAAACACTCCATATCTGTGCTCAGTGTGCTGCATATATCTGTGCTCACACTGCTTAATTGTGGGGACTGGGGAGCAGCTGTATTATATAGGAGGAGTACAGTGCAGAGTTTTGCTGACAGTGACCACCAGTATACGTTGTCTGCCTGAAAAACACTCCATATCTGTGCATACCTCCCAACATTTCTTCTTTATAAAGCGGGACACACGCGTGGTGAAGCCGCGCGCGCTCCCGAAAAATGGGTGTGACCTAAGAAAAAGGGGTGTGGCCTAAGAAAAAGGGGCGTGACTTCACGGGGGACCACAATTGCGAGCCAGAATAGACTGAAAATGAGTTTAAATTATGGTTATTGAGGTTAATAATACTATGGGATCAAAATGACCCCCAAATTCTATGATTTAAGCTGTTTTTGAGGGTTTTTTGTAAAAAAACACCCGAATCCAAAACACACCCGAATCCGACAAAAAATTGTCAGGGAGGTGTTGCCAAAACGCGTCTGATTCCAAAACAAGGCAGCGGAACCGAATCCAAAACCAAAACACAAAACCCGAAAAATTTCCGGTGCACATCACTAACACAAACCCCCCGTCCCGGCCAAGCGGGTCCCGTTCAGCGCTTGCCCACAAATGGGGTAATATCAACACAGCTGGAGGGATTTTTCCCCTTTTGCGATGCACAGCATCCATCTCTAACATTAACAGGAAGACCCGTGAGTGCCACAACTATCAATATAGATAGATAGAGGAGGCACCTGTGTTGTTGTCGTCACCCCTGCCAGGGCAGTTCACCTGCAGGGATGCCCAACAAAAATCACAGAAGGCAGCAACGGCAGCCACTGTTCTTGGTGCTGGGATCCGGCATCGCTCCGCAGTCCGCACTACAATCAAGTAACTCTGCAAAAGTACAGCTCCCAGCAGCCATTGCTGCCAGGAGCTCACAGCAGCAATGGCTGCTGGGAGCTATAGTTTTGCAGAATTACTTGATTGTAGTGAGGACTACGGAGCGGTGCCAAACCCTGGCGAGAAGAACAGTGGCTGCTGCTACCTTCTGTGGTCGTTGCCGGGAATCCCTGCAGGTGGGGGACACAGGGGCACAGTGAATCTGCCCCTTAGCCACGGGTGGCGCCCCTCCTCAGCTGGCGACCATGGCGAGTGCCATTCTGGTCAATGGCTAGCTACGCCCCTGGTTGTAACATAAGCTTTTTTATGCCAAAACAGAGAATTCATGCAAATAAGCTTGTGTTCTAGGTAGTCCAGTGTATTTTAATAATGATGCAGGTCTGCCTGTTTAGATTCTGCCTGTTTAGAGTGTGAATGTTACAAGATAATACAAAGTAGTGATGAGCACCGGAAATTTTTCGGGTTTTGTGTTTTGGTTTTGGGTTCGGTTCCGCGGCCGTGTTTTGGGTTCGAACGCGTTTTGGCAAAACCTCACCGAATTTTTTTTGTCGGATTCGGGTGTGTTTTGGATTCGGGTGTTTTTTTTCAAAAAACCCAAAAAACAGCTTAAATCATAGAATTTGGGGGTCATTTTGATCCCAAAGTATTATTAACCTCAATAAGCATAATTTCCACTAATTTTCAGTCTATTCTGAACACCTCACACCTCACAATATTATTTTTAGTCCTAAAATTTGCACCGAGGTCGCTGGATGACTAATCTCAGCGACCCAAGTGGCCGACACAAACACCTGGCCCATCTAGAAGTGGCACTGCAGTGTCAGGCAGGATGGCCCTTCCAAAAAACACCCCCCAAACAGCACATGACGCAAAGAAAAAAAGAGGCGCAATGAGGTAGCTGTGTGACTAAGATAAGCGACCCAAGTGGCCGACACAAACACCTGGCCCATCTAGGAGTGGCACTGCAGTGTCACGCAGGATGGCCCTTCCAAAAACTACTCCCCAAACAGCACATGAGCCAGGGCCTCAGCCGTTCCTTGCCACTCCGTGTGGTAAATGGCATATTGGCAAGTTTACGCTTCTCCTCCGACAATTTTATTTTAGATTTTTGAGTCCTTTTTTTACTGATATTTGGTGTTTTGGATTTTACATGCTCTGTACTATGACATTGGGCATCGGCCTTGGCAGACGACGTTGCTGGCATTTCATCGTCTCGGCCATGACTAGTGGCAGCAGCTTCAGCACGAGGTGGAAGTCGATCTTGATCTTTCCCTATTTTTGGAACCTCAACATTTTTGTTCTCCATATTTTAATAGGCACAACTAAAAGGCACCTCAGGTAAACAATGGAGATGGATGGATACTAGTATACTTATGGATGGACGAGCGACTGCCGACACAGAGGTAGCTACAGCCGTGGACTACCGTACTGCGTCTGCTGCTAATATAGACTGGATGATAATGATATAAAAAATATATATATATCACTACTGCAGCCGGACAGGAATATATTATATAATGACGGACCTGCTGGACACTGTCAGCACTGCAGACTCCTAAAGTAAGCTACTAGTATCAAGAAGATAGAAAGAAAAAAAACACCACAGGTAGGTGGTATACAATTATGGATGGACGAGCGACTGCCGACACAGAGGTAGCTACAGCCGTGGACTACCGTACTGCGTCTGCTGCTAATATAGACTGGATGATAATGATATAAAAAATATATATATATCACTACTGCAGCCGGACAGGTATATATTATATAATGACGGACCTGCTGGACACTGTCAGCACTGCAGACTCCTAAAGTAAGCTACTAGTATCAAGAAGATAGAAAAAAAAAACACAACAGGTAGGTGGTATACAATTATGGATGGACGAGCGACTGCCGACACAGAGGTAGCTACAGCCGTGGACTACCGTACTGCGTCTGCTGCTAATATAGACTGGATGATAATGATATAAAAAATATATATATATCACTACTGCAGCCGGGCAGGTATATATTATATAATGACGGACCTGCTGGACACTGTCAGCACTGCAGACTCCTAAAGTAAGCTACTAGTATCAAGAAGATAGAAAGAAAAAAAAACACCACAGGTAGGTGGTATACAATTATGGATGGACGAGCGACTGCCGACACAGAGGTAGCTACAGCCGTGGACTACCGTACTGCGTCTGCTGCTAATATAGACTGGATGATAATGATATAAAAAATATATATATATCACTACTGCAGCCGGACAGGTATATATTATATAATGACGGACCTGCTGGACACTGTCAGCACTGCAGACTCCTAAAGTAAGCTACTAGTATCAAGAAGATAGAAAAAAAACAAAACACAACAGGTAGGTGGTATACAATTATGGATGGACGAGCGACTGCCGACACAGAGGTAGCTACAGCCGTGGACTACCGTACTGCGTCTGCTGCTAATATAGACTGGATGATAATGATATAAAAAATATATATATATCACTACTGCAGCCGGACAGGTATATATTATATAATGACGGACCTGCTGGACACTGTCAGCACTGCAGACTCCTAAAGTAAGCTACTAGTATCAAGAAGATAGAAAGAAAAAAAACACAACAGGTAGGTGGTATACAATTATGGATGGACGAGCGACTGCCGACACAGAGGTAGCTACAGCCGTGGACTACCGTACTGCATCTGCTGCTAATATAGACTGGATGATAATGATATAAAAAATATACATATATCACTACTGCAGCCGGACAGGTATATATTATATAATGACGGACCTGCTGGACACTGTCAGCACTGCAGACTCCTAAAGTAAGCTACTAGTATCAAGAAGATAGAAAGAAAAAAAAACACCACAGGTAGGTGGTATACAATTATGGATGGACGAGCGACTGCCGACACAGAGGTAGCTACAGCCGTGGACTACCGTACTGCGTCTGCTGCTAATATAGACTGGATGATAATGATATAAAAAATATATATATATCACTACTGCAGCCGGACAGGTATATATTATATAATGACGGACCTGCTGGACACTGTCAGCACTGCAGACTCCTAAAGTAAGCTACTAGTATCAAGAAGATAGAAAGAAAAAAAAACACCACAGGTAGGTGGTATACAATTATGGATGGACGAGTGACTGCCGACACAGAGGTAGCTACAGCCGTGGACTACCGTACTGCGTCTGCTGCTAATATAGACTGGATGATAATGATATAAAAAAAATATATATATCACTACTGCAGCCGGACAGGTATATATTATATAATGACGGACCTGCTGGACACTGTCAGCACTGCAGACTCCTAAAGTAAGCTACTAGTATCAAGAAGATAGAAAAAAAACAAAACACAACAGGTAGGTGGTATACAATTATGGATGGACGAGCGACTGCCGACACAGAGGTAGCTACAGCCGTGGACTACCGTACTGCGTCTGCTGCTAGTATAGACTGGATGATAATGATATAAAAAATATATATATATCACTACTGCAGGACAGGTATATATTATATAATGACGGACCTGCTGGACACTGTCAGCAGAATGCGTTTATAGAATAAAAACACCACACGACGAGTGTTTAACTTTTTCAGGCAGACAATCACAATATACTGGTGGTCACTGGTCACTGGTCAGTCACACTGGCAGTGGCACTCTGGCAGCAAAAGTGTGCACTGTTAAATATATGTACACCTGCTATAACTGCTCCCCAGTCTCCCCCACAATTAAGCTGTGTGAGCAGTGAGTACTCAGCACAGTCAGATATACATAGATGATGCAGCACACTGAGGCTGAGCACAGATATGGCATGCTGTGTCACTGTGTATCGTTTTTTTTCAGGCAGAGAACGGATTATATTAAATAATAATAAAACTGCACTGGTGGTTACTGGTCAGTCACTAGTAAACTCTGCACTCTCTGAGTACTCCTAAGCTCCAGTAAATCAAGTGTCTCACTCTCACTATCTATTTCTATTCTAAACGGAGAATATAGAATCCGAGTCTTGCGATAGAATCCGAGCCTCGCGAGAATCCGACAGCGGGATGATGACGTTCGGGCGCGCTCGGGTTAACCGAGCAAGGCGGGAAGATCCGAGTCTGCCTTGGACCCGTGTAAAAAGCGTGAAGTTCGGGGGGGTTCGGTTTCCGAGAAACCGAACCCGCTCATCACTAATACAAAGGTTTGTGAAAATGAATCAATGTTTGGGGGAATGAGAGAGCCAAAAGTGATTTTCTATGGAGTAGTAGTAAGGGTTGTATAACAACAGAATTATTGCGGTGTTATATAGAGTAGTGTGATTTATAACAATGGTTATTTGAAGTAGTTGATGGTCTTATGTGGCATAACAGATGGAGTATTGGTTGAGCTGAATTAATACAGTATGATGTTTTATAAAGTGAAGGATCTTTTAATGGAACAACATATCAATCTGCTGAGATTTTAATGGAACAACATATCAGTCCATTATGTTACATGGGCTTTCAATACCACAGAGGAATGCCTTGCTAGGCTGATATGTTGGCAGATCAAATGGTATTACAACCTATAAACGACATTACTCTTGCCGGGATCAATACAAAGCACGTCTTACAGAGAGGTTTCGTTGAATAAGAGGAATACTGCTCAGATTTCAGCCAGTGTGAGATGCTCCACAGCTATTCAGCAATGAGCTAGTTAAAACAGTTGCAGAAATCTGACATTTTTCTACATGTCTTAGTCATTTATATGGTGATTAAAAAAAAAAAAAAGATAATAAACAGAATGTATCAATTATTTAGTGTTCGAATGCTCTTGTCTCATATCAGAGACATAATGACACATTCTGTAATAAAGCAGCCATCCTATGGGAAATGTGACTGTAACTGTAACATTGCCACTCAAAAAGATCTCACAGTTACTTCCGATAGAAGACGTTCGTGACAACACAATTCCCACTCAAAACCGTCACTCATTATCTCCTCTTAGGAATATCTTCCAGCAGCACTGCCACTAATGAACACATTTTAGCATCCATACTCAGGAAATCATTTCTGCTCAGGAACCTCACTTTCTAATACCCCCATCCAAGGAAAGACTTTCAGGTTTATAATTACTCATTTACATCATTCAGAAATAAGTCACTCAGCAACATTTCTAATTAGGAGTCTCACAGAAATGTGTACCTTTAGAGAGGACTTATGGAAACACAACCAAACAGAGCAGTACATATCATCAAAATGTTCACTTTGAGGAACACATCTTGGCAACGTTACCAGACTGCGGAGCCCATCTTGGCAACATGGACACACTGATAGCACTTAGTGTATGCAAAAACGTGTTACTGTCAAACAGACTGAAGGAATTCCCAAACAAAAATCCTTTGAAATCTAAGCTGTATGTCATGTGCTCATGGACTCTAGCTTTGTATACAATAAACATTTTATGTTTTACTATTTTGAGGAGAGGAAAAAAATCTAGATTTTGGAGCACAGATCTGTGTTTGCACAAAATGTGTGAATATCATTATAAAATATAATGTTACTACCTATAATAAAAGCTCTACCTGTAACCTCCAAACCCCGCCACAAAAAAAAGTATAAAAAGTAAATGTACACTTGAGGGAAAAAAAAAAAAGTTCCCAATAAATTCTTAGAGTGTCAAAACAAGAAAGTTGGTATGGTTAATCTGATTACGCCTGAGATAAGCACTTTTCCTGCTCTTCAGTTAGTGTATGTTTATGGCTGAGTACACACCAGACAGATGTCGGTAGACCTGCTGTCGCGTCAACAAATTGGCCGCTCAGGTACGCATATACACCTACCTCGATGTGTCTGTACTGTATAGCTGGACTGACATTTAAATTTGCCTGGATAGCTGTGATGTCAGCCCCTGTAACAAGTGAACGGGTGGTCGACAGATGGGCCGTACACACAGCCTGATGCGATAATATATTGTTAGATATATTGCCCATCGACTATGCTGCACAGCCAGCACAGTATGTTTGTGAACAACATCATTCACAGACATTTCATTTGTCTGTGAATGATGTTGATCTGCTAGCAATAGATCGGCCTTTTGCTCGAATGGCTGATACAGTATATTGCCCAGTGTGTACCCAGCAAATGACTACCTGTGCCAGTATAGACTGAGAGCCCTGCTTTATTCTCATTGGGGTTGATTTAATTGAACGCAGGCTGAATAGCAATGGGAGGGAGCTCCCGGAGCTATTCAATGCAGCGCAATATTATCCCCTACTAGTGGATTTTTCTCGCACCCCTCTGGAGGTGTGAGCAGAAATCCAACCAAACTAGGTTTGCAATGGTGTTTTGTGCCATAGCACTGTGCAAACTGCATCGCGGCGAAGCACTTTAGTCGGACAATGCATGTTATCATGACTGAACACCCTGTTTAGTCCGCGAGTATGGGTGTTCCCCCAGCAAGGCATCAAATTAATTGAATAGCTCCAGGAGCTCCCTCCCGGCGCTATTCAATTCACTCTAAATTGAATTGACCCGACTGAATTTTAATGTTTGTCTCATGGGTCTGTGTATTCTGTGTGACACCATATAAATGTAAATGTATATATTAATACACAGCTAAAAGAGTACCTGCACACAATGGGACTAGTGTAGAATTGAATGCAAGTTTTCATTCTATACATACAATACTCCAGAACCAAGCATATGTAAATACAGTGATGAGGTGCTTGGAAACTGAACTTATTTTCACTTGCAATTGAAGGGGTGTAAACAAGTTGTAACACAATGTTCTCATGGAGGCTAAGTTCAGTGAAGGCGTGCTGTCAAAACTTTGGGTTATGCATAGTGGTGGTGTGCGAAAAATACATGTTTTTAGACAGATCTTTTGCACATATTATAGGTCTTATGAAAATGTGCACTAACAATGATGATGACTATGAAGCCAAATTGTTGGAGGTCTGGTTACAGAGAAGCAGGCAACTCTCCATATGGGTGAATATTCGTATGTTTAAGCAGTTGCATCTGAGTTACTTTTGACTCTACATCTGGACCAATGTCTATAATAAGGGAGTTATATTATAAAATATATTACTTCACCTTTACTGTTACTCTATACTTGTGAACCATGTTATACATGATCCAGTCACAGCTGTTTATTTTTTATTGACCATAGATGTACCATGGGTCCGTTGTGATCTTCATATTGTAAAGAATTGTGACCTTGGAGAAGATTTGATTCATGTCTCAGGGAAACAAAAATAAATCACTCTGCCTGATGCTATAAAACATGGCTCAAAGAAGACAGCTAAAAAGTTCAGTAATGTATATAGCAAACGTTGCACGGGGTCATGTAGAAATCGATAAACTCAAGTGATTTGAAGACAGAAAACCCTCTTAAATAAATATCTGAACAGACAGCATATCATTAAAGACATTGGCCCTCATTCCGAGTTGATCGGTCGCAAGGCGAATTTAGCAGAGTTACACACGCTAAGCCGCCGCCTACTGGGAGTGAATCTTAGCTTCTTAAAATTGCGACCGATGTATTCGCAATATTGCGATTACTAACTACTTAGCAGTTTCAGAGTAGCTTCAGACTTACTCTGCCTGTGCGATCAGTTCAGTGCTTGTCGTTCCTGGTTGACGTCACAAACACACCCAGCGTTCGCCCAGACACTCCTCCGTTTCTCCGGCCACTCCTGCGTTTTTTCCGGAAACGGTAGCGTTTTCAGCCACACGCCCCTGAAACGCCGTGTTTCCGCCCAGTAACACCCATTTCCTGTCAATCACATTACGATCGCCGGAGCGATGAAAAAGCCGTGAGTAAAATTACTTTCTACATAGCAAAGTTACTTGGCGCAGTCGCAGTGCGAACATTGCGCATGCGTACTAAGCGGATTTTCATTGCGATGCGATGAAAAATACCGAGCGAACAACTCGGAATGAGGGCCATTGTATTTGCAGAATGATTCAGCTTTATCATTTCTTCTGAAATCACATTTATTTGTACCTGACAGCAGTAAGTTACCCAACTTCAAGTTCTGAGCAGCTTTGAATATCCATGTGAACTAATGAGAGTGTGAGCATAGTATCATTCACTGGTAAGAGCATTCTCCATGTGATCCTGAGTACATCATTACACTGTCAACTTTCAGTATATTATGGTGGTCAGATATGTACCATTTATTGGCAGACATTATAGATTAGATGGTATAGGTGGTGTGTGATGAAGATTAGTCCACTTAACCAGGTCTTAGGTTTATTAGCCAGGTAGAACAGTATTACAGGATAACACATGATTAATGCAGCAGATATGTATAAGAGGTACACTGAGCAGTATATGATGTGTGCCAACGTATAAGGAGGTGCAGGTGGTGTGTGACAGGTGGGAGCACATACAGTGTCTTTATATACAATGTAGGCAGTGTAGTATGCATGCTGGTTCTTTATATGCAGTGGTACAGCATGGTGTTGCAGTGGACTGCGGCCTGCAATAATGCCATTTCACCACCAGTATAGACTGGAAACTCACAGGGCACATCCTTCCAGCATGCAAAGTCCAGTTCATGTAGCAGTCAAGCATACAGATAGCAAATTTAGCAAAGACCATATGTAATGTATCATACCTTGCAACAAGTGAGATATTCCCATAGTCAACGGCTAATTTTTGGGTGTTTTACTTGGCAACAAGTCAGGCTTTGTAAGTAACTATACTACCATCTATGTTAAGTTTCTTACAGAAGATCCACTTGTTTTTGACTATTAATAGTTGCTCTGCCTACAGTATGTACAATGGTCCACAAGACAGTGTTGTTTAAGGCTGTAAGCTCTTTGTCTATGGCTGATTTCCACTCCTGCCAGTTGCTGCTTGACTTTTCTTCTTGGATGGTTTGAGGAGCACAGCAAACAAAGTTAACAAACTCTTCGCTATATCTTTTAGGTGGCCTACCTGTTGCTCCTCATATCGCTTCTTCTCTGTGGTTGATCACATGCATCATTCTGAAGTCACAATTTTTGACATGCTTCCAGCTGTTCGCATGTCTAGCATCACAAGTCATTGTGGTTTTGCTAAGCCTTACTTACCTTTGAGTGGAGCTGCCTCATGAAAGACTAGGGGCCAAATGTAATAAAGTGAGAGTTTCAAAAAGTGAGAGATTTTGTAAGGTTTTGCAGTTATTTTTAGAGTGGCAATCATTTACACAGCAAGATCAACCTGGTTTTGCAGTGTGATTGCCACTTTAAAAAAACCTGAAAAACCTTACCAAATCTCTCACTTTCTGAAACTCTCACTCTATTACATTTGGCCCTGAATCTCTGGATATTATGAGTTTTGTAATTTAACTAATAAAGTAATTTCCCACACTTCTTATAATTTGCTTGCAATATCCAAGCATAACACATGAGAACAGACATGGGATATAACATGTTTTTTCTATCTTTATGGGCATATACTTTACATCTAAAGATGATTGACACTTGTCCTTTTAGCAGACTACACCTGCCACTGCAGGAGCTTGATGCTTGAGGTATACTGCCGTAAGCACTGCTTCTGCCCAGAAAATTTTGTCTAAGCCTGATTTATTTAACATAGTCTGTGCTCAATAATTGTTCTATTTGCCCTCTCACTCACGCCATTTTGCTCAGGCATGTAAGCAACTGATAATTGGTGTTTGATGCAATTCATCTTTAGAAAAGTAGCAAGATCTCTGTGTTCATATTATCCACTGTTATCAGATCTTAACACTTTTATTCTTAGGTCTCTCTGGGTTTCTGACACTTGTATTCTGTAACTTACTAGTAACTACTGTTTCGTTTTCAGGAAGTATACGTGTGTCTTCCTTGTAGCTTTGTCTATGATTGTCATGAAGCAATGTTTCACACTCATTGATTCTTTCTTGGTTGTTCACTGTCCTCCCTGTCACCATGCCATTTAGAAGCTTCTATACGTTGTCATATCCTAGGTGACCTTTTGTACACAACACACTGACCCTCTGCAAATTGGACTTTGTATTACTTATCCTCAAGTACGTTGATGGCAATCAGATTGGTCCGTAGATCTGGCAAAAATAATGTACAGTATCTTATATGTTTGTAACAACTGATTCACCTTTAAGTCTTAAGCACACAGTACTACTGTACAGTACTGACATTTACAAGTTTGCAGGGCTTTAGCAAGTTTAACCAACTTACACTATACGTGAAGTGCTCCTGAATCTATATACCAGCAATCTTTGTACTGACTGTCTGCTACATTTAGAGGCATATTTACTAAAGGTCCATTCTAATTGATTAAAATCAATTGAAACCAAATTAAATTGATGTTGTGTTTCAGGGGCCAAATACTCATTTACTAACATTGAAAAATCGATATAACAAAATTATATGTTCGCAAATGTGTGTTTAAGCCCCTAAAAACAAACATTCATTAAGATTTATTTTTTTCCTTTGATTTCAAATTGATGAAAAATTGATTAGAATTGTCCTTTAGTAAATATACCTCTTTAGTGTTGACTCATTCTTTCTATCACAGTTGCAAGATGTAATAGCCCTTTGTTCACTCGCTTTACATTCTGAGGCCTTTTGTATAATTTTGTGACATTTGAAGCACTTGTACTTGGAATTTTATGTTTCATGCCCTTTGAAAATAGAATGGAATTCTCAGCATTATTTTCAACAGGTATGAACATTACATACAATGGACCTGATTCTGAATGGCACTGTACAGATGTGTCCTCCTACATCCTTGCTGCAGTCACGTTAAACAGTTCACGTTAAACAGCCCTTCTAGTCATGCCATGGCATGACTTGATAGCACCGAGTGCCTTTATGTTCAACCGTTTCCATTTAAATGCCTCTAGGTCGCATTGCTATGCAATAGGATGCACTGCATATGAAATGCTACGTTACAGTGTTTTCCTGGAAATCAATGTAATGTTGCATTTCATATACAGATACAGCCACAGTCGCACACAGAATATAGGCATGCCGCATATCATTTTAATCAGCAGAAGCTGCTTGTGCATCCTAGTCACATAGCAATGCGTAAATACAGATTTTTGACAAAAAATGATGTCAAACATTGGCAGAGCTACCCAGGTAATTTTTTAGTGTGCTGGAGGATACTGGGGGGGAGCACCTTCCCCCCTCTCTGTCTAGTGAAATAAAACTACCTGCCCTCAAAAACTCTGAGGTGCTTCCTGATTCCCCAAGGCTGTTGTGGGCAAGTTTTTTGACAAGTTTGGTGTTCCCTGTAGTGGTATCTTTGAAGTCCCAGTATAATCGACCAGGGACCCTAAGACCTTGGTCCATTATACCAAAGTAACCAAAGCCAATGCTGAATTAAGGATTTTGTGTAAAGCAAGAGTGCAAGAAAAAAGTAATTTTGGTGTTTCTTTACATCTCTACTCCCCCCCACACCCCACGCCCATTGAAGGGAAGCCCTTACCTCTGGATTCCCATGGCTTCTCCTTTAAAAGCAGTCTACTGCTACAGTGTGCTATGCTCCATGTTCTGACCTAGCCAGCTGTTCTGGGTCACACTGTATATACCCCATTTATGTGCTCTTTTTTTGTCCATTCTACATGCTGATATTTTTGTATTTATATTTTTATGTCTGTTTTAAAGTGCTAATTTGAACCAATAAATTGTTTTGTTTTTTTCACCATTGGATCCACTGTTTCTTTATACCATCTGAGGACATATGTAATCAGGCATACAGGTGGATGTCAGCCCTCTGTGAAATCAGGACCTATCCAAACAAACCTTTACATGAACATAGGGCATGCTTTCAAGGTCAGTTTGAGTCCTGACTAATGTTGTGCCGCACGTGTGGATAGGAAGTTATTTGTATGGGATTCATACATAAAGAAACCTTTTGCTGCACATAGGGCACCACTTTAAGGTCAGTGTCCTGAAGGTTTCCCACTTGACAGAGATTCGAGTAGCATGTGATCACTTATTTCTGGTTTTCCATTTTTTACATGCTCCTCGTGGAGATGGAAAAAGACAGTTGGAAGGTCTTCTTGAAGTGCACTATGGGGGTAATTCAGACCTGATCGTAGCAGCAAATTTGTTAGCAGTTGGGCAAAACCATGTGCACTACAGGTGTGACAGATATAACATTTGCAGAGAGAGTTAGATTTGGGTGGGTTATTTTGTTTCTGTGCAGGGTAAATACTAGAGATGAGCGGGTTCGGTTTCTCTGAATCCGAACCCGCACGAACTTCATGTTTTTTTTCACGGGTCCGAGCGACTCGGATCTTCCCGCCTTGCTCGGTTAACCCGAGCGCGCCCGAACGTCATCATGACGCTGTCGGATTCTCGCGAGACTCGGATTCTATATAAGGAGCCGCGCGTCGCCGCCATTTTCACACGTGCATTGAGATTGATAGGGAGAGGACGTGGCTGGCGTCCTCTCCATTTAGATTAGGAGAGAGAGAGAGATTGACCTGAGGCTGATACTGTAGAAGAGAGTGCAGAGTTTAGTGACTGACCACAGTGACCACCAGCAGTGCAGTTGTTTTATTTAATATATCCGTTCTCTGCCTGAAAAAAACGGTACACACAGTGACTCAGTCACATACCATATCTGTGTGCACTGCTCAGCCCAGTGTGCTGCATGCCTGCATCATCTATGTATATATTATATATCTGACTGTGCTCAGCTCACACAGCTTATAATTGTGGGGGAGACTGGGGAGCACTGCAGTGCCAGTTATAGGTTATAGCAGGAGCCAGGAGTACAAGACAGTCACATACCATATCTGTGTGCACTGCTCAGCCCAGTGTGCTGCATCATCTATGTATATATTATATATCTGACTGTGCTCAGCTCACACAGCTTATAATTGTGGGGGAGACTGGGGAGCACTGCAGTGCCAGTTATAGGTTATAGCAGGAGCCAGGAGTACATATTATATTAAAATTAAACAGTGCACACTTTTGCGGCAGGAGTGCCACTGCCAGTGTGACTGACCAGTGACCTGACCACACTGACCACCAGTATAGTTAGTAGTATACTATATTGTGATTGCCTGAAAAAGTTAAACACTCGTCGTGTGACTTCACTTGTGTGGTGTTTTTTTTTTTATTCTATAAAAAACTCTTTCTGCTGACAGACAGTGTCCAGCAGGTCCGTCATTATATAATATATATACCTGTCCGGCTGCAGTAGTGATATATATATATTTTTTATATCATTATTTATCATCCAGTCGCAGCAGACACAGTACGGTAGTTCACGGCTGTAGCTACCTCTGTGTCGGCACTCGGCAGTCCATCCATAATTGTATACCACCTACCCGTGGTTTTTTTCTCTTTCTTCTTTATACATACATACTACTACATCTCTTTATCAACCAGTCTATATTAGCAGCAGACACAGTACAGTACGGTAGTTCACGGCTGTGGCTACCTCTGTGTCGGCACTCGGCAGTCCGTCCATAATTGTATACCACCTAACCGTGGTTTTTTTTTCTTTCTTCTTTATACATACATACTACGACATCTCTTTATCAACCAGTCTATATTAGCAGCAGACACAGTACAGTACGGTAGTTCACGGCTGTGGCTACCTCTGTGTCGGCACTCGGCAGTCCGTCCATAATTGTATACCACCTAACCGTGGTTTTTTTTTCTTTCTTCTTCATACATACATACTACGACATCTCTTTATCAACCAGTCTATATTAGCAGCAGACACAGTACAGTACGGTAGTTCACGGCTGTGGCTACCTCTGTGTCGGCACTCGGCAGTCCGTCCATAATTGTATACCACCTACCCGTGGTTTTTTTTTCTTTCTTCTTCATACATACATACTACGACATCTCTTTATCAACCAGTCTATATTAGCAGCAGACACAGTACGGTAGTTCACGGCTGTAGCTACCTCTGTGTCGGCACTCGGCAGTCCGTCCATAATTGTATACTAGTATCCATCCATCTCCATTGTTTACCTGAGGTGCCTTTTAGTTGTGCCTATTAAAATATGGAGAACAAAAATGTTGAGGTTCCAAAATTAGGGAAAGATCAAGATCCACTTCCACCTCGTGCTGAAGCTGCTGCCACTAGTCATGGCCGAGACGATGAAATGCCAGCAACGTCGTCTGCCAAGGCCGATGCCCAATGTCATAGTACAGAGCATGTCAAATCCAAAACACCAAATATCAGTAAAAAAAGGACTCCAAAACCTAAAATAAAATTGTCGGAGGAGAAGCGTAAACTTGCCAATATGCCATTTACCACACGGAGTGGCAAGGAACGGCTGAGGCCCTGGCCTATGTTCATGGCTAGTGGTTCAGCTTCACATGAGGATGGAGGCACTCAGCCTCTCGCTAGAAAAATGAAAAGACTCAAGCTGGCAAAAGCAGTAGCACCGCAAAGAACTGTGCGTTCTTCGAAATCCCAAATCCACAAGGAGAGTCCAATTGTGTCGGTTGCGATGCCTGACCTTCCCAACACTGGACGTGAAGAGCATGCGCCTTCCACCATTTGCACGCCCCCTGCAAGTGCTGGAAGGAGCACCCGCAGTCCAGTTCCTGATAGTCAGATTCAAGATGTCAGTGTTGAAGTACACCAGGATGAGGAGGATATGGGTGTTGCTGGCGCTGGGGAGGAAATTGACCAGGAGGATTCTGATGGTGAGGTGGTTTGTTTAAGTCAGGCACCCGGGGAGACACCTGTTGTCCGTGGGAGAAATATGGCCGTTGACATGCCTGGTGAAAATACCAAAAAAATCAGCTCTTCGGTGTGGAACTATTTCAACAGAAATGCGGACAACAGGTGTCAAGCCGTGTGTTCCCTTTGTCAAGCTGTAATAAGTAGGGGTAAGGACGTTAACCACCTCGGAACATCCTCCCTTATACGTCACCTGCAGCGCATTCATAATAAGTCAGTGACAAGTTCAAAAACTTTGGGTGACAGCGGAAGCAGTCCACTGACCAGTAAATCCCTTCCTCTTGTAACCAAGCTCACGCAAACCACCCCACCAACTCCCTCAGTGTCAATTTCCTCCTTCCCCAGGAATGCCAATAGTCCTGCAGGCAATGTCACTGGCAATTCTGACGAGTCCTCTCCTGCCTGGAATTCCTCCGATGCATCCTTGCGTGTAACGCCTACTGCTGCTGGCGCTGCTGTTGTTGCTGCTGGGAGTCGATGGTCATCCCAGAGGGGAAGTCGTAAGACCACTTTTACTACTTCCACCAAGCAATTGACTGTCCAACAGTCCTTTGCGAGGAAGATGAAATATCACAGCAGTCATCCTACTGCAAAGCGGATAACTGAGGCCTTGGCATCCTGGGTGGTGAGAACCGTGGTTCCGGTATCCATCATTACTGCAGAGCCAACTAGAGACTTGTTGGAGGTACTGTGTCCCCGGTACCAAATACCATCTAGGTTCCATTTCTCTAGGCAGGCGATACCGAAAATTTACACAGACCTCAGAAAAAGAGTCACCAGTGTCCTAAAAAATGCAGCTGTACCCAATGTCCACTTAACCACGGACATGTGGACAAGTGGAGCAGGGCAGGGTCAGGACTATATGACTGTGACAGCCCACTGGGTAGATGTATGGACTCCCGCCGCAAGAACAGCAGCGGCGGCACCAGTAGCAGCATCTCGCAAACGCCAACTCTTTCCTAGGCAGGCTACGCTTTGTATCACCGGTTTCCAGAATACGCACACAGCTGAAAACCTCTTACGGCAACTGAGGAAGATCATCGCGGAATGGCTTACCCCAATTGGACTCTCCTGTGGATTTGTGGCATCGGACAACGCCAGCAATATTGTGTGTGCATTAAATAGGGGCAAATTCCAGCACGTCCCATGTTTTGCACATACCTTGAATTTGGTGGTGCAGAATTATTTAAAAAACGACAGGGGCGTGCAAGAGATGCTGTCGGTGGCCAGAAAAATTGCGGGACACTTTCGGCGTACAGGCACCACGTACAGAAGACTGGAGCACCACCAAAAACTACTGAACCTGCCCTGCCATCATCTGAAGCAAGAAGTGGTAACGAGGTGGAATTCAACCCTCTATATGCTTCAGAGGTTGGAGGAGCAGCAAAAGGCCATTCAAGCCTATACAATTGAGCACGATATAGGAGGTGGAATGCACCTGTCTCAAGCGCAGTGGAGAATGATTTCAACGTTGTGCAAGGTTCTGATGCCCTTTGAACTTGCCACACGTGAAGTCAGTTCAGACACTGCCAGCCTGAGTCAGGTCATTCCCCTCATCAGGCTTTTGCAGAAGAAGCTGGAGACATTGAAGGAGGAGCTAACACGGAGCGATTCCGCTAGGCATGTGGGACTTGTGGATGGAGCCCTTAATTCGCTTAACAAGGATTCACGGGTAGTCAATCTGTTGAAATCAGAGCACTACATTTTGGCCACCGTGCTCGATCCTAGATTTAAAGCCTACCTTGGATCTCTCTTTCCGGCAGACACAAGTCTGCTGGGGTTGAAAGACCTGCTGGTGAGAAAATTGTCAAGTCAAGCGGAACGCGACCTGTCAACATCTCCTCCTTCACATTCTCCCGCAACTGGGGGTGCGAGGAAAAGGCTCAGAATTCCGAGCCCACCCGCTGGCGGTGATGCAGGGCAGTCTGGAGCGACTGCTGATGCTGACATCTGGTCCGGACTGAAGGACCTGACAACGATTACGGACATGTCGTCTACTGTCACTGCATATGATTCTCTCACCATTGAAAGAATGGTGGAGGATTATATGAGTGACCGCATCCAAGTAGGCACGTCACACAGTCCATACTTATACTGGCAGGAAAAAGAGGCAATTTGGAGGCCATTGCACAAACTGGCTTTATTCTACCTAAGTTGCCCTCCCACAAGTGTGTACTCCGAAAGAGTGTTTAGTGCCGCCGCTCACCTTGTCAGCAATCGGCGTACGAGGTTACATCCAGAAAATGTGGAGAAGATGATGTTCATTAAAATGAATTATAATCAATTCCTCCGCGGAGACATTGACCAGCAGCAATTGCCTCCACAAAGTACACAGGGAGCTGAGATGGTGGATTCCAGTGGGGACGAATTGATAATCTGTGAGGAGGGGGATGTACACGGTGATATATCGGAGGGTGATGATGAGGTGGACATCTTGCCTCTGTAGAGCCAGTTTGTGCAAGGAGAGATTAATTGCTTCTTTTTTGGGGGGGGTCCAAACCAACCCGTCATATCAGTCACAGTCGTGTGGCAGACCCTGTCACTGAAATGATGGGTTGGTTAAAGTGTGCATGTCCTGTTTTGTTTATACAACATAAGGGTGGGTGGGAGGGCCCAAGGACAATTCCATCTTGCACCTCTTTTTTCTTTTATTTTTCTTTGCTTCATGTGCTGTTTGGGGAGGGTTTTTTGGAAGGGACATCCTGCGTGACACTGCAGTGCCACTCCTAAATGGGCCCGGTGTTTGTGTCGGCCACTAGGGTCGCTAATCTTACTCACACAGTCAGCTACCTCATTGCGCCTCTTTTTTTCTTTGCGTCATGTGCTGATTGGGGAGGGTTTTTTGGAAGGGACATCCTGCGTGACACTGCAGTGCCACTCCTAAATGGGCCCGGTGTTTGTGTCGGCCACTAGGGTCGCTAATCTTACTCACACAGTCAGCTACCTCATTGCGCCTCTTTTTTTCTTTGCGTCATGTGCTGATTGGGGAGGGTTTTTTGGAAGGGACATCCTGCGTGACACTGCAGTGCCACTCCTAAATGGGCCCGGTGTTTGTGTCGGCCACTAGGGTCGCTAATCTTACTCACACAGTCAGCTACCTCATTGCGCCTCTTTTTTTCTTTGCGTCATGTGCTGATTGGGGAGGGTTTTTTGGAAGGGACATCCTACGTGACACTGCAGTGCCACTCCTAAATGGGCCCGGTGTTTGTGTCGGCCACTAGGGTCGCTAATCTTACTCACACAGTCAGCTACCTCATTGCGCCTCTTTTTTTCTTTGCGTCATGTGCTGATTGGGGAGGGTTTTTTGGAAGGGACATCCTGCGTGACACTGCAGTGCCACTCCTAAATGGGCCCGGTGTTTGTGTCGGCCACTAGGGTCGCTAATCTTACTCACACAGTCAGCTACCTCATTGCGCCTCTTTTTTTCTTTGCGTCATGTGCTGATTGGGGAGGGTTTTTTGGAAGGGACATCCTGCGTGACACTGCAGTGCCACTCCTAAATGGGCCCGGTGTTTGTGTCGGCCACTAGGGTCGCTAATCTTACTCACACAGTCAGCTACCTCATTGCGCCTCTTTTTTTCTTTGCGTCATGTGCTGATTGGGGAGGGTTTTTTGGAAGGGACATCCTGCGTGACACTGCAGTGCCACTCCTAAATGGGCCCGGTGTTTGTGTCGGCCACTAGGGTCGCTAATCTTACTCACACAGTCAGCTACCTCATTGCGCCTCTTTTTTTCTTTGCGTCATGTGCTGATTGGGGAGGGTTTTTTGGAAGGGACATCCTGCGTGACACTGCAGTGCCACTCCTAAATGGGCCCGGTGTTTGTGTCGGCCACTAGGGTCGCTAATCTTACTCACACAGTCAGCTACCTCATTGCGCCTCTTTTTTTCTTTGCGTCATGTGCTGATTGGGGAGGGTTTTTTGGAAGGGACATCCTGCGTGACACTGCAGTGCCACTCCTAAATGGGCCCGGTGTTTGTGTCGGCCACTAGGGTCGCTAATCTTACTCACACAGTCAGCTACCTCATTGCGACTCTTTTTTTCTTTGCGTCATGTGCTGATTGGGGAGGGTTTTTTGGAAGGGACATCCTGCGTGACACTGCAGTGCCACTCCTAGATGGGCCAGGTGTTTGTGTCGGCCACTAGTGTCGCTTAGCTTAGTCATCCAGCGACCTTGGTGCAAATTTTAGGACTAAAAATAATATTGTGAGGTGTGAGGTATTCAGAATAGACTGAAAATGAGTGGAAATTATGGTTTTTGAGGTTAATAATAATATGGGATCAAAATGACCCCCAAATTCTATGATTTAAGCTGTTTTTTAGTGTTTTTTTAAAAAAACACCCGAATCCAAAACACACCCGAATCCGACAAAAAAAATTCGGTGAGGTTTTGCCAAAACGCGTTCGAACCCAAAACACGGCCGCGGAACCGAACCCAAAACCAAAACACAAAACCCGAAAAATTTCAGGCGCTCATCTCTAGTAAATACTGGCTGCTTTATTTTTACACTGCAATTCAGATTTCAGTTTGAACACACCCCACCCAAATCTAACTCTCTCTGCACGTTATATTTGCCCCCCCTGCAGTGCGCATGGTTTTGCCCAACTGCTAACAAATTTGCTGCTGCGATCAACTCTGAATTAGGCCCTATATGTATAAGATATGGACATTCTAAGTTTATCTTATCTAGAAAGACTTAGTTTTGAAAGACAGCGCTTGGGTTCTATTTCACTATTGTTTTTCTTGTTGGGCAGGAGCAAAAGTGTAGCTTTGGAATAGGGCCGGGCAGAAGTCCTTGGAGCAAGTTATAAAAAGATTTGTAATTTTTTTGCTGTTCTTGGTCACCCACAGAAAATGGACCCTGCGCATGCATTCGCAGAGCAAACGCAGAAATTCCGGATGGATGGCGATTTGTGATCAAACCTGAATTAGTCCCTTAACTTACGGTAACACTGAAAGGTTGCAAGTAACATGACCAGCGACTCTGTGCTATGTAGTATTTGCAACAAGTTGTGCATATTTCAGAAAATTCCTTGCATTTCTGGGTCACCATGGCCAAAAAATCTTAGTGATTAATACAGTATATAGTTGGATTTTCCTGCAAAATAGATGTGTTAAACCAGGGGTCAGGGAACTTTTTTACCTTTTACCCCAAAATATATTTAGATACGCCAACATTATCCCCTTGATTTGAAAGGAAGGAAATCATATATTATTGTGCATATATACTGGTTATCACTGTTTATATGGCATTTCTGAGACACTGTGTGTGTGTGTGTGTGTGTGTGTGTGTGTGTGTGTGTGTGTGTGTGTGTGTATATATACAGTATATATATATATATATATATATATGTATACAGTATATATATATATATATATATATATATAAAATTATTATTTTTTTCTATTTTTTTTTATTATTTTCGCCAATTATTTTTTGCCAATGAATGGGTTAATTAACACTTTCTCCCCAAAACACCAGAATGAATGTAAGAAAGATGGAGAGGGGGGGGGGGGGGGGCGGGTGAACACGACTTTTAGGAGACAGATGGTCACATCCTCACCTCAGTAATGTCAGTGGGAATTTCCCACTGTTATGTGGGCGACTGTCTGATCCTGCGGAACTCTGTCAGCGGTCAGCCACAGAACACTTCAAGTTCTGTGTGTGGGTTGGTGGGCCGCGGGCGGGAGGACAGGACAGTGCAGGGCGGGAGTGCGGGGGCGAGGTGTGATGTCAGCACGTCACACCACGGCTAGGATCACAGCACAGGGCGGCCAGGAGCACAGCGCAGGGTGGGCAGGAGGGAGTACGGTGTGACGTCAGCACGTCACATCGCGAGCTGGCCGGTGCTGGATGGGGCTATGTCTCGGCAGCTCGACCATCCATTACCCCCAGGAATTTAATTTTTACCCCATTTGGGGTAATTTACCCCTGTTCCCTGACCACTGTGTTAAACAATCCCCAACACTAACATTAGCCACAGCCAAAAAATATTTAAAAATGAATTCATCAACACATCTGTCTGTCATGAGGAAGAACTGTTCACTCGATACGCATTGGCCCATGTGACAGGTACTCCTCCATGTGCATGGTAAAAGTGGTCCCAGCATTACCACTGATGTGACATCCAGTGAGCTAAGTCTGAGGTTCCGGAGCCTTGATCTCAATATTATCTACATGCTCCAATATTACATCTCTCTGGTAACGCCACCACTTTTTACCACTATTTGTTCATGAATTAATTAGTTCTTGGAATAATTTGTTTTTATGCTGTTTTTATTTTTTGTATCACTTTTTTTTCCATATGTACCATATCTTCTAACATATAAATCTATGAGAGGAAAGAACCAAACAGACGACGACCAAAGAGGGAAGTTCTTTTTATTTGTATATATACTGTATGTATATATATATATATATATATATATAGAGTATGATTGCGGGCGGCACTCTCGGCGTAAATGAAGACAGACACGTGAGTCTTTAAGTCATCATTTTGATGACTTAAAGACTCACGTGTCTGTCTTCATTTACGCCGAGAGTGCCGCCCGCAATCATACTCTATACTATTGGATACAGGTACACTGCATATCCTGGGGAGGGCACCGGCATTACAACTATTGATACCATCGTTTAGGGGACTTGGGAGTGCCGTCGACCCTGCTTACCTCTATATATATATATATATATATATATATGACATAGTCATGAAGATATAACTGACCCACAAGTGAAACAGAAGACGCAATCTAGTTTTCTTACACTTAAGCATTGATGTTACAAGTGTCTTAGTTGCACCACATGTAGATACATGACTGCCGGTACAACATTCAATCATCCGCAGAGTGGCAAGGACATCACTATTCGTCATAGACTGACCTGCCAAACCTCCTTTGTAGTATATTTGATTACTTGCCCTTGTGGGCTGAGCTTTGTAGGCAAGACGGAGAGAACACCACATGAACGAATAGCCATGCATAGATCAGCTATCAAGGAGGCATTTGAGAAGGGCCAAAGCGACCAGTCGGTTGCGCGCCATTTTCTGAACGCTGGACATAATGGGTAGTATTCAAATGATATATCACGCCTACTCTCCTTTCTAAAGTGATCCTGTTATCGTGCATATTGTGCCCACAGTAATCAGGTTTAGCTGCGTTAACTGTTGGGCACCCTCACTACCCCGGGGGTAGCGAATTGAAATGATTATATCATGCCCGTCAGCAGAAAAAGAACGGGTGTGGAAGAGGGTGAAAAGAATTGAATACCGCACAATATGTCTACATTCAAATTTATACTGATTGATCATATACCATGGTCAATCAGGGGTGATGACAGATCGGGCAAACTTTTATGTTGTGAGACTCGCTGGATCTATTGGCTAGGCACGCTTGCTCCTAAGGGTCTCAATGAACATCTCAGTCGACATTGTTTTATTTAAGACCTACCGTGGCTTCTTGTTCTCTGCAGTATTTAATAGGTATATTTGTTGTATATTATTACATTCTCTGTGATGCTTATGTCATTTAATTGCATGACAATAGTATGCTGAGCTATTTTTCTCAGCAGCAATCTTTTTTACGGTCATTGACAGTGTGTTGTTGATGTGCTGCATTGCATTCATCTGTAATGCACTGGCAATTTGTAACAAGTATATATTAGTGTACTTTTTACAGATTGCAACTTGTAACAGAATTTGGATCCTAAAACATATGTTGCTTTCTATGTATGATGTTTTTAAATGGTTTGTGTCTTTATGTTTTTTTTTTCAGTATTACATGTGTGTTACCCGGCTGACAGGTTCCTGGGACTGACGTCCTGTGGGCGGTTTCCGAGAAGCCTAGAGGCGGGATCAATCTGTGGTGTAGGTGAAGGTATTTAAGTGCATTTGGTAAAATATTGAAACGATCATTTCTTTGCTGTCTAAGTCAGGTTTTTTATTGAGTGCCGCCATCCGTATGCTATATATATATATATATATATATATATATATGGGGCTGGGTATACGCAACCGGTGGTCAGGAGATTGCCGGTCACCATGCCTACCGACGAGTGTGAATAGTCTCTGCTAGTCGGCATGCCGACTGTCGGATTGCAAGTGGTCAGGATGGGGGGTGGCACATACCTACATCCCATATATATATATATATATATATATATATATATATATATAGGAAACAAATAAAGGGAAAACACACACACATATATATGTGTGTGTGTGTGTGTGTGTGTGTGTGTGTGTTTTCCCTTTATTTGTTTATTGTTGCTGTTTTCTGAACATTAGCGCTCCAGTCTAAAGGGCCCTACACACTGGCCGATCCGCCGCCGAGCTGCCCGACGGCGGATACGGCCGACGAGCGACCCGGCGGCGGGGGGGCAGTGACGGGGGGAGTGAAGTTTCTTCATTCCCCCCGTCACGCGGCTCCATTGAAGTGCAGGCAAATATGGACGAGATCGTCCATATTGGCCTGCATGCACAGCCGACGGGGGACCAGCGATGAACGAGCGCGGGGCCGCGCATCGTTCATCGCTGGAGCCTCCACACTGAAAGATATGAACGAGTTCTCGTTCATTTATGAACGAGATCGTTCATATCTTTCAAACAAATCGGCCAGTGTGTAGGGCCTATAAGTCATACAATTATCTATTGGTTCTTTGCAGGTTTTATTGTGTGTCCATGACTAAGATAAAATCTGCTTTTGAAGCGCATGGGGTGACCTTCCTACACATATTTGCTTTATACTGTAGCTTTGCCATGTTATTTCAATGGGCACATCGGTTTCTATGGGGTTCATACTGAAATAATAAAACTCAGATTTTTGAAACTTTGATAATAACTTTAAGAAAAAAAAGAGACCAAAATTAAAAATTGTCTATACTGGCCTTTAGTAAATTCCCCAAATGCTATTTTTAGCCAGGCATCAAGAACATTACTGAAATCACTGTATGGAACAGGTAAATCTCTCATTTAGCATATCAATCAAATAAAGTAAAACAGTTTTTATGCAATTAAAGCATTAAAAAATGGATTAGTTAATATTAATGTAATTTCCACAGGTCCATTAATCACTTATTTTAAATTAATGTTAAAAGCGCTTTCCATCACTAGCCAAACTGGCTAGTTACCGAATATTCTGAAATTTGGAAACCTTTCTGAGTTGAAAATTCCAAATTGTACTGCATTTTTTCTATGTCCCAAGAACATATCAGCAATGTTAATTATTTTTTTCCATATCAGTGGAGATGTTGAAGAATTTAATTAAGTGGTTAATTAATTTGTTAAGACATTGATTATTTTCAATATTGAGAGAATACTACTATTTTAGTAATTTAATTTAAAAGTGAAAACTTTCAGAATTCAACATAATCACCCAGTATTAGCAAATTAATTAACCAAGCCTTATGAATCTCTCTATTGATGTGTTATAAATTAATTAATTAATTTAGCTGGGGTGCTCTGGGGACATAGGAATAAAAAATAAAAAACAGGATCATTCAGAATACACTCCGGAAGTGGTTCCAAATGTCAGACTATTCTATAAATAGTTATTTTGACTAGCTATGGAAAATGTAATAGATATACCATTTACCATTCATTTCAATGGACTTTCATTTCAACTGTACTGAATGGGCACATTAAATGGGAATATCTGTAGATTTTTTTAAACATAACTAGTGAATTCACCACTTGGGAAAAAAATATTTTCTAGATGATTTATACAGAGTTTGAGAAACAAAATAATAACACAAATAATCATAAGTGTCAAAGTTATTTGCTAACATGTTAAATACAGCTTATGACATTTATGACACAAACAGGAAGCACAGGCACCTGTGGCATGCATGCCCAATCTCCAGAACAAATGAATAACTCTGTTGGGTGCCTATCACTTATGGATACCCCAAAAACAATTGAATTCCCCCATAGAGGTGCACAGGAAAATTGGTAATATAATGGCTACTGTAACTGGCAAATATGTGCTCAGTTGATGCTTGGCAGCACATCCATCCTACTTGAGAAGGGGTATGGATCACAAGGTCGACTCAAATTAGGTCGACAGTCATTAGGTCGACTACTATTGGTTAACATGGCAAATGTCAAAATGTTGAAAAGGTCGACATGGTCAAAGGGTCGGCACTGGAAAAAGTTGGAAGGGATAAAAGGTCAACAGTGGAAAATGTTTTTTTTTATTATTATTCTTATGTCGTTATCGGCGTCAACGCATGTGGAACCCCAATAAGTGTACCATGTCCCCTCTCCCGCATGCTTCAGTTACTATTCCCAATCGTAGTCCATGTGGATAGTAAAATATGAAAACGTTTTGGGGGAAAAGTTGCGTCAACAATATGTGCGTCGCCATATATGTGTCAACCATTTGCACCTGTCGACCTTTTGTTCCTGGCGACCATAAGCAGTGTTGATATTTTACATGTTGACCTAATGATCATGTTGATCTTTTGTCCATGCCGGCCATTAGTGGTCGACCAATTGACTGTTGGCCTAATTAAGGTAACTTTTCTCAAACATAAAAAAATTTCTATAACGAATCACTGGCACAAACTTCCAACAACAGAAAAGATGTTGAAATGAGGCGTTCTACCATCTACAACTCTGCCACCATACCCTGAGCTTTTTTAGCCTTTACACAAATCCAGGCCTGATTACCTGCTCTAGTCCATTGGGACCATTGTTGTGTAACAGAAATATCTCAGCTACTTATGCCATATACTGTACATATATATATATATATATATATATATATATAGGAATAGCTCTCATATGTGTTATACAATAATGTGTTACTAGCAATCCTGTTATAAAAGAGTCTTATAAAAGCATTTGTATCCCCTAAATGGTTATTTTAAATGCTTTAGAGGTCCTGGGTACTAGATCCAATCCTAATAAGAATATCTCAGCATGCAACTCTGTGCAGCTTGTTTCACAGTGAGATTTCCATCACCCCACAACAGGCACAGAATCCAAACCTTTATCTCCTAATAAAATTATTTCCTTTATTTGCTGAAACAAATTATTTCCCACTAAAAGGTTTTTCTCTTTTCCCTCCTCTGCAATTGTCTGTCCCAGAAAATTATTAATCAGGAGATCGGTGGCTGGAGAGAGGAGCGATATATTTCATACGTTTGACTGGGTCCCCGCTGATACTAATACTAGCAGTTGTCAATAGAACGGAGCTGTGTCTGCTTGATGTTACTTTCTACATTAAAAATAAGTAATTTACTACCATCTGAGTAGCATCAAAACTAACGTTTTTAACTCAAATTTCCAATTTGACAGTGAAATCTACCAAAAGTTTTGTGCTCTCTGCACCTTAAGTTGTCACACTGCAGCTGCATAATAATGTAGACCCTTCACATACAGATGGGTCCTCCGTTATCTTGGCTGGCTGAGGCGTTAGTCGCGATCGGGTATACGCAGCATGCTTGGGCGCAGGGAGGCACGCCTAGTCGTAGGTAGGCGTGCCTAGTCGTAGGGCGGCGCACAGAGCGTTTGTCGTTACCTTTAAGTGTAATACCTGCAATCATCCACCAGATGTTGCTTTTTACAATCACCACTGTGCATGCGTGTGGACTCCCATAAAATACAATACTGAAATAAATAGTAAGAAATTCTTTACTAGTGCGTCTCATTATGCTACAGTATTTCATAGAGTATATAACAGTATATACAGTACAGATGCAAATAGTACAGCTTATAGAGATGCGAACGAACATGATAAAGCCACAGTATGGTCCATTTACAGTAGAGATGAGCGGGTTTGGTTCCTCAGAATCCGAACCCCCCCGAACTTCACCCATTTTACACGGGTCCGAGGCATACTTGGATTCTCCCGTATGGCTCGGTTAACCCGAGCGCGCCCGAACGTCATCATCTCACTGTCGGATTCTCGCGAGATTCGGATTCTATATAAGGAGCCGTGCATCGCCGCCATTTTTCACTCGTGCATTGGAAATGATAGTGAGAGGACGTGGCTGGCGTCCTCTCACTTTGTTTCAGGGGGCTGCATATCTTTATTCTGGGGACCAGCAGTATTATAGGAGGAGTACAGTGCAGAGTTTTGCTGACGGTGACCACCAGTATACGTTGTCTGCCTGAAAAACACTTCATATCTGTGCTCAGTGTGCTGCATATATCTGTGCTCACACTGCTTTATTGTGGGGACTGGGGACCAGCAGTATTATATAGGAGGAGTACAGTGCAGAGTTTTGCTGACCAGTGACCACCAGTATTATACGTTCTCTGCCTGAAAAACGCTCCATATCTGTGCTCAGTGTGCTGCATATATCTGTGCTCACACTGCTTAATTGTGGGGACTGGGGAGCAGCTGTATTATATAGGAGGAGTACAGTGCAGAGTTTTGCTGACCAGTGACCACCAGTATACGTTGTCTGCCTGAAAAACACTCCATATCTGTGCTCAGTGTGCTGCATATATCTGTGCTCACACTGCTTTATTGTGGGGACTGGGGACCAGCAGTATTATAGGAGGAGTACAGTGCAGAGTTTTGCTGACCAGTGAATACCAGTATTATACGTTCTCTGCCTGCAAAACGCTCCATATCTGTGCTCAGTGTGCTGCATTTATCTGTGCTCACACTGCTTTATTGTGGGGACTGGGGACCAGCAGTATTATATAGGAGAAGTAGAGTGCAGAGTTTTGCTGACCAGTGACCACCAGTATTATACGTTCTCTGCCTGAAAAACTGAAATGCACCACAGGTATGGATGGATAGTATACTTGACGACACAGAGGTAGGTACAGCAGTGGCCTACTGTACCGTACTGCTATATATTATATACTGGTGGTCAGCAAACTGTGCAAAACTGAAATGCACCACAGGTATGGATGGATAGTATACTTGACGACACAGAGGTAGGTACAGCAGTGGCCTACTGTACCGTACTGCTATATATTATATACTGGTGGTCAGCAAACTGTGCAAAACTGAAATGCACCACAGGTATGGATGGATAGTATACTTGACGACACAGAGGTAGGTACAGCAGTGGCCTACTGTACCGTACTGCTATATATCATATACTGGTGGTCAGCAAACTGTGCAAAACTGAAATGCACCACAGGTATGGATGGATAGTATACTTGACGACACAGAGGTAGGTACAGCAGTGGCCTACTGTACCGTACTGCTATATATTATATACTGGTGGTCAGTAAACTGTGCAAAACTGAAATGCACCACAGGTATGGATGGATAGTATACTTGACGACACAGAGGTAGGTACAGCAGTGGCCTTCTGTACCGTACTCCTATATATTATATACTGGTGGTCAGCAAAATTATGCACTGTACTCCTACTATATACTGTCTACAATGCAGCACAGATATGGAGTGTTTTTCAGGCAGACAACGTATACTGGTGGTCACTGGTCAGCAAAACTCTGCACTGTACTCCTCCTATATAATATTATACTGGTGGTCCCCAGTCCCCACAATAAAGCAGCACACTGAGCACAGAGATGGAGTGTTTTTCAGGCAGACAACGTATACTGGTGGTCACTGTCAGCAAAACTCTGCACTGTACTCCTGCTATATAATACAGCTGCTCCCCAGTCCCCACAATTAAGCAGTAGGAGCACTGATATATGCAGCACACTGAGCACAGATAAGAAGCGTTTTTTTTCAGGCAGAGAACGGATAAAACTGGTGGTCACTGATCAGCAAAACTCTGCACTGTACTCCTCCTATATTATACAGCTGCTCCCCAGTCCTCCCCACAATTAAGCAATAAAGCACAATCAAGTTCAACAATAAATGGAGAGGACGCCAGCCACGTCCTCTCCCTAACATTTCCAATGCACGAGTGAAAATGGCGGCGACGCGCGGCTGCTTATATAGAATCCGAATCCCGCGAGAATCCGACAGCGGGATGATGATGTTCGGGCGCGCTCGGGTTAACCTAGCCATACGTGAGAATCCGAGTATGCCTCGGACCCGTGTAAAATGGGTGAAGTTCGGGTGGGTTCGGTTTCCGAGGAACCGAACCCGCTCATCACTACTTCTATTCACTTGGAATATCAAACAGGGGCTCTTGTGAGACCAAGCTGTTACTTCCTACAACCGCCTTGCGGTCGCCCAGAATGCACCAACATGATCACTCTCTAAGAGAGAAAATTTAACACAAGAAACGCAACACCACGTCAAGAACCCACTATGTCAATGGGGCACCAATGGAGGTTGGACGTGGAAAACTCCTTTCACGAAAGACTGAACTTCCAGAAAGGTGGCCAATACTTTTTTTTTTTAAAGAAAATTTGATAAGGCCAAACCTGCCCTGAAACAAAGCCTAACATTAGGCCTGCATCGACGCCTGCTTGCAAGGAATGGAGAAAAACGACTTCCATAGGAACCTTCGTAGATTCACACCAAAACACAGTTACACCAAATGCGGTGGCAAGGTTTCGCCATAACTTCTTTTTAAGGCTGAGGAAGCATGGTAGCGACCTCACTTGGAATACCCATTCGGACTAGGATATGTCATTCAACCGCCACGCCGTCAAACGCAGCCGCTGTAATTCCTGATACACGCCCGGATCTTGCTGTAACAGTTCCTCCCGTAGAGGAATAAGCCAGTCATCTACTATGAATAAACTTGAAGAACTGGATACAAAGCCCTCCTTGGCTATACCGGAACAATGAGGATCGCCGGAACCTCTGTTCTTCTTACGGCTATCTCCTGCAGCAGAGTGAACGCGGAGGGGACACCTAGACTTACTGAAAACACCCAAGGTGTCACGAGGACGTCTACTGCTATAGTATGAGTGTCCCTTGACCTGGAAACATATTCCGGAGGTCCCTCGTTGAGGCGAGACGCCAACATGCCCAATTGAGGCACACCTGAAAGACTTGCCACTTCTGTGAGATTTCTTGATGACGACAGTATGTCTCCCTGATGGAGAGCGCGTCTGCAGAGGAAATCCATTTCTATGTCTGTCATGTCCGGAACGAAGACTGCTAATATAACGTCTTCCAGTCTTTCCACCCAGCGGAAACTATTTCAGTTTCTGCTAGTGCCGCTTCGCTCCTTATTCTCCGACAGAACTAACACGGGCAGATCACGAAGCATATGTTTGTTGAAAATAGCTCCTAAGTCAAGAAACATATTGTATACAAGCTTCGCAGCTTGACCTGTTCCTCTGGAAATACTTCCCATGCAAGGACTGCTTCTCCGCATCGAAGATCAACAATTATGGACACCAGGATCTAATCCTGGCTCCTGAACCGTCGTCCTCTAGGAGGGGAGAACTGAGAAGACCCCCCAGGAGCGATTACCTGGCCATTAGAAGTATATTCCGGTGCATGTGACGGTGTAAACCTGGACCACATTCCCAACAGGTCCCATGAAAACCACTCTGGCCACAGGAAACCACCGAACCGCAACCATTCAGTATCTACCCTGATACTACCTACGACCTCTGCGCCGTTGGGAACAACAGCCCTACCCTGTGTCGAAGCACAGTCTGAGAGAAACAACGATTTCTATACCTCGCCTCAATCAGGCGAACATCTCAGTACAGAATAACAATGGTTCCTTTTTTTTTTATATAACCAGGACAGGAGGACGAGGCCCTGAACCTGACGCCCTCTGGCATGGCATCGTGTACTACCACCCCTTCCAGAGGGAAATAGCAATATCCATCAAAAAATTAGAGAGGGGATACAACTGTAACTCCAGAATGTTCCCCACTGGATTCTATAAGTAACTCACCGGTCCTAGTCCATTCCTGGACTAACTGAAAATAGTAACTGAGTCCTCACCAGAGTGGGGTCCCGTCATATAGACACTGCGACATGTGGTGAATGTGGTAGAAACAGACACGACATCCTCTTCTCGGAACCTAACAAGGCTGCAGAACTCTTACCTTTTCACCTTCCCCAGGGTGTATGGAAAAGGAAAAAAGAATCGTATCGAACCGATTAAAATGACTGGATCCCATAAAGGAATGCGTCAACAACCGTTGTGGGGAAATCTAACTCCCAAACCTTGACTTACCAGCAGGATTCACCGAGATTGACTGAACTGAAGCATCCCCCCAAACAGCGGTACACCGTCCCAGGGAAAAAACTCCAGTAACTCTCGGAGTCAGCCTCAGCAATCCCCCGGCCACACATCCTGCATTCGTACGACAGCCTGCCGCAATGTTGTAGAGAAGAACCAACATAAGGAAACTCCCCTCTCTCTTTAGCGTAAATCAATTTGAAGCCTTACCGAATATAAACACTCCCTCATGTGTATGTAACGGAAATAAGCCCACAGTATAGAAATAAAATCTCACTTAGCTTTCCTGTATACGATCCTTTGAGACAGGGCCCCGTGTCGACCAGGAGTTAACTTTCACAGTATTCTATCCGTGGCAGGAAAAGAATAAACCTTCGTACTCCTTGTGAGGATTTGAGACCAACTCGTCACGGCCGACCTAGAGTTTTATCAACAGAGCGACCAGCACATGAGAAAGAATACTTTTACTTCAGTCGACATTATAAATCATAATGTAATACACAAATACACACGTCTCCCATATATATATATATATATATATATATAAAACAAGAAGTGAATTAGCAGGCACTCACAGTATATTCAGCCACCGGGGTGCCTTCCAATGAAGGAAATCAGGGCCGTCTTAACAGTAGAGTAGGCCCCTGGGCACAGCAATGCACTGGGCCCCCTACCCATCCTTCAGAGTAGGGGTGGGGATGCTGTCAGCGGCAGCTTTGATGTCCCGCGGGCAGTAGGGGGTGTTCTATCTTCTGCTCAGCATGTAGGACCTGGAGCAGTAATTTCTGCTAATTTCACCTTTACTCACAGATGGGGCTAAACTGTAGAAGGGGGCATTGGGCTGAATGAAGGGGCCCCGGTACATGACTTCCAGGGTGGTAGGGGTGTTTAATACGTAGGGAAGGGGTGGATAGTGGAGTGGGCTTAAATATTTATAATTTTTTGTGGGAGGGCAGCTTGCTTGACTGCAGATATCTCAAGTTCCTGAAAATGTATTTCTTAGCTTTAAATGGGATAAAAAATTAGAGAGTCCCACCTTTCAGAAGTTTCTGGGGACTTGGGGTTCAGGAGCCAGAGCAATTTACCAACGAAAATCTAAAACTGCATATTAGGCGTGTGGCATTGAAGCAGGGACCATCTGCTTGAAGGCTGATATCTCTGGTTCTGGGCATAGCAGAGACAAGATGCCAGTGTTCACTGAAAGGGGAGAGTCACAGCTTTTGGATTATACCCTCAGAAAAACTCTAAGTCAGACAGAACCCAAGATATCTGGCAAGGAAGAGCAATTAACAGGCTTGGATGGGGACCACTGGTTTCAAGCCGGATATCTCCGGTTCCCCAGGGCCGATTTTCAAAAATCTGGTACCGCTGGAAAGAGGGGACCCTCAGCTATCAGCCTAGGGCCCTTAAACTCCTGGGGCCCCTGGGCAAGAGCCCATTGAGCCCATACGAAAAGACGGCCCTGAAGGAAATATCGTTAATGCAGTCCCCTGGGTGTAGCTATGTACACTCAATCACCCTCCAGAGACCAGGCGGCACTCCACGGATTTTTTTAAAGAAAAGTAGCTTTTATAAATATGCTCCAAAAAATTCAATACATAGTGCAAGAAAGCAAAACCGACGTTTCAACGCCTCACAGGCGTTTTTTTCAAGGTGCACAGTGCTAGAAGAACAAAGAAAAAACAAACCAAAGAACAGAAACCACAAGTGTACTCACCTAAATAGCCACCTCGTGTAAGGTCTCGCCTCTTCACACTTCCGGACGCCCGTGGAGAGCCACACACGCGCTCCGGGACTGAGTCAGCGGCGCCCGTCAATGACGTCATACCGTTGCCAGGGAACCAGACGCAATGTGTTCTCCAGCCGCGGCTCCAAGAAGCTGAACACTAGAGAGAGACAGTTACGTATACTTAACCAGAAAGTGCATCAGTGCTAAAAACTAGGAAGGTACTAAAAGATTAAAAACAGGAGAATGAGTAATAAAGGCATGCAGCAATATGAGTAGACACCTTATAAGACACAGTCATCATGCATGAAAGATAATCATAATCACCATAGAGCAAACATACACTCCAATACCCTTCAGACCAAGCACAGGCACCAGAAGTAAGATGTTCACAAAACATAACATAAAATATATTAAATTAAGGATCCCATCCATAGCAGCCTATCACAGTGCCCAGAACTATAGGACAAGGTATACACATGGTTGTAGATTATAAAAAGACATTCCAAGGCATTTGTTCATTAAGACCGTGTGGGGTAAGTGAATTCAAGATAAAAATCCATCTGGCTTCTTTTTGTGCAAGTACTTTCGCTCTATCACCACCACGTGTCAATACCGGTACATGATCCAAGATTTTATATCGCAAATCAGATAATTTATGATTAGCCGCTTTAAAATGGCGAGCCACCGGCTGATCATTTTTCTTCCCATCAAGGGCCCCCCTGATCGCGGAGCGATGTAGGGCCATGCGCTCCCTAAATGTCCTAATAGTCTGACCTACATACACAAGTCCACATGGGCAGAAGATAGCATAAATTACAAAATGAGTTGTACAGGTCACATAATGTTGGATCCGATGAGATCTCCGGGTAATTGGATGTATAAAACAGGGGCCCGTTTCCATGTAGCAACAGGTCTCACATGATAAACATTTGAAGCATCCTTTAGTATTGATCGTCATTCGTTTAGGGGTCACATCAGTTTTTACCAGTAGATCACGGAGATTCCTACCCTTTTTATAGCTTGGCATGATAGTCTTGTTCTTAAAACATGGTAGGTCCCTATCAGAGGTGACAATAGGCCATAAGGCCTTGGTTGCTCTGGGGAGAACCCCACTGGCGGTGGTATATTCAGTAACCAACGGAATCTTATTAGACATTTGCTTCGTGCATGGATTCAAAAGTTGGTCCCTAGGGATCATCATCACCTCATTTTTGAGCCTCATCAGATTCTTCCTATCATATCCTCGTACCAGGAATTTCTGTACTACTTCTTCTAAGGCCGACTCCAATTTAGATCTATCATTAGTAATACGTGCTGCTCTTATAAGTTGTGATTTTGGAAGGCCCCTCTTTAGAGAAGGTGGATGGAAACTACTGTGTATTAACAGAGTATTTCGGTCCGTTGGTTTGTAGAATACTCCCGTAGTGATACCATTATGTTCAATGCCAATAACCACATCTAAATAATTAATACTCTTGGAACTAAAGCAAGCTGTTAGTTTAACAGGTGTATCACTATCATTAATTGATTTAATTAGAGACTCTAGTGCTACTTGTGTACCCCCCCAGAACAGAATCAAATCATCAATATACCGTCGGTATAAAATGATGTTGGACATTATCACAGGGGATGAAAAAAAGAAAGCATGTTCTTGTGAAAACATATACACATTGGCGTACATGGGGGCTACCGGTGACCCCATCGCACACCCAGTGAGCTGTAAATAATAATCACCATTGTGAATAAAATAATTGTGAGTCAAAATGAATTCCAACAGTTGTATAAACAAAGAGATGTCCATTCCTTTAAAGTGATTGTTACACAAAAATTCCTTAACAGCCCTTAACCCAGCCTCATGTGGAATAATGGTGTATAAACTTTTTACGTCCATGGTGCACATAATCATATCTGTTGGTACATGTGTTAGTCCATCCAGTAAATTAAGTAAATGTGTAGTGTCCTTCAAAAACGTGCCCTGTGACATAACCAACGGTTGTAACAATCTATTAAGATACTGTGAAACTGGTTGGGTCAATGATCCTCTAGCCGAAATAATCGGCCTGCCCGGGGGGGATACAGGATCCTTGTGCAATTTTGGCAATGTGTATAACACTGGGGTAATCGGAGCCACCTGTGTTAGTGATGTTCTCAGATGTGTGTCGATAAGACCATTCCTTTCCGCTGTCGCCAAAATAGTATCCAATTGCTTCTTATAACGGTCAGTAGGGTTGTTATGTAGCTTTTTATACGTCCCAGAATCTGCTAGCTGTTTATCAATCTCGGCAATATACTCAGACTTATTCTGGACCACAATAGCCCCGCCCTTATCCGCCGGGCGGATGGTAATGTCAGAATAAGACTGGAGATCTTTGATGGCTTGGACTTCCTGCTCGGTGATGTTTTTAAAGATTTTAGGTTGTGCTGCAGAATACTTCATCACAGATTCGTCAAGCAGTCTTGAAAAGGTTTTTAATGCCGGATTAGTGGAGACAGGGTCAAATTTGGATTTTTTCTTTACTGCACCAACATCAGTTATGGGTACCTCAGGTCTATTTTGAAAATGTTCTTTTAGTCGAAGGTTCCTCGCAAAACGGTATTCTTCCACCTTCCACTTAAACTGATCATGTTTGTTGGTAGGGATAAAAGATAGACCCTTATTTAAAACCTGTATCTCAGTCTCAGACAGAATCCGGTCAGACAAATTAAAAATCAATTCTTTTTCTTTTCCTTTTGATTTGTTGGAGGCTTTCCGGAGCCTTTCGTTTTGCCCCCCACGTCTTGTTTGTTTGATCCTGGGGTATCCAGGCGGGCCCGTGTCGTCACCCCTAAAGGGCCTGAACCAGGGGTTCGTGGTTCATCAGAATCATTCACGTAAAAATCACTATCACTATTAGAAGAATTAGGATTTTTCTGAAATCTACCCCACCTATCTCTCCAAGTGGGTCGTCTCCTCGTATAACGTGGAGGGTCTGATTCCATCCCTTGGAGCCACCGATAGACTCTGTGATCTTCATAGTCTATGTTAACTGTATGGAGTTTGGCCTTTTTAAAGTTGATAAGTTCCTGTTTGTATTTATTGACCTGAGCTTCTAATTTCTCCCAAGTCGGTAGAAATTTAGCGTCCTCCAACATCTCTTTATGCTCCAAGGTCACAGAAGCAATTTTAGTACGATATTTCTTTAACTCTTTTCCAGCCTCTTCCGTAACCAATAGAATCAGATCCATACTACATTTGTTTAAAATAGAGATCCACCGATGGCAGAACTCCGGGTTACTCCGTCCGATAGTTGGGGTGTTCCTAATCCGGAATCCCCTCGGTATCCTTTTTGCTCTATAGTAATCTGATAACGATGTTCCATGTAATAAATAATCGATTTCTTTCTTCTTTAATCTTAACAGATTATGGTATACTTCATCCATAGTGACATTGTCCTGTCCGCTGAGTAGACTTTCATCAAACAAAATCTCTGCTGCTTGTGCCTCTGTATAACAAAAGGTGTCCCCCAATGCTGCTGTAACATCCATAGTCATTGCATATTTGGGGATAGCCCCAGAATTGGCGATCGACATTCTCCTTGTGGTAAAATCTTTGTTTTGTTAATATTAAAATAGGTATTGAATAATCAAATCATCTATCCATGAAACAGGTGCCACACTTCTATGGACTCCAATGCAAGAAAGTCCGATACATAACAAGAAGTGAATTAGCAGGCACTCACAGTATATTCAGCCACCGGGGTGCCTTCCAATGAAGGAAATATCGTTAATGCAGTCCCCTGGGTGTAGCTATGTACACTCAATCACCCTCCAGAGACCAGGCGGCACTCCACGGATTTTTTTAAAGAAAAGTAGCTTTTATAAATATGCTCCAAAAAATTCAATACATAGTGCAAGAAAGCAAAACCGACTTCGGCATGCGGTGGCTGAATGCCGAAAGTGGCCCGCAATTCTTCGGGCCACCGACAGCATCTCTTGCACGCCCCTGTCGTTTTTTAAATAATTCTGCACCAATGTATGTGCAAAACATGGGACGTGCTGGAATTTGCCCAGATGTAATGCACGCACAATATTGCTGGCGTTGTCCGATGTCACAAATCCCCAGGAGAGTCCAATTGGGGTAAGCCATTCTGCGATGATGTTCCTCAGTTTCCGTGAGAGGTTGTCAGCTGTGTGCCTCTTCTGGAAAGCGGTGATACAAAGCGTAGCCTGCCTAGGAACGAGTTGCCGTTTGCAAGATGCTGCTACTGGTGCCGCCGCTGCTGTTCTTGCTGCGGGAGGCAATACATCTACCCAGTGGGCTGTCACAGTCATATAGTCCTGAGTCTGCCCTGCTCCACTTGTCCACATGTTCGTGGTTAAGTGGACATTGGGTACAACTGCATTTTTTAGGACACTGGTGACTCTTTTTCTGAGGTCTGTGTACATTTTCGGTATCGCCTGCCTAGAGAAATGGAACCTAGATGGTATTTGGTACCGGGGACACAGTACCTCATTCAAGTCTCTAGTTGCCTCTGAATTAACGGTGGATACCGGAACCACATTTCTCACCACCCAGGCTGACAAGACCTGAGTTATCCGCTTTGCAGCAGGATGACTGCTGTGATATTTCATCTTCCTCCCAAAGGACTGTTGGACAGTCAATTGCTTACTGGAAGTAGTACAAGTGGTCTTCCGACTTCCCCTCTGTGATGCCGATCGACTCCCAGCAGCAACAACAGCAGCGCCAGCAGCAGTAGGCGTTACACTCAAGAATGCATCGGAGGAATCCCAGGCAGGAGAGGACTCATCAGACTTGCCAGTGACATGGCCTGCAGGACTATTGGCTTTCCTGGGTAAGGAGGAAATTGACACTGAGGGAGTTGGTGGTGTGGTTTGCAGGAGCTTGGTTACAAGAGGAAGGGATTTAGTGGTCAGTGGACTGCTTCCACTGTCATCCAAAGTTTTTGAACTTGTCACTGATTTCTGATGAATGCGGTCCAGGTGACATATAAGGGAGGATGTTCCGAGGTGGTTAACGTCCTTACCCCTACTTTTTACAGCTTGACAAAGGCAACACACGGCTTGACACCTATTGTCCGCATTTGTGTTGAAATAATTCCACACCGAAGAGCTGATTTTTTTTGTATTTTGACCAGGCATGTCAATGGCCATATTCGTCCCACGGACAACAGGTGTCTCCACGGGTGCCTGACTTAAACAAACCACCTCACCTCCAGAAACCTCCTTGTCAATTTCCTCCCCAGCGCCAGCAAAACCCATATCCTCATCCTGGTGTACTTCAACAGTGACATCTTCAATTTGACTATCAGGAACTGGACTGCATGTGCTCCTTCCAGCACTTGCAGGGGGCGTGCAAATGGTGGAAGGCGCAAGCTCTTCCCGTCCAGTGTTGGGAAGGTCAGGCATCGCAACTGACACAATTGGACTCTCCTTGGGGATTTGTGATTTAGAAGAACGCACAGTTCTTTGCTGTACTTTTGCCAGCTTAAGTCTTTTCATTTTTCTAGCGAGAGGATGAGTGCTTCCATCCTCTTGTGAAGCTGAACCACTAGCCATGAACATAGGCCAGGGCCTCAGCCATTCCTTGCCACTCCGTGTCGTAAATGGCATATTGGCAAGTTTACGCTTCTCATCAGACGCTTTCAATTTTGATTTTTGGGTCATTTTACTGAACTTTTGTTTTTTGGATTTTACATGCTCTCTACTATGACATTGGGCATCGGGCTTGGCAGACGACGTTGATGGCATTTCATCGTCTCGGCCATGACTAGTGGCAGCAGCTTCAGCACGAGGTGGAAGTGGATCTTGATCTTTCCCTATTTTAACCTCCACATTTTTGTTCTCCATTTTTTAATGTGTGGAATTATATGCCAGTATCAATAGCAATGGCCTACTACTATATATACTGCGCACAACTGAAATGCACCACAGGTATGGATGGATAGTACACTTGACGACACAGAGGTAGGTAGAGCAGTGACCTTCCGTGCCGTACTGCTATATATACTGGTGGTCACTGTCAGCAAAACTCTGCACTGTACTCCTCCTATATAATATACTGGTGGTCCCCAGTGCCCACAATAAAGCAGTGTGAGCACAGATATATGCAGCACACTGAGCACAGATATGGAGTGTTTTTCAGGCAGACAATGTATACTGGTGGTCACTGGTCAGCAAAACTCTGCACTGTACTCCTCCTATATAATACAGCTGCTCCCCAGTCCCCACAATTAAGCAGTGTGAGCACAGATATATGCAGCACACTGAGCACAGATATGGAGTGTTTTTCAGGCAGACAACGTATACTGGTGGTCACTGGTCAGCAAAACTCTGCACTGTACTCCTCCTATTTAATACAGCTGCTCCCCAGTCCCCACAATTAAGCAGTGTGAGCACAGATATATGCAGCACACTGAGCACAGATATGGAGTGTTTTTCAGGCAGACAACGTATACTGGTGGTCACTGGTCAGCAAAACTCTGCACTGTACTCCTCCTATATAATACAGCTGCTCCCCAGTCCCCACAATTAAGCAGTGTGAGCACAGATATATGCAGCACACTGAGCACAGATATGGAGTGTTTTTCAGGCAGACAACGTATACTGGTGGTCACTGGTCAGCAAAACTCTGCACTGTACTCCTCCTATATAATACAGCTGCTCCCCAGTCCCCACAATTAAGCAGTGTGAGCACAGATATATGCAGCACACTGAGCACAGATATGGAGTGTTTTTCAGGCAGACAACGTATACTGGTGGTCACTGGTCAGCAAAACTCCGCACTGTACTCCTCTATATAATACAGCTGCTCCCCAGTCCCCACAATTAAGCAGTGTGAGCACAGATATATGCAGCACACTGAGCACAGATATGGAGTGTTTTTCAGGCAGACAACGTATACTGGTGGTCACTGGTCAGCAAAACTCTGCACTGTACTCCTCCTATATAATACAGCTGCTCCCCATTCCCCACAATTAAGCAATAAGCACTGCAGTAGCACAAATATTATTAATAAACGGAGAGGACGCCAGCCACGTCCTCTCCCTAACATTTCCAATGCACGAGTGAAAATGGCGGTGACGCACGGCTGCTTATATAGAATCCGAATCTCGCGAGAATCCGACAGCGGGATGATGACGTTCGGGCGCGCTTGGATTAACCGAGCCATACGGGAGAATCCGAGTATGCCTCGGACCCGTGTAAAATGGGTGATGTTCGGGGGGGGTTCGGTTCCGAGGAACCGAACCCGCTCATCACTAATTTTCACAGCACCCCTGTATTTTTACAGCATAGAAGACAGGGCCAGTGTTTCTTTATTTTAACAACAGCACCCCTGTATTTTTATAGCATACAGGACAGGGCCAGTGTACATTTATTTTTACAGCACCCCTGTATTTTTACAGCATAGAAGACAGGGCCAGTGTACCTTTATTTTCACAGCACCCCTCTAATTTTACAGCATACAAGACAGGACCAGTGAACCTTTACAACACCCCTGTATTTTTTAGAGCATACAGGGCAGTGCCCCTGTACAGCACAGTGAAAGGACAGAGCCAGTGTAGCTTTATTTTGAAAAACCCCTGTATTTTTACAACATACAGGTCAGGGCCAGTGTACATTTATTTTAACAACACCCCTGTATTTTTACAGCATACAATAAAGGGACACAGCACCCCTGTATTTTTACAGCATACAGGACAGTACCAGCACCCCTGTAATTTAACAACACCCCTGTATTTTAACAGCATACAGGACCAGACCAGTACCCTTGTATTTTAACAACACTCCTGTATTTTTACAGCATACAGGACAGGGCCAGTGTACCTTTATTTTAACAACACCTCTGTATTTTTACAGCATACAAGACAGGGACACAGTACCTCTGTATTTTCATAGCACCCCTGTATTTTTACAGCTTACAGGACAGAACCCGCACCCCTGTATTTTATCATCACCCCTGTATTTTTGCAGCATGCAGGACAGGATCAGCACCCCTGTATTTTAACAACACCCCTGTATTTTTACAGCATACAAGATAGAGACACAACACCCCTGTATTTTCATAGCACTCATGTAATTTTACAGCATACAGGACAGGGCCAGCACCCCTGTATTTTAACAACACCCCTGTATTTTTATAGCATACAAGACAGTGCCAGTGAATTTTTATTTATACAACACCCCTTTATTTTGTACAGCATACAGGACAGTGCCCCTGTACAGCACAGGACAGCAATGCCCATGTACATCACCCCTAATAGCACAGGACACCACAGGACAGCACCCCTAACAGCACACAGGACAGCACTCCTAAAGAGCACACACTGACCACACCCAACACCATCAACCACAGAGAGACAGAGGTCTGGCTCCCTCACTCTCCAGAGTGAAAATGGCAGTGACGCACGGCTCCTTATATGGAATCCAAAACCCGTGAGAATCCAACAGCGGGATGATGACGTTTTGCCTTGTGCAGGGATCCGAGTCTGGCGGGAAGTCCCGAGCTGGACTCGGTTCCCGGTTCGGATCGTGAAGTTCGGGGGGGTCCAGATCTCTGAGATGCAAACTCATTCATCTCTAATTAGAACATCATTTTTTTTTAGATTACCATGCCTTCTCTCTACATTCATTCCCCTCCAAACCTCTTGATAGGTTAACCTTATCCAGATCCACAGAAAGTTTAGCCAGGTCCGGGAAGTGTTGGTGTAGCCTTATCACGGACATGTGGCCACAAGCCCTTAAAAAATTAATAAACAAAGTACTGTGTACGCATTTCGGACTAGCACCTCGACAAGAACAGAGGGGCGCTTTGTGCCCCTCAGCCAGGGAATATCCAGGGGCAGAGGCATGATCAGTACAATACTACTGTGCACACTGGCAGCAGCCTCCCTGGGCTCACCACATCACAGCACACAGCCATGTTTGCTGGGCGAGGAGAGAGTCTGCTGCCAGGTGACCGGTAAGAAGAGGATTAACGTGTATACCTGGGCCACTGCCAGGCCATTCCAACAAGCCTGGGTAATTAGTACCCACCCCCCTCTCAGTGCTAGTGACCTTATATTCCTTCATTCAGCATAAGGTACCCTTTTAATTAAGGCTTTCATTCCCACCATTCCATAGATCAGGCATTCCCAACCGCGGTCCTCAAGGCACACCAACAGTGCAAGTTTTAGTGATATCCAGGCTTCAGCACAGATGGTTTAATAAAAATAACGGAGGTACTAATTAAGTCACCTGTGTTCAAGCCTGGATATCACTATAACCAGGACAGTTAGTGTGCCTTGAGGACCGCGGTTGGGAAACAGTGCCTTAGATTGTAGTGATTAACATGGTCGGTGACCACTACTCAATTCAATGCACAATACTTGCTTTACTATGTACCGCTCTACTACATTTGCCATGGCTGACACCTTTATGAATACAGTACATATCCACTCAGAATCCCCCATCCCACCCAGAATATTCCATTCATGTGTGACAGATGATTAAGCAGTTACTCCTCTGTGTGTCCCTTTTTGCATATCTGGTGGAGAGAAACCGACGGACCGAGTTAAAGAATCTTGTTAGTATGTTATTTATACGCAGTAGCTATAGAGCGGGCCACTTCAAAAGAGGAGGAGTCCCATGTGCAGACTCGGTCTGGCCCCCTACTCACCAGCTGGCTATGCTGTAGACTCTGGGCACTGGGGTCTACGCTGGGAAAATGGCAGCTGTGCCATTTTCCTGCTGCTGCTGACATAGGGACTCCGGAGGGTACGTTTTGGAAAAAATGGGTGCAGGGTGTGCGGTGTGGGCCCCCCTGAACCTCAGGGGCCCATGTGCACTGCAAACACTGCACCCATTATAAATATGCCAGTGGCTCCAGAAGATTCTATTACACTTTACAATTGGGATCAAAACAGTAATAAGATGAGACTCTGTAGTAAAAGACAAAGAGGCAAGAGGGCCTTGCTCACATGCTTACAATCTAAAATGAAATAGGAATTTGATACATGAGGATAAGTGCTACATACTGTATTGCAAATGGTTCAGCCAGATTGCAAAGGTCCTTTTGTGGGCTATATGATCCAGTCACACAGCAATGTTGGGGGTCAGTGAGTTTTGTGAGTGTAGAAAGAGAACATATGTAAAGATATATGTGGACTGTTTTAAAGGGAGCTAGACAGGGACAGATTAGGATGGAAACCAGCTCGGGAAATTAAAGTAGCAAGCCTTAATGGGGGTGCTGTCTATTGAGAGGGACAGGATCCTTCCTCATAGGGTCTGATTGCATGCAATTGCAGCCTTTCTTTTGCTGCAGTTGTGTCTGAGACAAGGGGTGGATTTAGGACCAAAAGTGGCCCTGTAAAATTTTGTAGACATGACCCGACATGGGCAGCACAAGAGTTACTGTGTAGCCATGGCAGCATCACAGAATAACTTAATGAATGAGGACAATGCAGTGTACTGAGTGCAGTGGGCTGCCTGTCATGTGACAACACACAAAACAGGCCCCACCAACATGTCGGCCTACCAGGAATTTTCTTGGTGAGCCATGTGGCAATCTGCCCCTGGATCTAGGTGGGTGGAGAATTCTATGGGGTTATGAGGGTGGTTCTGGAATTTAATAAACTTGCAAGAAGAGGCAAAGATTTAAGAGAGGAGAGAACTTATGTGAAGGCTCTGTCTGGGTCTCATGTGCATGTCTTCAGGAAAATGGCACCCATGCCACGTTTCCGAAGACTTCTCTATTACGCCTGCTCAAATCACTGGGAAAATCGCTGCTGCACCATTCTTCCAGTGATTTGTTCTGTTCTGGAGCTCCGGCTGATGTGGGACTCTGTAGAGGTAATTATAATTATGGGCATAATTATAGATATGCCAATGGGAAAAGATGAGTTTTCATGATACACTTGAAGATAGAGCTAGAAGAAAGTCTTTTTGAGCGAGAAAGGCCAGTACACAGATGGGGGCAGACCGAAATATAATCCTGTAAACATGAGTGGGTGCAGGTTAATGGATGTTGATGAGAGATGCAGATCTTGGGTGGAGTGGAGTGGTTGATCTTGGATAATTTTTTAAAAGATCGAAGAGAAGTACATTGACGTAGTGTGTTTACAGCCTTGTATGCCAGCAAAAGTGTGCTTTACTGTATTCCATAAGAAATAAGCAACTCTCGGACTTGATATAGATTACTTTGCAATCTGCATGCAATGCTGATGTTTATATAGTTGAATGATTATTTTGCAACTATGCAAACATTTCACCTATTGAGTGTATACCCAGTTGCGCTCACAGACTCACAGATATACAGCCGCAGGCACAGAGGTGTAGCAAGGGTGGCTCCGGTGGAGCGCAAGCTCCAGGTGCTGAAAAAATTAGAGGGCGCGCTGCCGCCTGCAACCCCTCCTTCCCGTGGGCCTCTGTACAGGCAGCCGCAGAGCATGAGAATGAGAAGTAGAAGTGGTGCACACTGACTCGGATATGGAGACTAGGTAGGGTACAGGGCAGGCCACAGGCGACAGCAGGAGACACTGACAGCCGGCACATGCCGGAGCTCATTTTGCCCTAGCTACTACATTGAGGAGGTGGGGGTTTGTGAGGTCAGGTCAGTCGGGGCATAGATAGTGTTTTAATTTATTTGAATTAAATGTGTAAATAGTTACATAGAACTACTTCCATAGCAGCTCTAGTATGGTGTAATGTTTATAAGGGGCTCAACTATAGTGTAACATGTATAAGGGGCTCTACTGTGTGGTGTAATTCGAATAACGGAAATTACTGTGCGGTGTAATGTGAATTGGTACTATACTGTGGCCTCGCACCTTTCCAATGAAGCCATTATTTATTTATTATTACCAGTTATTTATATAGTGTACACATATTGTTTCTTTTCAAATGTAACATGCCACCACATGGCAGTACAGGGAAGGGGGCTGCCAAAACATACCCTTGCTCTGGGCACCATGGTGCCTAGCTACACCTCTACGCAGGCATAGGAGGCCATATACTCAAAGTGTTCCTTTCTCTAAGCGTTTTGAAAATGAACAGTTAAAAAAACAGATCCTGCATTGGACTGAACTTAACCATCTTCATTTTTCTTCTCATCCTCAGGTATGTTCAAATCTCACCATGTAATCTGCCTATTGCTATCTACACCTATGCAAATCATCTCTACTCCAAATGTATGTTCAAATCTCACCATGTAATCTGCCTATTGCTATCTACACCTATGCAAATCATCTCTATTCCAAATGTATGTTCAAATCTCACCCTGTAATCTGCCTATTGCTATCTACACCTATGCAAATCATCTCTATTCCAAATGTATGTTCATATCTCACCATGTAATCTGCCTATTGTTATCTACACCTATGCAAATCATCTCTATTCCAAATGTATGTTCAAATCTCACCCTGTAATCTGCCTATTGCTATCTACACCTATGCAAATCATCTCTATTCCAAATGTATGTTCAAATCTCACCCTGTAATCTGCCTATTGCTATCTACACCTATGCAAATCATCTCTATTCCAAATGTATGTTCAAATCTCATCCTGTAATCTGCCTATTGCTATCTACACCTATGCAAATCATCTCTATTCCAAATGTATGTTCAAATCTCACCATGTAATCTGCCTATTGCTATCTATACCTATGCAAATCATCTCTATTCCAAATGTATGTTCAAATCTCACCATGTAATCTGCCTATTGCTATCTACACCTATGCAAATCATCTCTATTCCAAATGTATGTTCAAATCTCACCATGTAATCTGCCTATTGCTATCTACACCTATGCAAATCATCTCTATTCCAAATGTATGTTCAAATCATTTGTTAGACAGTTTTGTGATTTATGCTTTTGTTTGTAATTTAAAATACCTGTGTTTCAAAGCTTGGTCAGTGCCGCATATTTAATTAAGGCTGACTGGGCTGGTGTTTGTTTAGTCAAACACTGTGTAATGTAACACCTTTGATTAGTGGGACATTTGCCTCAACTGTAGTTGGGTCAATTTCCCATAGTATATCTGTAACTTCAACCATGCACAGCTGTGCATGTCAGCTGTGCGTTCCAATACTCAAAGCGTTCCTTTCTCTAAGCGTTTTGAAAATGAACAGTTAAAAAAACAGATCCTGCATTGGACTGAACTTAACCATCTTCATTTTTCTTCTCATCCTCAGGTATGTTCAAATCTCACCATGTAATCTGCCTATTGCTATCTACACCTATGCAAATCATCTCTATTCCAAATGTATGTTCAAATCTCACCATGTAATCTGCCTATTGCTATCTACACCTATGCAAATCATCTCTATTTCAAATGTATGTTCAAATCATTTGTTAGACAGTTTTGTGATTTATGCTTTTGTTTGTAATTTAAAATACCTGTGTTTCAAAGCTTGGTCAGTGCCGCATATTTAATTAAGGCTGACTGGGCTGGTGTTTGTTTAGTCAAACACTGTGTAATGTAACACCTTTGATTAGTGGGACATTTGCCTCAGCTGTAGTTGGGTCAATTTCCCATAGTATATCTGTAACTTCAACCATGCACAGCTGTGCATGTCAGCTGTGCGTTCCAATACTCAAAGCGTTCCTTTCTCTAAGCGTTTTGAAAATGAACAGTTAAAAAAACAGATCCTGCATTGGACTGAACTTAACCATCTTCATTTTTCTTCTCATCCTCAGGTATGTTCAAATCTCACCATGTAATCTGCCTATTGCTATCTACACCTATGCAAATCATCTCTATTCCAAATGTATGTTCAAATCTCACCATGTAATCTGCCTATTGCTATCTACACCTATGCAAATCATCTCTATTCCAAATGTATGTTCAAATCTCACCATGTAATCTGCCTATTGCTATCTACACCTATGCAAATCATCTCTATTCCAAATGTATGTTCAAATCATTTGTTAGACAGTTTTGTGATTTATGCTTTTGTTTGTAATTTAAAATACAGGTTGAGTATCCCATATCCAAAATGCTTGGGACCAGCAGTTTTTTGGATATCGGATTCTTCCGTATTTTGGAATAATTGCATACCATAATGAGATATCATGGTGATGGGACCTAAGTCTAAGCACAGAATGCATTTATGTCTCATATACACCTTATACACACAGCCTGAAGGTAATTTTAACCAATATTATTAATAACTTTGTGCATTAAACAAAGTGTGTGTACATTCACACAAATCATTTATGTTTCATATACACCTTATACACACAGCCTGAAGGTCTTTTAATATAATATTATTAATAACTTTGTGTATTAAACAAAGTTTGTGTACATTGAGCCATCAGAAAACAAAGATTTCACTATCTCACTCTCACTCAAAAAAGTCCGTATTTCGGAATATTCCGTATTTCGGAATATTTGGATATGGGATACTCAACCTGTACCTGTGTTTCAAAGCTTGGTCAGTGCCGCATATTTAATTAAGGCTGACTGGGCTGGTGTTTGTTTAGTCAAACACTGTGTAATGTAACACCTTTGATTAGTGGGACATTTGCCTCAACTGTAGTTGGGTCAATTTCCCATAGTATATCTGTAACTTCAACCATGCACAGCTGTGCATGTCAGCTGTGCGTTCCAATACTCAAAGCGTTCCTTTCTCTAAGCGTTTTGAAAATGAACAGTTAAAAAAACAGATCCTGCATTGGACTGAACTTAACCATCTTCATTTTTCTTCTCATCCTCAGGTATGTTCAAATCTCACCATGTAATATGCCTATTGCTATCTACACCTATGCAAATCATCTCTATTCCAAATGTATGTTCAAATCTCACCATGTAATCTGCCTATTGCTATCTACACCTATGCAAATCATCTCTATTCCAAATGTATGTTCAAATCATTTGTTAGACAGTTTTGTGATTTATGCTTTTGTTTGTAATTTAAAATACCTGTGTTTCAAAGCTTGGTCAGTGCCGCATATTTAATTAAGGCTGACTGGGCTGGTGTTTGTTTAGTCAAACACTGTGTAATGTAACACCTTTGATTAGTGGGACATTTGCCTCAGCTGCAGTTGGGTCAATTTCCCATAGTATATCTGTAACTTCAACCATGCACAGCTGTGCATGTCAGCTGTGCGTTCCAATACTCAAAGCGTTCCTTTCTCTAAGCGTTTTGAAAATGAACAGTTAAAAAAACAGATCCTGCATTGGACTGAACTTAACCATCTTCATTTTTCTTCTCATCCTCAGGTATATTCAAATCTCACCATGTAATCTGCCTATTGCTATCTACACCTATGCAAATCATCTCTATTCCAAATGTATGTTCAAATCTCACCATGTAATCTGCTTATTGCTATCTACACCTATGCAAATCATCTCTATTCCAAATGTATGTTCAAATCATTTGTTAGACAGTTTTGTGATTTATGCTTTTGTTTGTAATTTAAAATACCTGTGTTTCAAAGCTTGGTCAGTGCCGCATATTTAATTAAGGCTGACTGGGCTGGTGTTTGTTTAGTCAAACACTGTGTAATGTAACACCTTTGATTAGTGGGACATTTGCCTCAGCTCTAGTTGGGTCAATTTCCCATAGTATATCTGTAACTTCAACCATGCACAGCTGTGCATGTCAGCTGTGCGTTCCAATAATCAAAGCGTTCCTTTCTCTAAGCGTTTTGAAAATGAACAGTTAAAAAAACAGATCCTGCATTGGACTGAACTTAACCATCTTCATTTTTATTCTCATCCTCAGGTATATTCAAATCTCACCATGTAATCTGCCTATTGCTATCTACACCTATGCAAATCATCTCTATTCCAAATGTATGTTCAAATCTCACCATGTAATCTGCCTATTGCTATCTACACCTATGCAAATCATCTCTATTCCAAATGTATGTTCAAATCATTTGTTAGACAGTTTTGTGATTTATGCTTTTGTTTGTAATTTAAAATACCTGTGTTTCAAAGCTTGGTCAGTGCCGCATATTTAATTAAGGCTGACTGGGCTGGTGTTTGTTTAGTCAAACACTGTGTAATGTAACACCTTTGATTAGTGGGACATTTGCCTCAGCTGTAGTTGGGTCAATTTCCCATAGTATATCTGTAACTTCAACCATGCACAGCTGTGCATGTCAGCTGTGCGTTCCAATACTCAAAGCGTTCCTTTCTCTAAGCGTTTTGAAAATGAACAGTAAAAAAAACAGTTGAACAAACATTGAACATCATCAAGAAAGAAATCTGGAACAGTATGTGGCCTCTCCTCACCTCTGCCATGAGAACACCAGGACCAATGCCTACTACTTCTCTGTCCAAGAACATCATGACTGCCCCCGGGACTACCCCTCAAGCTGAGCAGGGAACTGAGGGACGTGCGCATCAGGACCAGACTTTGCTGGGTCAGTTCCATTGGACATTAGTGTGCACCCCACATTCTCACACCCACCCGCACTGCTCTCATGAGACCAGGACATTTATCTTTTTCACAAAATAATGTTAGTACAGTTTTCCTGCAAATGTGTCTTTCTCTTCTCTTCTCTTTCTTCTTACACAGTACTTCCAACCGACTGTGTGCTATTCCCGTAATGTGTACCTCCATTGGTTGCACACCCTGCCAGTAATAACCTATGCAGTGCGCCCCACATGGCTGCCTCGGATGGTTCCTCCGTGGGCGGGGTGTGCTTCATTTGGATCTTTCCATGCAGGGAAATGTGTCAGTTCTGCCATACATGCATTTGGCCCCTGTATGGCTCATCTCCCACTGTGTAACCTTTGTAGTGCGCCCAACATGGCTGCCTTATCTGGTGCGCTTGTGGATGGGATGAAAAATGCGTGGACCTGATGTTTTTATTGGGACCCTACTCTGAACTTAAGGACTGCAATCTCCCCATTTTGTGTTCTCTTCTAGGGGTGGACTATTCCACCCTGGGTAATCCTACGCAGTGCGCCTAAGATGGCTGCCGCACCTGGTGCCTTGTGAGGGTGGAATACACAACCCCTGGAGGTTATTACCCAAAATGCCTACACCAATCATGCATTATTCCTTCTGTGTCTTTGTCTGTGTGGTTTATCTTTTGATGTAATACTTAAATCCTCTGTATTATGTGAATTGTGTAAGTTCTAGTTGGCGCCGCGGATGGCTGCCTCGGTGCTGCTCTGCCAAGCAGCCTTAGTTTTTAGTCTTAAATGTATAATATGTCTACTGTACAGTTGCATATGTGCAGTATGAACTCATATGTGTAATGTTTGTAATGTATGCTACGTTTTTCCTCCTTCATGTTGCTGCTTGGCGATGCATTGTACCACAAAGAATTCCTAGTGTACGTGAGTACACCTGGCCAATTAAGCTGATTCTGATTCTGATCAAACAGAAGCACTGCACCTGCCATATGGTTGGTACAAATTTCTATGGTGAAAGTGGGTGTCTCAGACATGGCACACTTGGCCAAATGGTTAGACAAAAGGGAAGGAGATTGTAGCGACATTTGCATAAACTCGCAGACGGGCACCACCAGTAGACACTTCTGCATACATAAATATTTCTTAAATGTATGTAGCAGTATTTGGAAACAGATTAAATATAGGTAGCAAAGGATAGTCAAAGTCAAAGATGACACATAGGCAGCAGGCTTGAAGGGGTAAAATTGATTGTTGTGTTTTCAACAGAGAGAGATATCATGAAAGTACCTTCCATTGATTGGTGGGAATAATATTTGCTTTTTTTGAGAGAGATTTAGAGTCTCTTTACTAAGCTTTGGATGGAGATAAAGTGGGCAGAGATAAAGTATCAGCCAACTATCTCATGTCATTTTTCAAACTCAGCCTGTGACATGGCAGTTAGGAGCTGATTGGCTAGTCCTTTATCTCTCTCCACTTTTGAGGTGGCAAGAGGACACCCAAGGTGAAATGGCAGAGACAGTGTCAGTTACAAGAGCCAACACAGACAGCAAAAGATAAAGCCAACCCCTAAGGACAGATAGGATTTGGAAGGCAGGAGAAGAATCCAAGGGAAGTTTCTTTTCTTATACATTTCATTACTTATCACTTTGTCCCCGGCTAAAAGGGAGCACCAGGCTCACTATACCACCTCTATTTAATCTCTATAGCGTTTCTTCTGGGGGATTTGCGATAACCCCAATGTGTATAATAGTAGGCTGAACCCTAATTTGAAGTGCCATTACCCTCAAAGAACCCATTGTACCATAAGTAACTGTAGGTATCACCTGCACAGAGATTAAAAATTGGTAAATATAGAGAAGAGCAGGGGACCTAGAAATGAGCCTTGTGGTACTCCAACTTGTAAAGGAAGCAGATAGGAAATGGCTCTAGTGAAGCAAACACTGAAGGTACCATTTGTTAAGTTGGATGAGAACCAGGATAGAACAGTGTCCTGTAGACCTAGGGAACAAAGCATTTATAGGAGGGGAGAATATTCCACAGTGTCAAATGCAGCAGAGAAATCCAAGATGATTATAAATGAGTAATGGCCTTTTTTCAGTGATCAAATCATGAATCGCCATGGTCAGTAAAGTCTCAGCGGTATGATGGTAGTGAAAGCCTGACTGAAGTAGATCAAGAAGGTTGTATGAGGAAAGAAAATGTGTAAGGCGAGTGTAGGCAAGTTTTTCAAAAAGCATGGAGGGTCAAGAGATGGGACAGTAATTTGAGAGACAATTGGTGTCAGGATTTTATTTTTCAAGATAGAAACAATCACTGTGTGCTTAATTAAAGATGGAAATATACCAGGAGAGAGAGATAGGTTACAGACTTTAATTACATCTGAAAGAAGTAGAAGAGACAGGGATCAACAGATATGAGGGGCTATAGGATCAAGAAAAGGTAGAAGAGTAAGACAATAAGAGAGCAGACACTTCATCCTCTTCTGTGGGACCAAATGAAGGAAGGAGGCAGAGAGTTCAGAGAAGCAATTGTGAAGGCATCTGCTGAGGAAGAAAATACCATTTCATGTCTGATATTATCAAGTATTATACATTTTGTTTCTTAGCAACCTTTCTACTACCACCTTCTTATTAATCAGTAGTAAACAAGATATGCAATGTTTTCAGAATATTGTTTTCTTTAGTATGGAAACAATGGTCCATTTACAGGTATGTCCTCATACATCTTTGCTGTAGTCATGCCAAACAGCTCTTCTTGCAATGCCAGGTCATGTGAGAATCTTCTGCCATCTTTTTTGCTTCTGTTTTGCTGAAAATGCATTTAATGGTGTGTAGACACGGGGAGATTTTTTCTTTCAATTTTGACTATATAGTCAAAATCGCAAGAAAAGTCAGTGCAAATCGCAAGGTGTTATGCCACTTGCGATCCCGATTCGATCCCGATGCGCGGTCCCCCCAGGTCGGTATCGCAAGAATAGATAGACTGTGCAGGCAAGTCAATCCTTGCTAGATCGGTGTACTACCTAGTTCATCTCACATGTCAATTAAATCTCACAGAAGCCAAAATCTCACATAAGCCAAAATCGTAAGCACAGATAGTCCATATCTCAAGAAAAGTTAGTCAAAATCGGTAGTGCTGGGCTCCGGGGAGTTCAGGGGAAATCGCAAAGTGAAAATCGGGCATAGCAAGGATCTCACCGTGTGTACACACCATTAGTTGCAATGCAATATGCCTAGGATGCAAATTAACCACTTGCCTGACATGGTCACATCATTTGAGACTAGAGATGAGCGCCGGAAATTTTTCGGGTTTTGTGTTTTGGTTTTGGGTTCGGTTCCGCGGCCGTGTTTTGGGTTCGACCGCGTTTTGGCAAAACCTCACCGAATTTTTTTTGTCGGATTCGGGTGTGTTTTGGATTCGGGTGTTTTTTTCAAAAAACACTAAAAAACAGCTTAAATCATAGAATTTGGGGGTCATTTTGATCCCAAAGTATTATTAACCTCAAAAACCATAATTTACACTCATTTTCAGTCTATTCTGAATACCTCACACCTCACAATATTATTTTTAGTCCTAAAATTTGCACCTAGGTTGCTGGATGACTAAGCTAAGCGACCCTAGTGGCCGACACAAACACCGGGCCCATCTAGGAGTGTCACTGCAGTGTCACGCAGGATGTCCCTTCCAAAAAACCCTCCCCAAACAGCACATGACGCAAAGAAAAAAAGAGGCGCAATGAGGTAGCTGTGTGAATAAGATAAGCGACCCTAGTGGCCGACACAAACACCGGGCCCATCTAGGAGTGTCACTGCAGTGTCACGCAGGATGTCCCTTCCAAAAAACCCTCCCCAAACAGCACATGACGCAAAGAAAAAAAGAGGCGCAATGAGGTAGCTGTGTGAGTAAGATAAGCGACCCTAGTGGCCGACACAAACACCGGGCCCATCTAGGAGTGTCACTGCAGTGTCACGCAGGATGTCCCTTCCAAAAAACCCTCCCCAAACAGCACATGACGCAAAGAAAAAAAGAGGCGCAATGAGGTAGCTGTGTAAGATAAGCGACCCTAGTGGCCGACACAAACACCAGGCCCATCTAGGAGTGGCACTGCAGTGTCACGCAGGATGTCCCTTCCAAAAAACCCTCCCCAAACAGCACATGACGCAAAGAAAAAAAGAGGCGCAATGAGGTAGCTGTGTGAGTAAGATAAGCGACCCTAGTGGCCGACACAAACACCGGGCCCATCTAGGAGTGTCACTGCAGTGTCACGCAGGATGTCCCTTCCAAAAAACCCTCCCCAAACAGCACATGACGCAAAGAAAAAAAGAGGCGCAATGAGGTAGCTGTGTGAGTAAGATAAGCGACCCTAGTGGCCGACACAAACACCGGGCCCATCTAGGAGTGGCACTGCAGTGTCACGCAGGATGTCCCTTCCAAAAAACCCTCCCCAAACAGCACATGACGCAAAGAAAAATTAAAGAAAAAAGAGGTGCAAGATGGAATTGTCCTTGGGCCCTCCCACCCACCCTTATGTTGTATAAACAGGACATGCACACTTTAACCAACCCATCATTTCAGTGACAGGGTCTGCCACACGACTGTGACTGAAATGACGGGTTGGTTTGGACCCCCACCAAAAAAGAAGCAATTAATCTCTCCTTGCACAAACTGGCTCTACAGAGGCAAGATGTCCACCTCATCATCATCCTCCGATATATCACCGTGTACATCCCCCTCCTCACAGATTATCAATTCGTCCCCACTGGAATCCACCATCTCAGCTCCCTGTGTACTTTGTGGAGGCAATTGCTGCTGGTCAATGTCTCCACGGAGGAATTGATTATAATTCATTTTAATGAACATCATCTTCTCCACATTTTCTGGATGTAACCTCGTACGCCGATTGCTGACAAGGTGAGCGGCGGCACTAAACACTCTTTCGGAGTACACACTTGTGGGAGGGCAACTTAGGTAGAATAAAGCCAGTTTGTGCAAGGGCCTCCAAATTGCCTCTTTTTCCTGCCAGTATAAGTACGGACTGTGTGACGTGCCTACTTGGATGCGGTCACTCATATAATCCTCCACCATTCTTTCAATGGTGAGAGAATCATATGCAGTGACAGTAGACGACATGTCCGTAATCGTTGTCAGGTCCTTCAGTCCGGACCAGATGTCAGCATCAGCAGTCGCTCCAGACTGCCCTGCATCACCGCCAGCGGGTGGGCTCGGAATTCTGAGCCTTTTCCTCGCACCCCCAGTTGCGGGAGAATGTGAAGGAGGAGATGTTGACAGGTCGCGTTCCGCTTGACTTGACAATTTTCTCACCAGCAGGTCTTTCAACCCCAGCAGACTTGTGTCTGCCGGAAAGAGAGATCCAAGGTAGGCTTTAAATCTAGGATCGAGCACGGTGGCCAAAATGTAGTGCTCTGATTTCAACAGATTGACCACCCGTGAATCCTTGTTAAGCGAATTAAGGGCTCCATCCACAAGTCCCACATGCCTAGCGGAATCGCTCCGTGTTAGCTCCTCCTTCAATGTCTCCAGCTTCTTCTGCAAAAGCCTGATGAGGGGAATGACCTGACTCAGGCTGGCAGTGTCTGAACTGACTTCACGTGTGGCAAGTTCAAAGGGCATCAGAACCTTGCACAACGTTGAAATCATTCTCCACTGCGCTTGAGACAGGTGCATTCCACCTCCTATATCGTGCTCAATTGTATAGGCTTGAATGGCCTTTTGCTGCTCCTCCAACCTCTGAAGCATATAGAGGGTTGAATTCCACCTCGTTACCACTTCTTGCTTCAGATGATGGCAGGGCAGGTTCAGTAGTTTTTGGTGGTGCTCCAGTCTTCTGTACGTGGTGCCTGTACGCCGAAAGTGTCCCGCAATTCTTCTGGCCACCGACAGCATCTCTTGCACGCCCCTGTCGTTTTTTTAAAAATTCTGCACCACCAAATTCAAGGTATGTGCAAAACATGGGACGTGCTGGAATTTGCCCAGATTTAATGCACACACAATATTGCTGGCGTTGTCCGATGCCACAAATCCACAGGAGAGTCCAATTGGGGTAAGCCATTCCGCGATGATCTTCCTCAGTTGCCGTAAGAGGTTTTCAGCTGTGTGCGTATTCTGGAAAGCGGTGATACAAAGCGTAGCCTGCCTAGGAAAGAGTTGGCGTTTGCGAGATGCTGCTACTGGTGCCGCCGCTGCTGTTCTTGCGGCGGGAGTCCATACATCTACCCAGTGGGCTGTCACAGTCATATAGTCCTGACCCTGCCCTGCTCCACTTGTCCACATGTCCGTGGTTAAGTGGACATTGGGTACAACTGCATTTCTTAGGACACTGGTGAGTCTTTTTCTGACGTCCGTGTACATTCTCGGTATCGCCTGCCTAGAGAAGTGGAACCTAGATGGTATTTGGTAACGGGGGCACACTGCCTCAATAAATTGTCTAGTTCCCTGTGAACTAACGGCGGATACCGGACGCACGTCTAACACCAACATAGTTGTCAAGGCCTCAGTTATCCGCTTTGCAGCAGGATGACTGCTGTGATATTTCATCTTCCTCGCAAAGGACTGTTGGACAGTCAATTGCTTACTGGAAGTAGTACAAGTGGGCTTACGACTTCCCCTCTGGGATGACCATCGACTCCCAGCAGCAACAACAGCAGCGCCAGCAGCAGTAGGCGTTACACGCAAGGATGCATCGGAGGAATCCCAGGCAGGAGAGGACTCGTCAGAATTGCCAGTGACATGGCCTGCAGGACTATTGGCATTCCTGGGGAAGGAGGAAATTGACACTGAGGGAGTTTGTGGGGTGGTTTGCGTGAGCTTGGTTACAAGAGGAAGGGATTTACTGGTCAGTGGACTGCTTCCGCTGTCGCCCAAAGTTTTTGAACTTGTCACTGACTTATTATGAATGCGCTGCAGGTGACGTATAAGGGATGATGTTCCGAGGTGGTTAACGTCCTTACCCCTACTTATTACAGCTTGACAAAGGCAACACACGGCTTGACACCTGTTGTCCGCTTTTCTGTTGAAATACCTCCACACTGAAGAGCTGATTTTTTTGGTATTTTCACCAGGCATGTCAACGGCCATATTCCTCCCACGGACAACAGGTGTCTCCCCGGGTGCCTGACTTAAACAAACCACCTCACCATCAGAATCCTCCTGGTCAATTTCCTCCCCAGCGCCAGCAACACCCATATCCTCCTCATCCTGGTGTACTTCAACACTGACATCTTCAATCTGACTATCATGAACTGGACTGCGGGTGCTCCTTCCAGCACTTGCAGGGGGCGTGCAAATGGTGGAAGGCGCATGCTCTTCACGTCCAGTGTTGGGAAGGTCAGGCATCGCAACCGACACAATTGGACTCTCTTTGTGGATTTGGGATTTCGAAGAACGCACAGTTCTTTGCAGTGCTTTTGCCAGCTTGAGTCTTTTCAGTTTTCTAGCGAGAGGCTGAGTGCTTCCATCCTCATGTGAAGCTGAACCACTAGCCATGAACATAGGCCAGGGCCTCAGCCGTTCCTTGCCACTCCGTGTGGTAAATGGCATATTGGCAAGTTTACGCTTCTCCTCCGACAATTTTATTTTAGGTTTTGGAGTCCTTTTTTTACTGATATTTGGTGTTTTGGATTTGACATGCTCTGTACTATGACATTGGGCATCGGCCTTGGCAGACGACGTTGATGGCATTTCATCGTCTCGGCCATGACTAGTGGCAGCAGCTTCAGCACGAGGTGGAAGTGGATCTTGATCTTTCCCTAATTTTGGAACTTCAACATTTTTGTTCTCCATATTTTAATAGGCACAACTAAAAGGCACCTCAGGTAAACAATGGAGATGGATGGATACTAGTATACTTATGGATGGACTGCCGAGTGCCGACACAGAGGTAGCTACAGCCGTGGACTAACGTACTGTGTCTGCTGCTAATATAGACTGGATGATTGATAATGAGATGAAATCAATATATATATGTATGTATATATAATATCACTAGTACTGCAGCCGGACAGGTAGATAATATATTTATTAGGTAATGATGACTGATGACGGACCTGCTGGACACTGTCAGCTCAGCAGCACCGCAGACTGCTACAGTAAGCTACTATACTATAGTAGTATGTACAAAGAAGAAAGAAAAAAAAAAAAACCACGGGTAGGTGGTATACAATTATGGATGGACTGCTGAGTGCCGACACAGAGGTAGCTACAGCCGTGGACTAACGTACTGTGTCTGCTGCTAATATAGACTGGATGATTGATAATGAGATGAAATCAATATATATATGTATGTATATATATATAATATCACTAGTACTGCAGCCGGACAGGTAGATAATATATTTATTAGGTAATGATGACTGATGACGGACCTGCTGGACACTGTCAGCTCAGCAGCACCGCAGACTGCTACAGTAAGCTACTATACTCTATAGTAGTATGTACAAAGAAGAAAGAAAAAAAAAACCACGGGTAGGTGGTATACAATTATGGATGGACTGCCGAGTGCCGACACAGAGGTAGCTACAGCCGTGGACTAACGTACTGTGTCTGCTGCTAATATAGACTGGATGATTGATAATGAGATGAAATCAATATATATATGTATGTATATATAATATCACTAGTACTGCAGCCGGACAGGTAGATAATATATTTATTAGGTAATGATGACTGATGACGGACCTGCTGGACACTGTCAGCTCAGCAGCACCGCAGACTGCTACAGTAAGCTACTATACTATAGTAGTATGTACAAAGAAGAAAGAAAAAAAAAAAACCACGGGTAGGTGGTATACAATTATGGATGGACTGCTGAGTGCCGACACAGAGGTAGCTACAGCCGTGGACTAACGTACTGTGTCTGCTGCTAATATAGACTGGATGATTGATAATGAGATGAAATCAATATATATATGTATGTATATATAATATCACTAGTACTGCAGCCGGACAGGTAGATAATATATTTATTAGGTAATGATGACTGATGACGGACCTGCTGGACACTGTCAGCTCAGCAGCACCGCAGACTGCTACAGTAAGCTACTATACTCTATAGTAGTATGTACAAAGAAGAAAGAAAAAAAAAAAAACACGGGTAGGTGGTATACAATTATGGATGGACTGCCGAGTGCCGACACAGAGGTAGCTACAGCCGTGGACTAACGTACTGTGTCTGCTGCTAATATAGAGTCTAGACTGGATAATAAATTATTGATAATGAGATGAAATCAATATAATATCACTAGTACTGCAGCCGGACAGGTACTATATATATTTATTATGTAATGACTGATGACGGACCTGCTGGACACTGTCAGGTCAGCACAGCACCGCAGACTGCTACAGTAAGCTACTATAGTAGTATGTATAAAGAATGAAAAAAAAAAAACCACGGGTAGGTGGTATACAATATTATATATATATATATATATATATTATATACAATTATATATATATATATATATATATATATATATATATTAAACTGGTGGTGATTGATTATTAAACTGGTGGTCACTTCAGGACAGGTCACGTTGCAACTTGCAACTAGTACTCCGAGGCCTAAGCAGACAATCACAAAATATATTATTATACTGGTGGTCAGTGTGGTCACAACAATGGCAGTGCGGCACTGACTCTGGCAGCAAAAGTGTGCACTGTACGTTATATGTACTCCTGAGTCCTGCTCTCAGACTCTAACTGCTCCCCACTGTCAGTGTCTCCCCCACAAGTCAGATAATACACTTACAGTCACACTATCTAATCTATAAATATCACTTCAGCAAGTAGTATAGTAGTATACAGTAGTACTCCTCCTAATAATGCTCCCCGAAAATACTGTGTCTTTCTCTTCTCTAAACGGAGAGGACGCCAGCCACGTCCTCTCCCTATGACTCTCAATGCACGTGTGAAAATGGCGGCGACGCGCGGCTCCTTATATAGAATCCGAGTCTCGCGATAGAATCCGAGCCTCGCGAGAATCCGACAGCGTGATGATGACGTTCGGGCGCGCTCGGGTTAGCCGAGCAAGGCGGGAAGATCCGAGCCTGCTCGGACCCGTGTAAAAAACCTGAAGTTCGGGCGGGTTCGGATTCAGAGGAACCGAACCCGCTCATCTCTATTTGAGACCACACCAGGTAAGCGTTAGCTGATCTGGTTTGCCTCCTTGCGCTCTCTCCCACTGTTTGCCTGTCTGCACCCTCACCGATCAATGTTAGAAATTTACCCCATCCCATCCCCCGGAGTGTACCTGGCAGCTGCTCAGATGAGCAGCCACTTGGGAATCAAAGTAACGATGGTCACGATAGTTTCTGATGTTCCGATGTCTGGGAATGTTATATTTTACAAATATTATTACTTTTATAAAATCATTTTTAATAAGTTAAAATAAGTGATGAGCGGATTCGGTTTTACTCGGTTTTACTCTGTTCTCAAAACGGCATATTATTGGCTCACGGATGTCACGTGTTTTGGATAGCCAATAAGATGCCGTTTTGAGAACCGAGTAAAACCGAATCCGCTCATCACTAATTAAAATACATGTTTTTCACCTAATTCACTCACAAAAAAAACCCTCAACAATTTCTAAACGGTTATTGGAAAAAAATATTCTTCTTCGTATACAGGGGGTAATTCTGAGTTGATCGCAGCAGCAAGTTTGTTAGCAACTGGGCAAAACCATAGGGGTAATTCTGAGTTGATCGCGGCAGGATTTTTGTTAGCAGTTGGGCAAAACCATGTGCACTACAGGGGAGGCAGATATAACATGTGCAGAGAGAGTTAGATTTGGGTGTGGTGAGTTCAATCTGCAATTTAAATTGCAGTGTAAAAATAAAGCAGCCAGTATTTACCCTGCACAGAAACAAAATAACCCACCCAAATCTAACTCTCTCTGCAAATGTTATATCTGCCCCCCCTGCAGTGCACATGGTTTTGCCCGACTGCTAAAAAATTTCCTGCTGCAATCAACTTGGAATTACCCCCCATGTGCACTGCAGGGGGAAGGGGGAGGGGGGGGGGGGGCAGATATAACATGTGCAGAGAGAGTTAGATTTGAGTGGGTTGTTTCATTTCTGTGCAGGGTAAATGCTGGCTGCTTTATTTTTACACTGCAATTTAGATTTCAGTTTGAACACACCCACCCAAATCTAACTCTCTCTGCACATGTTATATCTGTCCCCCCTGCAGTGCACATGGTTTTGCCCAATTGCTAACCAACTTGCTGCTGCGATCAACTCAGGATTAGGCCCACAGACTCGGTCACACACAATATACAAGTGTCACATATCAAATTAATCATCAGTCTCCTTGTGTGTCCTAGTCATATTGCGTTGTGACTGAGACATATTTGCAGCAAAAAAACACTGTATGGCGTATTGAGGCTTCATGTATGAGGGTGCCTCTGCAAAGTATGTCAATTAAGATTTTTCTTTTCAATTACAGTGTTTTTAAATAGAATTCTAATGTACTGTATATATAGTTTATTCCCTACAATTGGACATCCTTTAATTAAAGTTATATAATACCCAACTATACCTCCTGTTCCTCTTTTCTTGTCCTTTTCTGCATCTTTTTTTTCTTCAAAATTACTTTTTTATGCAGTGACATGTACATAATAAGTGTTAAGCTCATGTTTATTTTATCCAGTTGAATTCATTTTTCTGTTATTGTTTTTAAACCTCTGAATAAATGCAGTTCTATAGAACAAAGTATCTTCCAATATATTGTGGATGTCTTCCAGGGATTGAACTTATCACAGCACTGTAAATGACAATGGTTCATCACGTTGCATTGGGATTTAGATTTGTCTTTTTTATGTTTACAAATCTGCTTGTTCCAATTTCTTCTTATTCTTGCTTATTCAGTGTGATTGCAATGCCATGTTGCACTGCATCATTTATGTAGTTTCAATCTGCTCAAGCTCAGAATTTGAATGCACACACACTGACGTATTTATAATGGGTGCAGTGTGTGCAGTGCACACAAGCCCCCGGGGTCCACACCCTCACCCATTATTTTTAATACTTACCCTCCGGAGTCCAACATGCAGCAGCAGTGCTGCAGAAATCCCTGGGAAAATGGCGCGGCACAATTTTCCCAGTGTTCCGCGCATGCGTAGTGGGAAAATTAGTGAGAAAGTGGCCACTGTGCCATTTTCCAAGAGATCTGCGCATGTACTCTACACACTGGGACAGTGACAGTGCCTAGAGCTACAGCGCTGCTGGCTAGAGAGGAGGAGGCCCAGATGGAGCATGTATACGGGCCTCCTCCTCTCTAGATATGCCCTTGTGCACACATATAGTATGCATGATTGCAGATCTGCACACATCTCACACTTATCACTCTTTACAACTTGAAAGGTGGAACAGGGAGGGAAGGCACTTTATAATCTGATAAAGCTGGGTGACCTAGCCCAGGGAAACGTGTTAAGACCAGTGCAAGCCACCAGGACCTGCACTTTATACCACCAACGGATCCAGATAAGGACTATACATCGGCTAATTCTTTTGGAATTTTTGCAGACCATCATCATACACCTAGCAGTAATATATGGACTCCCCACAAATCCACTAACACAGCAAATGCAAGCTGCCTCTGCTGACATCTGTGTGAGACTACTGCGGATCGGATAATACCAACTGTATGTGCTAACATTATGCTAAAAGTCAGATAATTGACATTTAAAGCCATCTGCTAAAAGGAAAAATATTATATTATTAACATTTAGTCCGAGATCCAATGTGTGGAATATATCCTTAAGTGGCATAACTATTTTTTTAATTCTCAGAATTTGTGTGCAAAAATCAGTTTTTTTATGTATTTTTGTTTTTAATAAATACTTGTTTCATTGATCCATCATATATAGAATCAACTCTAGCACTGGTTAAACCCCCTTCTTTCACTTTATAATCTATGGCAAGCTCATTGTTCCTACTTGTTCAAATTATGCTATTTGTTTCTCGCAATTCCTTTGTATTTATTTAGATTGTCCACTTGGAGTGTTTTCCCAGGTTGTTCGGATGATGTTTACTGTTTACAAGGATTCAATTATTACAATGTGGTATGCTTCTATGTTTGTTGTATTACTTACAACAGAAATGTTTAAATATAAGAATATAGCTCTTTCTGAATGAACTGAACAATTAATTCCAATTTAAAGTTTTCGTGACAAATGAAGTTTGTAAACTTTGTCATATCCCTTTTCAAAGAAAAAAAAATCATCAATATATCTCCACTATGCTAAAATACTGTATTAGCTATAATTGGGTTGATACTTCAAATGTAGTTATTTTCCCATTTGGCTGTAAAAAACAATTGTGTAACTGCAAGTGAATTTCATACAGATTGTAGTCCCACATAAAGAACTGTCTGTCGAACCAAACATTATTCTTGTTCTCAATTAAGTTGATAATTTTATCTAAGAAGTCAATCTGTGTGTGCCCAGTAATGATGACTTGGTCTAAAAGAACAAGTTTTGTATGTTTGCAGCCTGGCTTATGGTGCTAGTATATAGAGCTTTATCATCATTGGTTACAAGAGTATAATTATTGCATGATTAACATTTACTTAGCACGCCTAATATCTAGTCATGTCCCTAAGGTGCAATAAATCAATCATTTGTTTCCTGTGACCATTTTGAATAAATAAAATACATATCTCCAACATAACCTGAAGAAATACCCCAAACTTATTACTGACACTGCCTTCAGAGATTTATTGTTACATCTGCAGTACTCAGACCTCAAGAGAGATTCCAAAAATGTAAGGAAATATATAAAAAAAGTAATTTCATTTTGCAAATGATTTGGGAATGTTAGTATTGATAAATCCTAATCGTTGATCCACCCATCACATCCAACTGGAAGCATTTTATGGAGGCAATATACCTTACAGTCATTGCCTGCGGGTTGATGAAATATTGTATCTCAGATGCCCTGGCTGTTTTTCAAGATATTCATATGCATTGGTTTTTAACCAAGTTCTCTGTACACATTTATTTTATTGCAGTAAGACAACAACCACATGCTAAGTGCTGATTGGAAGCTATAGTGGCGGACCAGTAAGTGACACTGTGTTGTATGTTTTCACTGTGTAGTCTCTCTATGTCCATGTTATGAAGGATTACCTATTCTGGTCCCAGTAAGACTGATCCTCCAATTGTTTAGTTGCTTGAATAAATGAGCATAGTATGTAACATTTTTACCCAATACATATAAACAAAAAATACTTTTACATTGCACTTTTAAAGTTTAACATCTGATGTCAAGAAGTCATAAAAGACACACAATGTGCAAGAAATGAAAATAGTTAAAACAAATAATAACAATTATGTGTCATCATTACAGACTATAGAAAATGTTGTATGGAACTTAAGAGAAAATAATTATGTCAGGGCAGTGAATTTAGGTGGGAACATTGGGTTGACCAAAGAGAAAAGTAAGGTGGGCAATACTAAGTTCGGTGGGGTTGGAGAGGGAGTGAGAAGGATGGTCTGTATCAGTAACTCTAGGGAAGCACTAGTAAACCAGGATGGGATATCTTTAAAAAAAAAAAAAAAATAAATGAACCGATAAACTAAAATGCATGCTTGCAAATGCAAGAAGTCTAGCAGGTAAAATGGGGGGAATTGGGATTGTTAGCATCAAAGGCTGAGTATGACATTATAGGTATTACGGAAACATGGTGGGACGACTCTCACGACTGGGTTGCAAACTTGGAGGGGTATTCTCTTTTCAGGAGAGACAGGACAAACAAAAGAGGAGGAGGTGTATGTCTTTATGTTAAACCATCACTTAAACCATACCTAAAGGAGGTTTTCTATGAGGAGACTGGCGAAAATGTGGAGTCACTATGGGTTGAAATCTCAAATGGGGGTATTGATGCAAAAATACTAGTCATAGGCATGTGATACAAACAGCCAGATATTAGCATACATGAGGAAGAACAACTCTTACAGCAAATCAAAATGGCTGCAGGATTGGGGGACATCCTTGTGATTGGGGACTTCAATCTCCTGGATATAAACTGGAGTAACGAGTCATGTGCTAAAGCGAGGGGCAACAGGTTCTTAAATATGTTTAAGGATCACTACTTGTCTCAATTAGTCGAGGAACCAACTAGGGTAAAACTACCCTGGATCTAGTATTTACTAATAATGTGGACATTATATCAAACACTAAAGTGGGGGAGACTTTGGGTAACAGTGATCACAATATGATCACATTTGAAATCAGTTTCAGGAAACATAGCTACAGGGGTTCAACCAAAACCTTTAACTTTAGGATGGCCAATTACAGTATGCTTAGATGTGCACTTATCGACATAGAGTGGGAGGTTCTGTTTAATAACAAGAATACTTCGGAAATGTGGGATGTTTTAAAAGGGTTGCTGGATAGCAATATTCATAACTTTATTCCCATGGGCAGTAAACGCAGGAGTCAAACTCAAACCGATGTGGCTTAACAAGAAGGTTAAGGCAGAAATTGATTAAAAAAAAGTGGGCTTTCAAAGCATTTAAATCTAATGGAAAGGAGGAGTCTTTCAAATATTACAAGGAGTGTAATAAGAAAAGCAAAAAAGCAATAAGAGCAGCTAAGATGGAAAATGAAAAGCAAATCGCTATAGAGAGTAAAACCAATCCTAAAAAGTTTTTTAAATACATAAACTGTAAAAGGTTAAAAAAGGAGAATATAGGCCCATTAAAAGATGAATTAGGAGAATTGATAAATGATGACGAAATAAAAGCAGAAATACTGAACAAATTCTTTTCATCAGTATTCACCAGAGAAGAACTTATGGTGGGAGTAGAGCATAACAATTGTGACAGTAATGATTCATGGTTAGAAACTTGTTTAAGCGAAGAAGTAATCCGGAAGAGGCTAAGCAAAATTAAGATTAATAAATCACCTGGTCCTGATGGACTTCACCCGAGGGTTCTTATGGAGCTTAGTTCACAATTAGCACGGCCTCTATACTTGATTTTCAATTGTTCAATTAGATCAGGCATGGTACCGAGGGATTGGCGTATAGCTGAGGTAGTGCCATTATTTAAAAAAGGATCCAAAAATCTTTGGGGAAACTACAGACCAGTTAGTTTGACATCTATAGTGGGGAAAATATTGGAAGGAATTCTAAGGGACAGCATACAGGAGTATCTACAGTCAGCTAGGATTATTAGCAAGAACCAGCATGGATTTGGGAGGGACAGGTCATGTTAGACTAACTTAATTAGCTTCTATGAGGAAGTGAGCAATAATCTTGATCAAGGAAAATCAGTGGATGTGGTCTTCCTAGATTTTGCAAAAGCCTTCGATACAGTGCCTCACAGGAGACTGATGATCAAATTAAAGGAGCATGGCCTAGGAAAAACTATTTGCACATGGATAAGCAACTGGTTGGATAGCAGGGTACAGTGAGTAGTGGTCAACGGGAAGTCCTCAACCTGGTCCCGAGTAGTCAGCGGAATACCACAAGGGTCCGTACTCGGACCACTACTGTTCAATATATTTATCAATGACCTAGAAATAGGCCTGGAAAGCACAGTGTCAATCTTTGCAGATGATACTAAACTGTGTAAGGTAATGCATTCAGAATTGGATGTGGAGTCCTTGCAGAATGATCTATCTAAACTTGAACTCTGAGCGTCTAAATGGAAAATGAGGTTTAATACAGACAAATGCAAGGTTATGCATTTTGGGACTAAAAACAAACTCGCAATCTACATATTAAATGGGGAACGCCTAGGGGAAACAGTTGGAAAAAGACTTGGGGGTATTCATTGATAATAGGCTTAATAACCATACACAATGTCAAAATGCAGTAAAGAAGGCAAGTAAGGTGCTAGCGTACATAAAAAGGGGAATTGAGACAAGGGACTCAGATGTAATCCTGCCGCTGTATAAAGCTTTGGTACGTCCACACCTGGAATATTGTGTTCAGTTTTGGGCACCATTGTATAAAAAAGACATCAGTGAACTCAAAAGGGTTCAAAGGCGAGCTACTAAATTGATTAAAAGCCTAAAGGGACTGGATTATAAGGAAAGGCTTACTAGATTGAATACGTATACACTAGAAAAGAGGCGTCTAGGAGGAGATATTATTAATATCTTCAAATATGTAAAGGGACATCACAAAGAGTTATCAGAGGAATTATTTATTAAAAGAACACAGTTTAGGACACGTGGGCACTCGCTGCGGCTGGAGGAGAAAAAGTTCAGAACGCAACGGAGGAAAGGGTTCTTCACTGTTAGGATGTGGAATTCCCTGCCAGGGAAGGTGGTAATGGTGGACTCGTAATTGGATTTAAACAAAGAATGGATACATTTCTGAATGAAAATGATATCCAAGGTTATAATATTTAAAATATCAACGTGGTTAATTTGGAGGTAACATGAGTTATAGTAGTTAACTAGTTCTAAAACATTATTCAGCGGGTATGTAGAATCATCACAACTTAATACAGGTTGAACACGATGGGCAATTTGCCTCTATTCAACCCCAATTACTATGTTATTATATGTTATGTAACTTATGTTACTATGTTAACTAAATGCAACTATATACAGTTTAAAGTCTGTACACATCTGAGGACAATAGTATGTATGTGCTCCAACCACAACGTGACACAAGCATATCACTCAATAGTGCATAAATGCAAAATAAGCATAAAAATTACTGTTGTACATCCCTCCTTTAACTTTAAAAATTTTAAACCACAAAAGTTCTTGAACCCCCAAATAATTTTTGTTCCAAGTATAAACCTTAATGAATCATAAAGCTTTCCTAATAAAAATTATAAAACAGGGGGCGTGGCTAAGCAGCCATTAGGACAGGACGTGCTTCTGCACAGCTCTGGCCACAAAAGCCCTAATACATGTCCCTATAGTGCCTCTCCTTCTCATACCTTCTCCCAACATACTTCCCCGGCTCCTGAGCACCTTCCCTCCCACTACTAGACAGGTTTGCAGAGCCGGGAGGGGTCTCCTACCCCTCTGCAGGTTGCGGCCTATCTTCCCTTCCCAAGCCGGGTACTGGATTTTTTGGATGCCTCCAAGTGACTGGCGCCGCCCTCACCCGCAACCCGATCTGAAGCCTCTTCCGCTGTGGATCCCCTGTGTGGCTCCCCCAGCTCATTCTCTCACCTCTGGTCCGTGGCGGTTGCTGCCCGTCCTGCCGCCTGACTGCTCCCGGCGCCCGCTGATTGACGCGTCCCCAGCCTGCGCGGCCGGACGCGGCTACAGCCACTGAGCTGGGCGGCTTCTGCGGCATCTGCACGGGCCGCGGCAGTCTCTGCTCCCGCCTTCCCGCTGCCCAGTGTCAGCCCCAAATGTTAAGATAACGGAGGTGCCCGCTTGCTGCAGCCTCCCTCTCCCCTGTTACCTCAGTGCCGGCCATCCTCTGTTGGAGCTGGGATCTGGGGAGCACACAGATTGCTGGGTAGAGGTGTTGTATTTTCTGTCCCTTCTTGCTGTTGGCCCTCAGAGGTTGGAACCGGCTGGGAGATTGCTGGTGTCCTTGGGAGTCCTTTGCGAAGCTGTGGTCCCCCTCAAGATCTTAGTACAAGTACACAGTATAATATTCAAATTAATAATCTCCTTGATTTTACGATAGATTCTCACTGAGAAGCATTTAATGGGCTGGATCTCCCCCTGGTGTCTCTTCTGCATACATAGGAGAATGGCTAGTCTCATAGCCTTGTCAGCCCTGTCCATGCCAATGTAATACGAGTGTTATCTCCTACCCTTGTCATTATCTATGAGATGTCTTACTAGTCCTCGGGACAGTGGAGCCTTCAGATTTTTCTATCTTCTGTGTTTGGAAACGTTGTGCTGTTTTCCTTTGTGCCTTATTATGCCTTCTCGACGCAGCAAATCTTCAAAACCTGTCTCGCAGCTTTCATTTTTCAAGTCATCTCCGCAAACGTCCCGTCCTAAAACCACCGTGACCCCCACTACGGACGCAGTTCTTCAGACTCCTCCCCCTATGGCGGCGCCCTCTTCTGCATTTACAGACACTTCGACTCTGGACAAAGTCGGGGATGGAGATGCCCTCACTGTGGGCACTATGAAGCTACGTTTGTCTCGTTTTAAGGAAGAGGTAGCGGCCGAATTCCGTACCACCTTAACAGCATGTCCACAATCTATAGATGACCTGGGTGGCCGCACTGATTATTTGGAAACTAAAATGGAGGAAGTCGTTGGGTCACATAATGGCCTACTGGACTCTCATGATGCGTTAGAAGCGGAGGTGAAACTTTTACAGGACAAGGTCACGGATTTGGAGGATAGATCGCGACGTGGCAACCTTAAACTGCATGGTGTTCCCGAATCTGTGTCACACAGCAGTTTACATGATTATGCAGTGGCCTTATTTAAAGCTCTATTGCCTCAGTCCCCCTCTGCGAATTTCCTTATTGATCGGATACATCGGTTGCCAAAGGCCAGAGCGGTTCCAGACGACGCCCCTAGAGAAGTCCTAATGAAAATGCACTATTTCCACGTCAAAGAGGCCTTATTGAAAGCATTTAGACCGATGTCTGACACATCTTCTGCCCTTCGAGGACTTCAACTCTTTGGGGATTTGTCTGCAGCCACCTTCTATAAACGACGATCGTTTCATCCCATCACTGCTGACCTCAGAAAGGCTAATATCCCTTATCGTTGGGGTTTTCCTAATAAGTTGTTGATTTCTCGAGACGGCTCCACTGTCTCTATTTCTACTGCTGATGTTGGGGCGAAATTGCTTAAATCATGGAACATTGTGGGACCCTCTACGGACTCCTCCCCCCGTTGACTTCAGCTGGACTGGTCCTCGGTGGAGTGAGAGTACCATCTCTGGGTTGTGCAGTATACATGGTTGCTGTATTTCTGTTGTTATGACTCCAGTGACTCTCCGGATATAGTTATTTTGCTGTTTCAAAATTGTTTATGCCCTTCTCAGAATTTTTGGAGGATGTGGTGTGTTTGGGGAGGCGCTGGATAGCATGTGCGGTTATGATGCTTATACATTTTTGTTAAGTTGTACTGTATGGTTTTACCCCTTTTATCAGCAATCTCCAGACTTATCCATGTTTCAGGTGTGATTTACTGTTTGCACAATTTGTTTTATTAATGGCTCTGTGTTTCAAAAGTTTTGCCTGACGCCTCCTCAGACATAGCAGTTTATTATTAATGTCGACCTGCTGGGAATTCTGATATGTAGTGAGAGTCGCTGGGTTGATTCTAGTGTTTTGGTTACTATGTTGTGTTACCATGCTGGAGCGCTTTGCTCCGCCTTATCTGCTCTCAATGTTTTGCTCAAATATCTGTGTGTTCATCTGTTTTCGTATTATTAAGATGTTCTCGTGTTCGTTATTTTAAAGTGCAAGTGTAGGATGGCGGATAGGAGATATGCCACTACCCACCCTTTAGCCTACACAGCCGCCACACTATGGCGACTGGTTATGATCTCAAGAGAGATCAATTTAGATTTGTCTCTTCTATTTTCCCTATGTTTTCCCGCCTGTTTTTTTGTTGTGTTATCCTCTCCTTATCAGGTATGTCGGTTTATGCACGGAAGTTGGTCTGCAGAGTCGACAGCTCTACTTGTAGTAGAATATGGTGCACATAGTCTCTATTAATGCTAAAGGGCTTAACTCCCCCCAAAAGCGGAGATTGGCCTTAAATTATTTTCATAAGCTTAGGGCGCATGTGGTCGCGGTGCAGGAAACACACTTTCAGAGTCAGAATCCCCCCCTCTTTACTAATTCACGTTACCCTCATTGTTATACTGCTAATGGACCCGCCAAGAAAGCTGGCGTGGCTCTTCTTATAGCGCAGCACTGCCCGTTTGTTTTATATTCTAAATAGGAAAACCCTGACGGGAGATATTTAATTTTAGTAGGTCAGTTAGATAATGTAGAGACCACTCTGGTTTCTTGCTATGCCCCAAATACCAAACAAATCTCATTTTTTAGAACCTTTTGTAGGACTCCCCAGGATCATTCCAGAGGTGCACTTTTGATTCTTGGAGACTTTAATATGGTGTTAGATCCTAATATTGACCGCTCCCGTCCAACCCGAACCCTTCGTAGGAGTCTAACCCAGGATCCCTCAGGCAAATTTGGTCAACTGCTAGCTGAGTATGCGTTGTATGATGTATGGAGGTCCAAGCATCCTACAGTATGAGACTACACTTTCTATTCCCATGTCCATAGCTCGTACTCTAGAATAGACTTGGCATTGGTGGATAAGTGGACGTTAGCATCTATAAGTAAGGTTGATATATTACCAATGTCTTGGTCGGATCACTCGCCACTTGTCGTAGTTTGGGATATCAGTAAACGGGTAGTCCCCCATGGTCCCTGGAGACTGGGTTCACACCTTCTTGCTCGCCCGGAGGCTCACGAGGCCATCCTGCAATCTCTGGATCTATATCTTGCTACTAATTACCCCAAGTATACATCCATTTTCACCCATTGGTGTTCTTTGAAAGCCGTGGTTAGAGGCTCTGCAATCCAAATAGCGGCTAGACTTAAACGTGATTAATGAGATAGATACGCTTCAGCTGAAAGAGAGGTCTCCCGACTGGAATCTGCACATAAAATTACCCCTGCTAACAAATCCCTCTTTAAGCAACTCCTTGCTGCCCGTGAAAAGGTAAATACGTTTGCCTTGGCAGAAGTTCACCGCAATCTGCAGCGGCTTAATCAAAAATATTATATTCTTGGTAATAGAGCGGGGCGTTTGCTGGCGCATAAACTGAGGGGGCGTAGAGCTAAAGAACGTATACATGCTATCCATACGTCTACTGGCGTTAAAGTTACGGACCCGGTTGAGATAGCTAATACGTTTGCCGAATATTATTCGAGACTATATGACCTCAAAGATGACCCGGGTACCCCTCAGCCTACTCCGGCGGATATTAATGGGTTTTTGGATGGGTTATCTCTCCCCGCTATTGATCCTAAGACTTGTGAGTCCCTTAGCTCTCCCTGGTTACTCGGAGAAGTCGAGGCAGCCATAGATTCCTGTCCCACGGATAAGGCTCCTGGCCCTGATGGGTACCCCTCCAACTTTTATAAGACGTTTAAATCGACCCTTGCCCCCCTTTTAACGTCAGTCTTTAATTAAGCCTCTGGCTCCACTTGTTTCCCGAAGGAGATGTTAGAGGCCCGGATAGTTACTATCCCTAAACCAAGCAAATCACCCACAGTAGTTCAGAATTACCGTCCAATAGCATTGCTGAACACTGACCTTAAATTGTTTGCTAAAATGGTTGCGAATAGGGTATCCCCTCTTTTGCCTAGTCTGATTAATCCTGACCAGGTGGGCTTTGTTCTGGGAAGGCAAGCGTCAGACAACACATGCAGGGTTATTAATTTGATTGAACACTGCCAGGTCCAGGGCAAACCTCTCTTAGTCCTTTCTTTAGATGCAGAAAAAGCATTCGATAGACTTCATTGGGACTACTTACGGGCTACCCTGCGCCGTTTTGGGTTTTCGGGCAGGATACTCGACTCCATTTTGGCTTTGTACTCCTCGCCGTCGGCTTCAGTTTTCACCAATGGTTGCAATTCCTCTACATTTAATATTACTAATGGTACTCGTCAGGGTTGTCCCTTATCACCTCTGATTTTTGTTTTGGCTGTTGAGCCTCTGGCTGAGCGGATTAGGGTATTAGACTCAATTGTGGGCCCAGTTGTGGGGGGAATGCCGCATAAAGTCTGTCTTTTTGCTGACGACATTTTAGTATGCCTTAGAGAACCTGAATCGTCTCTACCACATTTGCATTCTCTCCTGGATACCTATGCGGCGGTCTCCTACTATAAGCTGAATACTACTAAGACTGAGGCCCTCCCTCTGAATATTTCTGATAGCGCGCTTGGATGTCTAAAGAATGATTATAAATACGCGTGGCAACTTAGATTACTTAAATATTTGGGTGTACATATAACCAGGGATAGGCATCTATTGGGGTGTAACTACGATCCGCTCTTTCGGGCATTTGAACTGTTTATTAAAGATTGGATGATGCAAGAGGTCTCCTGGGTTGGGCGGGTGGCAGCTGCGAAAATGGTACTCTTACCAAAATTGATGTACCTTTTCCGACCTATCCCCAGGCCCTTCCCTAAAGTTATTTGTAATAAGTTTAATCGTTTATTATCTAAATATATATGGGGGGTTCAAAGCCGAGGATAGCGAAATCCACTTTAATTGCTCCGAAGTGTGCAGGTGGAGTGGCGTATCCGGATTTGGAGAGGTACCATACTGCTTGTTTACTCACTCAGATCAGGGATTCGCTCACCCAGAGCACTTTTAAACCATGGGTATCCTTAGAACAGAATGCTGTATTTCCCTTTACTCTACCGGACTTGCTCTGGTTGCCCACTATTTTAGTTCCTCCTAGAGTTGCTGATTGTTCTGCGGTCCAAGCAACGTTGTCTGCATGGCGAACTGTGACTAGATCTCTCCCAGCTGGCGCTCTGCCCTCCCCTCAGTTGCCTCTCCATGCTATAGCCCTATTGATCCCTGATTTACACCTACATCATTGGCAGGACCTAGGCCTCTCCACTCTACAAGATGTCCTCCGAGAAGGTGTTTTAGTCCCCTTTTCCCTACTCCAGAAACAATTTCACATACCTAAACAAGATTTTCACAAGTATCTGCAACTGCGGCACTGGCTTCAAGGTTGCCTTCCCAATCGAGTCCACCACACTGGTCTCCCTAAAGTATTGATGTCTCTTCTAGTGCCCAGAGGTAATAGAGGTGGCATCTCTAGAAGGTACCAACATCTTGTAACTGAATCCCGCCATGGGGTATTCCCCTCACAGACTAAATGGGAAAAAGACCTCCCTAAGGTTTTCACCGAACGTATATGGAAAGATATATTTCAATCTTGTTTCAAAATTTCTAAATATGTGAATCATTCTGAAATGTACTATAAATTGGTTCATAGAGTATATTTTACACCGGAGCGACTGCATAAGATTTGGCCTGATGTCTCCTCTAGCTGCTGGAGGAATTGTGGGATGGTAGGAGATATCCTTCATATTTTTTGGTTATGTCCGGCAATCCAGTCACTTTGGAGTGAGGTGTTTCTTCTCATTTCTAATATACTAGGAGTGGTTATTATAGCTGACCCCCTCTTGGCACTTTTCCATTATTACTCTGGTGAGTTGTCTAGTTATGATAGATACCTTTTGGGCCATATTCTTATAGCCTCTAAGGCCGCTATTGCTCACAAGTGGAAGTCGGCGGTTGTCCCCAATATATTGATGATAGAAAATAGAGTTCATCAACATTATGTTTTTGAAACAGCGGAGGGTATTTGCTCCTCGAGGGCTTCCTCTATTAGTAAGAAATGGTATAAATGGTCCCTATATAAGGAGAGATCAGGCCAAGCTGGTGTATCTGGTGCCTCGGCTGACTTATCTGACCTATCTGTACTGCGATCTCTTGGCTCACACAAGACCTTAAATTGCTAAATGATGCAGACTTCCTTTCCTTCATTGTATTCTACTTCCATTGTTGTATTATGATTTTCCTGATATGTACCCTTCCTCCCCCTTGTCTTTATTAGTTCTGTTCTGTTATTGTCCTTTTTTTTTATTTTCTATCTTAATATTTGTGTGTAACTTTAATAAAAATGTAATAAAAATTTAATATAATTTTTTTTTTAATAAAACAGAAGTTTGTGGTCGTAATACATGCTTTAAAAAAATGTATGTACAAAAACATTACTTACATTGAAATGTCAATGTAAACAAAGAACACACAAAATCTGAAAAGACAGATTGTGATGAATGCATTGGGTCAGATTCAAATCATATCACACCCACTACCTCTCGTCAAAAGTGATGGTAGATAGAGGGGTGAAATTCAAATGTGCCCCGTTATCACGCTGATCATTACAGTCTGGTTTAGGCGCATCAAGCACGTAAACCCGGACTAAAGTAATGGGTGCGGTCATGAATAGACCCGTTCGGGCGCCCAAACAGGTCTCTTTACACAGATTTCGGCTCGCTACTTCAGGGGGTAGCGAGCTGAAATTAAGTTGTTGCACCCATCAGCAATAACATTAGAATACCGCTGGCAGGCGCGATAGGTTGCGGGAGGGAGGGAGTAACATTTGAATCTTGCCCACTGATACCACATACAGGGGTGGATTGGGAACTTAAAGTGGCCCTGCCAGCACAGAAGTAGGCGAAATTAGCACAATGCTAAGTGACCACCATAAAATACAGAGAGGACTGTTATGACTGCCATACAGAAAGCATTAATTTGACTCTCAGTTGCCTAATTTACATAATTTAAACTCTGATGTTTGCTCCACAAGAGTCAACAGCCTTCATTTTCCTCTTCATGGGTGACGTCCTTTCCTGCTGTGATGCGATTCTGTGAAACTGATGCTCTCATGGTTCATTGATTCTGGTCTACATTACATTCACTCCATTTATCATTGTCTTTTGGAGGTGCAGGCCTGGGAATTTCTTTATGCATTTTTTTCTAATTTTCTTTCATCTTACCTGTGTCTATTTCTTTCTTTTATTATTATGGCCTTGCTTCTTGTTTTTTTTTTTTTTTTATTGTGTGTTTCATCCTTTGCTGTACTATTATTTTGTTTTAACATAAACCAATGCACAAGAGAAAACAGAGTGGAAAAGGGAGTTGGTAGTGTTATAAGGCTGGTGACTTTACATTAAGGGCATCATAAATTACAGTAAGTGTCAATTACATAAGAGTTGAGTACACACAAATGGTGAAGTTGTGAAATTGCATCCCATTAACTATAATTTCCTATTGCGGAAATAAGGATTTATTTTTCAACCTGATTTATTATTTGCTCGTCCTGGCGATGAGTAAATAATTGAAAGCTTATGCTATAATTTTATTGCCAGGTTCCAACCCAGTTTGGCTACTGCATGTGTGTAGCCACTGAGCAACACATGTGTAAGAATAGGATGTCAGAGAGAGGGATCCAAATATAAAAAAATTGGAAAATGTAGCCTATAAGCTACAATTGCTAATGCTGGCCATTCTCACGATCTCCATAGAATGCTTTGGGGACTGAAGACAGAGAAGCTGCCGCAGATTTCTTTGATACATTACATGCAGTGGTGGCTTCGTAATACTGTAAATACTGTAGCTTCTATTCTTAAATAATGCAGCTGTCATCTAAAAGCATCTGGGTTTTTCTTTATAAGGAATGACTTTAAAACTACTTTGACAAATACCATAGTTCCCATAGTACACTATCCAGGTGTCAGTTTACTCTAAATTACTCTCTCCATCCATTACCCCAGGAGCCTTAGGCTGCATTTACCAGCCCAAAAGCTCTTAGCAACACAACTCATACATTTTCCTATGGTTTTTAAAACATGTAAGTCAGAAACCTGGGACAAATATACCTGCCCTCAAACACTATTCCAATGTTCTTGTCACACATTCCCTCCCCCTTCCCCGTATCATCCTAGGGGAGAAGAAGATTTGTAGTCCCTAAATAAAAGATACAAGACAATGCATCTACATTGAAGAGCTGTGTACCAGGGGGATGTAGTTATGTGACCGGCGGTCAGGAGACTGCCAGTCATAATACCGATCCCGACATCCCGCAAGCTCTCAATCCCAACAGTTGGCATGCCGACTTTCAAGGACTATTCCCACTCCCCACGAGTGGGAATAGTCCCACGAGTGGGAATAGTCCACGACACCCATAGAAATGGGAATAGAACCTACGCTCACCACCAAGCCCGCAAGGGGCTTCATTGCGCTCACCCACCTGCCGGCATTCTGCAGCCTGGATTCCGGTGTTGGGATGCTGATCGCAGGGATCCCGGCTGCCGGTAACCCGGCTGCCGGTAACCCATACCCAACCAATACCAGGCCTATGTTCAATTGTAAATCTTGCAATACTAAAAACCATCTCGTAACCTGGGCGTTTTGGCCTTAATTTACACATATTGTATCCGTTTTAATGGATCTGTCACCAGTTTAAACTGAGAAGAAGTAATATCTTAAAGTGTCTAATGCCGACATAATGGGCAATGCTTCATTTTCCACAATGGCGTAACTTTTTTCATCTTCATTGAATTTTATACTTATGTAAAATTATGGGGTGCTCCTCACCATCTCTGTTTTGGGACAATACGACACCTACTCCTGCCTCTGAGGCGTCCATCTGTACCCCAAATTCTATTAAAAAAATCTAACACTGGTTATATACAGTACATAATGCCACTTTTAAAGCCTGAAACTATTTTTCTGACTTGGGGTTCCATTTCATAATATTTAACTGTTTCCTTTTGGTAAAGTCTGATAATGGAACCGCTATGGTGACAAAACTAGGAATTAAACATAGGTAATAGCCTGTGATCTCAAAAAGGCTGGTACCTGTTTTTGATTTGAGATTTTTGGTTGTTCCTAGCATTTCCATCAACTCATCCACATGGGGCATGGGGTTAGCATCTGTCTTGGACACTGCGTTCAGTTTACAGAAAGCATTACAGAAGCATAGGCTCCCATTTGATTTAACATTAGAACTATGGGGATTGACCACTCACTGTTACACAGTTTTATAAAAGCGAATTCTAACATATTTTTAACCTCTTTGGAGACAGCCTCTCAACTGACGTTTTATGGGTGTGTCAGAAAAAAGTAAAACACAGGTGTGCCAAGGTGCTTTTGGGGAGGGTCTCTGACATCAGCGCAGACCTCTTCCAGGCCATCTCAGTCGCATATTAGTGGCAGCTTTAGACCTACTGTACTTTACCTTAGACCTACTTACATTTACTCAGATGGAAAAAAATCTTCAACGTTTCCGGAATTTTCATATGCATCTGCAAATGGATCTGCAATGTATTCGCAAACTTGCACGTGGTGGTTTTGTTCCTGTCAGGGCCGCGCCTTTCTACTCACAGAATACTGCAATTTCTCTGAATGGCAATTCATGCTGAATTATGCCCTCTGTCCCCAGGGAGAATCATATGTACCCAGGGGTTCCAGTTATACACCCTCTGTTGAGCTTGTTGGGCCTGTTTCACATGCTTGATAATGTGCACCATGGCCTCAATCCTGTCCTGCATCTGAGATACGTGTTCAATAACAAGGAGTGGGCTGCCCTTCCAACATCATTTTGGCAATATTTAGTAGAAATGAGTGAGTTTGGTTCTCTGAGAACCGGACCCACCCGAATGTGCCAATCCGAGCCGGGATCTGAGCCCAGCTCGGGTTTTCCAGCCCGCCTCGAGGCAAAACATCATCATCCCGCTGTCGGATTCTCGCGAGTTTTGAATTCTATATAAGTCCTCGTGCATCGGCGCCATCTTCCCTCCTGCATTAGAGAGTTTACTGGAAGGACGTGTCTGTCTCAGTACTGGGTAGCGTGATGTGGTGTGCGGCAGGCGGGTGTGCCTTGTGTGCTGTATCTGAAAAAGGGGTACTCTCTCTGTCTGCTGTATCTTAAAAAGGGTTCTCTGTCTGTCTGCTGTATCTGAAAAAAGGGTGCTCTCTGCTGTATCTGAAAAATGGGTGCTCTCTGTCTGCTTTATCTGAAAAAAGGGTGCTCTCTGTTTGCTGTATCTGAAAAAGGGGTGCTCTCTATGTCTGCTGTATCTGAAAAAGGGGTGCTCTCTCTGTCTGCTGTATCTGAAAAAAGGGTGCTCTCTACTGTATCTGAAAAAGGGGTGCTCTCTATCTGCTGTATCTGAAAAAGGGGTGCTCTCTTAGTCTGCTGTATCTGAAAGGGGTGATCTGTCCATCCATCCAGGAGCTCTGCCCCAGTGTAAAATTAAAATAATAAAAGATAAAAACCAAAAGCCTAAAACTCTGAAAATACAGGTTGAGTATCCCTTATCCAAAATGCTTGGGACCAGAGGTATTTTGGATATGGGATTTTTCCGTATTTTGGAATAATTGCATACCATAGTGAGATATCAAGGTGATGGGACCTAAGTCTAAGCACAGAATGCATTTATGTTACATATACACCTTATACACACAGCCTGAAGGTCATTTTAGCCAATTTTAGCCAATGGCCCTCATTCCGAGTTGATCGGTCGCAAGGCGAATTTAGCAGAGTTACACACGCTAAGCCGCCGCCTACTGGGAGTGAATCTTAGCTTCTTAAAATTGCGACCGATGTATTCGCAATATTGCGATTACTAACTACTTAGCAGTTTCAGAGTAGCTCCAGACTTACTCTGCCTGTGCGATCATTTCAGTGCTTGTCGTTCCTGGTTGACGTCATAAACACACCCAGCGTTCGCCCAGGCACTCCCACCGTTTCTCCGGCCACTCCTGCGTTTTTTCCGGAAACGGTAGCGTTTTCAGCCACACGCCCCTGAAACGCCGTGTTTCCGCCCAGTAACACCCATTTCCTGTCAATCACATTACGATCGCCGGAGCGAAGAAAAAGCCGTGAGTAAAAATACTTTCTTCATAGTAAAGTTACTTGGCGCAGTCGCAGTGCGAACATTGCGCATGCGTACTAAGCGGATTTTCACTGCGATGCGATGAAAAATACCGAGCGAACAACTCGGAATGAGGGCCAATATTTTTTATAACTTTGTGCATTAACCAAAGTGTGTTTACATTCACACAATTCATTTATGTTTCATATACACCTTATACACACAGCCTGAAGGTCATTTAATACAATATTTTTAATAACTTTGTGTATTAAACAAAGTTTGTGAACATTGAGCCATCAGAAAACAAAGGTTTCACTCTCTCACTCTCACTCAAAAAAGTCAGTATTTCGGAATATTCCGTATTTCGGAATATTTGGATATGGGATACTCAACCTGTATATATATATTGTTTGTTTGTGCTGTAACCCAGTGTACTATACAATTTTAATTTTATTTTCTTAAGTACTGTGACACTGCCGGTCAGACAGCAGTATTGTATTTCCTAATCATGTACGTATTGTGCAACGATGTCGGTAAAGTAAACCACAGTGTGTAATTATTCTTATATACATTTCTGACTCATTTGTGCGACGCTATTGGTGAAGTCAACCGAAGTGTGTAATTATTATATACATTTCTGACTCATTTGTGTGACGCTGTCGGTGAAGGTCAACCCCACTATGTGTTGATAGAAATAGAGGCTACTAGTAATACTGAAGCTGCTGCCACCAGTCATGACATTGACAATGCAAGTCCGTCAACTTAATCTGCTAAGGCAGATGCCCAGGGCATGTAGGGTATGCTAGGGTATAGTCAGGGTATGTAAAATCATTTAATTTTAGAGTGGTAAAGAAAAAAAAATTCAAAAGGAAAGTTAGCTGCAGAGGCAGTAAGACAAACTGCACATTCAGAATCAGAAACATCAGACATTCCTGAGGAACGTTTAGGGGTGTCCACATCAGATATGTGTGAGTCTGACATTTCTCACACTGTCCTCATAGAGAAGCCTCTTTAACCTCCTTCCACCATTTCTGAACCATCTGCACATGTGGGGAACAGTACAACTAAATATGGTGATGAATCTGATGAGGAGGGTGATGAATCTGATGATGAGGACATCATACAAATTGAGGATTCGTGTGTGGAAGTGGAACAGGATGAGGGGGATATGTGTCTACTATCTGACAGTGAGGATATTGGTGATCATATTGTTTGTGTAAATCAGTCAAGAGTGGCTGCAGTTGTTTACCATGACAAAAAGAAAGCCATTGCGAAGCCTGGGCATAAAATAAAAAAAGCCACCTCTTGGGTGTGGGATTATTTTTATCCCAATCCTGCCATCTAGGCACCTCCTCCATGTTATGTAATTTGCGGCGAAGACATGAAATTTATTATACAAGATTATAATGTAATTAAGACATCATCATAAATATCCTCAGATTAATTGCTTAACGGAGGAAGTCCTTCTAAAAAATTGTTTTGTGGGGGCCCAAGCAAACCAATCATTTCAGCCACAAGTGACGATCCCTGTCGCTGAAATGATTGGTTTGTTAAACTGTGCATGTCCTGTTTAATATATATAACATAAGAATGGGTGGGAGGGCCCAAGGACAATTCCATCTTGCAACTAATTTATTTGCATTATGTGCTCTTTGGAGCATTTTTTGGGCATAGTTTCTAAAACTGCCATCATGTCTGACACTGCAGTGCCACTCCAAAATGTGCCAGGTGGTTGTGCCAGCCACTTCTGTTGCTTAGCTTAGTCATCCAGCTACCTTGGTGCAACCTTTTAGCCCAAACTGGATAAAAACAATATTATAAGCTGACTGGATATTAGTGTAAATTAATGTAATTGAGGTTAATAATACTGTAATTGTCATCATCCCGTCAGATTCTCACGGGTTTTGGATTCCATATAAGGAGCCGCTTGTTGCTGCCGTTTTCACTCCAGACTTGGATAATGAGGTAGACAGACCTCTGTCTCTCTGTGGGTGGTGGCGTCAGGTGCGGTCAGTGTGTGCTCTTTAGTGCTGCTTTCCTGTGTGCTGTTAGGGGTGATGTCCTGTCACTGTGGTATCCTGTGCTGTTAGAGGTGCTGTCCTGTGACTGTGGTGTCCTGTGCTGTTAGGGGTGCTGCAACTGTACATGGGTGTTGCTGTCCTGTTACTGTGGTATCCTGTGCTGTTAGAGGTGCTGTCCTGTGACTGTGGTGTCCTGTGCTGTTAGGGGTGCTGCAACTGTACATGGGTGTTGCTGTCCTGTTACTGTGGTATCCTGTGCTGTTATGGGGTGCTGTCATGTGGTGTCCTGTGCTGTTTGGGGTGCTGCAGCTGTACATGAGTGTTGCTGTCCTGTCACTGTGCTGTAAAGGGGCACTGTCCTGTATGCTGTAAAAAAATACAGGGGTGTTGTAAAGGTACACTGTCCCTGTCTGGTATGCTGTAAAATTACAGGGGTGCTGTGAAAATAAAGGTACACTGGCCCTGTCTTGTATGCTGTAAAATTACAGGGGTGCTTTGAAAATAAATATACACTGGTCCTGTCTTATATGCTGTAAAAATACAGGAGTGCTGTGAAAATAAATGTACACTGGCCCTGTTTGTATGCTGTAAAAATACAGGGATGTTGTTAAAATACAGGGGTGCTGGCCCTGTCTTGTATGCTGTAAAAATACAGGGGTGCTGTCAAAATAAATGTAAACTAGCCCTGTGTTGTATGCAGTAATAATACAGGGGTGCTGTGAAAATAAATGTACACTGGCCCTGTCCTGTTTGCTCAAAAATACTGGGGTGCTGTGAAAATAAAGGTACACTAGCCTTGTCTTGTATGCTGTAAAATTACAGGGATGCTGTGAAAATAAATGTATACTGGCCCTGTCTGATGGTGATGTGGTTTACTTTGAATAAGGCACCAGTGAAGACAGTTGTTGTCCATGGGATGAAAAAGTCCATTGTCATGCCTGGTCAAAATACAAAAAAAATCCACCTCTCCAGTGTGGAATTATTTCTCTGTGAGGATGAGGATGTAAACACTGAAGGGGGTGAGGAATTGGAGGATGAGGATGAGGGCGACATCTTGCCTCTCTAGAGACAGTTTGTGCAAGGAGAGATTAATTGCTTCTTTTTCGGTGGGGACCCAAACAAAGTAATCATTTCAGCCACAGTCGGGTGGCAGACCCTGTTGCTGAAAATAGGATTTTAATTACCTACCGGTAAATCCTTTTCTCGTAGTCCATAAGGGATATTGGGGAGACTTAGTATGATGGGGTATAGACGGGGTCCAAAGGATCTGGTGCCCTGTAAATTTCTTCACTAGGTGTGCTGGCTCCTCCCTTCTATGCCCCCTCCCACAGGCAGTTATAGGTAAAACAGTGCAGAAGGAGAAAGGACATACTTGAGAGAAGGAACATAACAAAAATAAGCAGTGAGATTTACACACCAGCATACCACGAAAATAAAACAACCAGCAATGGCTGGAAACAACAAACAGCAGCAGCTAAACAGGTAACCATACAAGAGAACCTGCAGAAAGGTCAACGCACTGAGGCGGGCGCTCAATATCCCTTATGGACTATGAGAAAAGGATTTACCGGTAGGTAATTAAAATCTTATTTTCTCTAGCATCAATAAGGTATAATGGGGAGACTTAGTATGATGGGGATGTCCCAAAGCTTCCAGAATGGGCAGGAATGTGCGGAGACTGCTGCAGAATCACCTGTTTGAACTGGGTATCCTCTTTGGCCAGGATATCAAACTTGTAGAATTTCACAAAAGTGTTCTTACCCGACCAGGTAGCAGCTGGGCATAGTTGCAAGGCCAAGACTCCACAGGCAGCTGCCCAGGAAGAGCCCACTGATCTGGTAGAGAGGGCATTCAGAGACTTAGGAACAGGTAAGGCTGCCGACACATAGGCCTGTTGAATAATAAGTCTAAGCCAACGAGCAATAGACTGCTTCGAAGCAGGACAACCCTTTTTCTGCGCATCATAGAGCACAAACGTCTTTCTGATCTGAGCCATTCGCTTGACATAAATCTTCAAGGCTCACACAGCATCCAATGTCTCTGGAGGAGCAGAAGTGCCAGAACTTGACAGAACCACAATAGATTGATTCAAGTGAAAAGCAGAGACACCCTTCAGCAGGAACTGCTGCCTAGTCCTGAGCTCCGCTCTGTCCTTGTAAAAGACCAAGTATGGACTTTTACACGATAAGGCTCCCATTTCTGAGACACTTCTAGCAGAAGCCAGGGCCAGTACCATCACCATCCTCCATGCGAGGTACTTGTCTTCTACCGTCATAAGAGGTTCAAACCAGGAGGACTGTAGAAATTCCCACACTACATTCAAGTCTCAGGGTGCCGTGGGCAGCACAAAAGGAGGTTAAATGTGAAGTACTCCATGCAAGAAGGTCTGCACTTCTGGCAATACTGCCAATTTTTTCTGGAAGAGAATGGAGAGGGCCCAAAATCTGGACCTTAATGGAACCCAGGCATAAGCCCTTATCCACACCAGCTTGCAGGAAATGGAGGAAGCGTACCAAGTGGAACTCCGCAGGTGTATACGAGCATTCCTCACACCAAGAGACATATCTTCTCCAGATATGATGATAGTGTTTTGACGTCACAGGTTTCCTGGCCTGAACCATGGCAGTAAAGACTCTTTGGAAAGGGCCTTGTGAGCTAGAATGTTCCATTCAACCTCCATGCCGTCAAATGAAGTTGCTATAAGTCAAGGTAGACGAACGGTCCTTGTTGAAGAAGATCTCTTCTTAGTGGTAGAGGCCAAGGGTCTTCAACGGACATGTCCAGAAGATCCACCTACCACACCATCCAAGGTCAAACCAGGGCAATCAGAATTGCCTGGACTCCTTGATTTCTGATTCGCTTGAGCACCCTTGGGAGCAACAGAATTGGAGGAAACAGGTAGACCAGCCGGTAAGCACACGCTGATATCAGTGCATCTACTGCCCTTGCCTGAGGGTCCCTGGTTCGTGAGCAATATCAGTGAAGCTTCTTGTTGTGTCGAGAAGCCATCAAGTCTATTTGTGGGCAGCCCCACCGGTTGATGATCTGATGCAACACCTGATAATGGAGCCCCCACTCCCCCGGGTGGAGATCGTGATGACTCAGGAAGTCCGCTTCCCAGTTGTCCACTCCCGGTATGAAGATTGGAAGATTGCTGACATTGCTCATGCATTTCTTTCCACCCAGAGGAGTATCTTTGACACCTCTTGCATGCAGGCTATGGTTTTTGTCCCTCCTTGCCGATTGATGTACGCCACTGCTGTGGCGTTGTCTAACTGTACTTGCATCGTGTGATCCTTGAGTAGAGGAGAGGCCTGAAGCAGAGCATTGTAGATCGCCCGAAGTTCCAGAATGTTAATCAGAAGGAGGGCTTTGTGGGCTGACCACCTGCCATGGAACTGAGGCCCTTGGGTGGCAGCTCCCCATCCTCTCAGGCTCGCATCCGTCATGAGGAGGATCCAATCCTGAATCCTGAAACTCCGGCCATCCAGGAGATTGGAGGACTGCAGCCACCACAGGAGGGAAATCCTGGCCTGAGGTGACAGCCGTATCATCCGATGGATCTGTAGATGTGATCTGGACCACTTGCTCAGGAGATCAAATTGAAAAGTTCTGGCATGGAACCCCAACAATCTTATGCAAAGATGGATAGATACTCGAGCAGGTCGGAGTACCATGCAGACCATCTACTGAAGTGTTCTCACCTTGTCCTCCGGGAGGAACACCTTTTGGGCCACAGTATCCAGTAACATGCCCAGGAACAGGAGCCGCTGTGTTGGCTCCAGGTGGGACTTCTGTAAATTGAGAATCCACCCATGGCGTGACAGAAGTTGGATAGTGCAGTCGATATGGAGCAATAAAAGCTCCCTGGATCTTGCTTTTATCCGGAGATCATCTAGGTAAGGGACAATATTGACTCCCTAGACCTGAAGCTGGAACATCATCTCCGCCATTACCTTTGTGAATACCCTCGGAGCTGTGGACAGGCCAAAGGGTAGTGCCTGGAACTGGTAGTGATTGTCCAGTAGTGAAAACCTCAGATAAGCCTGGTGAGGTGTCCAAATTGAAATATGAAGGAAGGTATCCTTGATATCCAGGGAAACCATGAATTCCTGTTCTTCCAGGCCCGCAATCACTGCTCTTAAGGATTCCATCTTGAATTTGAAAACACTGAGATAATGGTTCAATGACTTTGGATACAAAATGAGTCTTAATGAACCGTCCAGCTTCGGTTTCACAAACAGGTTGGAGTAATAACCCTTTCCCGATTGTTGTATTGGAACTGGAACAATGACGTGGGACTGGACCAACTTTTGGATGGCCTGTTGCAACGTAACTTGCATATCCTCCAAAGCTGACAAGCTTGATTTGAAAAATCGTTGGGGAGGAGCACCGTCGAACTCCAGCTTGTAGCCCTGAGAAATGAGGTCCCTTACCAGGTATCCTGGCAGCAGCCCCAAAGGGGAGAAATTTGGATTTCTTAGCAGTAAATTTAGAAATCCACGTATCCAACTCAACCCCAAAGAGCCATTCCTAAGAAAAGGGGAGAGCTTCCACACTGCGTTTGGACTCAGCGTCCACCATCTATTGCCACAACCACAAGGCCCTGCGTGCCGACACTGCCATGGCAGAGGTCCTAGCATTAATATTGCCCATCTCTTTGAGCAAGTCACACAGGACGCCTCAATGTGCTTCAGGAGAGTCACCGCAGAGACCAGAGGCATATCCCCGGAGAGGCACTCCTGAATTTGAGAAGCCCATGTGTGAATGGCATGGGTCATCCAGCAACCCGCTATGACCGGCCTTTGCGATACACCTGCTGCTGTGTAGACAGACTTTAGTGTAGGCTCTATTTTTCTGTCCCCAGGATCCTTTATGGTTAAGGAGCCCGGGGCAGGTAGCACCACCTTTTTTGACAGTCGAGAGACTGATACATCAACCCCAGGGGTTCTGCCCAGAATTTCCTACCTTCAGGAGCAAATGGGAAAGTGTGCAAAAATCTTTTGGACAATTTTTTTGTCTGGATTTTTCCAGGCTAACTTAAACAGGTCATCTAACTCTGCAGAATCAGGGAAATTGACATTAGGCTTGTTCTGTGTAAAGAAAAACTACTGCTGTGATGCAGCATCCTCTAGAGGGAGTTTTAACATTTCCCGTATAGCCAGAATGAGGAGTTCAATACCCAGAGCAGAAGTGGAATCCCAATTAATGGGATCCAAGTCCTCCCCATCGTCCTGTACATCCTCATCTGAATCAGAGAATAGAGCAGGTAAACCACGCTTTGTGGTCCTGAGTGAGAGAGGGGGCTGTGTATCATCTGCCCTGGCAGCTAAGTCTGCAACAGCCTGTTGTAGTAGCTGAGTTTTTTGAACAGTAGCAGTGAGTTGTGATGACATATTTGACATCATATTTTGGAAGGCTCTTAACTTCCCCCCAGCCCCCTCACTGAGTTGTGAAGATTGGCTGCATTGTTCACATGAAACAGAATCAGATGATAAGGAAGAGAATCTGGTGTGGCATACACTGCATCGTTTGTGTTTACCCATGTTCACAGTAAATCACAATGACATACACATACACACAGACAGTGATACTTATCAAGCCTGCCCTTACTGTATGTGAGAGGGAGATATATAGAGAGAGAAGACCAGCACACCCCAGCTACACAGCCCCAGTGAGGCTCTCAGCTTATTTTATCACAGTGAAAACTTATGATTTCTGTCCTGCATAGGACACAGATTGTGTACAATAGCAGCTCTCCCCCTTTGCTACATCCTGTACCAGTTTTCCAGCATGTGTTGAGTGTCAGGAGGAGCTGTGTGAGCCTGCTGCTGCTGCAGTAAGCAGAGGAAGGCACAAGCGGGGCCCCCGGTTTGTACTCACCACTGTAGTTATCTTCAGGCTAGTGTTAGGAGTGTGCGGCATGCTGCGATTGCTACAGCTAAGGTGCAGTGCCCCGCTAAGCAAACAACCTCTCAGGATGGTGGTCCTGCAGCGGGGAAGCGGCTCTGACACCTCACAAGGCCAGTGACTGCCCCCCCCCCCTAACTCCCACGGTGCAGGTATGGTGTTGTCCAAACAGCATACTGAAAATAAATATTTAAAATAAACTAAAGAAAACTGTCTGGTGCTGCAGAGATGTGCATCCTCTCCTGAGGGCACTTTTTTCTAAACTGCCTGTGGGAGGGGGCATAGAGGAGAGGAGCCAGCACACCCAGTGAAGAAATTTAAAGTGCACTGGCTTGTTTGGACCCCATCTATACCCCATCGTACTAAGTCTCCCTTATGGATGCAAGAGAAATGATTGGTTTGTTAAAGTGTGCATGTCCTGTTTATACAACATAAGGGTGGGTGGGAGGGCCCAAGGACAATTCCATCTTGCACGTCTTTTCTTTGTCTGCCACATTATTCCAGGGTTGCTGCCTTACATGGAGTGCTGCCCCTATGCCCTATTAGTCCAGGGGTGCTGCCCTACTGTTGTTTAAGTCCAGGGGTGCTGTTGTCTGTCTGCTGTGCTGTGCTGTGTAATTCTCCAGGGGTGCTGCCTATGCTGTATAAGTCCAGGGGTGTTGCCTATCTGCTGTATAAGTCCAGGGGTGCTGCCTAACTGGTGTATAAGTCCAGACGCGCTGCCATATAATTCCAAGTGGAAATGGAAATTGCAATTTTGATGAAGTGCTTTTCAATAAAGTGGGGAGAGACCACATTTGAGGACAAAGTCAGTCAGGCTCAGAAGAGACAGAATCATAATTCAGCGGAATATGAAATGGCAACATCTCCTACTTCATATTCCCTTGCAACTGCCGAAGAAAACTAGATTTTCCAAACACACCTATGTCTATATGTCTGCCATATAATTTCAGGGGTGCCCAGTCTGAACCCGTTCATCTCTAATAGATATATCTTCTAGTGTGCACTGTTTACCCAGCATTAGAGAGAGGTTCTTCTCAATTATTTCATGTTAGGAACTCAAATGAATGGCTCCAATTAGTCAACCTTAATTTTGATTTATTATTAATGTTCCACATTTTGGGATTATTTACAAGATGTGCATTTATTGTACAAGGTTCTGTTCCTTTATTTTGTAAATGTTTTCACCTTAATAATTGTACAATGTAAGAACTGCATAGGGTTATCGCAAGACCTCACGGTGTTAGAAAAACAGAGTTTCAGTGATCTTGCATTGCATCAGCTCTCCATTGCACTGCAGCACTAGATGGCCAGGAGCTCCTGTGAGGCACAAACAGTTACTGAATAAGGGCCCAGTATGGAGTCTCATAGTGGCTTAAAGCCAGGAAGATGTCTGGCTTGCCAGGCTGAGTCCTACTTGTAATATGAAATGAGTTTTGACTAGAGTAGTAAGCTCCACTAGGGCAGGGGTTGAATAACAAAAAAATCACTGGAAAGTCCTGCTTAGTACTGTACCGAACCCACCTAAACTCAATTTGTCCTATCCAGGTCTACTGTGGGGGCTCACGAGGGGCTGCTAAAACATCTAAGTGGCTGCTTTATTTAAAAATTAAATATAAATAAAATAAACAAGACACACAGGTATGCTTGCATGCATTTAACTGGGAGCTGTTAAAAACAAAAATAAAAATGCAATAAAAAATGGGGAAAAAGAAACCCACGAGATTTTCACAAAATAAGTCTTCAGACTCTGTGGAGGGGAAAATATCCAATCTTTATCTTGTGGTATCCACCAGTTTATTTGCATCCCAGCCTTAAATCCGAGATTATCTTAATCCCTGAAAATAGAGAAGGGGGTACAAATTTGGAGGCTTTGGCCCCTAGTTTTTCAGTTTGTCTAGTAATGTGGTAGTTATATAATTGCTTGGTTACAATATAATTGCTTGGTTACAGTCCTCTCCGTTCCACACCAAGGAAGTGGACTTGAAAGCCTGTGTGTTGTTCCTGATTCCTGTGCCTCTATAATTTTTAATCACCATCTTGACACTGTCCACTTCCTCTTGCCTCATCTCATAATGTGAAAAGTCATCAAATATGGAGGTGGTATGTTTGTAGCTAGATATGATTCGCAGAACTTGGCGAGCTTTTTCCAGGGGGACCACCTGTCGCTGAAATTATGGCTTTATTAAACTGTGCATGTCCTATTTAAATAACATAAGGGTGGGTGGGAGAACCCAAAGACAATTCCATCTTGCACCTCTTTTTTTTCTCTTTACATTATGTGCTCTTTGTGGCCTAGTTTTTAAAACTGCCACCCTGTCTGCCACTGCAGTGCCACTCCTAGATGGGCCACATGTTTATGCCACCCACTTGTGTCGCTTAGTTTAGTCATCCAACTACCTCGGTGCTACCTTTTGGCCTAAAAACAATATTGTAAGGTGTGAGGTGTCAGAATTGACTGGAACTGAGTGGAAATGAATGTTATTGAGGTTAATAATACTGTAGTATCAAATAGACCCCCACATTCTGTGATTTTAGCTGATTTTATGTTTAAAAAAAAAATCCAGATCCAAAACCAAAACAAAAACTCGAAAGGGTGGTTTTGGTAAAACCAATCCAGATCCAAAACACGAATGGAGATCAAGATCTAAAACCAAAACAGAATACCCGAAAAGTGCCTGCCACACATCTCTAGTATATAGTAGAAATGAGCGGTTTGGATTCCTTGGAATCTGAGCCACTCCAAACTTCTGGGATCTGAGTATTCCCAAGCAGCAGATGGGTTTTCCCGCCTCTGCTCGGATTCTACTTAGATTACCATATTCTCGTGGGTTTTGGATTCTATTTAAGGCGTCACGGCCAGGACTCTACGCCATTTCACTCTCAGGCATGCTGCCGTATGCTGTGCTGTACTCTGCTGTATTGGCTGTGCTGTGTCCACTGTCCACACTCCAGACTTACAAGTGGCTGTGCTCTGTATATAGTCAGTGCATAGAGGGCATGCTGCTGTATTTGTATTGTGTGTCATAAATATTTCTATTGTTTGTACTGTTTGGTGCACTATACCCTATTGCACTTTGTTCATCTGCATATATAAGCTTTGTGACTCCACACAGTTTAAACTAAGTTGCAAGTTAAAAATAGAAACAAAATATATATATTATTTATTTATTACCAGTTATTTATATAGCGCACAAATATTCCACAGCGCTTTTACAGAGAATATTTGGCCATTCACATCAGTCCCTGCCCCAGTGGAGCTTACAATCTATTTTTCCCTATCACATGTACACACAGACACATTACACACTAGGGTTAATTTTGTTGGGATCCAATTAACCTACCAGTATATTTCTGGATTGTGGGAGGAAACCGGAGTACCTGGAGGAAACCCACGCACGTACAGGGAGAATATACAAACTCCACACAGTTAGGGCCAAGGTGGGAATCAAACCCATGACCTCAGTGATGTGAGGCAGTAATGCTAACCATTACACCATCCGTACTAGTGTTTGTACTATTTTGTGTACTTTACCCTAGTACACTTTGTGAATGTGTATCTATGGCCTCAGACAGTTTTATTATGCAGAACAGTAAAATAATAAGATATCAAAATAAACACCATATAAATGTATCCTCACTCTCCATCCATAACCCCAGAAACCCTTAGGTGGCTTTTACCACAGCCCAACACCCCTTAGCAACACAACAACAAAACATTTTCCTGGTGTTTTAAAACATGTAGGTCAGAAACCTGGGACAAATATACCTCAGAACTCAAACACTATGCCAGTGTTCTTGTCACTGTATATTCCATTTGAGAAACAGTCAAGTGGATTGCAGAGTTATTTGTTTTGTTATGGACTATGTGGTATACGTACCTCAAGAAGTAGATTTGAATAAGTAGGTTATGAAAAAGTAGGTTTTATGGTTATGCAGTATGATATTTACACATCTCTCTTAATATACCCTTGTTATTTGTAGAATTAACAAGTCCTACTTGTGCCTATCTGTTCATGGGGGGTAATTCCAAGTTGATCGCAGCAGGATTTTTGTTAGCAAATGGGCAAAACCATGTGCACTGCAGGGGGGGCAGATATAACATTTGCAGAGAGAGTTAGATTTGGGTGGGTTATTTTGTTTCTGTGCAGGGTAAATACTGGCTGCTTTATTTTTACACTGCAAATTAGATTGCAGATTGAACACACCACACCCAAATCTAACTCTCTCTGCACATGTTAAATCTGCCTCCCCTGCAGTGCACATGGTTTTGCCCATTTGCTAACAAAAATCCTGCTGCGATCAACTTGGAATTACCCCCATGGTCTCTTTTGTCTCTGGGTTAAATGTACTAAATGGTGAGACTAAATTGTTTTTCCCGGTCGAAACCGCTGCTCTGCACTTAAGAACAAAAAATTCAGCTTTGCAGTGGTGACAGCATTTGGGGATCAAAAACTGTGGTTTTGTACATGAACTAGCTTGTTTGATTCTTTGGTTTCCAAACTACAACAAAACTGCTGTTACCATATGTATTAGAAATAACACTTTAAGTTCCAATTCCAGTGTACTGCTGTAGTAACATTGTAGGTTTACCTAGTTGTATGAGATGGAATCCTATTCCCAAATTCTTCGCCATAGGCCCTGTCAGTCATGTATTGCTTTCTACTATCTCCATAGAGATCACAGACCACGTCTTGATCACTGCGTACCAGGTTTTTTTCCTGGGTTGTGCAGTATCTCCTGGGTATTGTTCTACAGAAATAACCATGTAGCAGTAACAGTCTCCATGGTGGGGTGTATGTAGGGTTATCTCCTCATCCCTTTAATTCTGGATACATATTAATTACACAGGTTCTGTGGCTGGCTGACTTCAAGACTCCATTTTACCTGGTTTTAATCAGCCACAGAACCTATGTAATTAATATGTGTCCAGAATTAAAGGGATGAGGTAGTAACCCTAGCTGTATGCAGCAGGAAAGCTAAAGACTGCAGATTAAGTCCCACAAAACTGAGGTGAATGGATGTCTATAAGCTGTAGAAATACTCGTTATTTTAATGCAATCTCTAACCAGTAACCTAATGACAAATTATGTTGTTATTATTATTATTATTATTATTATTATTATTGTTGTTGTTGTTATTGTTATTATTCTTTAAATAGAGCTTACATATTATTACACAGTGATATACATTCAGTGGGTCATGACACAAACACATTTGATGCAATGATACAATTACATGATGGCCCAGAGGGGTATAGGCAGGGCCGGACTACCCATATGGCATGTCTGGCATATGCCAGAAGGGCCGGTGGTCTGGTGGGCCAGTCCAGTCACACAGAGAGCTAGAAAGGCTGCGAGCAGTGCAGATTCTGGCTATCCATTTTGCCCCACGTCCTGCATGAAGTGCCTGTTTCAAAGAAATATGGGGGCATGCCATGAACTCAGTGGCTGCGCCCCCTTTCATGCACACATGCATAGAAATGCCAGTGCTGAAAAACAGTCCCAGTCCTTCCCTGGGTTCATGGGAAAATCCCGGTTGGCCCCACTACCTGGGGCCCCCACCCCCTCCTCTAGGGATCAGGTTCCAGACTTTGCACTTGAATTATACATTATAGATATGATATGTTACCTTATACTGCACAGGACTATAGTGTATTTTTTACAGTGAAACGCAGTTATTAATCTTACATTATCTTGCATGCACTAGAAGTATTAGATAGATGGATGGATGGATGGATGGATGGATGGATGGATGGATGGATGGATGGATGGATGGATGGATGGATGGATGGATGGATGGATGGATGGATGGATGGATGGATGGATGGATGGATGGATGGATGGATGGATGGATGGATGGATGGATGGATGGATGGATGGATAGATAGATAGATAGATAGATAGATAGATAGATAGATAGATAGATAGATAGATAGATAGATCAAGGAGCCCAGACCATGCGCTCTCTAATGGCTAGACAAGCCTCTGTACTGGCCACTCCCCTAAACATGGGCCCCTACCACTGCATTCCTCCTGTGGGACCTTCATGTCTCAGTCTGACACTAAGAAAGAGTAATGCTAGCTTCCCCTAAATTGGCTTGAAATTAAGTGAAGGGAACACTAAATACATAAGGTAGCAGAGTAACAATTGTAATGTTTTGTGTGGAAAGTGTGTGGATACTTAAAGCTTGCAGTTACTGTACATACTGAAACATTTCCAGTACACGCTGAAGCATTTCCAGCCACCAATATTAATGCAGCCATTGTAAACTGAAATTTTTGAGCCATGACATGAAAAATGAACATAGACAATCAGCTGCTGGTATTTATGACTGACTTTCAACATTTACCTTAACTGAATCTCTTTCTTCATCAGGTTCTGGAGAAGTATTTTACTTTCACAAGCCAGCCAGGTGTAGTAGTGTTGCCTGGAACACTGGTTGCAGGAAACAGAGCCAGGTCCCCAATTTCTCCACAGCAGAGGGCAGCTACTTCCATCTAGAAGCCAGAGGACATCTCCACAAGAGGATGAGAAATAGCAAGAGCAATGACAGTTGAACTCACTAGCATTAGCAGCACCGGTGGCTCCTACCAGGGTGGAGTAGGGGGGCTGCCGCTGACCGTGCTGCCGGGTCCCTGCCGCTGGCCACGTTCCGGCACCTGAACAATGTAGTTGATAGAAGCTGGGACCGGGCATGCGCAGTATCAGTGACAGTACTGCGCATGCGCAAAACCCAGGCTTCTATGGACTGCATCGGCTGCAGTCCATAGAAGCTGGCTAGAGCTGTACGAAAGGCAGAGAGTGATTTCCTGTAGGAAGCTAACTCTCTGCTAATCACACCTCCCAATGGGACTGCCTGAAGTGTCTGTAACTGGCAGGTAGGACTTCAAATAGGAAGTCATAGCCAGTCACAGTGAAGCCAGTGCAGTCTCACGGACTGCATATGACTCACTGACATGAGCTGATCGGCGGATTCTGAGCATAACTCCAATGGTATTCAGTTCATCTTCTCTACAACCCTATTCTTGTGATAATGACATTCATCAGCATCTGTAATTACCCTCTATCTTCACATCTAGGTCATCATTGTGGGAAATGCTTATGTGGGAGAAAGGGCACAGAGTGATCCAAAGTCATATCTCCTAATACAGAACCAAAATGTAACACTGTAAGGTGCAATCACTAAAACAAATGTCAGAAACTGTATTTTTTCATTCTTATTGCAACATTCAGTATGTTATTATATTTGTCCAACATTACAGAGTAGGCAATTAGGCCTTAATGAGGAATAGCTTCATTGCACTAAATATATACTTGTAATAGAACACAGGTGATTGGGATCCACATTATTAATGTAATATTTAGAGGAGAAAGAGCCACTCAAAGAACATACAGTATAATGCGTAGTTCTCTTGACATTCATGATTGTTGCATTGCACTTGTAAATCTGGCAATGGATGCCCTTGCACTATATACAAACAGGGCCGGAGCTTCCACTAGGCAGCTTTAGGCAGCTGCCTAGGGGCGCCGGATCCTGAGGGGGCGGCCTTCTACAGCTGCCTGAAAAAGGTAGCATGGTCCTACCTCACAGTCGTCGCAATCCCCCGGCACTCGTATCTTACAGTAGTCGCAACTGGCAAGCTCCCGTATTGCAGCCTCCAGCTCCGCCTCCACCTGGCACAAGAAGTTTCTTTGACAGCTCCTGGAGTCCTGGCTGGGGGTGACATGTGGCGCTGCTCTTCATTGCAGGCTCTTTCGCAGACTACTCAGTCCCAACTCTGCATCGCATCCCACAGGTAAGGTGGCTGCACAGTGCACTCTCTGCATTTGATAAGGAAAGCGGGTGAGAGCAGCAGAGCAGCAGTCATGCACACAGTCTGGTGGGGGGGGGGGGGGATGAGCAGCAGCACGCACACAGATGTGGAGGAGATAGAACAGCAGACATTTAATAGAGTGGGGGGGGGGTGAGAGCTGCAGGCACCCACACAGACTGGGGAGATGAGGAGAAGAGAGCAGCCATGCAACAGACTGGGGGTGGGGGAGAGCAGCAGCATGTCTTTCGCCTGAAGGGCGGGTAGGGGGAAGGGGCAGTAGGCAGAAGTTTTGCCTAGGGTTTTGAGAAACCTTGCACCAGCCCTGTATACAAAGAATACTTAAAGGCATAGGCACAGGGAAAGCTCCGGTTTAATGCCTGGAGCTATTCAATTATTTTGCCTTTTCCTCAAGTGTTAAAGCCCCTGGTAACGTGCGTAAACCCACTGATTCCAACTAAAATGCGGAATCTAAAGGGTTGCCGCGCATTAAGTGCAGAGGGGTGCATTTAACACAGATTTTCCTTGCAGCTCTTGAGGCTGTGAGGAAAAATACTTCTTCAGGGGATTAGTGGCCCTCATTCCGAGTTGTTCGCTCGGTATTTTTCATCGCATCGCAGTGAAAATCCGCTTAGTACGCATGCGCAATGTTCGCACTGCGACTGCGCCAAGTAACTTTACTATGAAGAAAGTAATTTTACTCACGGCTTTTTCTTCGCTCCGGCGATCGTAATGTGATTGACAGGAAATGGGTGTTACTGGGCGGAAACACGGCGTTTCAGGGGCGTGTGGCTGAAAACGCTACCGTTTCCGGAAAAAACGCAGGAGTGGCCGGGGAAACGGTGGGAGTGCCTGGGCGAACGCTGGGTGTGTTTGTGACGTCAACCAGGAACGACAAGCACTGAAATGATCGCACAGGCAGAGTAAGTCTGAAGCTACTCTGAAACTGCTAAGTAGTTAGTAATCGCAATATTGCGAATACATCGGTCGCAATTTTAAGAAGCTAAGATTCACTCCCAGTAGGCGGCGGCTTAGCGTGTGTAACTCTGCTAAATTCGCCTTGCGACCGATCAACTCGGAATGAGGGCCAGTGTGCAGTGTTTCAGTCATGCCGTAAATTAGCCGCGGTGTATACTCGACTAATTGAATATGACCGTCAGACTTTGATGTGCCGCCAGACATCACGCATTGTATGAAGATGCACAATATTGCTTGTTACGTTAAGGAGTCGCCACTCATTTTCATGTGCAACTCCACGGGGTGTGAGGAAAAATTGATTGTAGATAGATATATCACTGCATAGTGCCTTCACCGCTCGTTCCTGAGTCACTCCGCAGCACATTGCAGAGAATTGTGAGTTTGTGTATAATATCTATCCACTCTTCATAGATTATTATATGTCCGACATAACATGATATAATCGTAATATATATATTGCAAGAGTTTAAATGCACATATGTTGGGATACTCCATCTTTAGCAATATAAATACTGATTAGTAAAGACTTAGCTCTCGCTTTGTGTGCTAATGCATCATAGGGTTGCCATAATATCTATTTAATCCGGGACACCTATGAATTACACAAGTTCTGTGGCTGACTAATGTCAAGCCAGCATTACAATCATCCACAGAACCTGTGTAAATCAAGTGCCAGATTAAAGGGATATTATGGCATCCCTAATGATAGTGGTATGCCCAGCCATTGCTGCTGTAGTGCCATTTTTGTCTGCACCCCATAATACTATTAACCAATTTCTCCAATGTGTAGGATTTTTTACCATAAATTAAGCTGTGTATCTGCTCAGTAATGACTTGTTTGTGCATATCCCACAAACCCTTAGTGCAATGTCACCCTGTACATGAGATAGACAAATTGCTGCTGCTGTTACCCCCTCCCCACCACTTCCTCTCCGCTGTTTCCTAGCAGTCTAATCTGATGTGTCTCAGCTCAGGTGATTAACATAATTAACAAGATTAGATGGCCTTGTTATTCAGCGTAATAACATCTTCCTCTAACGTACCGCACATGTCTTAGTAACAGCAAGTCCGCTACCCAACCATAAAGGTGCCCATCTGTATGTCTGTCACTAATCCCCTAACAGACTGGACAAGATATCTGTTCTGTAATACCTAGTAGTGATCACTTACCATAGATGTTTTCTGGCTCAGTAACTTTTCTGTGATTTGTTTCTACATGTCACACTGAAATTGATATCGAGGTGCTTGTACGACCTTACCCACCTACATATGATATGACCATGTATATTTGTGTACCGTACATACAAAATCCAAGACTATGAGTCTGTATAACCATCTGCAGTCATAACCCTAGCTTATGGCATGAGTGTGCGGACCAGGCACTTCGCCTACAGCAGCCAAGAGATACAGATGTGTCTTTAATGTGAAGGGAGAAAAATGTGCGCGCTTCATTCCAGTTATTGAACGGCTATAAAGGGGCTGTCTGGGCTTATGGGACTCACTAAAATGTGTCTGAGCCAGCAGAATTTACACACCGCTCTACAGCATTATCCTAACAGCTGTACAACAGCAGGCCTGCAGGTTAACTCAGCCTGGGTAGCTACGGACATCAACAATCATTAACCTGTTACATGCCACACTGGACTCCTCAATAAGCAATATGTTTACAGCTATACATTTTAGAACAACAGGATCATTCACCTATCTTTCATCGTTAGTAGGGATCTAAAACATATGCTAATGTGCATCATTTAGTAGGTCACTTAAGGCAGGCTTAAGCAACCTGTAACTCTCCAGCTGCTGTGGAACTATAGGTCCCATGATACCCTACCAACGAGAGGATGTACTTTCCAGGATTTGAAGCTCTACTCCCGTGGCACCATGTGTTGCCTACATGGAAAGTCTCCACAATACATATCATATGAGCTACTTATAAACTGCTCTGTAAATTGTAAGCATTTGCTTCAAACATCCCTTTCCTAGTTCTGTCCTAATTGTTTATATATAGCTCTTCCCTGAAACTGCGCAATCTCTAAATATAAACTCAGATTGCTTCCTCCATCTAATGCCTCATATTACCCCATAAAATTGTTGCCTATAACTCTTTCCAGTCCCCGTCTCTCTTAACCACCAGCAGAGGAACTAGAGGATAGTTGCAGACTGTGATTTATGGCCCATTTCAGCCCTATTGATTGAACACGTGCACACACATAAAATGTTCCTCTGCCCCTGGCCGAGACACTAATTTATATCCCTGTGCCCTTCACTGCCAGGCACAATACAGGGCTGGCCCAAACTGCCAGCTCTACATTTAACCTTTTAATGGTGAGAAGATAAATAGTGAAATAATGTTATTTCTACATGAATGCACACTACTGACTCACCATGAAATGCAGGAACAGGGCACATATTGGAGGTACTTGAAGAAATGTATGTGATGGATGAGGCATGTTAGCCATATAGCTATCAAAGTAGAGTAAGGGCATGTTAAAGACATATACTATACAGCATACAGCACTGTGTATGCTGCACTATTTCAGGTGCATGGATTAACATGTGTTGCAGGTATGTAAATTGTAGCTCATTAAGGTGGTCATTCCGAGTCGTTCGCTCGGTAAATTTCTTCGCATCGCAGCGATTTTCCGCTTAGTGCGCATGCGCACTGTCCGCACTGCGACTGCGCCAAGTAAATTTGCTAAGAAGTTAGGATTTTTACTCACGGCTTTTTCATCGCTCAGGCGATCGTAGTGTGATTGACAGGAAATGGGTGTTACTGGGCGGAAACAGGCCGTTTTATGGGCGTGTGGGAAAAAACGCTGCCGTTTCCGGAAAAAACGCGGGAGTGGCTGGAGAAACGGAGGAGTGTCTGGGCGAACGCTGGGTGTGTTTGTGACGTCAAACCAGGAACGACAAGCACTGAACTGATCGCAGATGCCGAGTAAGTCTGAAGCTACTCAGAAACTGCTACGAGATGTCTTATCGCAATGTTGCGAATCTTTCGTTCGCAATTTTAAGAAGCTAAGATTCACTCGCAGTAGGCGGCGGCTTAGCGTGTGCAATACTGCTAAAATTGCCTTGCGAGCGAACAACTCGGAATGACCTCCTAAGGTCATTAAGTACATATTGCTTTGAAGTTGATAGTGATGTATATAGTACCATAGTGTTTGATATGAGTGTACAAATGTTTGATCATGGTAGCAGTACACAAGTGTTGGAGCAGGGTAGACATGTAGGTGTCTGAATCTGAATGAGACAAAAACGCATACATGTTTCAGCCTGGCAGCAGTGCATACGTGATAGAGCAGGATTGGGGCATGTAAGGGATGGAGTAGGTTATAGGCCTATAAATGTTTTGATCAAGGTAGCAGTACACAAGTGTTTGAGCAGGATAGACATGTAGGTGTCTGAATCTGAATGAGACAAAAACGCATACATGTTTCAGCCTGGCAGCAGTGCATACGTGATAGAGCAGGATTGGGGCATGTAAGGGATAGAGTAGGTTAAAGGCCTATAAATGTTTTGATCAAGGTAGCAGTACATACAGTAGGTGCATAGGGTACGGTATTATAGCAGCGCAGGGGAATATAAGTGTTAGAATAGGTTATGGCACCAATGTCTTAGACGGTGTAGAGGTCTGGCGCAGTGTGGGTGCAGAAAGTTTTTTGTGTTGGTGGAAACAGATATTTGAATGGGCAGCATGATTTTATTTGAGTTTATCAGCAAACACTGTTAAAGATATATTAAAATGCTGTTAGTATTAATTGTATCTAAAAAAAATACCCTCACTGTGCTGTATTACAGCCACCCATACTAAATGCAGGTGTCCTGAACAACCAGGCTATGTGCCTGTTTTTTATTCTGTGCACTGATTTTAATTGTTTATAGCTTTTATTAACATGATAATTACATTTTATCATCTAAAGAACCAAGGCTGATGCAATTCATTTTTCAGTGCCTCCCTTTTCCTCTAACACATGGAATTTACAGCGGCCTGGTATACCAGCTGAATCTATTAATGTCCTGTTTTGATGGAGGTTTGAAGAGCGGATTTAAGTAATGAATGTTGCTGCTGAGCCACATTTTCATCTCTGAGACATTCAATTTAGCGATTGTGTTGGTTCACCTAAATTCACAATTGACCCTTTTGTTCTCGTAAAGACACATCAGACCATGTCAAGTAATGAATTCACAGAGAAAATAAATTATGATATGTCTAAGATGTATACAGTACAATAATTTTTTTTATTTTTAAGTGCCATTATACTATAAGCTGGTTACACAAGAAGTAACAGTATAATGTTAATGCATAATGAAAACACCAAAGAACGAAGAATAATATGTAAAAAAAAAAGCGCAATCAATGAAGAGAATTCTACACTTTCATTCTGTAAAGAGAAAAAGGATGAGATCACCATCAACTGACTATTGGGTTTTGTTGTTTGATTATTTTTTTGTCTATAAAAATGCTCTGTAAGTGGTATTGGGAATAAGGAAAGATTTATACAAAAATACAAAGCGGAGGCAGCCAGTGAGCAGAATGAACATTCCACCTATCAATTAGGAGGTGGCAATATCACTAATTCCTAGTTTCCTCGTAAAGTTATGTCAAGTGATTATAGGAGACAGTTTGGACTGATATTTTTTTAGTGATGAGCGGGTTCGGATCCTCGGGATCCGAACCCCCCCGAACTTCATCCATTTTACACGGGTCCGAGGCAGACTCGGATCCTCCCGCCTTGCTCGGTTAACCCGAACGCGCCCGAACGTCATCATCCCGCGGTCGGATTCTCGCGAGATTCGTATTCTATATAAGGAGCCGCGCGTCGCCGCCATTTTTCACTCGTGCATTGGAGATGATTGTGAGAGGACGTGGCTGGCGTCGTCTCAGTTTCTATGTTTAGTGGGCTGCAAATTGTGCTGCAAATATCTGTGCTCAGTGTGCTGCAAGTGCAAATATCTACGTTCTCTGCCTGAAAAACGCTCCATATCTGACTGTGCTCAGTGTGCTGCAAATATCTGTGCTCAGTGTGCTAATTGGTTTATTGTGGGGACTGGGGACCAGCAGTATTATATAGTAGGAGGACAGTGCAGAGTTTTGCTGACCAGTGACCAGTGACCACCAGTATTATACGTTCTCTGCCTGAAAAACACTCCATATCTGTGCTGCATTGTAGGATATAGTAGGAGGACAGCGCAGAATTTTGCTGACCACCAGTATAACTATATATATATAGCAGTACGGTACAGTAGTCCACTGCTCTACCTACCTCTGTGTCATCAAGTATACTATCCATCCATACCTGTGGTGCATTTCAGTTTTGCACAGTTTGCTGACCACCAGTATATACTATATAGCAGTACGGTACAGTAGGCCACTGCTCTACCTACCTCTGTGTCGTCAAGTATACTAGTATCCATCCATACCTGTGGTGCATTTCAGTTTTGCACAGTTTGCTGTCCACCAGTATATACTATATAGCAGTACGGTACAGTAGGCCACTGCTCTACCTACCTCTGTGTCGTCAAGTGTACTATCCATCCATACCTGTGGTGCATTTCAGTTTTGCACAGTTTGCTGACCACCAGTATATACTATATAGCAGTACGGTACAGTAGGCCACTGCTTTACCTACCTCTGTGTCGTCAAGTATACTATCCATCCATACCTGTGGTGCATTTCAGTTTTGCACAGTTTGCTGTCCACCAGTATATAATATATAGCAGTACGGTACAGTAGGCCACTGCTTTACCTACCTCTGTGTCATCAAGTATACTATCCATCCATACCTGTGTTACATTTCAGTTTTGCACAGTTTGCTGACCACCAGTATATACTATATAGCAGTACGGTACAGTAGGTCACTGCTCTACCTACCTCTGTGTCGTCAAGTATACTATCCATCCATACCTGTGGTGCATTTCAGTTGTGCGCAGTATGTATAGTAGTAGGCCATTGCTATTGATATATTACTGGCATATAATTCCACACATTAAAAAATGGAGAACAAAAATGTGGAGGGTAAAATAGGGAAAGATCAAGATCCACTTCCACCTCGTGCTGAAGCTGCTGCCACTAGTCATGGCCGAGACGATGAAATGCCATCAACGTCGTCTGCCAAGGCCGATGCCCAATGTCATAATAGAGACCATGTAAAATCCCAAAAAATAAAGCTCAGTAAAATGACCCAAAAATCTAAATCAAAATCGTCTGAGGAGAAGCGTAAACTTGCCAATGTGCCATTTACGACACGGAGTGGCAAGGAACGGCTGAGGCGTTGGCCTATGTTCAAGGCTAGTGGTTCAGCTTCACCTGAGGATGGAAGCACTCATCCTCCTGCTAGAAAACTTAAAAGAGTTAAGCTGGCAAAAGCACAGCAAAGAACTGTGCGTTCTTCTAAATCACAAATCCCCAAGGAGAGTCCAATTGTGTTCTTTGCGATGCCTGACCTTCCCAACACTGGACGGGAAGAGGTTGCGCCTTCCACCATTTGCACGCCCCCTGCAAATGCTGGAAGGAGCACCCGCAGTCCAGTTCCTGATAGTCAAATTGAAGATGTCACTGTTGAAGAACACCAGGATGAGGATATGGGTGTTGCTGGCGCTGGGGAGGAAATTGACAAGGAGGATTCTGATGGTGAGGTGGTTTGTTTAAGTCAGGCACCCGGGGAGACACCTGTTGTCCGTGGGACGAATATGGCCATTGACATGCCTGGTCAAAATACAAAAAAAAATCACCTCTTCGGTGTGGAATTATTTCAACAGAAATGCGGACAACTGGTGTCAAGCCGTGTGTTGCCTTTGTCAAGCTGTAATAAGTAGGGGTAAGGACGTTAACCCCCTAGGAACATCCTCCCTTATACGTCACCTGGACCGCATTCATCAGAAGTCAGTGACAAGTTAAAAAACTTTGGATGACAGCGGAAGCAGTCCACTGACCACTAAATCCCTTCCTCTTGTAACCAAGCTCCTGCAAACCACACCACCAACTCCCTCAGTGTCAATTTCCTCCTTAGACAGGAAAGCCTTTAGTCCTGCAGGCCATGTCACTGTCAAGTCTGACGAGTCCTCTCCTGCCTGGGATTGCTCTGATGCATCCTTGAGTGTAATGCCTACTGCTGCTGGCGCTGCTGTTGTTGCTGCTGGGAGTCGATCTTCAACCCAGAGGGGAAGTCGGAAGACCACTTGTACTACTTCCAGTAAGCAATTGACTGTCCAAAAGTCCTTTGCGAGGAAGATGAAATATCACAGCAGTCATCCTGCTGCAAAGCAGATAACTCAGGCCTTGGCAGCCTGGGTGGTGAGAAACGTATTTCCGGTATCCACCGTTAATTCACAGGCAACTAGAGACTTGATTGAGGTACTGTGTCCTCGGTACCAAATACCATCTAGGTTCCATTTCTCTAGGCAGGCGATACCGAAAATGTACACAGACGACAGAAAAAGAGTCACCAGTGTCCTAAAAAATGCAGTTGTACCCAATGTCCACTTAACCACGGACATGTTGACAAGTGGAGCAGGGCAGACTCAGGACTATATGACTGTGACAGCCCACTGGGTAGATGTATTGCCTCCCGCAGCAAGAACAGCAGCGGCGGCACCAGTAGCAGCATCTCGCAAACGCCAACTCGTTCCTAGGCAGGCTACGCTTTGTATCACCGCTTTCCATAAGAGGCACACAGCTGACAACCTCTTACGGAAACTGAGGAACATCATCGCAGAATGGCTTACCCCAATTGGACTCTCCTGGGGATTTGTGACATCGGACAACGCCACCAATATTGTGCGTGCATTACATCTGGGCAAATTCCAGCACGTACCATGTTTTGCACATACATTGAATTTGGTGGTGCAGAATTATTAAAAAAACGACAGGGGCGTGCAAGAGATGCTGTCGGTGGCCCGAAGAATTGCGGGCCACTTTCGGCATTCAGCCACCGCGTGCCGAAGACTGGAGCACCAGCAAACACTCCTGAACCTGCCCTGCCATCATCTGAAGCAAGAGGTGGTAACGAGGTGGAATTCAACCCTCTATATGCTTCAGAGGATGGAGGAGCAGCAAAAGGCCATTCAAGCCTATACATCTGCCCACGATATAGGCAAAGGAGGGGGAATGCACCTGACTCAAGCGCAGTGGAGAATGATTTCAACGTTGTGCAAGGTTCTGCAACCCTTTGAACTTGCCACACGTGAAGTCAGTTCAGACACTGCCAGCCTGAGTCAGGTCATTCCCCTCATCAGGCTTTTGCAGAAGAAGCTGGAGACATTGAAGGAGGAGCTAAAACAGAGTGATTCTGCTAGGCATGTGGGACTTGTGGATGGAGCCCTTAATTCGCTTAACCAGGATTCACGGGTGGTCAATCTGTTGAAATCAGAGCACTACATTTTGGCCACCGTGCTCGATCCTAGATTTAAAATCTACGTTGTATCTCTCTTTCCGGCAGACACAAGTCTGCAGAGGTTCAAAGACCTGCTGGTGAGAAAATTGTCAAGTCAAGCGGAACGTGACCCGTCAACAGCTCCTCCTTCACATTCTCCCGCAACTGGGGCTGCGAGGAAAAGGCTAATAATTCCGAGCCCACCCGCTGGCGGTGATGCAGGGCAGTCTGGAGCGAGTGCTGACATCTGGTCCGGACTGAAGGACCTGCCAACGATTACTGACATATCGTCTACTGTCACTGCATATGATTCTGTCACCATTGAAAGAATGGTGGAGGATTATATGAGTGACCGCATCCAAGTAGGCACGTCCGACAGTCCGTACGTATACTGGCAGGAAAAAGAGGCAATTTGGAGGCCCTTGCAGAAACTGGCTTAATTTTACCTAAGTTGCCCCCCCCCCTCCAGTGTGTACTCTGAAAGAGTGTTTAGTGCAGCCGCTCACCTTGTCAACAATCGGCGTACGAGGTTACTTCCAGAAAATGTGGAGAAGATGATGTTCATCAAAATGAATTATAATCAATTCCTCCGTGGAGACATTCACCAGCAATTGCCTCCAGAAAGTACACAGGGACCTGAGATGGTGGATTCCAGTGGGGGCGAATTAATAATCTGTGAGGAGGGGGATGTACACAGTGAAAGGGGTGAGGAATCGGACGATGAGGAGGAGGTGGACATCTTGCCTCTGGAGAGCCAGTTTGTGCAAGGAGAGATTGATTGCTTCTTTTTTGGTGGGGGCCCAAACCAACCAGTCATTTCAGTCACAGTCGTGTGGCAGACCCTGTCGCTGAAATGATGGGTTCGTTAAAGTGTGCATGTCCTATTTATACAACATAAGGGTGGGTGGGAGAGGGCCCAAGGACAATTCCATCTTGCACCTCTTTTTCCTTTCATTTTTCTTTGCATCATGTGCTGTTTGGGGACTATTTTTTTAAATCTGCCATCCTGTCTGATACTGCAGTGCCACTCCTAGATGGGCCAGGTGTTTGTGTCGGCCACTTGTGTCGCTTAGCTTAGCCATCCAGCGACCTTGGTGCACCTCTTTTTTTCTTTGCATCATGTGCTGTTTGTGGACTATTTTTTAAATCTGCCATCCTGTCTGACACTGCAGTGCCACTCCTAGATGGGCCAGGTGTTTGTGTCGGCCACTTGTGTCGCTTAGCTTAGCCATCCAGCGACCTTGGTGCACCTCTTTTTTTCTTTGCACCATGTGCTGTTTGAGGACTATTTTTTAAACCTGCCATCCTGTTTGACACTGCAGTGCCACTCCTAGATGGGCCAGGTGTTTGTGTCGGCCACTTGTGTCGCTTAGCTTAGCCATCCAGCGACCTTGGTGCACCTCTTTTTTTCTTTGCATCATGTGCTGTTTGGGGACTATTTTTTAAATCTGCCATCCTGTCTGACACTGCAGTGCCACTCCTAGATGGGCCAGGTGTTTGTGTCGGCTACTTGTGTCGCTTAGCTTAGCCATCCAGCGACCTTGGTGCACCTCTTTTTTTCTTTGCATCATGTGCTGTTTGGGGACTATTTTTTAAATCTGCCATCCTGTCTGACACTGCAGTGCCACTACTAGATGGGCCAGGTGTTTGTGTCGGCCACTTGTGTCGCTTAGCTTAGCCATCCAGCGACCTTGGTGCACCGCTTTTTTTCTTTGCATCATGTGCTGTTTGGGGACTATTTTTTAAATCTGCCATCCTGTCTGACACTGCAGTGCCACTCCTAGATGGGCCAGGTGTTTGTGTCGGCCACTTGGGTCGCTTAGCTTAGTCATCCAGCGACCTCATTGCGCCTCTTTTTTCTTTGCATCATGTGCTGTTTAGGGACTATTTTTTGGAAGTGCCATCCTGTCTGACACTGCAGTGCCACTCCTAGATGGGCCAGGTCTTTGTGTCAGCCACTTGGGTCGCTTAGCTTAGTCACACAGCTACCTCATTGCGCTTCTTTTTTTCTTTGCATCATGTGCTGTTTGGGGACTATTTTTTGGAACTGCCATCCTGTCTGACACTGCAGTGCCACTCCTAGATGGGCCAGGTGTTTGTGTCGGCCACTTGGGTCGCTTAGCTTAGTCATCCAGCGACCTCGGTTCAAATTTTAGGACTAAAAATAATATTGTGAGGTGTTCAGAATAGACTGGAAATGAGTGGAAATTATGGTTATTGAGGTTAATAATACTATGGGATCAAAATGACCCCAAAATTCTATGATTTAAGCTGTTTTTGAGGGTTTTTTGTAAAAAAACACCCGAATCCAAAACACACCCGAGTCCGACAAAAAAATTTCAGAGAGGTTTTGCCAAAACGCGTCCGAATCCAAAACACGGCTGCGGAACCGAATCCAAAACCAAAACACAAAACCCGAAAAATTTCCTGTGCACATCACTAATTTTTATTTGCACACATTAAGGGGTATATTTACTAGAGATGAGCGCCTGAAATTTTTCGGGTTTTGTGTTTTGGTTTTGGGTTCGGTTCCGCGGCCGTGTTTTGGGTTCGACCGCGTTTTGGCAAAACCTCACCGAATTTTTTTTGTCGGATTCGGGTGTGTTTTGGATTCGGGTGTTTTTTTCAAAAAAACCTAAAAAACAGCTTAAATCATAGAATTTGGGGGTCATTTTGATCCCATATTATTATTAAACTCAAAAACCATAATTTCCACTCATTTTCAGTCTATTCTGAATACCTCACACCTCACAATATTATTTTTAGTCCTAAAATTTGCACCGAGGTCGCTGGATGACTAAGCTAAGCGACCCTAGTGGCCGACACAAACACCTGGCCCATCTAGGAGTGGCACTGCAGTGTCACGCAGGATGTCCCTTCCAAAAAACCCTCCCCAAACAGCACATGACGCAAAGAAAAAAAGAGGCGCAATGAGGTAGCTGACTGTGTGAGTAAGATAAGCGACCCTAGTGGCCGACACAAACACCGGGCCCATCTAGGAGTGGCACTGCAGTGTCACGCAGGATGGCCCTTCCAAAAAACCCTCCCCAAACAGCACATGACGCAAAGAAAAAAAGAGGCGCAATGAGGTAGCTGACTGTGTGAGTAAGATAAGCGACCCTAGTGGCCGACACAAACACCGGGCCCATTTAGGAGTGTCACTGCAGTGTCACGCAGGATGTCCCTTCCAAAAAACCCTCCCCAAACAGCACATGACGCAAAGAAAATAAGAGGCGCAATGAGGTAGCTGTGTGAGTAAGATTAGCGACCCTAGTGGCCGACACAAACACCGGGCCCATCTAGGAGTGTCACTGCAGTGTCACGCAGGATGTCCCTTCCAAAAAACCCTCCCCAAACAGCACATGACGCAAAGAAAATAAGAGGCGCAATGAGGTAGCTGTGTGAGTAAGATTAGCGACCCTAGTGGCCGACACAAACACCGGGCCCATTTAGGAGTGTCACTGCAGTGTCACGCAGGATGTCCCTTCCAAAAAACCCTCCCCAAACAGCACATGACGCAAAGAAAATAAGAGGCGCAATGAGGTAGCTGACTGTGTGAGTAAGATAAGCGACCCTAGTGGCCGACACAAACACCTGGCCCATTTAGGAGTGTCACTGCAGTGTCACGCAGGATGTCCCTTCCAAAAAACCCTCCCCAAACAGCACATGACGCAAAGAAAATAAGAGGCGCAATGAGGTAGCTGTGTGAGTAAGATTAGCGACCCTAGTGGCCGACACAAACACCGGGCCCATCTAGGAGTGGCACTGCAGTGTCACGCAGGATGGCCCTTCCAAAAAACACTCCTCAAACAGCACATGACGCAAAGAAAAAAAGAGGCGCAATGAGGTAGCTGAATGTGTGAGTAAGATAAGCGACCCTAGTGGCCGACACAAACACCGGGCCCATCTAGGAGTGGCACTGCAGTGTCACGCAGGATGTCCCTTCCAAAAAACCCTCCCCAAACAGCACATGACGCAAAGAAAAAAAGAGGCGCAATGAGGTAGCTGTGTGAGTAAGATTAGCGACCCTAGTGGCCGACACAAACACCGGGCCCATTTAGGAGTGTCACTGCAGTGTCACGCAGGATGTCCCTTCCAAAAAACCCTCCCCAAACAGCACATGACGCAAAGAAAATAAGAGGCGCAATGAGGTAGCTGTGTGAGTAAGATTAGCGACCCTAGTGGCCGACACAAACACCGGGCCCATCTAGGAGTGGCACTGCAGTGTCACGCAGGATGGCCCTTCCAAAAAACACTCCCCAAACAGCACATGACGCAAAGAAAAAAAGAGGCGCAATGAGGTAGCTGACTGTGTGAGTAAGATAAGCGACCCTAGTGGCCGACACAAACACTGGGCCCATCTAGGAGTGGCACTGCAGTGTCACGCAGGACGTCCCTTCCAAAAAACCCTCCCCAAACAGCACATGACGCAAAGAAAAAAAGAGGCGCAATGAGGTAGCTGTGTGAGTAAGATTAGCGACCCTAGTGGCCGACACAAACACCGGGCCCATTTAGGAGTGTCACTGCAGTGTCACGCAGGATGTCCCTTCCAAAAAACCCTCCCCAAACAGCACATGACGCAAAGAAAATAAGAGGCGCAATGAGGTAGCTGTGTGAGTAAGATTAGCGACCCTAGTGGCCGACACAAACACCGGGCCCATCTAGGAGTGGCACTGCAGTGTCACGCAGGATGTCCCTTCCAAAAAACCCTCCCCAAACAGCACATGACGCAAAGAAAAAAAGAGGCGCAATGAGGTAGCTGTGTGAGTAAGATTAGCGACCCTAGTGGCCGACACAAACACCGGGCCCATTTAGGAGTGTCACTGCAGTGTCACGCAGGATGTCCCTTCCAAAAAACCCTCCCCAAACAGCACATGACGCAAAGAAAATAAGAGGCGCAATGAGGTAGCTGTGTGAGTAAGATTAGCGACCCTAGTGGCCGACACAAACACCGGGCCCATCTAGGAGTGTCACTGCAGTGTCACGCAGGATGTCCCTTCCAAAAAACCCTCCCCAAACAGCACATGACGCAAAGAAAATAAGAGGCGCAATGAGGTAGCTGTGTGAGTAAGATTAGCGACCCTAGTGGCCGACACAAACACCGGGCCCATTTAGGAGTGTCACTGCAGTGTCACGCAGGATGTCCCTTCCAAAAAACCCTCCCCAAACAGCACATGACACAAAGAAAATAAGAGGCGCAATGAGGTAGCTGACTGTGTGAGTAAGATAAGCGACCCTAGTGGCCGACACAAACACCTGGCCCATTTAGGAGTGTCACTGCAGTGTCACGCAGGATGTCCCTTCCAAAAAACCCTCCCCAAACAGCACATGACGCAAAGAAAATAAGAGGCGCAATGAGGTAGCTGTGTGAGTAAGATTAGCGACCCTAGTGGCCGACACAAACACCGGGCCCATCTAGGAGTGGCACTGCAGTGTCACGCAGGATGGCCCTTCCAAAAAACACTCCCCAAACAGCACATGACGCAAAGAAAAAAAGAGGCGCAATGAGGTAGCTGACTGTGTGAGTAAGATAAGCGACCCTAGTGGCCGACACAAACACCGGGCCCATCTAGGAGTGGCACTGCAGTGTCACGCAGGATGTCCCTTCCAAAAAACCCTCCCCAAACAGCACATGACGCAAAGAAAAAAAGAGGCGCAATGAGGTAGCTGTGTGAGTAAGATTAGCGACCCTAGTGGCCGACACAAACACCGGGCCCATTTAGGAGTGTCACTGCAGTGTCACGCAGGATGTCCCTTCCAAAAAACCCTCCCCAAACAGCACATGACGCAAAGAAAATAAGAGGCGCAATGATGTAGCTGTGTGAGTAAGATTAGCGACCCTAGTGGCCGACACAAACACCGGGCCCATCTAGGAGTGGCACTGCAGTGTCACGCAGGATGGCCCTTCCAAAAAACACTCCCCAAACAGCACATGACGCAAAGAAAAAAAGAGGCGCAATGAGGTAGCTGACTGTGTGAGTAAGATAAGCGACCCTAGTGGCCGACACAAACACCGGGCCCATCTAGGAGTGGCACTGCAGTGTCACGCAGGATGGCCCTTCCAAAAAACACTCCCCAAACAGCACATGACGCAAAGAAAAAAAGAGGCGCAATGAGGTAGCTGACTGTGTGAGTAAGATAAGCGACCCTAGTGGCCGACACAAACACCGGGCCCATCTAGGAGTGGCACTGCAGTGTCACGCAGGATGTCCCTTCCAAAAAACCCTCCCCAAACAGCACATGACGCAAAGAAAAAAAGAGGCGCAATGAGGTAGCTGTGTGAGTAAGATTAGCGACCCTAGTGGCCGACACAAACACCGGGCCCATCTAGGAGTGGCACTGCAGTGTCACGCAGGATGTCCCTTCCAAAAAACCCTCCCCAAACAGCACATGACGCAAAGAAAAAAAGAGGCGCAATGAGGTAGCTGTGTGAGTAAGATTAGCGACCCTAGTGGCCGACACAAACACCGGGCCCATTTAGGAGTGTCACTGCAGTGTCACGCAGGATGTCCCTTCCAAAAAACCCTCCCCAAACAGCACATGACGCAAAGAAAATAAGAGGCGCAATGAGGTAGCTGACTGTGTGAGTAAGATAAGCGACCCTAGTGGCCGACACAAACACCTGGCCCATTTAGGAGTGTCACTGCAGTGTCACGCAGGATGTCCCTTCCAAAAAACCCTCCCCAAACAGCACATGACGCAAAGAAAATAAGAGGCGCAATGAGGTAGCTGTGTGAGTAAGATTAGCGACCCTAGTGGCCGACACAAACACCGGGCCCATCTAGGAGTGGCACTGCAGTGTCACGCAGGATGGCCCTTCCAAAAAACACTCCCCAAACAGCACATGACGCAAAGAAAAAAAGAGGCGCAATGAGGTAGCTGAATGTGTGAGTAAGATAAGCGACCCTAGTGGCCGACACAAACACCGGGCCCATCTAGGAGTGGCACTGCAGTGTCACGCAGGATGTCCCTTCCAAAAAACCCTCCCCAAACAGCACATGACGCAAAGAAAAAAAGAGGCGCAATGAGGTAGCTGTGTGAGTAAGATTAGCGACCCTAGTGGCCGACACAAACACCGGGCCCATTTAGGAGTGTCACTGCAGTGTCACGCAGGATGTCCCTTCCAAAAAACCCTCCCCAAACAGCACATGACGCAAAGAAAATAAGAGGCGCAATGAGGTAGCTGTGTGAGTAAGATTAGCGACCCTAGTGGCCGACACAAACACCGGGCCCATCTAGGAGTGGCACTGCAGTGTCACGCAGGATGGCCCTTCCAAAAAACACTCCCCAAACAGCACATGACGCAAAGAAAAAAAGAGGCGCAATGAGGTAGCTGACTGTGTGAGTAAGATAAGCGACCCTAGTGGCCGACACAAACACTGGGCCCATCTAGGAGTGGCACTGCAGTGTCACGCAGGATGTCCCTTCCAAAAAACCCTCCCCAAACAGCACATGACGCAAAGAAAAAAAGAGGCGCAATGAGGTAGCTGTGTGAGTAAGATTAGCGACCCTAGTGGCCGACACAAACACCGGGCCCATTTAGGAGTGTCACTGCAGTGTCACGCAGGATGTCCCTTCCAAAAAACCCTCCCCAAACAGCACATGACGCAAAGAAAATAAGAGGCGCAATGAGGTAGCTGTGTGAGTAAGATTAGCGACCCTAGTGGCCGACACAAACACCGGGCCCATCTAGGAGTGGCACTGCAGTGTCACGCAGGATGTCCCTTCCAAAAAACCCTCCCCAAACAGCACATGACGCAAAGAAAAAAAGAGGCGCAATGAGGTAGCTGTGTGAGTAAGATTAGCGACCCTAGTGGCCGACACAAACACCGGGCCCATTTAGGAGTGTCACTGCAGTGTCACGCAGGATGTCCCTTCCAAAAAACCCTCCCCAAACAGCACATGACGCAAAGAAAATAAGAGGCGCAATGAGGTAGCTGTGTGAGTAAGATTAGCGACCCTAGTGGCCGACACAAACACCGGGCCCATCTAGGAGTGTCACTGCAGTGTCACGCAGGATGTCCCTTCCAAAAAACCCTCCCCAAACAGCACATGACGCAAAGAAAATAAGAGGCGCAATGAGGTAGCTGTGTGAGTAAGATTAGCGACCCTAGTGGCCGACACAAACACCGGGCCCATTTAGGAGTGTCACTGCAGTGTCACGCAGGATGTCCCTTCCAAAAAACCCTCCCCAAACAGCACATGACACAAAGAAAATAAGAGGCGCAATGAGGTAGCTGACTGTGTGAGTAAGATAAGCGACCCTAGTGGCCGACACAAACACCTGGCCCATTTAGGAGTGTCACTGCAGTGTCACGCAGGATGTCCCTTCCAAAAAACCCTCCCCAAACAGCACATGACGCAAAGAAAATAAGAGGCCCAATGAGGTAGCTGTGTGAGTAAGATTAGCGACCCTAGTGGCCGACACAAACACCGGGCCCATCTAGGAGTGGCACTGCAGTGTCACGCAGGATGGCCCTTCCAAAAAACACTCCCCAAACAGCACATGACGCAAAGAAAAAAAGAGGCGCAATGAGGTAGCTGACTGTGTGAGTAAGATAAGCGACCCTAGTGGCCGACACAAACACCGGGCCCATCTAGGAGTGGCACTGCAGTGTCACGCAGGATGTCCCTTCCAAAAAACCCTCCCCAAACAGCACATGACGCAAAGAAAAAAAGAGGCGCAATGAGGTAGCTGTGTGAGTAAGATTAGCGACCCTAGTGGCCGACACAAACACCGGGCCCATTTAGGAGTGTCACTGCAGTGTCACGCAGGATGTCCCTTCCAAAAAACCCTCCCCAAACAGCACATGACGCAAAGAAAATAAGAGGCGCAATGAGGTAGCTGTGTGAGTAAGATTAGCGACCCTAGTGGCCGACACAAACACCGGGCCCATCTAGGAGTGGCACTGCAGTGTCACGCAGGATGGCCCTTCCAAAAAACACTCCCCAAACAGCACATGACGCAAAGAAAAAAAGAGGCGCAATGAGGTAGCTGACTGTGTGAGTAAGATAAGCGACCCTAGTGGCCGACACAAACACCGGGCCCATCTAGGAGTGGCACTGCAGTGTCACGCAGGATGGCCCTTCCAAAAAACACTCCCCAAACAGCACATGACGCAAAGAAAAAAAGAGGCGCAATGAGGTAGCTGACTGTGTGAGTAAGATAAGCGACCCTAGTGGCCGACACAAACACCGGGCCCATCTAGGAGTGGCACTGCAGTGTCACGCAGGATGTCCCTTCCAAAAAACCCTCCCCAAACAGCACATGACGCAAAGAAAAAAAGAGGCGCAATGAGGTAGCTGTGTGAGTAAGATTAGCGACCCTAGTGGCCGACACAAACACCGGGCCCATCTAGGAGTGGCACTGCAGTGTCACGCAGGATGTCCCTTCCAAAAAACCCTCCCCAAACAGCACATGACGCAAAGAAAAAAAGAGGCGCAATGAGGTAGCTGTGTGAGTAAGATTAGCGACCCTAGTGGCCGACACAAACACCGGGCCCATTTAGGAGTGTCACTGCAGTGTCACGCAGGATGTCCCTTCCAAAAAACCCTCCCCAAACAGCACATGACGCAAAGAAAATAAGAGGCGCAATGAGGTAGCTGTGTGAGTAAGATTAGCGACCCTAGTGGCCGACACAAACACCGGGCCCATCTAGGAGTGGCACTGCAGTGTCACGCAGGATGTCCCTTCCAAAAAACCCTCCCCAAACAGCACATGACGCAAAGAAAAAAAGAGGCGCAATGAGGTAGCTGTGTGAGTAAGATTAGCGACCCTAGTGGCCGACACAAACACCGGGCCCATTTAGGAGTGTCACTGCAGTGTCACGCAGGATGTCCCTTCCAAAAAACCCTCCCCAAACAGCACATGACGCAAAGAAAATAAGAGGCGCAATGAGGTAGCTGTGTGAGTAAGATTAGCGACCCTAGTGGCCGACACAAACACCGGGCCCATCTAGGAGTGTCACTGCAGTGTCACGCAGGATGTCCCTTCCAAAAAACCCTCCCCAAACAGCACATGACGCAAAGAAAATAAGAGGCGCAATGAGGTAGCTGTGTGAGTAAGATTAGCGACCCTAGTGGCCGACACAAACACCGGGCCCATTTAGGAGTGTCACTGCAGTGTCACGCAGGATGTCCCTTCCAAAAAACCCTCCCCAAACAGCACATGACACAAAGAAAATAAGAGGCGCAATGAGGTAGCTGACTGTGTGAGTAAGATAAGCGACCCTAGTGGCCGACACAAACACCTGGCCCATTTAGGAGTGTCACTGCAGTGTCACGCAGGATGTCCCTTCCAAAAAACCCTCCCCAAACAGCACATGACGCAAAGAAAAAAAGAGGCGCAATGAGGTAGCTGTGTGAGTAAGATTAGCGACCCTAGTGGCCGACACAAACACCGGGCCCATTTAGGAGTGTCACTGCAGTGTCACGCAGGATGTCCCTTCCAAAAAACCCTCCCCAAATAGCACATGACGCAAAGAAAATAAGAGGCGCAATGAGGTAGCTGTGTGAGTAAGATTAGCGACCCTAGTGGCCGACACAAACACCGGGCCCATCTAGGAGTGGCACTGCAGTGTCACGCAGGATGGCCCTTCCAAAAAACACTCCCCAAACAGCACATGACGCAAAGAAAAAAAGAGGCGCAATGAGGTAGCTGACTGTGTGAGTAAGATAAGCGACCCTAGTGGCCGACACAAACACCGGGCCCATCTAGGAGTGGCACTGCAGTGTCACGCAGGATGTCCCTTCCAAAAAACCCTCCCCAAACAGCACATGACGCAAAGAAAAAAAGAGGCGCAATGAGGTAGCTGTGTGAGTAAGATTAGCGACCCTAGTGGCCGACACAAACACCGGGCCCATTTAGGAGTGTCACTGCAGTGTCACGCAGGATGTCCCTTCCAAAAAACCCTCCCCAAACAGCACATGACGCAAAGAAAATAAGAGGCGCAATGAGGTAGCTGTGTGAGTAAGATTAGCGACCCTAGTGGCCGACACAAACACCGGGCCCATCTAGGAGTGGCACTGCAGTGTCACGCAGGATGTCCCTTCCAAAAAACCCTCCCCAAACAGCACATGACGCAAAGAAAAAAAGAGGCGCAATGAGGTAGCTGTGTGAGTAAGATTAGCGACCCTAGTGGCCGACACAAACACCGGGCCCATTTAGGAGTGTCACTGCAGTGTCACGCAGGATGTCCCTTCCAAAAAACCCTCCCCAAACAGCACATGACGCAAAGAAAATAAGAGGCGCAATGAGGTAGCTGTGTGAGTAAGATTAGCGACCCTAGTGGCCGACACAAACACCGGGCCCATCTAGGAGTGGCACTGCAGTGTCACGCAGGATGTCCCTTCCAAAAAACCCTCCCCAAACAGCACATGACGCAAAGAAAAAAAGAGGCGCAATGAGGTAGCTGTGTGAGTAAGATTAGCGACCCTAGTGGCCGACACAAACACCGGGCCCATCTAGGAGTGGCACTGCAGTGTCACGCAGGATGGCCCTTCCAAAAAACACTCCCCAAACAGCACATGACGCAAAGAAAAAAAGAGGCGCAATGAGGTAGCTGACTGTGTGAGTAAGATAAGCGACCCTAGTGGCCGACACAAACACCGGGCCCATCTAGGAGTGGCACTGCAGTGTCACGCAGGATGTCCCTTCCAAAAAACCCTCCCCAAACAGCACATGACGCAAAGAAAAAAAGAGGCGCAATGAGGTAGCTGTGTGAGTAAGATTAGCGACCCTAGTGGCCGACACAAACACCGGGCCCATTTAGGAGTGTCACTGCAGTGTCACGCAGGATGTCCCTTCCAAAAAACCCTCCCCAAACAGCACATGACGCAAAGAAAATAAGAGGCGCAATGAGGTAGCTGTGTGAGTAAGATTAGCGACCCTAGTGGCCGACACAAACACCGGGCCCATCTAGGAGTGGCACTGCAGTGTCACGCAGGATGGCCCTTCCAAAAAACACTCCCCAAACAGCACATGACGCAAAGAAAAAAAGAGGCGCAATGAGGTAGCTGACTGTGTGAGTAAGATAAGCGACCCTAGTGGCCGACACAAACACCGGGCCCATCTAGGAGTGGCACTGCAGTGTCACGCAGGATGGCCCTTCCAAAAAACACTCCCCAAACAGCACATGACGCAAAGAAAAAAAGAGGCGCAATGAGGTAGCTGACTGTGTGAGTAAGATAAGCGACCCTAGTGGCCGACACAAACACCGGGCCCATCTAGGAGTGGCACTGCAGTGTCACGCAGGATGTCCCTTCCAAAAAACCCTCCCCAAACAGCACATGACGCAAAGAAAAAAAGAGGCGCAATGAGGTAGCTGTGTGAGTAAGATTAGCGACCCTAGTGGCCGACACAAACACCGGGCCCATCTAGGAGTGGCACTGCAGTGTCACGCAGGATGTCCCTTCCAAAAAACCCTCCCCAAACAGCACATGACGCAAAGAAAAAAAGAGGCGCAATGAGGTAGCTGTGTGAGTAAGATTAGCGACCCTAGTGGCCGACACAAACACCGGGCCCATTTAGGAGTGTCACTGCAGTGTCACGCAGGATGTCCCTTCCAAAAAACCCTCCCCAAACAGCACATGACGCAAAGAAAATAAGAGGCGCAATGAGGTAGCTGTGTGAGTAAGATTAGCGACCCTAGTGGCCGACACAAACACCGGGCCCATCTAGGAGTGGCACTGCAGTGTCACGCAGGATGTCCCTTCCAAAAAACCCTCCCCAAACAGCACATGACGCAAAGAAAAAAAGAGGCGCAATGAGGTAGCTGTGTGAGTAAGATTAGCGACCCTAGTGGCCGACACAAACACCGGGCCCATTTAGGAGTGTCACTGCAGTGTCACGCAGGATGTCCCTTCCAAAAAACCCTCCCCAAACAGCACATGACGCAAAGAAAATAAGAGGCGCAATGAGGTAGCTGTGTGAGTAAGATTAGCGACCCTAGTGGCCGACACAAACACCGGGCCCATCTAGGAGTGTCACTGCAGTGTCACGCAGGATGTCCCTTCCAAAAAACACTCCCCAAACAGCACATGACGCAAAGAAAATAAGAGGCGCAATGAGGTAGCTGTGTGAGTAAGATTAGCGACCCTAGTGGCCGACACAAACACCGGGCCCATTTAGGAGTGTCACTGCAGTGTCACGCAGGATGTCCCTTCCAAAAAACCCTCCCCAAACAGCACATGACACAAAGAAAATAAGAGGCGCAATGAGGTAGCTGACTGTGTGAGTAAGATAAGCGACCCTAGTGGCCGACACAAACACCTGGCCCATTTAGGAGTGTCACTGCAGTGTCACGCAGGATGTCCCTTCCAAAAAACCCTCCCCAAACAGCACATGACGCAAAGAAAAAAAGAGGCGCAATGAGGTAGCTGTGTGAGTAAGATTAGCGACCCTAGTGGCCGACACAAACACCGGGCCCATTTAGGAGTGTCACTGCAGTGTCACGCAGGATGTCCCTTCCAAAAAACCCTCCCCAAACAGCACATGACGCAAAGAAAATAAGAGGCGCAATGAGGTAGCTGTGTGAGTAAGATTAGCGACCCTAGTGGCCGACACAAACACCGGGCCCATCTAGGAGTGGCACTGCAGTGTCACGCAGGATGGCCCTTCCAAAAAACACTCCCCAAACAGCACATGACGCAAAGAAAAAAAGAGGAGCAATGAGGTAGCTGACTGTGTGAGTAAGATAAGCGACCCTAGTGGCCGACACAAACACCGGGCCCATCTAGGAGTGGCACTGCAGTGTCACGCAGGATGTCCCTTCCAAAAAACCCTCCCCAAACAGCACATGACGCAAAGAAAAAAAGAGGCGCAATGAGGTAGCTGTGTGAGTAAGATTAGCGACCCTAGTGGCCGACACAAACACCGGGCCCATTTAGGAGTGTCACTGCAGTGTCACGCAGGATGTCCCTTCCAAAAAACCCTCCCCAAACAGCACATGACGCAAAGAAAATAAGAGGCGCAATGAGGTAGCTGTGTGAGTAAGATTAGCGACCCTAGTGGCCGACACAAACACCGGGCCCATCTAGGAGTGGCACTGCAGTGTCACGCAGGATGTCCCTTCCAAAAAACCCTCCCCAAACAGCACATGACGCAAAGAAAAAAAGAGGCGCAATGAGGTAGCTGTGTGAGTAAGATTAGCGACCCTAGTGGCCGACACAAACACCGGGCCCATTTAGGAGTGTCACTGCAGTGTCACGCAGGATGTCCCTTCCAAAAAACCCTCCCCAAACAGCACATGACGCAAAGAAAATAAGAGGCGCAATGAGGTAGCTGTGTGAGTAAGATTAGCGACCCTAGTGGCCGACACAAACACCGGGCCCATCTAGGAGTGGCACTGCAGTGTCACGCAGGATGGCCCTTCCAAAAAACACTCCCCAAACAGCACATGACGCAAAGAAAAAAAGAGGCGCAATGAGGTAGCTGACTGTGTGAGTAAGATAAGCGACCCTAGTGGCCGACACAAACACCGGGCCCATCTAGGAGTGGCACTGCAGTGTCACGCAGGATGTCCCTTCCAAAAAACCCTCCCCAAACAGCACATGACGCAAAGAAAAAAAGAGGCGCAATGAGGTAGCTGTGTGAGTAAGATTAGCGACCCTAGTGGCCGACACAAACACCGGGCCCATTTAGGAGTGTCACTGCAGTGTCACGCAGGATGTCCCTTCCAAAAAACCCTCCCCAAACAGCACATGACGCAAAGAAAATAAGAGGCGCAATGAGGTAGCTGTGTGAGTAAGATTAGCGACCCTAGTGGCCGACACAAACACCGGGCCCATCTAGGAGTGGCACTGCAGTGTCACGCAGGATGGCCCTTCCAAAAAACACTCCCCAAACAGCACATGACGCAAAGAAAAAAAGAGGCGCAATGAGGTAGCTGACTGTGTGAGTAACATAAGCGACCCTAGTGGCCGACACAAACACCGGGCCCATTTAGGAGTGGCACTGCAGTGTCATGCAGGATGTCCCTTCCAAAAAACCCTCCCCAAACAGCACATGACGCAAAGAAAAATAAAAGAAAAAAGAGGTGCAAGATGGAATTCTCCTTGGGCCCTCCCACCCACCCTTATGTTGTATAAACAAAACAGGACATGCACACTTTAACTAACCCATCATTTCAGTGACAGGGTCTGCCACACGACTGTGACTGATATGACGGGTTGGTTTGGACCCCCCCAAAAAAAGAAGCAATTAATCTCTCCTTGCACAAACTGGCTCTACAGAGGCAAGATGTCCACCTCATCATCATCCTCCGATATATCACCGTGTACATCCCCCTCCTCACAGATTATCAATTCGTCCCCACTGGAATCCACCATCTCAGCTCCCTGTGTACTTTGTGGAGGCAATTGCTGCTGGTCAATGTCTCCGCGGAGGAATTGATTATAATTCATTTTAATGAACATCATCTTCTCCACATTTTCTGGATGTAACCTCGTACGCCGATTGCTGACAAGGTGAGCGGCGGCACTAAACACTCTTTCGGAGTACACACTTGTGGGAGGGCAACTTAGGTAGAATAAAGCCAGTTTGTGCAATGGCCTCCAAATTGCCTCTTTTTCCTGCCAGTATAAGTATGGACTGTGTGACGTGCCTACTTGGATGCGGTCACTCATATAATCCTCCACCATTCTTTCAATGGTGAGAGAATCATATGCAGTGACAGTAGACGACATGTCCGTAATCGTTGTCAGGTCCTTCAGTCCGGACCAGATGTCAGCATCAGCAGTCGCTCCAGACTGCCCTGCATCACCGCCAGCGGGTGGGCTCGGAATTCTGAGCCTTTTCCTCGCACCCCCAGTTGCGGGAGAATGTGAAGGAGGAGATGTTGACAGGTCGCGTTCCGCTTGACTTGACAATTTTCTCACCAGCAGGTCTTTCAACCCCAGCAGACTTGTGTCTGCCGGAAAGAGAGATCCAAGGTAGGCTTTAAATCTAGGATCGAGCACGGTGGCCAAAATGTAGTGCTCTGATTTCAACAGATTGACCACCCGTGAATCCTTGTTAAGCGAATTAAGGGCTCCATCCACAAGTCCCACATGCCTAGCGGAATCGCTCTGTGTTAGCTCCTCCTTCAATGTCTCCAGCTTCTTCTGCAAAAGCCTGATGAGGGGAATGACCTGACTCAGGCTGGCAGTGTCTGAACTGACTTCACGTGTGGCAAGTTCAAAGGGCAGCAGAACCTTGCACAACGTTGAAATCATTCTCCACTGCGCTTGAGACAGGTGCATTCCACCTCCTATATCGTGCTCAATTGTATAGGCTTGAATGGCCTTTTGCTGCTCCTCCAACCTCTGAAGCATATAGAGGGTTGAATTCCACCTCGTTACCACTTCTTGCTTCAGATGATGGCAGGGCAGGTTCAGTAGTTTTTGGTGGTGCTCCAGTCTTCTGTACGTGGTGCCTGTACGCCGAAAGTGTCCCGCAATTCTTCTGGCCACCGACAGCATCTCTTGCACGCCCCTGTCGTTTTTTAAATAATTCTGCACCACCAAATTCAAGGTATGTGCAAAACATGGGACGTGCTGGAATTTGCCCATATTTAATGCACACACAATATTGCTGGCGTTGTCCGATGCCACAAATCCACAGGAGAGTCCAATTGGGGTAAGCCATTCCGCGATAATCTTCCTCAGTTGCCGTAAGAGGTTTTCAGCTGTGTGCGTATTCTGGAAACCGGTGATACAAAGCGTAGCCTGCCTAGGAAAGAGTTGGCGTTTGCGAGATGCTGCTACTGGTGCCGCCGCTGCTGTTCTTGCGGCGGGAGTCCATACATCTACCCAGTGGGCTGTCACAGTCATATAGTCCTGACCCTGCCCTGCTCCACTTGTCCACATGTCCGTGGTTAAGTGGACATTGGGTACAGCTGCATTTTTTAGGACACTGGTGACTCTTTTTCTGAGGTCTGTGTAAATTTTCGGTATCGCCTGCCTAGAGAAATGGAACCTAGATGGTATTTGGTACCGGGGACACAGTACCTCCAACAAGTCTCTAGTTGGCTCTGCAGTTATGATGGATACCGGAACCACGGTTCTCACCACCCAGGATGCCAAGGCCTCAGTTATCCGCTTTGCAGTAGGATGACTGCTGTGATATTTCATCTTCCTCGCAAAGGACTGTTGGACAGTCAATTGCTTGGTGGAAGTAGTAAAAGTGGTCTTACGACTTCCCCTCTGGGATGACCATCGACTCCCAGCAGCAACAACAGCAGCGCCAGCATGTCAACGGCCATATTCCTCCCACGGACAACAGGTGTCTCCCCGGGTGCCTGACTTAAACAAACCACCTCACCATCAGAATCCTCCTGGTCAATTTCCTCCCCAGCGCCAGCAACACCCATATCCTCCTCATCCTGGTGTACTTCAACACTGACATCTTCAATCTGACTATCAGGAACTGGACTGCGGGTGCTCCTTCCAGCACTTGCAGGGGGCGTGCAAATGGTGGAAGGCGCATGCTCTTCACGTCCAGTGTTGGGAAGGTCAGGCATCGCAACCGACACAATTGGACTCTCCTTGTGGATTTGGGATTTCGAAGAACGCACAGTTCTTTGCGGTGCTACTGCTTTTGCCAGCTTGAGTCTTTTCATTTTTCTAGCGAGAGGCTGAGTGCCTCCATCCTCATGTGAAGCTGAACCACTAGCCATGAACAGAGGCCAGGGCCTCAGCCGTTCCTTGCGACTCCGTGTGGTAAATGGCATATTGGCAAGTTTACGCTTCTCCTCCGACAATTTTATTTTAGGTTTTGGAGTCCTTTTTTTACTGATATTTGGTGTTTTGGATTTGACATGCTCTGTACTATGACATTGGGCATCGGCCTTGGCAGACGACGTTGCTGGCATTTCATCGTCTCGGCCATGACTAGTGGCAGCAGCTTCAGCACGAGGTGGAAGTGGATCTTGATCTTTCCCTAATTTTGGAACCTCAACATTTTTGTTCTCCATATTTTAATAGGCACAACTAAAAGGCACCTCAGGTAAACAATGGAGATGGATGGATACTAGTATACAATTATGGACGGACTGCCGAGTGCCGACACAGAGGTAGCTACAGCCGTGAACTACCGTACTGTACTGTGTCTGCTGCTAATATAGACTGGTTGATAAAGAGATGTAGTAGTATGTATGTATAAAGAAGAATGAAAAAAAAACCACGGGTAGGTGGTATACAATTATGGACGGACTGCCGAGTGCCGACACAGAGGTAGCTACAGCCGTGAACTACCGTACTGTGTCTGCTGCTAATATAGACTGGTTGATAAAGAGATGTAGTAGTATGTATGTATAAAGAAGAAAGAAAAAAAAACCACGGGTAGGTGGTATACAATTATGGACGGACTGCCGAGTGCCGACACAGAGGTAGCTACAGCCGTGAACTACCGTACTGTACTGTGTCTGCTGCTAATATAGACTGGTTGATAAAGAGATGTAGTAGTATGTATGTATAAAGAAGAAAGAAAAAAAAACCACGGGTAGGTGGTATACAATTATGGACGGACTGCCGAGTGCCGAAACAGAGGTAGCTACAGCCGTGAACTACCGTACTGTACTGTGTCTGCTGCTAATATAGACTGGTTGATAAAGAGATGTAGTAGTATGTATGTATAAAGAAGAAAGAAAAAAAAACCACGGGTAGGTGGTATACAATTATGGACGGACTGCCGAGTGCCGACACAGAGGTAGCTACAGCCGTGAACTACCGTACTGTACTGTGTCTGCTGCTAATATAGACTGGTTGATAAAGAGATGTAGTAGTATGTATGTATAAAGAAGAAAGAAAAAAAAACCACGGGTAGGTGGTATACAATTATGGACGGACTGCCGAGTGCCGACACAGAGGTAGCTACAGCCGTGAACTACCGTACTGTGTCTGCTGCTAATATAGACTGGTTGATAAAGAGATGTAGTAGTATGTATGTATAAAGAAGAAAGAAAAAAAAACCACGGGTAGGTGGTATACAATTATGGACGGACTGCCGAGTGCCGACACAGAGGTAGCTACAGCCGTGAACTACCGTACTGTACTGTGTCTGCTGCTAATATAGACTGGTTGATAAAGAGATGTAGTAGTATGTATGTATAAAGAAGAAAGAAAAAAAAACACGGGTAGGTGGTATACAATTATGGACGGACTGCCGAGTGCCGACACAGAGGTAGCTACAGCCGTGAACTACCGTACTGTGTCTGCTGCTAATATAGACTGGTTGATAAAGAGATGTAGTAGTATGTATGTATAAAGAAGAAAGAAAAAAAAACCACGGGTAGGTGGTATACAATTATGGACGGACTGCCGAGTGCCGACACAGAGGTAGCTACAGCCGTGAACTACCGTACTGTGTCTGCTGCTAATATAGACTGGTTGATAAAGAGATGTAGTAGTATGTATGTATAAAGAAGAAAGAAAAAAAAACCACGGGTAGGTGGTATACAATTATGGACGGACTGCCGAGTGCCGACACAGAGGTAGCTACAGCCGTGAACTACCGTACTGTACTGTGTCTGCTGCTAATATAGACTGGTTGATAAAGAGATGTAGTAGTATGTATGTATAAAGAAGAAAGAAAAAAAAACCACGGGTAGGTGGTATACAATTATGGACGGACTGCCGAGTGCCGACACAGAGGTAGCTACAGCCGTGAACTACCGTACTGTACTGTGTCTGCTGCTAATATAGACTGGTTGATAAAGAGATGTAGTAGTATGTATGTATAAAGAAGAAAGAAAAAAAAACCACGGGTAGGTGGTATACAATTATGGACGGACTGCCGAGTGCCGACACAGAGGTAGCTACAGCCGTGAACTACCGTACTGTGTCTGCTGCTAATATAGACTGGTTGATAAAGAGATGTAGTAGTATGTATGTATAAAGAAGAAAGAAAAAAAAACCTCGGGTAGGTGGTATACAATTATGGACAGACTGCCGAGTGCCGACACAGAGGTAGCTACAGCCGTGAACTACCGTACTGTGTCTGCTGCGACTGGATGATAAATAATGATATAAAAAAAATATATATATCACTACTGCAGCCGGACAGGTATATATATTATATAATGACGGACCTGCTGGACACTGTCTGTCAGCAGAATGAGTTTTTTATAGAATAAAAAAAAAAACACCATACAAGTGAAGTCACACGACGAGTGTTTAACTTTTTCAGGCAATCACACAATATAGTATACTACTAACTAACTATACTGGTGGTCAGTGTGGTCAGGTCACTGGTCAGTCACACTGGCAGTGGCACTCCTGCAGCAAAAGTGTGCACTGTTTAATTTTAATATAATATGTACTCCTGGCTCCTGCTATAACCTATAACTATTAACTGGCACTGCAGTGCTCCCCAGTCTCCCCCACAATTATAAGCTGTGTGAGCTGAGCACAGTCAGATATATATACATAGATGATGCAGCACACTGGGCTGAGCAGTGCACACAGATATGGTATGTGACTGAGTCACTGTGTGTATCGTTTTTTTCAGGCAGAGAACGGATATATTAAATAAAACTGCACTGTCTGGTGGTCACTGTGGTCAGTCACTAGTAAACTCTGCACTCTCTACACTTCTACAGTACTCCTAAGCTCCAGTAAATCAGGTCAATCTCTCTCTCTCTCTCTCTTCTAATCTAAATGGAGAGGACGCCAGCCACGTCCTCTCCCTATCAATCTCAATGCACGTGTGAAAATGGCGGCGACGCGCGGCTCCTTATATAGAATCCGAGTTTCGCGAGAATCCGACAGCGTCATGATGACGTTCGGGCGCGCTCGGGTTAACCGAGCAAGGCGGGAAGATCCGAGTCGCTCGGACCCGTGAAAAAAAACATGAAGTTCGTGCGGGTTCGGATTCAGAGAAACCGAACCCGCTCATCTCTAATATTTACTAAATGTTCGAATTGAATTTTGTATTCGATTAACATTATATTTTGAAATTTAAAGATGTAAAATTGAATGTAAAACCAAACCCCATTCAAAATGTAATCTTGGCAAACCATGGTACTTTTACCTCGACAAACATAGGATCCCCTGATTTACTGTCATTTGATTTGAAAATCAGGAAAAAATAAAACCGAACACAAAATCGACACATACAAATCCCCAAAATAATATACAAATAACAGACAGGCAATTTTAGCCTCTAGATAACATTAAGTAGAGGTGATGGACACTATACCGATGTTTTTGCAATTGAGCTATTATTGGTAAATTGTGCATGCATACGCTTCACACTGCTCATGCGCCAAATTCTAACAGTTATGCCGCTTGCAGTGTATACCTTTATGTAGAGTGATTAACAGTCAGGTACTGTTTGTGGGCGTTGACGAGGGAGTGATGGCAAAAAAGCATGTCTGTCACCACCGTTTTTGGAGTATTTCGCCAGGTGCATCTGCACTTCGGCATCTCTGTTCAGGCTGCCATGCCGCATGGCCATTGATATAATCGAGCTGACGATTATCGAAGGATGTGCGCTCGGAATGAGCATGCAGTTGCTTTGCCTTTGCGATTGCTCAGCTGGGCGTCTCTTTATACTGTAACGGCTCTATGTGACAGGTCCTAATTACATGATTTAAAAAAATAATAATAATTAAATTTGATTTTGAAATGGATTCCAAATTTGAATGTTAGTAAGTGATCGATTTGGACAGTGAAAAAGAATGTTGATTTGATTGGATTTAAAGGGGGAGATTCAAATGTTTGAAAAGTCAGTTGGGAGTCTGTTTTTTCCTATCTAATAGACAGGATAACACAGACACCCAACCGACTTTTCAAACATTTGAATCTCCCCCAAATTGTCCTTAAAATCAAACACAATATTGAACATTACTGAATATACCCCTATTGTTAACATTTTGGCCTAACTGAAGAAAGTACAGTATATTCTTTGTACCGCAGCTCACATGTTAACTATTCGCATTTATATCGTATGCTGATTTAAACTTTTATTTTGTGGTTTATTCATTAACAGGAGCAGTTGGTAGATATGAAGCACCTACTACCTCTCCTTTTCTATTATATTATCTCCACTTACTTCGTCTCTGGACACTCTTTCCCCTCTGTGGCTCATGTTTATTCTCCTGTCTCAGCAGTCTGTCTCTACAGTATATTGCAGCCTAGAAATGCTTTACCCTCATGTAGGTATCCCTTTGCCAAGGAAAGGAATATAGAAAGAATAGCTGGAGCTCATCACTGAAGCAGCAAGAATTGAAACCTTATTACCCAGCAACAACATACTGCAAAATCACTTCCAGAGTAGTTCTTTTGGGAACAGACATATTCTGACTCAGTGACTCACTGGGAGGGAGGGGATGAGCACCATTGCCTGGCCTGCTGCAATTCTAGGCATTTTTGGTGCCACGTCTGGAATTGAAACCTAGTGAAAGTGCAGGTTGGTAACTTATATATTATATTTTAATGCTAAGCAGCTTCATCGGTACCCCCAGGTCTCTAGAAAGCCTGAGTGTACTTTAAGAAATCTGTGTTACAGAAAACCATGCAAAGCCGCAAATCCTGGGTATAATCTCCTCATCCTGCCCACTTTACTAGGAAGTGGCAGGATGAGGGGGATCTGGCCACTTTTCTGTGAGGTGGTTGAAGGTAGGTGGGTAGCTATGCCCAAAGTTTGACTTTGGGGCAGGGGAGCTGGGTAATTCTCTTTTGAGCACTCCTTTCTGTGAGGGGTAGGGCTTGGTGGTCAATGTGGGAGGTGGGGTTGCTGCCCAGCTGTTTCAGAACCAGGGGTGGGCTGGACTGGGGGGCAGGGTGCCATCTGTCCCACGGACCGGTACAATTTTAGTATTACAGAGCTGACTGCAGGGTTAGGGTACTAGTGTTAGGCTATTAGGATTAAGGGTGAGGGCAGTGGCATATATATAATGGGTGCAGTGTGTGCGGTGTGGGCCCCCTGAACCCATTTTTTCAATACTCAGCTCTCCAAAGTCCAGTGATGCTATGGCAGCACTGCAAAATCACTGGGCAAATTGTGTTCCTCACATGTGCAGTAGACTCTAGCACCACTCTAGAGTCTACTATTGTCTGGCGCTGTGACACTGATTACGCTGTCCTGCTGCCAGCAAGAGAGAGGAGGGGCTCCCAGTTGCACACGGGCCCCCTCCTCTGTTAATATCCCCCTGGGTGAGTGTATTAGTGTTAGGGGTTAAATTTAAGGGTGAGTGTTAGGGTATTATGCGCAGAGTTAGGGTAGGATATGCCTTGTAGGAGGGCAGCAGAATGGAGGATAGATTTGATTGGAAGGTGGTTGTAGTCAGGGAGGCCAGTTAGGAGGAGGTTGAAGTAGTAAAGTCTGGAGTTGACCAGTGAGTAGATGAGGGTCTTGGTGGCATCCAGGGTGCATCCTGGATCTCCAGGATCTGTGAGAGGTATTGGATGTGTGTGACCAGCTGCACCTTGCTACGCCAGGTGATCACAAATTTGTTTCATCTCACTTGATTTGGGCTAAAAGGTGATTCCCATTACAGCCCACTTCTTCAGGTAATGAAGGCTGACTATAACAAGTGGCATTTTAAGCAACTCTTTTGGCTAGGTAGGATGAATGTTGTCAAGATGAATTCTCTTCCTAAACTTCTATATATACTTCAGGCTTTGCCGATTACAGTTCCAGATTCTTGATTCCTGTCCATGTAATTGTTAATACAGTAATTCATATGGTTTTGCAGCAGACCTTAGATAAGCCGAGTTGTTCTTACAAGACCTGTTTGTTGCGGTGGTATTCAACTGCCAGATATAAAAATGTACTACCATGCAATATTACTTAACAGAATTTTGGACTGAGACCTTAGATAAGCCGAGTTGTTCTTACAAGACCTGTTTGTTGCGGTGGTATTCAACTGCCAGATATAAAAATGTACTACCATGCAATATTACTTAACAGAATTTTGGACTGGACCAGAAATCGGGAATCTAAACAGTGGGTAGAGTTGGAAGCCCTATATATGCAATAATATTCAGAAATATTTCCTTGGCTCCCCTTGATTCCTAAACCCCTTTTTGTTCACCCGACTATCTCTCCTACTCTTTGGGGGTCATTCCGAGTTGTTCGCTCGGTAAAAATCTTCGCATCGCAGCGATTTTCCGCTTAATGCGCATGCGCAATGTCCGCACTGCGACTGCGCCAAGTAAATTTGCTATGCACTTAGGAATTTTCATCGTTCTGGCGATCGTAATGTGATTGACAGGAAATGGGTGTTACTGGGCGGAAACAGGCCGTTTTATGGGCGTGTGGGAAAAAACGCTACCGTTTCCGGAAAAAACGCAGGAGTGGCCGGAGAAACGGGGGAGTGTCTGGGCGAACGCTGGGTGTGTTTGTGACGTCAAATTAGGAACGACAAGCAGTGAAATGATCGCAGATGCAGAGTAAGTCTGGAGCTACTCAGAAACTGCTACGAGGTGTGTAATCACAATATTGCGAATACATCGTTCGCAATTTTAAGATGCTAAGATTCACTCCCAGTAGGCGGCGGCTTAGCATTAGCAAATCTGCTAAAATCCGCTTGCGAGCGAACAACTAGGAAAGACCCCCTTTATTTCTGGTAGACAACATATCGCTGGCCACACATTTCTTCTGTATTCGGCCCTTTGTCCTCTTTCCTTGCTAACATGGAATTCATACCTGCTTTTACTTTTTCCCACTTCCATGCATGTGCGGTGGAGGGACTCTTCAGGGGTGTCAAGCTGGTAACATCATTGGGAGTTAAACAATTCTCAGATATTAGAACAAACTGAGAAATTCCACATTTTGATTTCTGGAAATACGTACAGGTCAGACACTTCTTAAACTGGGGTGATAATGCCTTTCATGCCTCTCGAGAATTTACATAATTTTAGAGACTTTCGTGTCGCTCCCTGTAGCCCAATGCATACGGTTTCCACCTTATATAAGTTATTTTACAGAACCCCACTTCCCAGGCACCCCCCTGCTTTATCTCAGCTTGGAAATTTTTTTTTTAAATATATCACTCTCAGACACCGAATGGAAAGCTATATTCCTCAAAGCGCACCAAAGCTCTATTTGTGTACAAGTGAGAGAAACACAATATAAAATTTTAGTGAGATGGTATAGGCAATGGCATCCCTCCCTTTTGCATGCTGTGTATCCAACTGTGTCTGATAAATGTTGGCGATGTCAAAATGCTATTGGCTCCCTATTGCATATTTGGTGGAATTGCCCCTGACTTTGCCCCTTTTGGAATTCTGTTATAGCTGTCTCACAAGATATAATTAAAACTACTGTTACTGTCATCCCATTCTTTTGGCTGTTGAACCATTCACCAATATCATTGTCGAATATAAACTGTCTTTATTTTGCTACTTGAGCAATGCAGCTTGTGCAATCTTCCTATCTTCTGGAGATTCACAACCCCTCCTACCCAAAGATTATGGTTCTCTAGAATAAATTTCTTTAACGTAGAATTTTTGATGTAGCTTCTGTAATATAGCAGCCGTACGTCGCGACAAGAGAGTATTTAACTGACCCCTGAGGTTATCTATCTGGTAAAGTAGGGAGCCACTCGGGTCATTTTTATGTTGGGCTAAAAGCGCACAGATTTGAGATTCCAATGAGGAAACTTACTGTGCCGCCTTTTTACGAATGGCTGAAGCTTTGTACATGAAATGACCATGAATAGTGGCTTTGTTTGCTTCCCAAACAAGGCTAGGAGAGACCTATGGGGAGACATTTTCCTTAAAAAAAATTGCAGGGTTGATTTAGTGTCTGAAAGAGTGGAGGGATGTGAAAGAAGAGTGTCGTCTAAGCGCCATTTATGCGTCCTATTAGGAGTTCTGTAGAGCTCTACCAGAATATAAACTCCTGCATGATCCGTCCATGAACCTGCATCAGATGCCTGCATCAGAGATCAGTGTCATGAGTGATTGAGACACTTGGACCATATCTATTCGAGAGTAATGTTGATGTGGTGCAGAGAAGGGGGCATAATCCCTAGCAGTGGAATGTTTAATATGCCAGGTGTCATGTAGATTAAGCTGTTTGAGGGAGGATGTTAGCGTGAGAGAGGCCTCAGTTGGGGTTGCTTCCTTCTTGTTTTTTGGTGGGTTAGATTTATCTAAGACAGGATCCATAACGGTATTAAAGTCCCCACCTAAAATAATGTGGCCCTGTGCTACTCTATTGAGACGTAGAAAGAGTGTGCGGAAAAAAGATGATTGGTCTTGATTAGGGGCGTATACTGACACAAGTGTTAGAATCTCCGTGCGGAGTGTACCGATCGCTATGATGTACCAGCCCACAGGGTCAGCTATGGTTGTAGTATGTACAAATGGGATGTTACGGTGAATCAAAATAGCCACCCCCCTTTTCTTACAGTTATCAGAAGCAAAAAAGGTTTGGGTAAACTGCTTACCTTGAAGTCGAGAGTGTGTACCAGTGAAGTGGGTCTCCTGAAGGAAAACAATATCTGCTCTTTCTCTCCTACAGGCGGACAAAGTTACTGTACGTTTCTTGTGAGAATTAAGCCCATTAACATTTACAGAAAACAATTTAAGAGCCATGTGATATTAAAGTGTGAAAGAGGATCAATGGAGACCCATCCCAGGGAAGAAGAAAAAAGAAAGAAGAAAAGGAACAGCAAGAAAAAAGGAACAGAGATGCAGAAAAAGAGAAAGTAATAGGAAACCCATACGGGAAAAAACCCTAAAACATAAGGTCCCAATCAAGGACCACTACACAAGTTATGATCATTATATACTAAATCACAAATAAAGGGAGCACGGGGGTTCTAGAATTAATTTCTATATGAACATGGATGATACCCTTATAGCCTCGAGAGAAAGATTGTCTGAGTTCATTGACATATGGCTTCTTTGGCTAGACTATAAATCTACCTCAGCTTATAAAGATTATGTTTTCTCAATGACAGAATTGAACTCAGGGAATGTATCTTAGAAGCTCCTGATATAACTACTCACCGTAAACTTTCCCTGGTCTAGGTCACTATTCTCTTTCTTCTGTCCTCTGATCCTTCTTTCTACATTTTCTTCCCAAACCCCTCTCTAGTCCTACTTTATTCTCTTAATTGAAGTACATTTAGTTTTCAAAGGTATTGTGACAGATTTTGGTTGTATTAACAATATACTTAGATTGCAAACTTCAATATGTCTTTCTGTTTCGATTGTATATGTAAATTCTTATTGCTCACTGTGCTGGGTACTGCTATTCTTTTTCCTTGCCATGATGACTGCCTCCTTATTTTTTTTTTATTCTCTTCCTTAATTCTCTGTTACGTACTTCTTTACTCTTTCAATAAAAACAGATTATACAAAAAAAAAAAAAGGTGATTCCCTATTACCATCAGTAACTGTCTGTTACTCAACCCACGGTACAGTAAGTGGGTAAATTATTGCCCCCAATAGGCTCCTATGATTGTCACCTGGAACCACAAACTTCTACTGCAACACCTCCAAGGTGGTGTCTGCTAATTCCCACTAGTCCATCACCATTGACCAGCCTCTGCAGTGGGTGTAGTACGAATTGCCGGCTGTCAGGATCCCGGTGCCCAGCATACAGTCACCGGGGTGAGCGCAAAAGAGCCCCTTTTGGGCTCGCTGAGCTCACCACGCTACGGGCACACATGCCACGCCATTTAATCTCCCTCCAGGGGTGTCGTGGACACCCCAAAAGGGAGAAAAGTTGTCGGCATACCGGCGGTCTGGATCCCGACGCCAGTATGCTGAGCGCCGGGATCCCAACAGCCGGTATAACGAGTGCCACCCTCTGCAGGGTAGCTGGCAGAGGACTTGAGCTTGGAGACACTGGGATCAATGCAGAACAACAAAATGGAACAGCATTTGCGTAATTTTGGTGAAAGGATAAAGCAGGTGAAGATTTTTGTAAGCGAGTAGATGTTTATTGCTCCACAGCATACAAGATGTTACAGAAGTCAGTCCACTCTCAGAATCAGAGAATATCTAAACTCAAAGCCACAATAGCCCTTTATATAGCAAGATCACACAATGCAACAAGCTACAGCCCTGTCCCTTGACCTCTCACAAAATAGAAATAAATACAGCTTACATTTTAAAGGTGCAAAACATTTATTTCTGGGATGTTGGGTCACATAATAGACATGTGGTACAATACCAGTAAATCTGGTGTGCATAGCATCCCTACCCTTTTCCTGACCCTAACACCCCTAAACCCTGATCCTAACTCAATCCTAACCTAGCCCTAACCATAACCCCTAACCCTAATATCCTACACCAACCCTACTGCCTTATCCCTAATACCCTAACCTAAATGGCTATACTAACCCTACTATCCTAATCCAAACCCCAAATCTAACCCTAATACCATAGCATTAATACCTTAACCCTAAAGGGCAGTCTTGATGGGTCAGGTGGTTCTTAACTGATGTCAAATTCTATGTTTCTATGTAGCCAAGTATCTCAACATTTATCTTATAACCCAACTGCCTACATCTAGGGATAACCATTGGTGGATTAACCATCGATGGTACCATTGGTGGTTGATTAAGCATCAATGAGGGACTTAGTTATGCCTTCTTTGCACTCCTGGGCCCTTACAGAGACTTGGGTAATCTATACCCACTCCCCTCCCTTTCTTGACGTCCCTGTTAATGATTGATAATGAAAACACCACCTTTTCCTGTTCATTATTTTTCCAAAATACTTCTGCTTGTATTTACCTTCTTTCAGACTGATATTATTCCTGTATATTAGGCAGCTACCTTACATCTCTTACCTTGCTTTCCTTTTTCATTTTGGGTTGTCCTTTTCCATTTAGATTAGAATGTTGGTTATTTTTACATTAAAACTTCTCACTTTTATACCTTCGCAGATCTCATATCTAAACACAACAGAGATTTTTCCAATTATGAGATGACATTTTAAAATAATGACTGTTAATTATGTTGCTTTGCAGCAGTGCAGCAGATTTAACTCTTTCGACAAAATATGTTTTTTAATGAAGCTCAAAAAATGCTATCTTCTATGTTCCTTCTCTCTCCTCTGCTCTGCTATCTGCTAACTAATTTACAGCTAATCAGTTTCTTCTCGCTCTTTTCCATGACAGAATAACTGTCGTTACAACATCAATATTTCTGACAGGACTTTTCTCATTGCGTCAATATATGAATGCGGAAATGAGAGTTTAAATGAGAGACTGACCATGTTATTTATTAATTTACTCCTTATCTGGCAGTGTGGTTTGGCATGGGATTTTTTTTCTCCGAAGAGGCTGGCATGGTAGGATTGTGTACACCAGGGGTTCTCAAACTCGGTCCTCAGGACCCCACACAGTGCATGTTTTGCAGGTAACCCAGCAGGTGCACAGGTGTATTAATTACTCACAGACACATTTTAAAAGGTCCACAGGTGGAGCTAATTATTTCACTTTTGATTCTGTGAGGAGACCTGCAAAACATGCACCGTGTGGGGTCCTGAGGACCGAGTTTGAGAACCTGTGGTGTACACACATGACTGCGGTACTTCGTACTGTTGTGTGAAAGCTGTCACTGCACGTTTATTTGTGTTCAAAATAATATACAGTCTGGCATACCAGTGTCTTCAAGAGGTTGGCACTGTCTAGCGGTGTGTACTGAGCTTGTAGTTTGGCATCATTACATTATGGCAAGCACGTCTTCTATATCTGTAGGAGTGAAAAGTGGCAAGTAAAAATCTATAACTCTAAGCAAATACAATTTAGTATACTGATTTTATTTTTGTTATCTTCTATCAAGTGTTTTGAAGATGTCCACATATACCGCAAAGTTTAATGTATTAGATATGCTATATAGTAATTAGAGTTGCTATTGACTATTATATATATTCAAAGAGATACAGAAGTATTGGACTGACACATCTTAAACACTGACCCTGTACCCAATACTGATTTCAAACTGACATAACATTCATTCAGACAAATTGTGGGAATTCAATTGTTTTTTGGGTACATGGCACCTGACAGAGCAATTCAGGTTGTTCTGCCAACCGGGCATGAGTGCCGCAAGCTCCCATGATTTCTGTTCGCACCCTCCTAAGGTGGCGAGCAGAAATCAGTGAAAAGTCAGACTTTTTGACAACCAAACGCAGCACACCCAGTTACAGGGTGCCCAGCTACTTGCACCCGCCGGCACAACAATTAAACATCAAACCCTCTAAAGTGACGGAGATTGGGTGCAAGAGTGGTTGAAAAAGCAATTGAATAGTCTACATTGTTAACATAATAGCAGGTGTCTGTCTGTACAAGTTTACTGTAATAATCACTATTAACATTGCAGGTATTAACATGCAGGCCATGCAGCTTTGCCAATATTTCAGTATTAAAGAGGTAAATGGCACTGTCAATGTTCAAGTAAGGATCGAAATCTGCTTCTCACCCACACATCCCTCCGGGATAATATAAAAAGAGGTTAGTGTGTCAATCCCTTTACACTAATCATAAAGCAAATTAATGATCTGGTATTTCCCAAAGACTCAAGAAAACAAATCTCTTAACCCCCTCCTTCTGCCTGCGCCTCTTCAATCCTTGCTAATTAGCATTTATTCCCTCTAAACAGTAGACAGCGAGGGTCCCTGGCTCATTTCTACAACCCCAAGTTCATTACCTCTTGCAGACCACAGGAGGAGAGAGGCAATTAGAGCCATGGGACTAATATAGGAATGACTTGCATTTAACCCATGCAGAATAATCGTACACATCCTCTGCTAGCACACTCATGTCACATCTTTCCTTCTTCATTAATCCTTTTTCATGAAGATTGGTTTTGTTTCTTCTGTTTTGTGCCTGCTATTCCCTCCTGATAATCATTTTTTTTTTCTTGCTCCACAATCTTTTTTCTATTTTTTATATGCATCTTTTTCTTTGTCTCTTAGCTTCCCTTTTCACTCTGTTTAGGTAGTCTCATTTCTATCTTCTTTCTTTCCCTTTGACCTCATACTGAGCCTCATTTACAATTAGGAGCAAACTTAAACCAAAGGGTATACAGTTGCACGAGGACAAACCATGTAACTCTGCAGTCGTGGCAAACTGCCCATCTAGTCTGGTGAGACCCTGCTTGCTCCCAATGTCTTTTGCGTGCATCTTTTTCACCTGAAAAATCCATCTTAGTCATCTTAGTTCCATTGTGCTTCATATACAGACTCAATCGCACACAGATATACAAGTGGTGCATATCAAAATTAAGCACAGTCTCCTGGTGCATCCTAGTTGAATCACATTGCATCTACAGTAAATTGCATTTTGGGTTAAAAAAGACACTTGGCGCAAGCAGCGTCACATGAGACTTGTTGGCTTACTTCCACCAGGCATCTCGAGAGACATGATGTATGAGGACACATCTGTAAGAAGTTCAAATGCAAATTGTTTTTTGCAAGCAGAGAAAATACTGTCTGCATTTTAGGGAAGTATCTAGAGGGGGAGAGCCAATGTGCAGGCTTCGTCTGGGCCCCCTCCTCTGTAGCCAGCAGCACTGTAGCTCTGGGCACTAGAGTCAATAGTGGACCCTAGCGCTGTCCTAGAGTTTAGAGCGCATGCACAAGTCTCCGGAAAAATGGCACTGCAGGACTACCTAGGGTAAGTATTAAAAAAATCAGTGCATGGTGTGCGGTGTGGGCCCCCCTGGACCTGGGAGGCCTGTGTGCACTGCACACACTGCACCCATTACAAATACGTGAGTGCTGCTTTTGTATGTAGGACAGGCTGGGGAAGAGTATTTTTATGCTGCAATTCAGAGATAAGCTAGGATGCATCCTCTCCTTCCAGCTCTAAATTTTTTTTTCAAAAGTTTGCCCCATCTGACGAAGAACAGAATTTACAAATTCAAGTGCGTTCCCCAGTTTACAGGCATATTACCAAAGACCAGGAGGAGATGGTTGCGAACCATTATATGCTCTTAGCAGGCCATTAGGTGCACTTGGTGTGAATTTTCATAAATAAGCCTGCAGTGTATGAGAAAAAAACACTAAGACAGACAAGTTCCCGGATCCAGAAATAGACTGTTAGTGTAAAGTATGATTATGGTCAAATTGGCATAGTACAGTAGATGAGCATTCAGTCTGATCAAAGTGTGCAGCAAGAACCGTTTAAAAAAATAAAAATAAAAAATATTTATTGAGTTTAAAAAGAACTGTGACATGTTTGTTAGGAACGGATTGGCTGGTACTTTATCTCCGTTGACTTTATCTCCATCCAAGGCTTAGTAAATAGACCTGTACAGATGGAGATGTGGTCTGCGCTCTCTCCAATAAATGTTGTATGTATATATATATGAGGAAGGTCTATCCGTGCAGCCTAGGTTGCAAAAAATGGGAATTATTTTCAAATATTCCTCAGTTTAACAATAGCAAAAAAAGGGGGGAGAAGGAACCTCTGGTGCTACTGGATGTAGTGTAAATTGATAAAAAGGGCACTACAGTGGTGTTATGTATATACAAAAATGGTTTATTGGTTTAGTCTGAATAAATATGTGGTGTAGATAAACAAAGTTAGACAATAATAATGCAAAGTTAGTAATTGCTGTTAAAAACCTGGTATTACTTATAAGTTATAGCAGTACAAACAGTTCTAAAAACTCCTATAGCAAGTACAGGTAAATGCACATACGGATGTATTTAAAGCACATTTGTTCGGAATATATATGAATTCCTTTAGTCTCTGAATTAATTCTGAAGAGCTGTTAATACCTTATAGTTTTGTTATAAAGGGCTTGCAACAGATACAAATAAATACATTTTCTTGACACAATGGTTTGAAACAAAGTGTGAAAGGATGCTGTTACTAAATTAAGTCCTCTGTTAGGTGATTTTCCCAGTGCAGGCACTGAGACCGTTTGAATGAGAGAGCGTGTTCTCTCCGTTACTGTGCTAGCCTCTGTTGGTTCTCCCGGTCCGTATATGCAATGAAGTCCTTCCAAGTCTTTTTAAGTCAGTGGCTAGTAACTGAAGAAATGGACTTACGTATCATCGTCCCCTACGGGACCGGTGTTTTGTTTTCTGGGCAGCGGTGGGTTGTGAGCGTCTCTTTCCCCAGAGATGCGGTGTTGCTGCAGGCGCCTGCAGTGCTGAACCTTGTGGAGCTTGCGGCCGGCGTCTTCCAGGGGGTCAGGATCTTCGGATCTGAGGCGGGTGTGGGGGGCGTGGACCAACGCGTTTCACTCGGCTCCAAATGCCGTGCTTCGTCAGGGATTGAATAATGACGTGTGTTTCGGGTTTCTTTCCTTATAGGGTCCAATTTCTGCTGATTGGTTGACCCAGCTGTCAATTGTGTGAAGTTCTTGTGTTTTGGATCCATAATGCCAAACCGAATTGGAATAAAAGTTTTGTTAAAATAGAAAAAATAAATATAAAAATAAAAATTTACATTTAAAGTTTTCAGTGTCCTTCTTCTGTTATAAACAGTTGAGTTACTGTATCAAATTAGTGAGAAAATATTAGTACAGCTGTGGAGATATTAGTTTTTTTATTATTTCGTTTCTTTAGTTTACTTATAAATGACAGTAGTAATGTATATGCATATGGTGTATATTTGTAATTCTCCTTAGGGGGGTATCTAATCGTACTCCCCATAATATTTTTATCCAATGTGTTTATTGTAAAGCACATAGAATATAAGATATGATTTAAGTGTCGCCTCTAATGGTGTGTTTAAAATAGCTGCATCCTGATTCTGATATTGCTAGGATGGGTTGGTTTTGTGGAGGCTGGTATGTTTTATGGAAAATGTCCAGGTTTACATTGGGTGTTGTTGTTTCGCCTGTAGTGTTAGCGTGGCAGACGTATGTGGGCTTTGGAGAGGGGTTATTTGGTATGTTCTTTATTATCCTGTTTTTTCTTTTACTTCTTTCTTTTTGTTCTCCTTATTTTGCTTGTTCTCTTTCTTGTTTCTTTACTTTCATCTTCCTTTGCAGTTATCTGGTTTTCTTTCCACGCCATGACTGAGGAGATTAGACAGGAAGAAGAAAAAAACAAAGAAATTATGAAAAAACTCTCAGGATATAAGATCCAATCCACACAAAATGAGGAAGCAAATGATCCAGAAGAAAACCTGAATACTTTCTTAGAATTGATACAGTAGGAAGAATTCCTACCAGATGCAGAAAAACAAATGGACCAAGAGAGAACATTAACAAATCTGACAAAAAGGAAGAGGCTAGCACAGTAACGGAGAGAACACGCTCTCTCATTCAAACGGACTCAGTGCATGCACTGGGAAAATCACCTAACAGAGGACTTAATTTAGTAACAGTATCCTTTCACACTTTGTTTCAAACCATTGTGTCAAGAAAATGTATTTATTTGTATCTGTTGCAAGCCCTTTATAAGGAAACTATAAGGTATTAACAGCTCTTCAGAATTAATTCAGAGACTAAAGGAATTCATATATATTCCGAACCAATGTGCTTTAAATACATCCGTATGTGCATTTACCTGTACTTGCTATAGGAGTTTTTAGAACTGTTTGTACTGCTATAACTTATAAGTAATACCAGGTTTTTAACAGCAATTACTAACTTTGCATTATTATTGTCTAACTTTGTTTATCTATACCACATAGTTATTCAGACTAAACCAATAAACCATTTTTGTATATACATAACACCACTGTAGTGCCCTTTTTATCAATTTACACTACATCCAGTAGCGCCAGAGGTTCCTTCTCTCCCCTTTTTTTGTTATTGTTAAACTGAGGAATACTTGAAAAGAATTCCCATTTTTTGCAACCTAGGCTGCACGGATAGACCTTCCTCATATATATATACATACAACATTTATTGGAGGGAGCGCAGACCACATCTCCACCTGTACAAAACTAGCATTTCTTTTCAGTGTACTGCAGCAAACCCCATAAATGTATACCAACAGAAAATACAGATTGGAAAAATTAGAGAATATCTTCTGTAATGAAACAGGTATAGAGGAGACAGATGTATACATAGAAGAAGAAAACTTCCGCTCCTACTATCTCAAATTAGAGAAACTCTTGGGCTTAGAAATAAAGCAATGGTGGGATAGCAACACTTTGAAGAAGTACATCGAACATCACATTGTACCAAGAGGTCTAAGACTTTTTAAATATCCCACCTTCATGCCACACGAACAAAACTTACAAGAAAAATGGGACACTGCATTGGACCAATGTTCATTCAAACTAATGGAACTCATTGTAGAGGACAGAGAAAAATCAATGGAGAAAATCAAAAAAGAAATCACACACATCAAGTCAAAATTAGAACCCTTTGAAAAAATGGAGGACTACATAACCTTAGAAAACAACACAAGAAGCAAACTACAAAAACTAGAAAATCAAGTTATATCAACTAAAAAGAGGAAATTTGGACGAGACAAAACAGACTATCAGAATCAACATAGGGACTAGGCGAAACACAGAAGCACACAACGACAATCCAGTGGAGAAGCTTATAACCGAAATCAACAAACACAACATTATCGAGAATTCAACCATCAACACAAGGGTTACTACACCCCCCAAACAAAATACTATAGAGCCTACAGTTATCAAAAATACCAACAGAACACCCAGAGACCGCAGGAACGGCACAAAGAGAGGGCCACCAACCACAGAACACCACTAATCAAACAGAGACCAAGAAACACAGCAGAAGGAAGAGTATACCAACCCTACAATAGAGCACAGTTCTCATATGAGGAGAAACCACAATACGACAAAATAAGAGAAAACTACAGAAAAGGAATGACTGAGGCGATTAGACAGGAAGAAGAAAAAACCAAAGAAATTATGAAAAAACTCTCAGGAAATAAGATCCAATCCACACAAAATGAGGAAGCAAATGATCCAGAAGAAAACCTGAATACTTTTTAGAATTGATACAGGAGGAAGAATTCCTACCAGATGCAGAAAAACAAATGGACCAAGAGAGAACATTAACAAATCTGACAAATAGGAAGTGTCCAGACACAGAATCATCAAAAGAGGAACGAGAGGTGGAAAGAGGAAAACAGAAACAAAGAAAAACAAACACAGAAAAAGCCACCAAGAAGAAGAAGAAAAATCTTTAGGTATATACAACATAAGCAAACACAAACTCACAGACACACAAAGAAACGTATTGAAGAAGGGCTTAAAATTTGCCCCATCTAACAAACTCAACAAATTTCAATCGTTTATAGACCTCCACCGGTTCATGAGAAAGCTCACTTTGAAGAAATTCTTCAGAAGAAACAAGAAAAACAAAGAAGACCCAAACACTAGCCAAACACAGGTGGACGAATACAAACATACAAGTTTAAAAGAAAAATCTAAATTTTACCCAAAATACATCAAGAGACCGTTTCTCGACGCATTCGAGAAATCTGTGGAACGAGACATTGAAAACCTGAATATTCCTAGATACAAAGGAATATTATCCTAACCAAGGAAGAGAGAAAAGGACTTAAAGAATTGAAAGACAATAAACAAATAGTAATAAAACCTGCTGACAAAGGAGGAGGGGTAGTAATTTTGGACAAAGACAAGTATCATCAGGAAGCAATGAGGCTACTAGCAGACAAAGAAACATACGAAGAACTTCCAATAAACCCCATTGAGATATATAAGAAAGAGTACAATCTACTCATGAAGACAGGACCCACAAAGGGGATTCTAAACAAGAAAGAAACAACATTCCTCCAACAGACAAATCCAAGAACACCAGTCTTCTACTTCCTACCCAAAATTCATAAAGACATTACAAACCCGCCAGGAACACCAATAGTGTCAGGAATTGGATCACTAACTACTCATTTGTCAGAATATATAGATAAAACACTACAACGTATAGCAATATCACAAAAAAGCTACCTCAGAGACACTACACAAATCCTAAGGCTGCTAGATGGAATACAGTGGAATGAAGACTTCATTCTAGTAACATACGACGTAAAAGCACTATACACATGTATAGATCACCAAGATGGATGCAAAGCCATAGCACAGATTATGAAAGAACAAGCGGAATTACCAGAAGACCAGATCAACTTTGTAATAGAAGGCATCAAATTCATCCTCAGCCATAACACATTCTGGTACAACAACAACCATTATAGACAGGTTCGCGGAACCGCTATGGGTACGAAATTTGCGCCAAGTTACGCGAACCTGTTTATGTCACAGTGGGAGGAGAATTACATTTGGAAAAATAACCCTTCGTTAGAACACATAGCATTGTGGAAACGCTACATCGATGACATCATAGTCATTTGGAAAGGAACACCGAACGAACTTACAGAATTCTCAAACTACATCAACACCAACAGCCTGAATCTTGAATTCACAGAAACACATAGCAACAAAACCATCAACTTTTTGGATTTAACCATCTACATCGAGAATAAAGAGATACACACCAAAACTTACATTAAGTCTGTTGACTGCAACAACTACATACCAGCTACCAGCAACAACAACTGGCTGAAAGGAATCCCTGGAGGACAGTTCAAAAGAATCAAAAGGAACTGCTCAAACAATGAAACCTTTGAAGAACAAAGCAAAACTTTAAAAGAAAAATTAATTGAAAGAAACTACAACAAAACCACTGTTCAAAAATCCTTAGAAACAGCGAGGGAAACCAAAAGAGAAGACCTACTCAAATACAAGGAAAAGAGCTCAGAAGAACAAAAAGAAATAACCTTCATCACCAATTACAACAGTCAATACAAAACCTTAGAAAAAATAATCAAAAGAAACTGGCCTATACTCAAGAAAGACGAAGAAATCCAAGAATTCATACAAGACTGACCAAAGATCATATACAGGAAGGCACCAAATATCAAACAAGAACTAGTTTCCAGCTACATACCCGAAAATAAGGAAACTAAGACAACTTGGCTTAACGATACCTCCCCAGGGTTCTATTACTGCACAAAATGCAAAGCATGTAAGACATGCAACACAAGGAGCACAAAACCAATAACAACTTTCACGTCAAATATAAATAAGAAAGGGGGGCGTGGCCTGACTGAAGAGGCAGCTGGAAGCAGGAAACCAGACCTCCTGCCCAATCTTCAAAAAACACCACATCCAGCTGAAATTATATCCCCCATATCACCCTCATAACCCACCTAGTAATTTAGGGTACCTGTGTGTCTGGTCGCGGAGCCGGGGGATCGTTTTTATGGTCCCTGCGGGTTGTGGCCTACACCGGGTGCCAGAGCCGCGGCATAGATTTTTGCACTTGCCCGCCGGGAAGCTCCAGGAGACGCGCTGACACCGGGACTGCCCGCGACTACGGAGACCCCTTGGTCGATTCTGCAGCCGGCTGGAGAGACTGTGTGACCGCCCCTGCATCGCGCCTGAAGCCCCGTGAAGCGGGTATCGTAACCCGGCGCTCAGGGACAGAGAGAGCCGCGGGGCCGCACTTCCGGCACTTCCGGTGCTGCGCTGGCACGGATCTCCGTTGGACCGCAGTGCCCTTCATCTGAGGTAGTCACTTCTTGCCTACACCCCTCTCCCCCTGGAAATACCATCTACCATAGTGGAGTGAGGAGGAGGGGGACTGTGGAGGTGAGGGGGTGTATGAGTGTCATACCTGTATGTGTGACTGGAGATGAGTACACTTCCACACAATCAATCACAGAGACACTGCAGGCCTGCTATACCCTGCCTCCCCTCATCCTCTACTGATTATAACTTAGCCCTATGATATATTTTGAGTCACATCATAGTGCAAAAGATTACTCTACTTACTACTACTGTTGATCCTAAAGAATAACGCTGTTTCTCCAGTCCGTTGCCACAAAGTGAATTACAACTTTCACCCCCCCCTCCCCATCGCCACGTGTATGGGAGGGGAGCGAGATTTACTCAATACCTACTAATTTCTTTCCAGTTGGCGTGCTTGCACGGTGATGCCGCAGGCCGGATTGCCGTTGTAATTGAAATACTACATATCAGATATTATTTACCACGCTCTATAAGTCTCGCTGCCACCATATATATTGGCGATAGCAATTTACTACCTGGTAAACACAATAGCATTTCACTGACAACTTGGTGAACTACACCCGCTACCAACTCTCCATCAATGGACACGCTACACAGCGATATGTGAATTCACACCACCCGCAACTGTGATGTAGACCTCCCCCTATCTGTATAACCAACGGCAAACCATATCACCTGCCCGACCCTCATGAGCTCATAACTAATATTATGGACAAATTCTTAAAATCTTCCACACCAAAACCCCAAAGATATAGGAGTGGCAGTAAGCGCGGAGAACCAAGCTCCACCTCCCCATCATTGTCCTCCCAGCCTGTCAGTATAGACACCGCGACTGAATCACCACCTATCATGGCCCCAAAAGCTCCCCCTGCTCCTCCTTCCTATTTGGAAATAGTTAAAGCAATTAAAGAAACCGTGGAACCTTTATTACAAGCTCAGGCAGATAAATTTATGACTGCAGTATCAGACCTGAAATCAGAACTCGGCTCTATGTCCCGCAGAATCTCGGTGAACAAAAATAGGATTGGAGTTAACTTTAAGGAAATTGAAGACCTTAAAGAACAGGTCGTATCTTTAACAACTGCACGTCAACATATGATGATGAAGATAGACGACCTAGAAAATCGTTCGAGACGTAACAACCTGAGAATTGTGGGCCTTAAAGAATCATTGAAGGGCCCTGATCTTCTGAAATTCCTCCTCTCCGATTTGCCAATCCTCCTGGGTATTCCCGAAGAACTCTCCTCATTGGAAATTGAACGAGCCCATAGACTGGGTCCCCCACGTGACTCTAATCAATCTAGACCCCGCCCGGTTATCTTCAAATGCTTAAACTTCAGGCATAAAGAACTGATATGGTCTGCAGCCCCGAAGCAAGGGCCCACTTCAATGGGACAGACAGCGGCTATTCCTCTTTCAGGATTACTCTGCGGAAGTCTCTAGAGCCAGGAGAGAAATGTCTCCAATATGCTCTCACCTAGTGAAAACCGGTATCCGATTTGCTCTTCTTTACCCTGCGCGGCTGCACATCTTCACCCCACAAGGCCCGAAAGATTTCACTTCGGTGGACTCGGCTAAAGGCTTTATCACGGAGCTTGGCGGACCTACGAGATCGCCATCGGCCTCACATCCATCCTCTCCAAGCAATGCGGATGATAATGATTGATATCTGATACCGGGACTTAGTCCTTGTTCTTATAATGGTTGACATAATTACTGATTCTGTTCTATTGTGAGATAATTTAGATTTAACACCTATCATGACCACTTAGAAAAACACTTCTTTTTCTATTTGGGCCATTGAAACGTTTCTTTAAGTCTATTCTCTTCATATTGACTGTTGGTTATTTTATTATTTCTATTGTTCTACATTGCAGCGGGATCACGCTGAAAGTTTATGCTGATATATGCTGGTGTAGACGCTCTTATATGTTATTTTTATCTTCACCTTTGTCTCTACTTTTCTCTCTTCTTTCCGACTTCCTTTACTTTACTCTCCGTTACCTTTTACTTGCAGATACTTAGACGGCTGGGGCGGGAAATGTTTATCTGTATGATACTCTGGAATATCTGTATACCGAGGCTTCTTATATCAAGACCTCTTACTATCCTTCTGTATTCCCTTGATGATGTTATAGATGTCACAGCTTAATATAATATCATGGAATGTTAGGGGTATCAACTCTCCTATCAAACGGAGACGTATCCTTACCTATTTAAATAAGACAAAAGCTGACGTCTCTATGCTACAAGAGACACACCTGACCCCTCCTGAACATGCTAAACTTACCATGCTTAGACAAGAAGTTGTAGCATCTTCTTCATTCTCTTCTAAGGCAAGGGGGGTAGTTATCCTTATACGTAAGGGGGTGATGTTTGACATACATCATCAGATTATCGATCCTCTAGGTCGATACATTGTCTTAGATATCACCTTGATAGGCACTAGATTAACCTTGTGTAATGTCTATGCCCCGGCTGTTTATGATAAATCATTCTACCTGGAGATAACGAATATTCTCCGCCCGTATTCGCATTCCTCTCTCATTGTTGGAGGAGATATGAATATGGTGTCCTCTTTGGTTTTGGACAGGAAGGGTACCTCGGCTCAGAGGACCCGACTACCCAAGATCAACCTGGATTATATGTCTGCACAGCTGGGACTGATTGATATATGGCGTCTTCATAATCCTATAGAATTGGAATATACTTACTACTCTTCATCCCATAATTCCTTTTCACGTATAGATTATTTCCTTGTCTCCACCGATCTGTCCCCCAGGATCACTGAGACAGCTATTAACCCTATAACTATCTCAGACCACGCCCCTATTTCACTTGTGCTTCAAGGCAGACTCACTTTAGGTACGAATTCACATTGGAGATTCCCTGCCAAGATGGCGGCTTCTCCGGACTTTAAAACCATGTTGATGAATTCCTGGGACTCCTATGTTCTTAACAACTCCGACCATACGTCTGAGCCTGCCTTATTTCGGCAGACTGCTAAAGCTGTTCTAAGAGGAGATATAATTGCATACACGACGAAATATAGACGGGACCAAGACGCCACTTATAGGGCAGCACAATCCACACTAACTTCCTCATTTCAAACTTTCAAATCCTCACCTACATTAGCTAACAAGCAGAAATATAGAGATGCTAAGACCCAGTTTGATCATACTCTGACACATATGGATAATAGATTCCTTATAGCAGGTAAATATTAATTTTTTCAATATGGAAATAAGCCGAGCCGAATGCTTTCCAACTTACTTAAATCCGATAAGGGACCCCAATACGTGGCAGCTTTGAGGGACTCGACCTCAGCTGTGCGGACTGAAGGGTAGGAGATCACTGACATCTTCTACTCCTTTTTTAGCGATCTCTACTCTCATAGTAACGTTGACCAATCTAACAAAAACTCCTTCTGGGAAACATTACAGTTACCTCAGATTTCCCCGGATCAATCAGATTCCCTGACGGCCCCTGTTACTGTTACCGAAGTGACGGAGGCTATTAAAGCCCTTAAACCGCTGAAGACCCCATGCCCCGATGGTCTATCTGGGGAATTCTTTAAATTACTCTCCCCTAAAATAGTGGACTCACTAACAGCCTTTTTTAACTCTATTATTTCCAACCTTACTATCCCACACTATTTTAACTCGGCCCTGATCCGGGTTATACCTAAACCTGGCAAAGACCCACTCCTCCCGTCTTCTTACCGCCCTATCTCCTTACTTAATGTGGACTACAAACTATTTACTAAACTGCTAGCAGATCGACTAAAATTCATCTTGCCTGAAATAATCCACACGGATCAAACCGGTTTTATCTCAGGCAGACACTCGGTGACCAATATCCGTAAAGTCCTAACAGTACTACATCCCTGAGAAAAGAGGAAACCGATGGTCCTGCTTTCCTATTATCATTGGATGCCGAAAAGGCATTTGATCTGGTGACGTGGGACCACCTGTTTGAGACACTCCGACGTTTCGGATTTTCCGACCGATTTGTGGCCATTATACACACCATATACCATAATGCATCTACGCAAGTCTTCACAAATCGATATCTGTCTCAACCCCTAACGATTCATAGGGGGACCAGGCAGGGCTGTCCCTTATCCCCTCTGCTTTTTGCGGCAGCGTTAGAACCCCTGGCTGTAGCATTGAGACAGTTACCGTCCTTCTCGGGGATATCAGTAGGAAAGAGGGAAGTTAAGCTCGGACTATTTGCAGATGATATGATTTTATTTGTCTCTAAACCCCGCACCTCGATACCTGCTATTTTTGACACCATACACTGTTTTAGTGCCTTTGCTGGTTATCGTATAAATACCCATAAATCTGAATTACTCCCTCTGACTAACACAGCAGACCCTCTTCTCCACTCCGACTTCTCTTCCCAATTCACGATGACCCCTACTAAACTAAAATACTTAGGTATTAATATTCCCTGGGAACTTTCCCGGTTATATCTATATAACTATACACCCATTATCCGACAAATTCAAACACGATTACAAACCTGGAAAGACCTCAAACTTTCTCTGTTGGGCAGAGTAGTAGTGATAAAGGCTATTATCTTCCCAAAACTGGCCTATCTACTTCAAATGCTCCCCGTCACGATCACTAAACAAGACGCCCTACTCTGCTCGCAAATATTCTCAAAATTTATTTGGAAAAATTCAAAACCACGCATGCCCAAAGCCCGAACTTATGTTAACAAACGAAAAGGCGGACTGAGTATGCCCAATGTAACGATGTTTGCTAGATCAGCACTATTTAAGTTTGCTTCAGATTGGCTCCTACGGTCAGACATGTTCACAAACCTGGAGCTGGAAGAGGCACTGTTCTCTCCTTACTCCCCTGCAGCATTGCTCCACACACCGAGCCCCAAACTACCCCAGGAAGTTAAGACTAATATTTTATTTTGGGACACTTATAGGGCCTGGACATCCATCCATAAACTATTTCGTACTGACCCGTATGAATCACCATACATACCCTTATGGGGTAACCCCAATTTCCCCTCCTCTTTAGATAACCGTCATTTTTACACATGGAAATGTAAGGGGATATACACCATTAGAGATGTCTTTGATCCTGGTGGACACATGCTCTCCTTCACACAATTACGTGACAAATACTCTTTACCCCACTCCAACTTTTTCATGTTTCTCCAGGTGCGTCATTATGTCAACTCTCTTAATGATCCCTTAGGTAAAGAGACCTCTACTCTGACAATTCTCGACACTCTCACGTTCTGCAGACACAAACCCTTCAAAATTCAATATCTTTACAATGACCTGATTGAAGTGTCAGCCCCCTCTTGGTCCCCTCTCTCGAATTCCTGGCAACGGGAACTCCCAGGGGCACCCGAGATGGGCGGGCTCTCTGCAAACACTGACCTAGTTCTCAAGGCTCTAAAATCCGCTACATTACAGGAAATACATTTAAGGATAGTGAATAGGATGTATATATCCCCCTCCCAAAGGCAACACTTTCGCCCAGGTGAATCAGGCACTTGTCCTAAATGTGGAGTAAGTGGAGCATCCCTTGCACACAATCTCTGGTTATGTGGGAAAATTAAATGATTCTGGTGTAAGATCATTCAATATTTATCCCGTCTACTCAAAGTAACTCTTCCTGCAGTAATGGACCCGCTGCTGTTCGCTGACTTCTCGCCATGGCTGTCACGGTTTGATCTCACCCCGGTAATCCCTCTGCTGATTGTGATGGTTACGGTAGCAAAACAGGTGATACTGAGGCACTGGATATATAAAACTGCCCCAATGGTAGGAGAATGGGAATCTGCTTTATTAGACGTACTATTTTGTGAGAGACGAATGGCCACTTTCCAAGTTGAGAATGGGGTTATGCTCTTCCATAAAAAATGGGGAATCTATATAGAGAGTTTGCCCCGAGATAGACGTGAATGTATTTGGAGGGTTTTCCGAGACACAACGTGGTACTGGACTAATCGGATAGCGGGAACTATTATTTGATCTTCTATATTTTAAAGGGTAGGGTTACTGAGCAGACCCCACTTATGCCATCGACTCTCCAAAGTTGTGGTATTGCACACTACAGGGCTCATCCCAAACCCATGACTCCATCTTCTCATCCAGATTATACTCCTGAATAACTCCCCCCCCCCCCCCCGGCAACATATACACCGTCTATATATAGTGTCTCTGTATTACTTTTTCTTCCTTTTTCCTTTCCTCTCTTTACTTTCTATCTCTACTCTTTCCTTTCCTGTCTCTCTTTCTCGTTAACAGCTGTGATAGTTAGTTTATCTATTATGTACGTTGTTTTATGCTGGGGATAGTGGTGCACCTTGGTGTACCAGACCCAATACTATTGCTGCTAGACAGCTGCGTTGATATTACTCTATGTGTAATATTTTTTCTTCTTTTCTCTCTTACTACAAAAAACAAAAAAGCCAGACAGCCTTTAATTTTCTGCATTTTAATCATTATTGAATTTGATTATATGTCACTGCTGAATACCTGTGTGAATTGAATCCTGATAACTTATGTTGTGACTCTAAGGCTGTCTAATAAAGAAATTTATTTAAAAAAAAATATAAATAAGAAAGTATTTAATATAAAGGAGAAAATCACCTGTGACACAAAAGTAACAATCTATCTATTAACATGCCCGTGCAATCTACAATACATAGGACGGACAGCAAGGAGCCTAAAAACAAGGATAGGAGAACACCTCAGGAACATCGAAAAAGAAATAGAAACCCACAGCATCCCAGACCACTTTAGGAAAATACACAAACATGATGGAAGACTTCTCAATTTTATAGCAATCAAGAAAGTAGAAATCCCCTGGAGAGGAGGAGATTATATTATATCAGGATCATGTCCAATGAGGAAACCAAATGGATATACAATATGCAAACCTTAGCCCCAAAAGGGCTTAACATCGGCTTTGAGCTAAGCAGTTTCCTGGATGACTGACCCACGTTGTGGGCGCCCGGCCAATGAATTACGCCCTCACTAATAGAAGTAGCCACAAGAATCCGATACTGTCATACCACCCAAAGACCACCCAATTCCATTCCGAACTTGGAAGTTAAAGTGAGTGGGCCTAGCAAGTAAGAAATGGGAGACCATTTCCGAACCCTAGGTACAGTAACACAACATCAGTAGGGACACTTCGACAGTGAGCTAAGGCGTGAAAAGTTGGTTGATGTGCCTATGGTGTGGAAAGAAAACCAGATAACTGCAAAGGAAGATGAAAGTAAAGAAACAAGAAAGAGAACAAGCAAAATAAGGAGAACAAAAAGAAAGAAGTAAAAGAAAAAACAGGATAATAAAGAACATACCAAATAACCCCTCTCCAAAGCCCACATACGACTGCCACGCTAACACTACAGGCGAAACAACAACACCCAATGTAAACCTGGACATTTTCCATAAAACATACCAGCCTCCACAAAACCAACCCATCCTAGCAATTTCAGAATCAGGATGCAGCTATTTCAAACACACCATTAGAGGCGACACTTAAATCATATCTTATATTCTATGTGCTTTACAATAAACACATTGGATAAAAATATTATGGGGAGTACGATTAGATACCCCCCTAAGGAGAATTACAAATATACACCATATGCATATACATTACTACTGTCATTTATAAGTAAACTAAAGAAACGAAATAATAAAAAAACTAATATCTCCACAGCTGTACTAATCTTTTCTCACTAATTTGATACAATAACTCGACTGTTTATAACAGAAGAAGGACACTGAAAACTTTAAATTTAAATTTAAATTTTAATTTTTATATTTATTTTTTCTATTGTAACAAAACTTTCATTCCAATTCGGTTTGGCATTATGGATCCAAAACGGAAGAACTTCACACAATTGACAGCTGGGTCAACTAAACATCAGTAATTGGACCCTATAAGGAAAGAAACCCGGAACACACGTCATTATTCAATCCCTGACGAAGCACAGCATTTGGAGCCGAGTGAAACGCGTTGGTCCACGCCCCCCACATCCGCCTCCGATCCGGAGATCCTGACCCCCTGGAAGATGCTGGCTGCAAGCTCCACGACGTTCAGCACTGCAGGCGCCTGCAGCAACACCGCGTCTCTGGGGAAAGAGATGCTCACAACCCACCGCTGCCCAGAAAACAAAACACCGGTCCCGTAGGGGACGAAGATACGTAAGTCTATTTCTTCAGTTACTAGCCACTGACTTAAAAAGACTTGGAAGGACTTCATTGCATATACGGACCGGGAGAACCAACAGAGGCTAGCACAGTAACGGAGAGAACACGCTCTCTCATTCAAACGGACTCAGTGCCTGCACTGGGAAAATCACCTAACAGAGGACTTAATTTAGTAACAGTATCCTTTCACACTTTGTTTCAAACCATTGTGTCAAGAAAATGTATTTATTTGTATCTGTTGCAAGCCCTTTATAACAAAACTATAAGGTATTAACAGCTCTTCAGAATTAATTCAGAGACTAAAGGAATTCATATATATTCCGAACCAATGTGCTTTAAATACATCCGAGTTTTTAGAACTGTTTGTACTGCTATAACTTATAAGTAATACCAGGTTTTTAACAGCAATTACTAACTTTGCATTATTATTGTCTAACTTTGTTTATTTACACCACATATTTATTCAGACTAAACCAATAAACCATTTTTGTATATATATAACACCACTGTAGTGCCCTTTTTATCAATTTACACTACATCCAGTAGCGCCAGAGGTTCCTTCTCTCCCCTTTTTATCTATTAGTAAATAGACCCCCTAAGAGGGTCAACGTCCAGTGATGGGTCATAAGTCGTTGGGAAAGATTGAATGAAATGGCGATCTTACAAATACATTAAAAAGTCTCTATGCTGTATTCCGTGTCATAAAATTATGTGTTTGGAGTGCAAAGGGCTTCTACGAAGGGATTTATTGGTAGACTACCATACCAGATATGTATCCCAAAAAAGCAGATTAGAGCAGGAAGAGGGAGATAGCATAACTTTTTTTGAGTGTGAAGTAAAACACTGAGGTTATAATTGTGGTAATTTCGTATATGTAGATCGAGCCAAGAGACAGTCCGAAATATAACAAAAAAAGTAAAGCCCTAAAAAAGGCAAATAAATCAGGGACCATCAATTTGCCATTCTTATCCTGCAATTTGAGCTTTGCCACAGTAATCTGAGGTTTAATATTATTATTATTATTATTATTATTAATATTATTATTTGCATTATTATAGGAAGTTTGAAAATAATTTCATACAAATCGCCACATCTGCCAGTCTAATAGACAACATTTAAATAACAAGATAGCTTAGGAAAAACAATGCTCTTAAGAATCGAAGTTCAACCAAGCAGAGAAAGAGGTAAAGATGTCCAATTAGAGAGCTGTCATGAGATTTTGTTGATTAAAGGTGTAGAATGATATGAATACAAATTTGACAGCTGAGTTGGGACACAGATCCCTAAGTATTTTACTGTAGTTTAGAAGTGATGAGATGAAATTGAGAGAGGATAGGGGAGGAGGATAGGGTAGAGGCACACGGAGAAAGAGGGATGAGTTCAAAATTGGCAACATTTCCGCAGAATCCGGCAAAGGATCCAAATAACTGAATAATTTGGAGAACGGCAGAGATGGAGATAAGGGGATTAGATAAAAAAAGCAACATGTCGCCCGCAAATAAATTGAGAAAAATGACAAAGGGCTATAGCTCTATCGGCAAGGCAAAGAGGAGCGGGTAGCCCTGACAGGTGCCACGGTGTAAAGGAATTACGGTGGTCATTCCGAGTTGATCGCTAGCTGCATTTGTTCGCAGCGCAGCGATCAGGCTAAAAAATGGCAGTTTTGCGCATGCGTATGCAGCACAATGCGCACGCGCGACGCACGGGCACAACGAACGATGCAGTTTTGCACAGGGTCTAGCGATGCATTTCAGTCTCACTGGTTGCCGCAGAGTGATTGACACGAAGTGGGCATTTCTGGGTGGCAACTGACCGTTTTCAGGGAGTGTTCGGAAAAACGTAGGCGTGCCAGGAAAAACGCAGGTGTGGCTGGGCGAACGCTGGGCGGGTGTGTGACATAAAATCCGGACCTGAATAGTCCAAAGTGATCGCAAGCGCTGAGTAGGTTTTGAGCTACTCTGAAACTACACAATTTTTTTTTGCAGGCGCTCTGCAATAAAAACGTTCGCACTTCTGCTAAGCTAAAATACACTCCCAGTGGGCGGCGGCATAGCGTTTGACCAGCTTCTAAAAACAGCTAGCGAGCGATCAACTCGGAATGACCCTCTAAGTCAGAGAGGAACCCATTATATGCTATCCTAGAACTAGAGGAAGAGTCTGTAACAGAGTAATTAAGTCCTCATATTCATAAGTCCTCAAATTCATAAGAGTTTCAAATAAATGGTCCCAGGTCACAAGATCAAAGGTCTTTTAAGTGTCTAAAAAAATGATTAAATTGTGATTTACATTTCCAGACGACTGTAATCACTGAGCCCCAGAATAAAGCCAGCCTGATTAGCATTTACTATAGAAGGTAAAAAGTAGAGATAAGAACCGAACCCACCTGAATTTACCGATCCGAGTCGGGATACGAGCCCCCAATTTCTGTGATTTTAGCTGTTTTTATGATTTGTTAAGAAAAATTTTGAACTAAAACACATGTGGGTGGTTTTGGCAAAACCAATCCAAAACCAAAACACAAAGAAAAAAACAAAACCTATTTATTAATATTATTTTTACTAAAAAATGTTTTAAAAATTGTGTTTTCAAACCATTTTTAACCTTATTTTATTAGCACTTAAATGTATTAAAGGGATTGTGGAGCAGTTTTCATGAAAAACTGCTCCAAACCCTGTAATTCATTTTTTTTTGTAATCAGATCGCATTTTCCATACTTATAATGGGAAATGCGATCTGGGCCGAATTTACAAATAAAAAAAGTGAAAACAACCCATAATGAGCCCTGTGATAATTACGCCAGCTCCAGCTGGTGTTATTACATGGATCATTGCGAGATCCCTACTTCTGCACAGCTTTCTCTGCCCCCTGGCAGAGAAATCTATGTGGGGACCGGGTTCTGATAATCAGCTCTGTATGTCCAATGGACACAAGCTGATCACTGGTAAAAAAAAAAAAAAAAAGTAAAAAAAGTCCCCAAAACATACAGTACTTACCATAGTTACCTCTGATTGACAGGCAGAGGCGGTTGCTGGGCGAGAGGGGGCGGCACGGTGGCGTTTCGCTGCCATCTTGTGGGTGCAGTCTGGCCAACGCAGGCGTAGCCAGACCGAGCAGGGAGCGACGAGTAGCTCCCGGCCAGCACGCAAAAGCTGCTTTTGTACTTCTGCGGGAGGGGGGGATGGTCCTGACATGCGGGATGGACTAGCCCTGTGCTGGGCGTCCCCCCGCATGCCAGTGTGCCTGACCGTAGCCCTGCAAAATTTTGCAGGGCTACGATCAGGTCTGAATTAGGCCCTGGAGCCGATGATCGGTGCTCCTGTGCGGGCTGCCAGTCATCGGAGCCTCCTGTGTGCTGCTGTGTTCCCAGGTGCAGTAAAGTCATGCTGCGAAACGGCATGCTCACTTTACAGCAGCGGCGGTCACAGCAGCCAGAGCTGGCCCTAGGCATAGGCAAACTAGGCAACTGCCTAGGGCATTTGGAGTGCTTAGGGGCACGGGCAACTCATGCTGATTAAAATGATATGCGGCATGCCTATATTCTGTGTATGACTGTGGCTGTACCTGCATATGAAATGTTACATTACAGTGTATTCCTGGAAATCACTGTAATGTAGCATGTTATATGCAGATACAGTCACAGTCGCACACAGATTATAGGGTCACTACTGTGAGTAACATATATAAGGCAAAGTGGTACTACTGTGTGATGTAACGTGAATAAGGGACACTATCACATGATATAATGTGAATAAAGTTGCACTACTGTGTGGCGTAAATTTAATTGGGGGTGCTATTGTGTGGCCATGCCCCTTCCTGGCAAGAACACGCGTCGTATGTGCCCACTGTTCCTATTTAAAATATAGGGGGTAGGAGCACCAAAATGAGAACTGATATGGATGAGGGGTGATGTTGCTGGGAAAGGGGTGCAGGGTCAGAGGCGCAACTAGTGGCATTCTAGGGGGCACCAGCCAAAACCTTGCCTAGGGCATCATATTGTTTAGGGCCGGCTCTGACAGCAGCGCACAGGATCCGATGCCTGGCGGCCCTGCAGGGGCAGCGATCACCGGCTCCCTGCACTGGTTCGTATATATCACAGTGCGGATTGGGTCGATTTTATCACATGCCATCCTTATCCTTGCATGCGGATGGTGATAAATCGGCCCCTAAATCTTTACCTAGTTTAGGAATCAATCTTACAATAGCATCATTAAATCATTTAGGGCTAGTGCAATTCTGAAGAATCGCATTGAAGACAACAGTCAGAGTGTCAGAGTCTAGGTAGCAAAATCTTATAATATTCTCCACTCTGGCCAACTGGGCCTCGGGCCTTCAGGGGTTTTAAGAGATTTATGGCTTTACAAACCTCCTTAGATGTAAAGAGGGAGCAAAGCAAAGAAACAGCGTTAGAATCTAATCTAGGTCCGGAGTTTCAGACTAAAACGTAACTCTGGTCTGCTCATCAATTGGGGGTTGCATATATATATATATATATATATATATATATATGTAGTGTAAAAATTACGGAGAATATCTACTATGCCTTTACTAGTTTTAGCATATGAATCCTCAGATTTCTTTAAAGGAGGAATGAGAGTGATAGGGTTTGAACTGTTTAACAAATCTGAAAGTAGACAACCAATCTTGTTCCTAAACCTAAAAAAAACAATGATCTCAGTGGAAAGAGCATAGGTCAACTAGTGAAGATAAAAGACTGTCAAGTTTTGTCTTTGCCACATTATATAGCTCTTTGCTAGTAGGGGAAGGGGGCAGTATAAACTGTTGATAGGCATCCATCAGAGCTTGTTGCTTCTGTTTAAATGTGGTGAACTCTTTGTCCCGATGAGCGACTAGAGATGTGCAGCAGGCATTTTTCGTGTTTTGTGTTTTGGTTTAGGATCTGGATCCTCGTTCGTGTTTTGGATCTTAATTGGTTTTGTCAAAATCACCCTTTCGGGTTTTGAATCGGGATGATTATTGAAAAAACAAAACAAAAAAAAAACAGCTAAAATCACAGAATTTGGGGGTAATTTTGATCCTACGGTATTATTAACCTCAATAACATTCATTTTCACTCAGTTCCAGTCTATTGTGAACACCTCACAATATTGTTTTTAGGCCAAAAGTTTGCACAGAGGTAGCTGGATAATTTTGCTAAGCGACACAAGTATGCGGCACAAACACCTGGCGCATCTAGGAGTGACACTGCAGTCTCAGACAGGATGGCACTTTTAAAAACTAGGCCCCAAACAGCGCATCATGCAAAGAAGAAAAAGAGGTGCAATTAGGTAGCTGAATGACTTTGCTAAGCGACACAAGTGTGCGGCACAAACACCTGGCTCATCTAGGATTGTGACAATGTCTATAATATTTGTCCTATTAAAAACACGTTAAAGGTTAAAGAACACAGTACGCAATTGGCGCAAAAGGTACCGCAAGGGTATGCGCAGACGCTGTGCACAGGGTGTGAACACAGGCATTGCAGATACTTACAGAATTAAACTAGAATAACTATACCTTAAGGAATGTACTTATACTGTAAACCTCTGTGTAGTGGTAGAGTGTAGATGCAACACAGTGTAACCTTATTAACTTAAAAGCTGTTTGAGCGTCACCGACGCTCTGAGAATACTTAACACTATAAGAAATACACAGATACCTGGGCTTAGGGTCTAACGCCTTATATATATATTATGGATGGTATGCTTGCAAAAGAATAATACAATACAATTATACACTACCAATATAACATAGACTAAATAACCAGATAACTACACAGGAAATACAATACAATACAATTTACGTTTAAGGGAAAATGAGGGAGAAAGAGGAGAAGAGAGAGAGAGAGAGAGAGAGATATGGCTCACAATAACAATAAGAACAATATGATTGCAGATAAAACTACACATGTGAGAGACAATCGCTGCGCAGTTAGTCAATGCTGAGAATCTTTGTGGAGAAAATACTTGACCTTACCCATACTGGCTGTCCCTATATACACAACCCTACAATACCGCATGGGACAGAAGCTAGACTCCATTTTGGGAAAACTCCCATGATTCCAAAGACTGCACCACATGGTTGAAAGGGGGAGGGGAAAATACCCGGCAGCAGCCATTTTAGATTTGCAGGTCCAAACACATGGCACTCTCTGCTACACCACAATCACATAGCAGAAGACACAAGACTCCATTTTATTCCAAAATGTCCAAGCCTCAAAACAATGCATATGTTCTGATTTTACAATTCCAAACCATCTAAATCACCTTTCACAATTACAATCCAACTTCCTAGAACCATCTTATTCAATTTCACATTCCAAACAACTTCAGTATCTCAATAACCAGAGCATATTCATCACAAGACCAGATCACAATGTAACCACACATATCAGCCTGCCATTGCTACCAGCACATATTCCCAGATCTATCACACAAACAAGTTACAATATCCTATTTAAACCAGCACCATTGACCTTAAAGCAATCTGTCTATATTTCCTTATCTAGCCATGTGAATTCAATACTTAGCCTTTAGTTTGGAGGTCAGTCCTGGGGATGTAGCCGCCATGCTGCTGGGTGCCAGGTAGCTGTGTGAGTAGCTACAGTATATCTGTCCTCAGAGGCCCCAAGCAAACTGAAACTGACTTCTTTTCTAGCCATGCCTGTTTTCCTAGTTCCTGGGGGAGGGGTCTCTCTTGCTTTGTATATGCTAATCAGGTTCAGCCCTGAAATCTTAGTAAAGGGTTGGCTTGATCATTCATTGTTCTAACAAAATGATCTTAGCTTTTACACATATAATCATATCTATCCGCTGCAATGTCCCACAACTTCACAACAAGCCTCAAACTAACCCACACATCAATCTGCTTGCTTCAATACCAAACATGACGGGCGCATCTGGTTCTGTTCAAATAATACACATTCATGACATCAATTATTCAGCCAATTCTAAATCTCCATGATGTCTGGTGCCCGACATTATCATAACCATGTACTGTATGAAACAAGCGCCGAATCCATCTCCGTGCCATGTCTGAGCAAATGCGTGTGTTACCATATATTGCTGTGCTCGCTGCGCATATTTGCAAGTATAGCGACTTAAATGTGTGTAGTTTGTATGTTCTCTCTATGTAATATTTTTGACTTTGACAGTCCACCCTTTGGCAGTCACCAATAACTGCCACTTCCTAAAACATTTTCAAAAAGAGAAAAATATATGTCATATGTAAATACATTTCTATGATTGGGTAAGGGAGGAGAGAAGAAGGTGGGAAAAGGTATGACCTAGTGAGATAGCAGAAGCATGTGTGTATGAATCCATGTTTGGGGGGTCATGTATCATCGTGCCGTACGTGTTTTAAATCAAGCTTCGAGGTATTGCGAAGTATACATTTGAATTCCTTCTTATCCCGTATGAAGGGTCTGTGGATGGGCTGTCAAACTTTACCGAGCTCTTTTCGGCTGTGGTTGCAACAAAATGGGGGAGCACATTTTAGTTGATGATACATGAATGGGGGAGGTATGTGATTGCTGATATCTGTGCCTGTATTCCCTATCGACTATGTGTGTCATTACCTGAGCGTCGTAGAAATGAAGATAAAGAACACTTATGGTAAATGCAGTGGTATTCTATGTCAGGTTAATGTACATTTGTCGGTTGAAGTCTTGTTCGGTGTCTGTTGGTTGCAGTCTTCTTTGTGCTTTTGCCCATAAGGTGCGAGCAAAAGCTTTGTCAATGTCCATAGGCTTACAAAAGTGTTGGGCTAGCGTAATTTTAAAATTTCTAGGGAAACTGGGGGTCTATGGCATTGTTCATCAAAAATCTGTGTATAAGGTTGTCAAAACTTCTTCTTTAATCCATCTGTTGTCTGTATATCGGCTCATCAAATTCCTCGTCCAAGTGGGTCTATTTACCTTGGAGGAAAACGGAAAAACAGGTGAAAGAAACGGACCGTATAATCGCATTTTCATCACATCATTGTTTCTACCATTGGGTCATAAATCAAATCTATTGGAATTACAGTTTCCTCACTCCTCAAACTCATTACCCTGGTACGACGTTTGCACTTCATTAAAGCCTGACCGCATCTAAATATCAAGCCAATTGATATGACAACACCCAAGATACATAGAAGAAACTTCCCAACATCCATTATGACTCCTTGAGCCCATTCTCCTAAACCAGAGAACCAATTTCGCGGGTTCAACCATGACACCCAACCAGTCAGCTCATTACCTACAGCAGCAAGAGTGAGATTGTGTCTCCTGTGAAATTCCCACTTCAATTGGAGAATATCGTCCATCTTTTGGTCTATGACCTAGACCGGATCCTCGGTGCTATTTGTAATATATGTGCAACACTTCACGCCGTACTGCGTTGCCAGTGTGACACAATATCCGCCTGTCACTGCTGTGAGATAATTAAGAACCATTCTATGCTGGACCAGTTCTGTTTTATAAGCTTGAAGTTCTCTTCCAGTATACCTAAACGTGTCATCATACATTTCAGTGATATTATCTAACAAATTTGCAAGCGCAGATATGTATCTATAATTCATCACTCCTCGAGCGGTGCGAGTGAAATCTAGCGCAAGTAGAACCTGAATCCCAGTGGATTCATGGATCATATCAGAGGCCAAATGCTCTGTCCTTTCTGTCAGTTGCCTTTTAACTACGTGCTCGTAATGGGTGTGAGTATAAGGAGCTTGGGCACCACGGTGTATATCTTTCATTTTGGCATGTGATACAGTCATTACTTCAGGCAGTACTTTTCCAATATAACACAATCCTTCAGAGTTTGGGGCAAGCCACTTATACGCCTTCCTCCCGCATATGAAATATGCATCATCGGGGAGAACATATGGGACAGAGTATGACATAACCATATTACACATCTTCCATGTGAAATCTCCTAACCCTAATTCTCCCATCTGTTTAGTACACCTATCAGTTTGTACGATCTGTGCACTGTATCCTAGAGATACCTCTCCAACTCTCGTGATCCTATTTCCTAGGGTATACCTATATCGGAAAGATTTTTCCTTACCGGCTATGTGGCGTATAAGCTCTGTATCTGTTGGCATTCTATCTGCTCTATATGAAAAGGTCATGGTTTGGTTACTCCATGACACTTCCCAATTTCCCGGCTTTCGGGGATTGGAAATGTTAAAACATATTAGGGACTTATCCACATGATATTGGTGGAGCTTCAAACTAGGAGGGCTGGAGATATTAAACCTCCTGTCCACCGGTCTCCCACCCTTTAGCTCAAGTACCTCCCCTACCGTTAAAGGAAATGGTACTAGCCCTGATTTGCTATGACCTTGAGGTACTTGAGAGCATACCCAACAATCTGTCTTATTTAACAGACTACCCACTAAGGAGTGATAGTCACTCAATGGATGCCGGTCCATGTGGATATTAAAACTGGATTGGCATTTCTTAATGCACCCATCCTCAACTACATTGTCACAGAGCCTACAGATACAGTTTTCTTCAGCTAACAATCCTTCACAATGTTTACAAATAACATGGCTGCTAGATCGTTTCCGGTACTCGCCTTTGCTTGGTGATTGTGTTGCTATTGGAAATTTACACCTCCGTCTCAGTCATCAGAAACCCATTCTGGATCCTTTCTCGACCTCACTGGTACTCTCACCGAAACAGACTGCTCTGGTCAACATCAGGGTCAACATGAAAACACGGATCACAGTCTCTTGAGGCGAGTCCATCTTACAGGAGGAGAAAAGGAGAAATTTGTAATGGGGGTACAGGAAAACAGTTTGAGGGGGAGAGAAACTTGTTACGATAATTAGTTCTCTAGTCTTGTTGTTCTTCTTGTTCTGCTGTCATCTCAAAGGTGTTGTCTCTCAGTCTTCCAAACGAACATTCTGGTGATACAATATTCCTTCCCAACCAGCGATCTTTCTGTAAGGAGCAAAAATCTGGCATTACCATTTGTCTAACTACTGTGTGACATACCATCTGTAACGTTATGAGAACATGAGAAAGAAGAAAGAGAGAGAAAAAAACAACGAGAGAGAGAACCGTTTATATATATATATATATATATATATATATATATATATATATATATATGCATCACATAAATCAACAATAAACAACAACAGAAAAAAGCATTTTTCAAACATTCTTTTTTTCTTCAGGAAAGAAAAAAAAACATTGTCAGATCTTCCGTTCACCATCAGGCTGTCACATCTACATGTCCAATGGTATCCTTGCATAGTCTCTCCCACCAGCATTTCCATACCTACACTGTATCTGGCCAGGATACATCGATGCTGGCAGGTCATACTGGGGTGTGGTAGACCTCTGCAAGGACCAAATAGCTATGTGATATTTGGGTCCTGCCGATGAACGTCAGAGATGGGGAAAAGAACATTTACAGATAAATTACAACGTCTACCCGGCCGTCCTTGTGCCTGCAAGGAACTGACCTCCCATTTCATTAACTGTAACCTTACTATCAGTCCTAGTGATCCCCTTTCCTGACTATATATTATGGGTGTGGCCCAAAATTCTTCCTATATGATCCCTGATTATAATTTGGTGTGTCATATTCATGCTCATATTCATGTCTAGGGGGTCTGACTTTATGTGGGCTGTTGCAGTTACTGGCATAATGCCCTTCTCTTTTGCAAAGATCACAAACCCTGGGCTTCCTCCAAGTGTCAGTGAAATGGGGTCTTGGTTAATTTGATGCCTCCTCAAACGCTTGGATGCTCATCACCATCAACCGCTTTCCCTGTACTTCTCTGACTCCTTGGATACCATGATTATGTTGTTGTCTAGGGGGTTCATATACCTTCTGTGAATCTTTGATCATACACTTAGATCTTTCCTAGGATCTGGGTAATCAGACATGATTGATCTCAATTCTGTCCGGGACCAGGGATGGCGCATTGCACTGTCCTTGACGGGAATGGTTCCCTGATCGTCAGTCTTCCCATTGGGGACTGTGATCACCCTGACAGGACTAAACTCAATTACATCACCTTGTTTTGGTCTTACAATATGGGGTACATTTGTTTGTGCGTGATATAAAACATTGTACGTACCTGTGGACACGACCTCACCTGACCCTCCGTTAGGGGGTTTGATTATTGCCTTTACCAATTTGGTCGCGTCCACCTGGATGTCTTGTAGGCTGGCTGCTGGAAGAGATGCCGACATCGTTCTGGGCTCACTTTCTTGCTGATAATCCTGAGGGAAGTTTAACATGGGGTGCGACTTGCACAGGTTAACATTTGTGATTTTTACACTTTCATTTTTATAAACATTATTACATTTGTTACTTTCGTTCTTAATACAGTTACTAAGTGCATTTTTATCGTACAACATTGTGCCATTTCTCTGCAACCATAATCCTCTCCATTGCCATGTCTCTCTTCCCAAGATGAGGGTCAGATATGTCAGTTAACTCTCTTTGCATTTCACTTTCCTGTTGCCACAATTTTAAACAATCATAATGTTTGATCCGTCTCTTTACTGATTTAATGAGACCTATCCTTCTCCTTAGGTTCTGTAACACTTCTGGGCTAAAGCTGCCTACTCTTGGGGATTTCTCCCCGTCATGTACAGTCATTCTCTCCCATTCATCACATAAAACTTCTGTGTGTGACCCGTATTTTTCACACATTACGTACCTTGCCGACCCGACTGGTCAGTTCACTGAATCAACCCGAACCGAGGTTGATCGCCCCCTTCCTGAACAACTGGCCCCCATAATTTGCAGGTGTTGCTTGCTCTACCTCTGACCTTTATATCAGGGTCTTCAGCGAACCCGTACAAAAAACCAAAATATTCAAAGATAGGTTGACGGTAAGGTTTACCGAGCACCTTACTCACTCTGCCCACGCCGACCAATACGACCTGTTCACACTGATATAGTGCTGGCGTACTCGACCCAGGGCCCCTATGAACCTTTGTTTACTGGAACATGTGAGTGTGATCCGCAGAGCATTAACCCTTTCCAGTAACTGTGGGGTTGTCAGATAGTTCCTGAGTGACCAGCGAACTTCCCTTCTTGAGAAAATAAAAAATTACACAAATCACGTTAGAATGTACAAATAGCGTTTGTGACCCCTTTACTCTAATGGTACTAGGTCAGATTACTAACTAATGTACACAATTACGTGCGGTACAATCGTTCAGTACATAAGCAACTAATCTTATGTACGGAGCGACCAACGGAATCGACATTCAGCAGCTGCGAATTCCTTCAGCCTGAGCTTTTATGGCCTATATGGGTGTTGCACCAACCCTTCTTGGTGTTGTGCCTTGTCTCTATAGCGGACTTCTTTGTACCTAGACCTCCTGGTCTGTTATAAGACCTCCTGGTCTGACCTCCAGGTCTGCTATACCTCCTGGTCCACTACACTCTAATGCTCAAATTTTATGTTTAACCAGAGATGCCTCCCTAGCCACCACGTATGTCACTTATACGTATGTACCTTCACGAGAACTCGATGATTTCTTTGGTTCAATCCCCAATATTGTAAAAAAACTTATATGCAAACACTCACTCAACACATGTACACTTTTGTTTCTATTTCTATTTCTGCGCAGAAATTTCTTTCCTTTAGACCAGATGAGTTGTAAATTGGAGAAGGATCTGTTAGTCTAAATTTCGGACACTAAAATAGACTTGCGCTATTTATCGCGTTGCCACCTCTTCGCCTGCTAAAATAACACTTATCGTGTGATTTGAGTTACGTGGGCGTACTCAGACGCTCCGTTGCGTAATTTACGCTGCGTGCGTCGGCCTTTGAGTTGCGTACGCTCTGTCCTTGTAAGGACACGTGTACACAGACCAAGTACGTTCACAGTAACACACTACACGTTTATCAATGTGAATGATCTTTAAGTGTAATCATTCACTATACACCACCCAAATCTCCCTTGTATTCTTAGGCGAGACTGTGTGCGTGCTTTACAAATTACCCCTTAAATGTATTACTTTTACTCTTTAACTACTAATAGCAACAAATCTTTCTTAGCACGTTATCAATGCAAATGGCAAACAGGAAGGTGAGATATGTGAAAGTACACAGATGAAAATGCAATTCTAAATTTAATTTAATAACATACATTGATGTAAGCACACGCATATAGATTTTACATATAAGTACCAATCACTATTACTTATGATTGACTATGATATAGATTAAATAAATGCATTAAAAAAAAATCATTAAATGATGATTTCTTTTTGACAATGGATGGCTGATTATTTCCTGAGTCAACTGAAAATCAGCCGTTCAAAAAAAAAAAATTGACCTTCCCAAAATGGCCGCTGCTCCTCCCCCTTCCACATCCATGAGGGCTACACAAAATGGTGGACAGACCATTTGTCACAAAGAAAATCATCATGCCAGCTCCTTTTAGTTATCACGCGCTGCAGAGCGATTAAAAATAATTTTAAACCTATTTAAACAGACAAACCATCCAATCTGCGTGTGTAGTTGGCACCAAATAGAAATAAGAAAAAAAAACAGATTTTCAAAGACAATAACGTACTGTTCTTACCTTCCAGTTCCCGAATTCCCTCAGCACTCCTTACCAAGTGACACAGGCGCTTATCTGGTCAGCACTGCAGTATCCCCGACCTCCAAACGGTTTAACGAGGGATACTACCTTCCACTCTTTGCTGACCGATAATGTCTGCTGAAGTTACCTAGTGCAGATATGTGAATCCCGGACGATGAGCTCCCAATTGACAATGTCTATAATATTTGTCCTATTAAAAACACGTTAAAGGTTAAAGAACACAGTACGCAATTGGCGCAAAAGGTACCGCAAGGGTATGCGCAGACGCTGTGCACAGGGTGTGAACACAGGCATTGCAGATACTTACAGAATTAAACTAGAATAACTATACCTTAAGGAATGTACTTATACTGTAAACCTCTGTGTAGTGGTAGAGTGTAGATGCAACACAGTGTAACCTTATTAACTTAAAAGCTGTTTGAGCGTCACCGACGCTCTGAGAATACTTAACACTATAAGAAATACACAGATACCTGGGCTTAGGGTCTAACGCCTTATATATATATTATGGATGGTATGCTTGCAAAAGAATAATACAATACAATTATACACTACCAATATAACATAGACTAACTAACCAGATAACTACACAGGAAATACAATACAATACAATTTACGTTTAAGGGAAAATGAGGGAGAAAGAGGAGGAGAGAGAGAGAGAGAGATATGGCTCACAATAACAATAAGAACAATATGATTGCAGATAAAACTACACATGTGAGAGACAATCGCTGCGCAGTTAGTCAATGCTGAGAATCTTTGTGGAGAAAATACTTGACCTTACCCATACTGGCTGTCCCTATATACACAACCCTACAATACCGCATGGGACAGAAGCTAGACTCCATTTTGGGAAAACTCCCATGATTCCAAAGACTGCACCACATGGTTGAAAGGGGGAGGGGAAAATACCCGGCAGCAGCCATTTTAGATTTGCAGGTCCAAACACATGGCACTCTCTGCTACACCACAATCACATAGCAGAAGACACAAGACTCCATTTTATTCCAAAATGTCCAAGCCTCAAAACAATGCATATGTTCTGATTTTACAATTCCAAACCATCTAAATCACCTTTCACAATTACAATCCAACTTCCTAGAACCATCTTATTCAATTTCACATTCCAAACAACTTCAGTATCTCAATAACCAGAGCATATTCATCACAAGACCAGATCACAATGTAACCACACATATCAGCCTGCCATTGCTACCAGCACATATTCCCAGATCTATCACACAAACAAGTTACAATATCCTATTTAAACCAGCACCATTGACCTTAAAGCAATCTGTCTATATTTCCTTATCTAGCCATGTGAATTCAATACTTAGCCTTTAGTTTGGAGGTCAGTCCTGGGGATGTAGCCGCCATGCTGCTGGGTGCCAGGTAGCTGTGTGAGTAGCTACAGTATATCTGTCCTCAGAGGCCCCAAGCAAACTGAAACTGACTTCTTTTCTAGCCATGCCTGTTTTCCTAGTTCCTGGGGGAGGGGTCTCTCTTGCTTTGTATATGCTAATCAGGTTCAGCCCTGAAATCTTAGTAAAGGGTTGGCTTGATCATTCATTGTTCTAACAAAATGATCTTAGCTTTTATACATATAATCATATCTATCCGCTGCAATGTCCCACAACTTCACAACAAGCCTCAAACTAACCCACACATCAATCTGCTTGCTTCAATACCAAACATGACGGGCGCATCTGGTTCTGTTCAAATAATACACATTCATGACATCAATTATTCAGCCAATTCTAAATCTCCATGATGTCTGGTGCCCGACATTATCATAACCATGTACTGTATGAAACAAGCGCCGAATCCATCTCCGTGCCATGTCTGAGCAAATGCGTGTGTTACCATATATTGCTGTGCTCGCTGCGCATATTTGCAAGTATAGCGACTTAAATGTGTGTAGTTTGTATGTTCTCTCTATGTAATATTTTTGACTTTGACAATTGGCACTGCAATGGCAGACAGGATGGCAATTTTCAAAACTAGGCCCCAAACAGCTCATCATGCAAAGAAGAAAAAGAGGTGCAAAGAGGTAGCTGGATGACTTTGCTAAGCGACACAAGTGAGCGGCACAAACATATGGCACATCTAGGAGTGGCACTGCAGTGTCAGACAGGATGGCACTTTTAAAAACTAGACACCAAACAGCTCATCATGCAAAGAAGAAAAACATGTGCAATGAGGTCGCTGGATGACTTTGCTAAGCGACACAAGTGTGCGGCACAAACACCTGGCCCATCTAGGAGTGGCACGCAGTGGCTGAATGTCGAAAGTGGCAATATGTGGGGCAACCGACAGCATCTCCTGCATGCCCCTGTCATTTCTTAAAAAATTCTGCACCACCAAATTAATTGTATGTGCAAAACATAGGATGTGCTGGAATTTGCCCAGATGCAATGCACGCACAATATTGGTGGACTTATATGGCAGTACCCCTGGACTTATACGGCTGCACCACTAGACTGGACTTATACGGCAGTACCCCTGGACCTATACAGCAGCACCACTGGACATTATGGCAGCACAGGACAACACCACTGGACTGATGCAGCACAACACAGCACCACTGGACTTATGGCAGCACAGGACACCACCACTGGACTGATGCAGCACAAGACAGCACCACTGCACTGGACTGGACTTATACAGCAAAGGATATCACCACTGTGACTGGACTGATGCAGCACAAGACACCACCACTGGACTGATACAGCACAAGACAGCACTGGAATGACACAAAAGAGCAGGCCGCCACCCCACGCACCACACACACCACACCACTTTCCCGCACAGACACTGAGGAGGCACATCCTGTCGCTACACTCTCCAGGGCTGGAGTGAAAAGGGCGGCGAAGCGCGGCTCCTTATATGGATCCAAAACCAGCGAGAATCCGACAGCGGGATGATGACATTTTGCCTCGTTCTGGTTTCCGAGTCTGGCGGGAAGTACAGAGCCGGACTCGGATCCATGCTCGGGACGTGATGTTCAGTAGAGTTCGGTTCCCTGAGCAATATATTCAATAATATGTCCCCGTATCATAGCCTTAGATGCCTGCTAGAAAGTCAGAGGATTATCCTGAGCACATTCTCAAAAGTTTTAAGTTTACTCCGAAAGCTTAGGGAAGAGCCAACATCTGGCTTAGGGGGTAATTCAGACCTGATTGTAGCAGCACATTTGTCAGAATTTGGGAAAAACCATGTGCACTGCAGGGGAGGCAGATATAACATTTGCAGAGAGAGTTAGATTTTGGTGGGTTATTTTCTTTCTGTGCAGAGTAAATACTGTCTGCTTTATTTTTACACTGCAATTTAGATTTCAGTTTGAACACACCCCACCCAAACCTAACTCTCTGCACATGTTATATCTGCCCCCCCCCTCCACATGGTTTTGCCCAACTGCTAACAAATTTGCTGCTACGATCAAGTCTGAATTACCCCCTTAGTGCACAGAGAAGAGATTGCAACTTCTGGCTTCGGGGCAAAACACAAGTATGTGGCACAGACTCTTATACCAGCAAGTCACAATAAATAAATGGGCATAATAAAAACTGTGCAGGTGTGGTTTTCTATAATCAAATACAAACACCTACTAGCCCATATGACTACCATTAAAATCAGAAAGCATTCTTTAGTAGTTGCCGATATGCAACACACAGAGCTTCCTAGTAACCTACATGCAAAACAGAGAGCACCTTAGCCCGTTATATACAGCAGAGAAAGCATCCTAGTCACTGATATACAATACAAAGAACATCTTATTGACTGATATGCACCACAAAAAAGTATCCCAATGATCTACTGTATATGCAAGACAGAGAGCATCCTAGTGACTGATAAGGAACAAAAAGAAAATCCTAATGACTATTATGCAAGAGTGTATCCTAGTGAACAATGGTGGTCATTCCGAGTTGTTCGCTCGCTGCTATTTTTAGCAGAATTGCTAATAGGCTAAAATCCGGCAGTTCTGCGCATGCGTATGCACAGCAGGGCGCACGCAATAAGGAATTTTACACAAAACTATGCTATTTTACTCACGGGCGAACAAAGCTTTTCAATTGCTCTGCTGATCGTAGTGTGATTGACAGGAAGTGGGTGTTTCTGGGCGGAAACTGGCTGTTTTCAGGGAGTGTGCTAAAAAACGCAGGCGTGCCAGGTAAAAACGCAGGAGTAGCTGGAGAAACGGAGGAGGGGCTGGCCGGACGCTGGGCGTGTTTGTGACGTCAAACCAGGAACTAAACGGACTGAGATGATCGCAATATAGGAGTAGGTCTAGAGCTACTCAGAAACTGCAGGGAAATACTTAATAGCAGAATTGCTAATCTTTCGTTAGCAATTCTGCTATGCTAAGATACACTCCCAGAGGGCGGCGGCTTTGCGTTTGCATTTCTGCTAAAAGTAGCTAGCGAGCGAACAACTCGGAATGAGGGCCCATGTGCAACAGAAAGAGTATACCATACTTGCCTACACTCCCTCATTCTGCAGGAGACTCCCTGAAATAGAAGCAATCTCCCTGACTCCCTGAATAGTCCAGCAATCTCCCTGATTGCTCCTTAACCCCATTGTGCAGCTGTTACATTCCTTGGGGGAAGGGAAGGGGGGGGGGGGGGGGCCACGGGACATTAGTGCCATTTCCCTGCATAGGTTATAAGACACAATGATCCCTATTGCTACATGCATTTTAAATAAAGTTTCTCGTGGCCACTTACAGTGGCACAATACACAAACAAATTCTGCAAAATATAAGAGTCTTTTCTTCAACGTATAGATCTTAGATCGTATAGATCTTACTAACTATGGGGCTCATTTATATTCGGATGTAAGTCATTTTTATGACACGCCTCTCAGATGTAGCAGTACACGTCCGCACTGATAGGTGTTACTTTCACATCTCCCTGAAATGCTTTTTCAAAAGTAGGCAAGTATGGAGTATACTAGTTGAATAAAGGCAACAAAGTGATCCTAGTGACCATTCTGCAACAGATATCACCTTAGTGACGGATATGCAACTGAAAGAGGATCCTAGTGAACAACGGGCCTAATTCTGAGTTTATCGCAGCAGCAATTTTGTTAGCAATTGGGCAAAACCATGTGCACTGCAGTAGGGGCAGATATAACATGTGCAGAGAGAGTTAAATTTGGGTGGGGTGTATTCAAACTGAAATCTAAATTGCAGTGTAAAAATAAGGCAGCTAGTACTAACCCTGCACAGAAACAATATAACCCACCCAAATCTAACTCTTGTCACCCCTGTCTGTCTACCCCTCCCCTTTAGAATGTAAGCTCTCACGAGCAGGGCCCTCTTCCCTCATGTGCTTATCCTTTCTTAATTTAATAATCTTCAACTGCATCAACTCCAGCAGTCTTCTGCCACCTGATACTTATTCCAGTGTCATCTGCTGATGTAACTATGTTTATTTACCCTGTACTTGTCCTATACTGTCATCAACTGTAAGTTGCTGTTTTCCTGTTTGATTATTTAAGTACTCTGTAATTGGGCGCTGCGGAACCCTTGTGGCGCCATATAAATAAAGGATAATAATAATAATAATAATAATAATAATAATAATAATAATCAGGTCTGAATTAGGCCAACTATGCAGCACTAAGAGAATCCCAGAGAGTTATATGCAATACATAGTGACCAATGTGCATCATAAAGAGCATCTTAGAGACTGACAGGGAATTCAGACAGCATCATAAAAACTAAAACAATGGCCCTCATTCCGAGTCGTTCGCTCGGTAATTTTCTTCGCATCGCAGCGTTTTTCTGCTTAGTACGCATGCGCAATGTTCGCACTGCGACTGCGCCAAGTAATTTTGCTATGAAGATAGTTTTTTTACTCACGGCTTTTTCTTCGCTCCGGCGATCGTAATGTGATTGACAGGAAATGGGTGTTACTGGGCGGAAACACGGCGTTTTATGGGCGTGTGGATAAAAACGCTACCGTTTCCGGAAAAAACGCGGGAGTGGCCGGAGAAACGGAGGAGTGTCTGGGCGAACGCTGGGTGTGTTTGTGACGTCAAACCAGGAACGACAAGCACTGAACTGATCGCAGATGCCGAGTAAGTCTGAAGCTACTCTGATAAGGAACACTCTGAAACTGCTAAGTAGTTTGTAATCGCAATATTGCGAAAACTGAGATTCAATAACAAAAAGGGGGTCATTCTGACACGATCGCACGCTGCAGTTTATCTCAGAGGTGCGATCGGGTCAGAACTGATTGACAGGCAGAGGTGGTCGCTGGGCGGGGGGGGGCGGAACGGCAGCGTTTGGCCGTCGTTTCGTGGGCGCGGTCCGGCCAACGCAGGCGTGGCCAGACCGAACTGGGGGCGGGACGATCAGTAGCTCCCGAACAGCACGCTAAAGCTGCGCTGGTCGGGAGCTACTCTTGAAGTGCAAAGGCATCGCCGCTGTGCGATGCCTTTGCACTTCTGTGGGGGGGTGGGGGGTGCCGGCACTGATATGCGGGTCGGGGTAGCCCTGTGCTCGGCGTCCTCCCACATGTCAGTGTGAATGATCGTAGCTGTGCTAAATTTAGCACAGCTACGATCATCTCGGAATGACCCCCAATATGCTGTACATAGAAAACATTTTAGTGATGTCTATACAATATATAGAGCCTTTTATTGACCACTAAACAATACAGAAAGCATTTTCATGACTACTACACAAAATAATGTATATTGGTGTCTATTATTCAATACCAAACCTGTTCTGGAGGCCACTCTGTAATATAGACAATCAAACCTCTTGTAGGCTTCCTACAGTAAATCACTGGTCATTTTTTAATAATGCAAGCACCCCAAATCTCTATCAGTTTACAATGTACACCCCTGTATTATTGTGTTCCAACATTTTGGTTTCTACATATTTTATATATCTTGTCAATGCATTTCCTTTGTATACATTTGTCAAACTAGGGTTGTACAGGCATAGAGTCTAATTCAGACTGGATCGCTGCAGTGGCAGTGTTCGCAGTCTGATGCCCTTTGTGGAGTGCGCACGTGCAGCGGTTGCACTGGGTGTGCGCACCCTGGGAAGCCCTGTGAGATGCTAAAAGCATCTCAGGACTGCGATTGCCTCTGCCTGATTGACAGACAGAGGCGGTCGCCGGGCGGGAGGGGGTGTGCCAATGGCGCTAGAACGCCATTGGTGGGGCGCGGTCCGGACAACGCAGGCGTGTCTGGAATGTTGCGAGAGGGGGCCACGGCGGAATTTAGCACATCTTCGATCAGATCTGAATTACCCCCATAGTGAGAATAATGGCAGAATACAGCTTGTCACTCTGTTTGAGATGGTGGTTTAGAAATCCAGTGTGTTTGTGTTTCTACAAAGCTCTGCGAACATCTACTAAAATAGGAACACTGAAATACTGTATGCAGGGGCGGACTGGCCCACCAGGACACCATGACAGATTCCGATGGGCAGGTCCCATATCTCCCTCAGCCAGGCCAATTCACAATCAGGCTGGGCTGGCTCACACTGCTTCCAGTACTTGCAGTTCATTGGACCGCAATCTGGAAGTTAGGCTAGCGGGCACTTCCAGGTGCCACTAGCCGTGAGAAGTGGTAAAGCTATATACTTACCAGTGCAGGGAGCCGGTGATCGCTGCCCCTGCAGGGCAGCCAGGCATCGGATCCTGTGCGCTGCTGTCAGAGCCGGCCCTAAACAATATGATGCCCTAGGCAAGGTTTTGGCTGGTGCCCCCTAGAATACCGCTAGTTGCGCCTCTGACCCTGCACCTCTTTCCCAGCAACATCACCATATAGGCACAGAAGTACAAAATAAGTACTGTATATTACAATATACAGTAAGGAATACAGGGCCTGATTTAGAGGTTGCTTCTGCAACTGCATTACTGTATGCAGTGCCAGATTAACAATGGGGCGGATGGAGCTACAGCTCTAGGTCTCCACATAAAAATAGGCCCATCACATACTTGCCTACCCTCCCGGAAAGGCCGGAAGGCTCTCGAAAATCGGGTGGCCCTCCTGGCCATCCGGAAAGGTGGGCAAGTGTCCCGCTTTTCCTGGCAGCCCCCGTACTCCCCCTTGGCCGCCCACAGCAGAGAACAAGTGGGCGGTCCGAGGGGGATACGATGATGCAATTTGCAGTTTCATAGCTCTGCCCCCAGCTGTACAGTGCCTGTTTTCTCTGCACTGTCTAGTGGGGGCGGGGCTACGATGATGCGACTATGGTGCCACGCCCCCTGGACCGCTCGCTTTCCCTATCGGCCATGCCCCCGGACCACCCACATCGCCGCCTGACACGCCCCCATTAGCCTACCACGCTACAGCCTCCCGGAGGATGGTGCAGCAATGTAGGCAACTATGCCATCATCATGACAGCATCATGATCACTAGCCACCAGCTGGCCACATGGTCAGCCATAAATCATAACTATTAAGATTGCATATTGTTTTGTTCATATGTTTGTATACAGTCGCGTAAGTTCGTCACAGTTGCCCGGAGGCAAGATAAATATTGGTGCCCCCCTATTTCCTATATTAAGATAAATATATGTATGTATGTATGTATGTATGTATGTGTGTGTGTGTGTGTGTGTGTGTGTGTGTGTGTGTGTGTGTGTGTGTGTGTGTGTATGGAGTGTTCTGAAAAAAAATTATATACTGTATTTATACATTTAATTGTCATTTATTTTAAATCACACATTTCTTAGCAGTCATACCCAGGATTAGAACCCATGACCTGTTACACTAACAGCAGACACTTTACTGATGGAGTTATTTGCTCCTGTAGAGGAAGCATGAGAATTCTAACTATATGAAGTTACGTGTAATTGTCAGAGAAGTATCTTTATATAGTTAAACTTCTCATATTTACTATACAGGAGCAAATAGCGTCATCAGTAAGGTGTCTGCTTCCAGTGTAATAGGTTGTGGTTTCTAATCCTGGGTGTGATACTTGTAAAATGTGTATATTCAGTATAATAAAGAGAGTGTGATATGTAAGGTGCAGGGACCAGTGAGGAAGTCAGCCAATGAAAAGACAGTGACAGCTATCAATTAACTTAATTCAATGGTGTCATAGAATGGAAGGAGAGGTGCCCCCCTTCAGAGCAGGAGCCCGGCGGCAGATGACTCCGTTGCCTCCCAGAGTTCTGCCTCTGTTTGTATATCCAGTCATCAGGACATAGAGATATGTGAGTTCACTGCTGTGCTATTTTATTCCATTACCAACTCCAGACACACTGCCCACTGGACCACCCACTTCCCAGCATCCCCCTGGTCCCAGGGACCATCACTGAAGATTCAGGCTTACACATGTTAGTAAGGGAGTGTCTACAAATATTAAGCATTCTCATACACTAACATCACATCCTCTTTTCTTTAAAGATAAGCCCTGTACGCTTCAATGCAACAATTAACAACGTCATATTAAGAACATCATGCCTTGCAAAGATTGACTTCATGCAATTGATTACGGCTTTACTAGTAGTTGTATGTAGTGTCTTCACCTCAGGGTAGTTAGAGTAATAATCAGTCACGACAATGTACGTTTTCCCATTACAATCAAACAAATCTGCACCAACTTTCTGGTACGGTCTCTCTGGCACTGCGTGAGGACTCAGTGGCTCGACTTGTTGTTTCGGTCTATACGTAAGACATAATTCACATGTAGCTGTAGTCAGTGCTATGTCTTGGTTCATTCTTGGCCAATACATAACTTCACGCGCTCTCCGCTTACATTATTCTTCTCCTAAGTGGCCTTCATGCATCTTGCACAGCATAGTTTTTCTTAGTCATGCAGGTATGACAAACGTATTGCCTTTGTAAATAATACCATCATCGACAACTGTAAGGTCACTGTAGTACATCCAATAATCATGGATAGACAGCGGGCACGCATGTTTTTCTGCTGGCCAACCTTTCAGAATGATATCTTTCAACACTTTCATTGTGTCATCTGTCTCAGTTTCTTTCCTAATCTGTTCTTGTCTTGCAAGAGACGCTGGTAGAGAAGCTACGATCAAATTAACATAGGTTTCTATCTCTTCATCCATCAGACTTTTGGAACCTTCACTTTTGTCCACAGCACGAGAAATTGTATCAGCAATGTACATATATTTGCAAGGACAGTACAGCAAGTGTACATCATATTTCTGTAGTCTGATAAGCATTCGTTGAATTCTCATGGGACAGTCATGCAATGATTTAGTCATGATAGCTACCAATGGCTTGTGGTCAGTTTCCACTGTAAATGTTTGACCATACACAAACTGATGAAATCGCTCACATGCATATGTGATCGCTAGAAGTTCTTTTTCTATCTGAGCATACCTTGTTTCAGCACTTGTCAGTGCTCTTGATGCATAGATTACTGGTTGCCATGTATCCTCATGTTCTTGTAACAGCACTGAGCCTAGGCCAAATTGCGAAGCATCTGCTGAAATTCTTATTCTTTTCGCAGGATTAAAGAATTTTAGCACTGGTTGCTCTGTAATAATCTTGTCACGATCCAGGTAATTCCTTATCAGTATTTACCTTCCAAATGTCTCCTGAGACTGTCCCAGTGTTCCAAGCCTGGATTCCATCTGCACTGTCTGTGTGCAGCACGCTGCATCTCTGTCTCTAATCTCTTTACTGTGATTCTGGCAGCTTCAGGGTTAAGTTTCACATGCAAGTTACAAACAGTCTTTCCCTCCAAGTTCAAACATGGGCGCAGCCATGTTTGTTTTCATCACATGTTACTTTTCAGCCTATCAGCTGCACTCTGGTTTCTACCTAATTACCCAGCAGCTGCACTCTAGACTCTGCTTAATCAGCCAGCCAATCCCTGTTTCCCAGCTGGTATAAATATCTTGTTCCTGGGCTGAAAAGGTGGTCAGTGCTTCAATGGTCTTCAGTGTTTCCAGTGAGCAGTTCTTCCATGGACTTTCTCTGCAGTGCTTCATTTGTCTCCAGTGGTTCCTGTGTGCAGTCTTCTACAGATTCTTCAGTGAACTCTCCTGCATTCAAGCCTGACTCCTCTGTGTTACACTCTGTGGTAACACGACACCACTGTGATTAACCCTCTACAACATCACCTTATTCACCTGTGTTTGTATTCCGGCTTTCCAGCAGCCACTCTTCAACAACTACAGTTTTCCAGCGAACCCTAGTTCATTTACAGTTTACAGAACTTTTCTCTACATTCCAGGTTACTGGTATTAACCAGTTGCACACCTAAATTTCCACTTGTGACTTTCTATTGTTTTTGCAAGTTTTATGACTTTTCATTTAATAAAATCACTGAAAGATATTTCCTTCGTTGTCTTGGTCACGCCTTCGGGCATTTGTTCTAAAGGTTCCCTGCTTGTCTAAGAACCCTGTACTGCCTCCCAGGTACACATATACCTCAGCCCCTACAACTGAGGCTTCCCCCTGGTCAGCACCAGCCCTCAGTTTGTGACAGTAAGCACTGACCACAGGATCCGGCCGGAGACCAGGTCCAAGCGACCATGCCGATGCAAGAACTTGCAGCCTGCCTTGAACGTCAGGAGACTGCACAGGGCCATGTGATCCGCTGTCTCCAGGACCTCTCCTCTCGGCTGGATGGAATACAAGTAACCCTCCGTGGTTCAGGGGCGTCCAGTGTGCCGACTGCAGTACCTTTGGTGGTATCCCCACCCACCATTCCCGTTTCTGCTCCTTGTCTCCATTTACCGACACCTGCCAAGTTTGATGGTTCCCCAAAAGCCTGTCGGGGTTTCCTAAATCAGTGTGAGATATATTTTGAGTTACAGCCTGGCAGTTTCCCAACTGACCGCACCAAGGTTGCTTACATCATCTCCCTCCTCAGTGGCTCCGCCCTCGATTGGGCATCACCTCTATGGCAGAAGTCTGATGTCCTGCTCTCTTCATACACAGATTTCGTGGCAACCTTCAGGTGCATCTTTGACGAACCAGGTCGTGTGACCTCAGCCTCCTCTGATATCCTCCGGCTACGTCAGGGGACACAAACAGTCGGTAAATATCTGGTACTGTACCAGATCCTAGTGTCCGAACTTTCCTCAGCCCTAGAAGGGGCGTCTGTGTCTACAGCCCAAGAAGGGGCGTCTGTGTCTACAGCCCAAGAAGGGGCGTTCGTTTCTGCAACCCCAGGAGGGGTATCCAATGTTCAAGCTCTAGTAGGGGCATATGAGTCTTCTCAAAAAGGAGTTTCTGATCTGTCAACCCCAGGAGGGGTGCTGGAGAAAACAACCCTGAGAGAGGTGTCTGATTCGTCAACCCCAGGAGGGGTCACCAAAGTTTCAGCCCCAAGGGAAGTATCCAGAGCCAAGTGTCCAGATGGAAATTTTTGTGCTACAGATGCAGTTATGAACTCCAGTTTGCCGTCTTCAGAGAGCACCACCCTGTTGGCATCCAGCATGGACCAGGTCCAGGATGGTCTAACTGAACACTCGGATACCACTCATTCCGGTTCTAACCGGATTCTGACTCCTTCAGTTCCAGCTGATTCAACTGTCTCCAAACTCAATCCTGTCCTATCCGTCGGCCCAAAGACTCCGCCGGTCTCAGCCGGTTCAAGTTTGTCTGGACTAAATCTGGTCTCGTCCATAGGTCCAGTACAGTCTCCTCTGGTTCCAGCCAGTTCAAGTTCATCAGGATTCAATCTAGATTCTTCCATTTGTTCAGGTAAAGAATTTATAAGAAGTGTCCTGGGGCCACTCCTAAAGGAGGGGGTGCTGTCACGATCCAGGTAATTCCTTATCAGTATTTACCTTCCAAATGTCTCCTGAGACTGTCCCAGTGTTCCAAGCCTGGATTCCATCTGCACTGTCTGTGTGCAGCACGCTGCATCTCTGTCTCTAATCTCTTTACTGTGATTCTGGCAGCTTCAGGGTTAAGTTTCACATGCAAGTTACAAACAGTCTTTCCCTCCAAGTTCAAACATGGGCGCAGCCATGTTTGTTTTCATCACATGTTACTTTTCAGCCTATCAGCTGCACTCTGGTTTCTACCTAATTACCCAGCAGCTGCACTCTAGACTCTGCTTAATCAGCCAGCCAATCCCTGTTTCCCAGCTGGTATAAATATCTTGTTCCTGGGCTGAAAAGGTGGTCAGTGCTTCAATGGTCTTCAGTGTTTCCAGTGAGCAGTTCTTCCATGGACTTTCTCTGCAGTGCTTCATTTGTCTCCAGTGGTTCCTGTGTGCAGTCTTCTACAGATTCTTCAGTGAACTCTCCTGCATTCAAGCCTGACTCCTCTGTGTTACACTCTGTGGTAACACGACACCACTGTGATTAACCCTCTACAACATCACCTTATTCACCTGTGTTTGTATTCCGGCTTTCCAGCAGCCACTCTTCAACAACTACAGTTTTCCAGCGAACCCTAGTTCATTTACAGTTTACAGAACTTTTCTCTACATTCCAGGTTACTGGTATTAACCAGTTGCACACCTAAATTTCCACTTGTGACTTTCTATTGTTTTTGCAAGTTTTATGACTTTTCATTTAATAAAATCACTGAAAGATATTTCCTTCGTTGTCTTGGTCACGCCTTCGGGCATTTGTTCTAAAGGTTCCCTGCTTGTCTAAGAACCCTGTACTGCCTCCCAGGTACACATATACCTCAGCCCCTACAACTGAGGCTTCCCCCTGGTCAGCACCAGCCCTCAGTTTGTGACAAATCTGTTTCAAGTTTTGCCAACTTTCTTCTTGTTCATGTGACCACATCCACTCGTTATCTTTGTCCAACAACCATCTAAGAGAGGCTGTTCATTCAGAGAGTTGAGAAATAAACTTTCCTAAGTAAGTAATCATTCCTAGGAATCTTCTGACGTCGTCTTTGTTGTTAGGACGTTCCATGTTCACTACGGCTGATATTTTCCTTTGGTCTGGTTTTACACCTTGATCCAAGACCACGTCACCCATAAAGGTAAGTGTATTCATGCCAAATTCACATTTGTCCTTGTTTACCTTTAGATTCATTTTCTTGACAAGTTCCATTACTTGTCTCAATCTAGAATCATGTTCTTCCTTTGTAGATCCCCAGACAATAATGTCATCCATCATTGTTTCAACACCTGGAATATGTTCAAAAATCATGTGTATCTTTTTGTGATATACTTCTGGAGCAGACAAAATTCCATATGGTAGTCTAAGAAATCTGTATCGACCTTCTGGTGTATTAAATGTACAAAGCTTTGAGCTGGCCTCATCTAGCTTCATTTGCCAGAATCCTGAAGATGGGTCCAATTTACTGAACCATTTTGCTCCCGCAAATTGCGACATGATTTCATCTCTGGTTGGTAGTTTGAAATGTTCTCGTTTAATAGCTTTGTTTAAATCTCTGGGTTCTAGACATATTCTGAGTTGTCCATTTTTCTTTTCAACAATTACTAAGGAGCTTACCCATTCAGTAGGCTCATCAACTTTCTGTATCACACCCAAGGCTTCCATGCGATTTAACTCTTGTTTCAGTTTTTCTCTCAGCGCAAACGGCACTTTTCTACAGGGGAGTATCACTGAAGAAACTTGTGTGTCTATATTTATTGTTTGCTCTCCAGGCAAACAACCTAGACCTTCAAACAAGTCTCTGTATTCTGTAAACATCGATTTGCAGTCATCTTCTACTTGTGATGTCACCATAAAAACTTTCTTTAGCAAGCTTAGTTTCTCACAGGAACTTAATTCTAGAATCGGTTGCACATTTTTCCTTGGCACAAAGTAATCTTCAAACTTTTGCATTATAGAAGATAGCACCATATTCTGCCCCTCAGCAAATTGAAAACTATTATAAATGTCCAGCACATCCTCTCCTATCACATGAAGGAAAATGGATGCCTTCGTTTTGTCAGCCTCTGAATCAGCTCCACATGCAGCAAGATATATATTAAACCTTTGCTTAAATCTTTTCCAGTTTTCAGACAAGTTACCAGACATCAGCATGCCGGTTGGAGGAGGTAGTTTATCCATGGTTACTCACTGTTTGAAGATAGCAGCACACGGCAGGCTTTGCAGACACAGAGTATCACAGCCACAGACTTCTGCAAAATTCTTTCACACTCTGAGAGCACTAGCAGTCCAAGTTAAAGTTAAACTTCTTCTGACACCATGGGCAATATTTACTAATATTCGTGTTTGAGTCAGTTTGTGTAGTGTTTAAACTCGTTTTGTATCGGGTGCATTTTCATGCAACTTTTTGAATCCATATACGCAAAGTTACGAAGCAGTCGACTTTATGGTTGTCATGTTTTCCGATGTCGATGCCAGTCGTGTTTTTTTGGCACATTTACGGCCGTCATTGTCGTTTGCGTACGTGTTTTTGTTGTATTTGCTGGGTTTTTTCCTAAGTTAAATGCGGCAGGGTTTTTTTTCTTCCCGCGACCGCATTTTCACTTTCAGTTTCGATTTTCATCCCCGTCCGTGATTGGTTGTGTTTCAGATGGTAGGAGTGTCTGTGCGCAACCATATAAATACGCCCCAAACCGTCCGCACCTCGTGGGTTTAGTTAGTGGTGAGGAGGAGGGAGGTTGTGCTGTGGAGGCTGGTGAATTTGTGGTTTGGTGAGGAGTGTTGGTAGCGATTTCTGAGTGTGGTATTGTGTTTGGAAGTCATCTTGTCATTCTTGTTGTCTTGTATTTTGTGGTTTTGTCTCATTTTTAGTCCAAGTTATTTTTCTTTATAGTCCCTTGTCAGTGTTTGTGTGTGTGTGTGTGTGTGTGTGTGTGTGTGTGTGTGTGTGTGTGTGTGTGGGGGGGGGTGTGTGGGGGTGTGTGGGGGTGTGTGAGTTGTGTAGTGGTAGTGGAGGAGTGTGTTGTTTGTCTTTTTTTTCCTGTGTTAACTGTTTAGACACACAATTATGTGTGACTCAGAGGTGGAGGGTGTGAGTGAGGGGAAGGAGGTTGGTCAAGTGTAGGAGGTGAGTGTTAGTGAGGTTAGTGAGGTGGAGTAGGTGGGTGAGGTTTCTGCAGCAGCCTCAAGTGATAGTGACAGTCAGAGTGCTCCGCAGCCACGCACCACTACAAAGACTGGGCGGAATGTAAAGTTTAGTTTTGCTGAAAATGTGGCATTGGTGCGTGAGCTTATGAAGTATCAGAGGCAGCTATTTGGCCCTGAGTCCGCCAAGGTGCCAACACGGAGGAAGACGGTGTTGTGGGCAAAAGTTGTTGCTGCTGTCAATAGTGAGGGGGTGGTCAAGCGGATGGAGGACACGTGCCGCAAACGGTACTATGACATAAAGCGACGTGTCAAGTCCAAAATGGCCAAGGAGGCCAAGTCGGCTCGGAAAACCGGTGGTGGGCAGCCCTATATTGCAAGTTATCTGGAGTATGAGGAGCCCATGCGGAGTGTAATCCCTCCAGAAGTTGTCTCTGCAACCCATGCCCGGGATTCAGATAGGCCCAGGAAGAATGGTGAGCATGTGTATTTGCATTTACATTCTATGTTTTTTTTTTTTTTTAAATGTGTGTCATGTGACGTTACATATTACTCCCATCTTCAAGTGTGTGTCAGCAAATACATTGTTTTGGTTAATGTTTTATACAAAAGCCAATGTAATATCTTACTTTATTGTATGTCATGTGTTTTTCAGACAGATATTTTGCATGTGTAGTTTGGACTTGGTGTGTCTCTGAATTGTCTTGCAATAATGTTTTCCTTTTGGGAGTTTTTGTTTTTAAATTGTGACTATGTTTTATATTTAAGTGATCCATGTGCAATGTTTTAAAAACAGTGGTTGTCATGTTAGAGGCTGGAGTACTTGAAAGTGGTTTGGAAACCACTTACATGTGTAATGTCATCTTTAGATAATGTTAATTATTTAATTTTAAATAATTTTTTATTTTTTTTAATTTTTTGCTTGTATTTGTACCGTGACACCACACTGCAGTGTAATTTTTATATAAATTGCTGCATTTTGTTTTTGCTCATATAGTGGTAATGTGTCTTTGGAGTGCCACATCACAGAGCAATTTATATATTGCATCTGTAATATTTTTCCTTTCAATACAAAATGAAGTTGTGTGTGTTTTTTTTTTCCCTTGAACTTGTGGCCTATGTCAGTGTCCTGTACATGTTTTCCTGTGTTGATGTTTCCATAGTGCATATGTGTTTTGGTCATTGTTTTTTTTTTTTTTTTTAATATTTCTGGTCCTTATGTTTGTTTTATATAAAAAACAAGCATTTCTAAAATAATAAATGTTTATAAGCATAATGGGTGGATGTATACACAATAGCATGAATTTTTTATTTAAATTTATTTTATACAGTGTTTGAAAAAAGCAGTACTACTCGTCGGCCAGTAACTCCTATCACATCGGATGATGATGACGCTGCGGAAGCAGGTAAAGTGTCCATTATAGTATAGGGTATGCTTGTAAAGGAATGGCCATAACAAAATTGCACTTTCATTAAAAGGTCCATCAAAAGAAGTATGGAGCAGCAGAAGTGGCACTTCTGTAAGACATCACCACAAAAAACCTGTGGCCGAAAAGAAAGCAAGGTCATATGTTCCGGCACAAACACAGCAGGCTACCCCGCCACAAAGATTATCGTCCATATATGTTCTGTACCCCCACTCCAAATTTTGGACACACCTCCAAGACGTCATCCACACTCCCCTCATCTTGATTGTGAGTATCAAACTGAAAAAAATGTGTAAAATGTCAGAACATAATCAAAATCATTCATAACCGCATTAAGTCAAAACACATCAAAAACTAAAATACTTACCGCAGTAAGTAAAAGCTGAAATGGAATCCAAGCTAAATGGCCTTGTCCACATCCAGTAAAGATATGTATGTCCACTTGAGCCATATAGTATGACATTGGGTATAAGATGCTGCAGCAAAAAAGCATGTTGGTTTGTTTGCAAAAAGTAAGGTTGTTTTTCCAAAAATCACATGTTTGCTTGAGGTAACATTGCAAAATACATATAAAAACATTACTATGTTTGTTAGAACAAAGCTATAAGGTAACACATTATGTATTCCAATGTGTTTTTATGGTGGAGTATGTGTGAGCTACAATAAAACTAAAGTGTTTGCTTTCACAATTAAGTAACCAGACACATTTGCCTCAAACAGGCATATGTATGTATTTAAGCTATGAGTGATGATGTTGCTAGTCAGAATAGTTGAAAGCAACAGTGAATGACATGTGTTCCATGTGTAGTGATTTTTTTACATTTCTCAAACATATGGCTAGCTAACGGAGATTTGTTTAACATTTCAGCTTCGAGTCCTGGGAACAGCATCCCTCCGCATCAACACCAACACAGTGACATGGAGGAGACAAACATCTTAGAAATGCAGCCATTAATGCAAGGAATGAGCCCCCCAGCACCTGTGAGTACACCACCACAGCAAAGCACACCACCACCACAACACAGCCCAATAGCACCAGGAACACAAGGCCCTGATCAGGTGTTTTGGACTATTTGGGCTAGACAGCAGGCCACTAATGAAGATTGCCTGCGTAAGCAGACACAAATGTTTGCAAGCCTACCATCTCACCTCAGAAGAATATCAAGAAATCTGAGTAGACAAAATGAACAAACAACCAGAATAGGCAATACAATGGAACTCATGCATACAGACATTACACAGGTCATGGGCAACTTACATCGCATAATGGAAGAACAGCACAGACAACAGCAAAGTCATATGAGCATTTTTCAAAACAATCAAAAGATTAATGAAAGTTTATTCCGAATAGTAGACAATCAAAATGCTGCTACACGTGAACTCAATGCCACCCTCACTAACCTGAATGAAACACTCAGATGCATGCACCAACAGCAAACAAGCAGCAGTTCTGGTACGACTACTCCAAATATCATGCCAGTCTCATCACCACCAAGACGCTCCACCAGAGCACGACAACATGACAGTGCTAAAGGCAAAGGGCAGGACAAGCAGCCACCAAAAAAACGTGAAAAAAAAACAAGTTAGACATTTGTGATAAGTAACTCAAAATAGTAAGCAAGTGTTTTTTTTGCAACAAAAATATAACACTTAGCTCCTTGACACTTTTTTCAACATCATTAATTATAAGTGGTACAAACAAAAACATAAAATTTGTACGCACATTTATTCATTACCATTTTTTTTTTTGTATTGGAGGAGGGAAATGTTGATGGAGCCACACATACATGTTAGCAGGAAGTAAACTGACCACTTGATTTTTTTTCTAATCATTACTCTTTCTAGATTCCAATCATTCTATTTTCCTGCAGACAATCCAAATTACAATGTTATTGATACATATCTTAGCTTTCTTATCTATACAACATTACAAGAAGAACACAATTGAGTTGCGTAAAAAGCTTGTAATATGTTGGCTTTGTTTTGTTTGGAAAACATTGTCCAAATGAATGTCAGTATTGTTGGGACATGTTTATGTGTGTTAAAAATTAGTAAGAATGTTTTTACGCATGATGCTGAAACAAACAAATATGTACTTTTACAGCAAAAAACAAAAAATGTGTATAATAATGTAAATGTGTGGCAAACTGTGTATTTACTTACACATCATCAAGTTTACAGCATCAAACATTAGGAAATAAATTATTCCTGATTACAGTAAGTTTGTGTGTCTTAAATATGATGGTGCATCACACATAGGGACACATGTATTCCTCAAGGCTAACAAATTATATGTTGAGGAGTGTTTTTTGGGAACACAGGTTCTCAAACTCGGCCCTCAGGAACCCACACAGTGCATGTTTTGCAGGTCTCCTCACAGAATCACAAGTGACATAATTAGCTCCACCAGTGAACCTTTTAACATATGTCTGTGAGTAATTCATACACCTGTGCTTCTACTGGGTTACGTGAAAAACATGCACTGTGTGTGGTCCTGCGGGCCGAGTTTGTGAACCTGTGCATTAGGACGTTACACACAATGATAAAGTGAAATACTAAATGGATGATGTGGGCTTGTAAGAAATTAGCACTGCAAGTTTACGATCACTTATCCAGACTTAATGCATGCCACTCATGGGCCCTCATTCCGAGTCGTTCGCTCGGTATTTTTCATCGCATCGCAGTGAAATTCCGCTTAGTGCGCATGCGCAATATTCGCACTGCGACTGCGCCAAGTATCTTTGCTATGAAGAAAGTATTTTTACTCACGGCTTTTTCATCGCTCCGGCGATCGTAATGTGATTGACAGGAAATGGGTGTTACTGGGCGGAAACACTGCGTTTTATGGGCGTGTGGCTGAAAACGCTACCGTTTCCGGAAAAAACGCAGGAGTGGCCGGAGAAACGGGGGAGTGGTTGGGCGAACGCTGGGTGTGTTTGTGACGTCAAACCAGGAACGACAAGCACTGAACTGATCGCACAGGCAGAGTAAGTCTGAAGCTACTCTAAAACTGCTAAGTAGTTTGTGATCGCAATATTGCGAATACATCGGTCGCAATTTTAAGATGCTAAGATACACTCCCAGTAGGCGGCGGCTTAGCGTGTGTAACTCTGCTAAATTCGCCTTGCGTCCGATCAACTCGGAATGAGGGCCATAATCTGTTGTTTTGAGAATAAAAATACACACAATACACATGCGACATTTGTTTTTCATATAGCGAGGGTATGTTTGTATGTGTCAAGGAGACAGACACATTCTGAGTAATGGTTTTTGGAAAAACAGGCAAAACATCTATTTATGATTACACAACAAATGAAATAAGCAAACCAAGCTTACCTTAGAAATAGTGATTGATGATCTCTTGCCTAACCTGCCTCCCTACATCAGTACTCCAAGTATCACCAGATGTCTCTAATTCCTCTGCTTGCTGGCTGCTTTCTTCCTCCTCCTCCTCCTCCTCAACATGTGACAGATGTTGTTGCAAACACATGTTATGAAGAAAGCAGCAGCAGAACACAATTTGAGTCACCTTGGAGGGACTATACAACAAAAGGCCACCAGACTTATCCAGACACCGAAACCTAGATTTCAGCACACCAAAACATCTTTCTATCACATTCCGTGTGGACTTATGTGCATGATTGTAATTGTGTTCAGCAGGGGTATGAGGTCGGGACAATGGAGTTAGAAGCCAAGAGAAACAGCCATATCCTCCATCACCTAAAAGACAGATATAGTAACGTGATTCATGTTAAGATACAGCAACACATAAGTAACACACTGTGGGGCAGATGTATTAACCTGTAGAAGGCATAAGGAAGTGAAAAACCAGTGATATGTGCAAGGTAATAAAGGCAGCAGACAATCTGTTCCTAAATGTTCATTTACATATTGGAGCTGATTGGCTGGTGCCTTTATCACCTTGCACAGATCACTGGTTTCTCACTTCCTTATGCCTTCTACAGGTTAATACATCTGCACCTGTATTTGGACAAAGTATACGCAAGCCTACACATATCAAATTACATACCCAGCAGCCATCCATCTGGCATTTGTCCGTCCTCAAACTTATCAAAGAGGGATGACTGACTGAGGATGAAGGAGTCATGGCAGCCCCCAGGGTAACCAGCAACAACACTCATTATTTTGAGATTTGCATCACAAACCACCTGCACATTTGTGGAGTGTTCGAAATGGCGGTTTGTATATATGTGCTGCCTGCCCCTAGGTGGTCTCAGCTGAATGTGTGTGCAATCTATGGCTCCAAGCACATTGGGCATGCCAGCCAGCTCATAGAAATCTACCCTGACGGCATGCCACTGAGACTCCTGGGTAGGGAAGCAGATTGAGGCCTCGATGTGGGGCTGCAAAACAGCCAACACCTGTGTGTATATTTTAAAGAACAATAATCATGAGATTTTAGGACAGAACTGGCAACCGAGAAATTAAAACAAACACAAAAAGGAGAGGTAGTTAGGTATACATCACCTGTGTTAAGATTCTGGAAAATGAGGGCTGTGAGATTCCTATGACATCCCCAGACACAGCCTGAAAGCTGCCAGTAGCCATAAAGTGCAACACAGCCAGGAGTTTGTGCAGGCCTGAGACAGGGCGACAGCGTGCTGTCTCAGGGTCTAGGCCCAGTTTGACAAGGTCATACAGACGGAAAATGTTGTTACGATTTAGACGGAACATCTGTATGACCTTATCATCGGACAATGCGTTCAAGATTAAACGCCCCCTAAAAAAATTAGGCCTGCGCAGCCTCCGCGGAACCTGTACAACCTGCTGACCATGTTTAGTTTCTTGGCCCTGGTTACTTACAGGCTGATGTCTGAGTCTGAGGAATCCCACAGCACACAAAAGATCACTGGCCCACAGTCCTGCTGCCATTTCTGAGTGTAGGTGTATTGAAATGGGCCTAACATCCTTTTATAGGCATCCTAATTCAGGTGTGAGTGATTTTTTATTTGCAACACATGTGAACACGACGGAAAAAAGCAGGTCTATTTTTTTGCCGCTTTTTTTTTTTACGAATCGCAAAAAAAAAAAAATACGACCGCATTTGAGCACTCAGAGATTAACACCCAAATACGAATAAATAGTGAATTCCCGTATTCTATGAAATAACAGCCGAATTGTCGGATTCGGGTGTGTTTTGGATTCGGGTGTTTTTTTCAAAAAACCCTAAAAAACAGCTTAAATCATAGAATTTGGGGGTCATTTTGATCCCATATTATTATAAACCTCAAAAACCATAATTTCCACTCATTTTCAGTCTATTCTGAATACCTCACACATCACAATATTATTTTTAGTCCTAAAATTTGCACCGAGGTCGCTGGATGACTAAGCTAAGCGACCCTAGTGGCCGACACAAACACCTGGCCCATCTAGGAGTGGCACTGCAGTGTCACGCAGGATGGCCCTTCCAAAAAACACTCCCCAAACAGCACATGACGCAAAGAAAAAAAGAGGTGCAATGAGGTAGCTGTGTGACTAAGCTCAGCGACCCAAGTGCCCGACACAAACACCTGGCCCATCTAGGAGTGGCACTGCAGTGTCACGCAGGATGTCCCTTCCAAAAAACCCTCCCCAAACAGCACATGACGCAAAGAAAAAAAGAGGCGCAATGAGGTAGCTGTGTGAGTAAGATTAGCGACCCTAGTGGCCGACACAAACACCGGGCCCATCTAGGAGTGGCACTGCAGTGTCACGCAGGATGTCCCTTCCAAAAAACCCTCCCCAAACAGCACATGACGCAAAGAAAAATAAAAAAGAGGTGCAAGATGGAATTGTCCTTGGGCCCTCCCACCCACCCTTATGTTGTATAAACAGGACATGCACACTTTAACCAACCCATCATTTCAGTGACAGGGTCTGCCACACGACTGTGACTGATATGACGGGTTGGTTTGGACCCCCACCAAAAAAGAAGCAATTAATCTCTCCTTGCACAAACTGGCTCTACAGAGGCAAGATGTCCACCTCATCATCACCCTCCGATATATCACCGTGTACATCCCCCTCCTCACAGATTATCAATTCGTCCCCACTGGAATCAACCATCTCAGCTCCCTGTGTACTTTGTGGAGGCAATTGCTGCTGGTCAATGTCTCCGCGGAGGAATTGATTATAATTCATTTTAATGAACATCATCTTCTCCACATTTTCTGGATGTAACCTCGTACGCCGATTGCTGACAAGGTGAGCGGCGGCACTAAACACTCTTTCGGAGTACACACTTGTGGGAGGGCAACTTAGGTAGAATAAAGCCAGTTTGTGCAAGGGCCTCCAAATTGCCTCTTTTTCCTGCCAGTATAAGTACGGACTGTGTGACGTGCCTACTTGGATGCGGTCACTCATATAATCCTCCACCATTCTTTCAATGTTGAGAGAATCATATGCAGTGACAGTAGACGACATGTCCGTAATCGTTGTCAGGTCCTTCAGTCCGGACCAGATGTCAGCATCAGCAGTCGCTCCAGACTGCCCTGCATCACCGCCAGCGGGTGGGCTCGGAATTCTGAGCCTTTTCCTCGCACCCCCAGTTGCGGGAGAATGTGAAGGAGGAGATGTTGACAGGTCGCGTTCCGCTTGACTTGACAATTTTGTCACCAGCAGGTCTTTGCACCCCAGCAGACTTGTGTCTGCCGGAAAGAGAGATCCAAGGTAGGTTTTAAATCTAGGATCGAGCACGGTGGCCAAAATGTAGTGCTCTGATTTCAACAGATTGACCACCCGTGAATCCTTGTTAAGCGAATTAAGGGCTGCATCCACAAGTCCCACATGCCTAGCGGAATCGCTCCCTTTTAGCTCCTTCTTCAATGCCTCCAGCTTCTTCTGCAAAAGCCTGATGAGGGGAATGACCTGACTCAGGCTGGCAGTGTCTGAACTGACTTCACGTGTGGCAAGTTCAAAGGGCATCAGAACCTTGCACAACGTTGAAATCATTCTCCACTGCACTTGAGACAGGTGCATTCCACCTCCTATATCGTGCTGAATTGTATAGGCTTGAATGGCCTTTTGCTGCTCCTCCAACCTCTGAAGCATATAGAGGGTTGAATTCCACCTTGTTACCACTTCTTGCTTCAGATGATGGCAGGGCAGTTTCAGTAGTTTTTGGTGGTGCTCCAGTCTTCTGTACGTGGTGCCTGTACGCCGAAAGTGTCCCGCAATTCTTCTGGCCACCGACAGCATCTCTTGCACGCCCCTGTCGTTTTTTAAAAAATTCTGCACCACCAAATTCAAGGTATGTGCAAAACATGGGACGTGCTGGAATTTGCCCATATTTAATGCACACACAATATTGCTGGCGTTGTCCGATGCCACAAATCCACAGGAGAGTCCAATTGGGGTAAGCCATTCTGCGATGATCTTCCTCAGTTGCCGTAAGAGGTTTTCAGCTGTGTGCGTATTCTGGAAAGCGGTGATACAAAGCGTAGCCTGCCTAGGAAAGAGTTGGCGTTTGCGAGATGCTGCTACTGGTGCAGCCGCTGCTGTTCTTGCGGCGGGAGTCCATACATCTACCCAGTGGGCTGTCACAGTCATATAGTCCTGACCCTGCCCTGCTCCACTTGTCCACATGTCCGTGGTTAAGTGGACATTGGGTACAACTGCATTTTTTAGGACACTGGTGAGTCTTTTTCTGACGTCCGTGTACATTCTCTATATCGCCTGCCTACAGAAGTGGAACCTAGATGGTATTTGGTAACGGGGGCACACTGCCTCAATAAATTGTCTAGTTCCCTGTGAACTAACGGCGGATACCGGACGCACGTCTAACACCAACATAGTTGTCAAGGACTCAGTTATCCGCTTTGCAACAGGATGACTGCTGTGATATTTCATCTTCCTCGCAAAGGACTGTTGGACAGTCAATTGCTTACTGGAAGTAGTACAAGTGGGCTTACGACTTCCCCTCTGGGATGACCATCGACTCCCAGCAGCAACAACAGCAGCGCCAGCAGCAGTAGGCGTTACACGCAAGGATGCATCGGAGGAATCCCAGGCAGGAGAGGACTCGTCAGAATTGCCAGTGACATGGCCTGCAGGACTATTGGCATTCCTGGGGAAGGAGGAAATTGACACTGAGGGAGTTGGTGGGGTGGTTTGCGTGAGCTTGGTTACAAGAGGAAGGGATTTACTGGTCAGTGGACTGCTTCCGCTGTCGGCCCAAGTTTTTGAACTTGTCACTGACTTATTATGAATGCGCTGCAGGTGACGTATAAGGGAGGATGTTCCGAGGTGGTTAACGTCCTTACCCCTACTTATTACAGCTTGACAAAGGCAACACACGGCTTGACACCTGTTGTCCGCATTTCTGGTGAAATACTTCCACACCGAAGAGCTGATTTTTTTGGTATTTTCACCAGGCATGTCAACGGCCCTATTCCTCCCACAGACAACAGGTGTCTCCCCGGGTGCCTGACTTAAACAAACCACCTCACCATCAGAATCCTCCTGGTCAATTTCCTCCCCAGCGCCAGCAACACCCATATCCTCCTCATCCTGGTGTACTTCAACACTGACATCTTCAATCTGACTATCAGGAACTGGACTGCGGGTGCTCCTTCCAGCACTTGCAGGGGGCGTGCAAATGGTGGAAGGCGCATGCTCTTCACGTCCAGTGTTGGGAAGGTCAGGCATCGCAACCGACACAATTGGACTCTCCTTGTGGATTTGGGATTTCGAAGAACACACAGTTCTTTGCGGTGCTACTGCTTTTGCCAGCTTGAGTCTTTTCATTTTTCTAGCGAGAGGCTGAGTGCCTCCATCCTCATGTGAAGCTGAACCTCTAGCCATGAACATAGGCCAGGGCCTCAGCTGTTCCTTGCCACTCCGTGTGGTAAATGGCATATTGGCAAGTTTACGCTTCTCCTCCGACAATTTTATTTTAGGTTTTGGAGTCCTTTTTTTACTGATATTTGGTGTTTTGGATTTGACATGCTCTGTACTATGACATTGGGCATCGGCCTTGGCAGACGACGTTGCTGGCATTTCATCGTCTCAGCCATGACTAGTGGCAGCAGCTTCAGCACGAGGTGGAAGTGGATCTTGATCTTTCCCTAATTTTGGTACCTCAACATTTTTGTTTTCCATATTTTAATAGGCACAACTAAAAGGCACCTCAGGTAAACAATGGAGATGGATGGATACTAGTATACAATTATGGATGGACTGCCGAGTGCCGACACAGAGGTAGCTACAGCCGTGGACTACCGTACTGTACTGTGTCTGCTGCTAATATAGACTGGTTGATAAAGAGATGTAGTAGTAGTATGTATGTATAAAGAAGAAAGAAAAAAAAACCACGGGTAGGTGGTATACAATTATGGACGGACTGCCGAGTGCCGACACAGAGGTAGCTACAGCCGTGGACTACTGTACTGTACTGTGTCTGCTGCTAATATAGACTGGTTGATAAAGAGATGTAGTAGTAGTATGTATGTATAAAGAAGAAAGAAAAAAAAACCACGGGTAGGTGGTATACAATTATGGACGGACTGCCCAGTGCCGACACAGAGGTAGCTACAGCTGTGGACTACCGTACTGTACTGTGTCTGCTGCTAATATAGACTGGTTGATAAAGAGATGTAGTAGTAGTAGTATGTATGTATAAAGAAGAAAGAAAAAAAAACCACGGGTAGGTGGTATACAATTATGGACGGACTGCCCAGTGCCGACACAGAGGTAGCTACAGCCGTGGACTACCGTACTGTACTGTGTCTGCTGCTAATATAGACTGGTTGATAAAGAGATGTAGTAGTAGTATGTATGTATAAAGAAGAAAGAAAAAAAAACCACGGGTAGGTGGTATACAATTATGGACGGACTGCCCAGTGCCGACACAGAGGTAGCTACAGCCGTGGACTACCGTACTGTACTGTGTCTGCTGCTAATATAGACTGGTTGATAAAGAGATGTAGTAGTAGTAGTATGTATGTATAAAGAGGAAAGAAAAAAAAACCACGGGTAGGTGGTATACAATTATGGACGGACTGCCGAGTGCCGACACAGAGGTAGCTACAGCCGTGGACTACCGTACTGTACTGTGTCTGCTGCTAATATAGACTGGTTGATAAAGAGATGTAGTAGTAGTATGTATGTATAAGAAGAAAGAAAAAAAACCACGGGTAGGTGGTATACAATTATGGACGGACTGCCGAGTGCCGACACAGAGGTAGCTACAGCCGTGAACTACCGTACTGTGTCTGCTGCGACTGGATGATAAATAATGATATAAAAAATATATATATATCACTACTGCAGCCGGACAGGTATATATTATATAATGACGGACCTGCTGGACACTGTCTGTCAGCAGAATAAGTTTTTTATAGAATAAAAAAAAAAAACACCACACAAGTGAAGTCACACGACGAGTGTTTAACTTTTTCAGGCAATCACAATATAGTATACTATACTACTAACTATACTGGTGGTCAGTGTGGTCAGGTGGTCACTGGTCAGTCACACTGGCAGTGGCACTCCTGCAGCAAAAGTGTGCACTGTTTAATTTTAATAATAATATGTACTCCTGGCTCCTGCTATAACCTATAACTGGCACTGCAGTGCTCCCCAGTCTCCCCCACAATTATAAGATGTGTGAGCTGAGCACAGTCAGATATATACATAGATGATGCAGCACACTGGGCTGAGCAGTGCACACAGATATGGTATGTGACTGAGTCACTGTGTATCGTTTTTTTCAGGCAGAGAACGGATATATTAAATAAAACTGCACTGTCTGGTGGTCACTGTGGTCAGTCACTAGTAAACTCTGCACTCTCTACAGTTCTACAGTACTCCTAAGCTCCAGTAAATCAGGTCAATCTCTCTCTCTCTCTCTTCTAATCTAAATGGAGAGGACGCCAGCCACGTCCTCTCCCTATCAATCTCAATGCACGTGTGAAAATGGCGGCGACGCGCGGCTCCTTATATAGAATCCGAGTCTCGCGAGAATCCGACAGCGTCATGATGACGTTCGGGCGCGCTCGGGTTAACCGAGCAAGGCGGGAAGATCCGAGTCGCTCGGACCCGTGAAAAAAAACATGAAGTTCGTGCGGGTTCGGATTCAGAGAAACCGAACCCGCTCATCTCTAGAAGACAGTACCATATACACCAGTGCAAAACGGTGTATCTGAGAGGAAAAACAGATCACTAACAGAAATGATAAGGTGCATGCTTACAGATTCAGGACTACCTGATAAATATTGGGGTGAAGCAGCAGCAACAGCCACCTATCTTCAAAACAGACTACTTTCCAAAGCAGTAAGGAAGACACCATATGAGCTGTGGCACGGTAAGAAACCCAGCTTAAAGCACATTAGAGTTTTTGGATGCAGAGCCTTCGTCTACATTCCTGCTGAAAAACGAAGCAAGTTGCAGAACCGAGCAGAAGAGGGAGTTCTAGTCGGCTATAGTGAACATTCAAAAGGCTACAGAATCTTAAATCCAAGAACTGGAAAAGTAGTTATAAGCAACAGTGTGACATTCATAGAAGAAACACGAGATAATGTCATAACTCCAGTAGACTCTACTGAAGAAGAAAGCACTGAATCCAAAGAAACAGATGAAGTAGAGATCACTCAAGAAGTTGAAGTACAACACAAGACAAATACCAGCGACACTCATGAGAGTGCATCCGAGGGGGTGAGACGCTCTTCAAGAGAAAATAAGGGAAAAGCACCTACACGTTTATCTTACAAAGCAAAAGCTATTAACATACAAGAACCTGCATCATGGGAAGAAATTGCTAATTTTTCTGAAAGAGAAGCACAGAAATGGCTAGGAGCCGCAAAAGAAGAAATGGAATCAATGGAAGACAATCAGACATGGACATTGACCAGACTACCAATAGACAAAAAGGCCATAGGATGTAAATGGACTTTTAAGGTCAAGTATGATTCTGAAGGAAAAATAGAAAGATACAAGGCAAGACTCGTTGCTAAAGGATATTCACAGAAATTTGGAGAAGATTATGATGAAACGTTTGCTCCAGTTGTGAAGCACACTACCATTAGAACCTTACTCCTAACAGCAGCCATAAAGGGTATGCAAGTGAAACATTTCGATGTAAAGACGGCTTTCCTACATGGTGAACTAAAGGAAGATATATACATTGAACAACCACCAGGCTTCGTGAATTCTCAGAACCCAGATCATGTATGTAAACTTAACAAGAGTATATATGGTCTTAAACAAGCAGCAAGAGCATGGAATACAAAGATAAATGGAGTTCTGACAGAAAAGGGATTCATCAGAAGCAAAGCAGACCCATGTCTCTATACAAAGTTGATAGAGGAAAGATGGTTCTATGTATTGATTTACGTGGACGATTTGCTAGTTTGTTTTGAACAAGAAGGGGACGAAGTTGAATTGTTACAAGAACTAAACCGTCAGTTTGAAACAAAAGACCTCGGCCACATAACGCATTACTTGGGAATGCAAATCTCAAGAGAAGATGATGGAACATTCACACTAAGTCAGAAATACAAAATTCAGGAAACCATTGAGGAATTCGGTATACAAGATGCAAAGACAGCAAGCACTCCTATGGAGACAAGTTATGAAAAGGAACCAAATGATCAGAGCAACCTGTTACAGGATAACCATCTATACAGAAAAGCCATAGGAAAATTGCTATACATTGCAACCGTCACCAGACCAGATATCTCCACAGCAGTCGGGATTTTAAGCAGAAAAGTCTCTAAACCAACAAAGATGGATTGGAATGCAGTTAAGAGGGTAATTCGTTACTTAAAGGGAACGATTAACAAGAAGCTTAAGCTCTCAGCAAACACAAGTCACAAGTTAACAGGATATGTTGACGCAGATTGGGCTGGAGACACAAGTGACAGAAAATCCACAAGTGGATATCTATTCTCTATTGGAGAAGGATTAATCAGCTGGACAAGCAAGAAGCAGTCTACCGTAGCACTATCTTCTACAGAAGCTGAATATATCGCAGCAGCTCACGCCAGTCAAGAAGTGGTATGGTTAATGCAACTACTATCAGACCTAGGAATGCCTCAAGAAGAACCTATCAAGATATATGAGGATAATCAAGGATGCCTTGCATTAGCGCAAACAGAAAGAGTGAACCCAAGAACCAAGCACATTGATGTCAAGCATCACTTCCTGAGGGATCTACAGGAAGAAGGTCTTATAGAGTTGAACTATTGCCCAACAGAAGATATGACAGCTGATATCATGACTAAGCCTCTTACCAGAGAGAGACATTGGAGACTTACGTCAAAGATGGGTCTAACTGAAGAAACCCAGTCTGTTGAGAAGGGGTGTTGAAATATGTACAACAGACTATGGGTTTGTTTATATGCATGTAGTTACCGTACAGGGGCAGCAGATGGCGCTGTATAGTTACAGAGGTGTAGTGTTTGTCTGCTGCATATGTTTGTACTTGTTTGTTTTATCTCCTCACATGTGTGTTCTAGAAAAGTCTCTGAGGAAAGGAGATGAGCTGATGTTACTGACATGTTTAAGGTGAGAAGCTGATACTGAAACCTGTTGTTATATTGATCCTGCTATTCAGTACTATATAAAGAAGATATACATCTCAAGTCTCGTTCTGTCTGAATACAAGGTAACTCCTGAGGTGATACTTTATCTATAAGACTTCCCGCTGCACACCTATGGTATCGATCCATCGCACTATGCCAACAGCTTCTTCTACCAAGTTTGCTGCATGTGAGTCCTGGATCAGTGCACTGGACCAGAGCGTAGCTATCAGGAAGAAGAGAGAGGGGCCTTACCATGTGGTGGGAGATGTGTGCTTAGAAAGTGCAGTACTGGTTCTATTATATTTATGTCTTTTTTATTTTTTATAGTATATTTAACCTTTTCCTGACCACTTATTTATATTATTTAAATATGTTTGATACAGCCTATACTAGTATAGAGTTAAATATTAATACTGTATTCCATATTCCGTAGAGTGGGGGACTGTGGATTGCAGTTGGAAACCTCCCTCTCAAAATCCTGCGTTTGCCACTGGATGGAGGAGCAGCAAAAGGCCATTCAAGCCTATACATCTGCCCACGATATAGGCAAAGGAGGGGGAATGCACCTGACTCAAGCGCAGTGGAGAATGATTTCAACGTTGTGCAAGGTTCTGCAACCCTTTGAACTTGCCACACGTGAAGTCAGTTCAGACACTGCCAGCCTGAGTCAGGTCATTCCCCTCATCAGGCTTTTGCAGAAGAAGCTGGAGACATTGAAAGAGGAGCTAAAACAGAGCGATTCCGCTAGGCATGTGGGACTTGTGGATGGAGCCCTTAATTCGCTTAACCAGGATTGACGGGTGGTCAATCTGTTGAAATCAGAGCTCTACATTTTGGCCACCGTGCTCGATCCTAGATTTAAAACCTACGTTGTATCTCTCTTTCCGGCAGACACAAGTCTGCAGAGGTTCAAAGACCTGCTGGTGAGAAAATTGTCAAGTCAAGCGGAACGTGACCCGTCAACAGCTCCTCCTTCACATTCTCCCGCAACTGGGGGTGCGAGGAAAAGGCTAAGAATTCCGAGCCCACCCGCTGGCGGTGATGCAGGGCAGTCTGGAGCGAGTGCTGACATCTGGTCCGGACTGAAGGACCTGGCAACGATTACTGACATGTTGTCTACTGTCACTGCATATGATTCTGTCACCATTGAAAGAATGGTGGAGGATTATATGAGTGACCGCATCCAAGTAGGCACGTCAGACAGTCCGTACGTACAGTATACTGGCAGGAAAAAGAGGCAATTTGGAGGCCCTTGCACAAACTGGCTTTATTCTACCTAAATTGCCCTCCCTCCAGTGTGTACTCCGAAAGAGTGTTTAGTGCAGCCGCTCACCTTGTCAGCAATCGGCGTACGAGGTTACTTCCAGAAAATGTGGAGAAGATGATGTTCATCAAAATGAATTATAATCAATTCCTCCGTGGAGACATTCACCAGCAATTGCCTCCAGAAAGTACACAGGGATCTGAGATGGTGGATTCCAGTGGGGACGAATTAATAATCTGTGAGGAGGGGGATGTACACAGTGAAAGGGGTGAGGAATCGGAGGATGATGATGAGGTGGACATCTTGCCTCTGTAGAGCCAGTTTGTGCAAGGAGAGATTGATTGCTTCTTTTTTGGTGGGGGCCCAAACCAACCAGTCATTTCAGTCAGAGTCGTGTGACAGTCTCAGACCCTGTCGCTGAAATGATGGGTTCGTTAAAGTGTGCATGTCCTGTTTATACAACATAAGGGTGGGTGGGAGGGCCCAAGGACAATTCCATCTTGCACCTCTTTTTTCTTTAATTTTTCTTTGCATCATGTGCTGTTTGGGGACAATTTTTTTGAAGTGCCATCCTGCCTGACACTGCAGTGCCACTCCTAGATGGGCCAGGTGTTTGTGTCGGCCACTTGTGTCGCTTAGCTTAGTCACAAAGCGACCTTGGTGCGCCTCTTTTTTTCTTTGCATCATGTGCTGTTTGGGGACAATTTTTTTGAAGTGCCATCCTGTCTGACTCTGCAGTGCCACTCCTAGATGGGCCAGGTGTTTGTGTCGGCCACTTGTGTCGCTTAGCTTAGTCACACAGCGACCTTGGTGCGCCTCTTTTTTTCTTTGCATCATGTGCTGTTTGGGGACAATTTTTTTGAAGTGCCATCCTGCCTGACACTGCAGTGCCACTCCTAGATGGGCCAGGTGTTTGTGTCGGCCACTTGTGTCGCTTAGCTTAGTCACACAGCGACCTTGGTGCGCCTCTTTTTTTCTTTGCATCATGTGTTGTTTGGGGACAATTTTTTTGAAGTGCCATCCTGTCTGACACTGCAATGCCACTCCTAGATGGGCCAGGTGTTTGTGTCGGCCACTTGCGTCGCTTAGCTTAGTCACACAGCGACCTTGGTGCGCTTCTTTTTTTCTTTGCATCATGTGCTGTTTGGGGACAATTTTTTTGAAGTGCCATCCTGCCTGACACTGCAGTGCCACTCCTAGATGGGCCAGGTGTTTGTGTCAGCCACTTGTGTCGCTTAGCTTAGCCATCCAGCGACCTCGGTGCAAATTTTAGGACTAAAAATAATATTGTGAGGTGTGAGGTGTTCAGAATAGACTGAAAATGAGTGTAAATTATGGTTATTGAGGTTAATAATACTACGGGATCAAAATGACCCCCAAATTCTATGATTTAAGCTGTTTTTGAGGGTTTTTTGTAAAAAAACACCCGAATCCAAAACACACCTGAATCCGACAAAAAATTTTCAGGGAGGTTTTGCCAAAACGCGTCCGAATCCAAAACACCGCCGCGGAACCAAATCCAAAGCCAAAACACAAAACACGAAAAATTTCCGGTGCACATCACTAGTGTAACGTAAGCAATTTGAAGAAACAAAACAAAATAGCCCAGGCTTTGTTTACAGAAACATTTAAAATGCAGTTTTGTTGCCTTTGCTGTTCCTGTTCTTGCACTTTATTGGGGTAATTCCGAGTTGATCGCAGCAGAAACTTTGTTAGCAGTTGGGCAAAACCATGGGGGTCATTCCGAGTTGTTCGCTCGTTATTTTTTTGTCGCAACGGAGCGAATAGTCGCTAATGTGCATGCGCAATGTCCTCAGTGCTACTGCGCCAAGTAAATTTGCTATGCAGTTAGGAATTTTACTCACGGCATTACGAGGTTTTTTCTTCGTTCTGGTGATCATAATGTGATTGACAGGAAGTGGGTGTTTCTGGGCGGAAACAGGCCGTTTTATGGGAGTGTGCGAAAAAACGCTACCATTTCCGGGAAAAACGCGGGAGTGGCTGGAGAAATGGGGGAGTGTCTGGGCGAACGCTGGGTGTGTTTGTGACGTCAAACCAGGAACGACAAGCACTGAACTGATCGCAGATGCCGAGTAAGTCTGGAGCTACTCAGAAACTGCTAAGAAGTGTCTATTCGCAATTCTGCTAATCTTTCGTTCGCAATTTTAATATGCTAAGATTCACTCCCAGTAGGCGGCGGCTTAGCGTGTGCAAAGCTGCTAAAGCAGCTTGCGAGCGAACAACTCGGAATGACCCCCCATGTGCACTGCAGGGGAGGCAGATTTAACATGTGCAGAGAGAGTTTGATTTGGGTGGGGTGTGTTCAATCTTCAATCTAAATTTCAGTGTAAAAATAAAGCAGCCAGTATTTACCCTGCACAGAAACAAAATAACCAACCCAAATCTAACTCTTTCTGCACATGTTATATCTGCTTCCCCTGCAGTGCACATGGGCCCTCATTCTGAGTTGTTCGCTCGCAAGCTGCTTTTAGCAGCTTTGCACACGCTAAGTCGCCGCCTACTGGGAGTGAATCTTAGCATAGTAAAATTGCGAACGAAAGATTAGCAGAACTGCGAATAGACACTTCTTAGCAGTTTCTGAGTAGCTCCACACTTACTCGGCAACTGCGATCAGTTCAGTCAGTTTCGTTCCTGGTTTGACGTCACAAACACTCCCAGCGTTCGCCCAGACACTCCCCCGTTTCTTCAGACACTCCCGCGTTTTTCCCAGAAACGGCAGCGTTTTTTCACACACACCCATAAAACGGACAGTTTCCGCCCAGAAACACCCACTTCCTGTCAATCACATTACGATCACCAGAACGAAGAAAAAACCTCGTAATGCCGTGAGTAAAATTCCTAACTGCATAGCAAATTTACTTGGCGCAGTCGCAGTGCGAACATTGCGCATGCGCAATTAGTGGAAAATCGCTGCGATGCGAAGAAAATTACCGAGCGAACAACTCGGAATGACCACCCTGGTTTTACCCAACTGCTAACAAAGATCCTGCTGCGATCAACTCAGAATCACCCTCTATGTCAATATGATATGCAATGTTTACATGCTGATTGTACTTGCTTTTTATGCCATGTTTCATTAAATGAAATAAAAAATTCAGCTTTTTGAAAACAGCTTGTATATGTCATATATGTGATCTTAAATTGTTCTGTCTTCTCATGTACAAGTGTCCAAGTACTAAATTGATCTCTCTATAGGGGACATTTACCAAAAACCACATTTCCAATGCGGTCTGGGCTCAATGATAGCGCTCAAGATTGCACTGCAGGATGCAATTTTAACAGCGCCATGGATCATTTTACACTAGCAGGGACTGAAGCCCATCCCTGCGATATGCTCAGTGTGGTGCCGTGGCTACTGTTCCGCATGCGTGTTGGGAGGGTGTGGTATGAGTGGCCGGCGACCAGGATCCCGGGGGCCAGAATACCGGCACCGGTATCCCGACCGCCGGCATCCCAACCGCCGGCATACTGACAGCCGGGCAAACGCTAATGAACCCCTTGTGAGCACGGTGGCACGTTACACGCGCCGCGCTATTTATTCTCTCTCCAGGGGGGTCGTGGACTCTCAAGAAGGAGAATATGTGCCGGCATGCCGGCGGTCGAGATCCCGGCCGGCGGCAAACTGAAGACCACCCGTGTTGGCCATTGCCGGCTAAATCTGCTATGTGTAGCCCATAGGCCAATGTGTAGCTGCGGGGGCCAATCTCCGGAATGCAAAGCATTCTGGAAGTTGGTAAATACGGTAGCATTGCATCCCTCATAGAAACCTATGGGGGTTGTGGCTGCTGGCAGGAATTGAGGAATCGCAGTAGGTATTAAAGATATCTGCTGCAGTCACTCTGTCATACATTTGGGTGATACTAAATATTTGAGGTTACCCTGCGAAAATGGGTGATTTTGGGGAATAAGTTGCAAATATTTATTGATAACTGGGCAGCTATATCATGTTGCTCACTCCCACTGAATTCCTTGTCATTCTCTGAGATTTTCTTGTTTCTTGCCTTAATTACCATACTCATTATCCATTTATGTTTTAGTTTTCACTAAATTAATTCTTATCTATTCTGCTGCCACCTGGCCTATCATTTTTGTTTACCTTGCTTACTGCTCCTGTAGCAATACGCATATTTTATTTTTATTTATTTTTGTTTAGCTATGACACTATAGTTCTGCAACCTTTCAAACCTTTAACATTCACTCACAATTTTAACCCTTACTCTCATTTAGGTATGAGTGGGTTCGGATTTTGGAAATCCTAACCCCACCGAACACCCCCGATCCAAGTCGGGAACCGAGTCTGGCTCGGGTTTTCCCACCAGACTCGGTTCCCACAACGAGGCAAAACGTCATCATCCTGGTGTTGGATTCTCGTGAGATCCGGACTTTGTATATTTCGGGCATCCCGCCCCGCCATCTTCACTCCAGTCCTGGAGAGTGTAGCGACAGGACGTGTCTTCTCAGTGGCTGTGCGGGAAAGTGGCGTGACGTGTGGGGTGGCGACCTGCTCTTTTGTATCATTCCAGTGGTGCTGTCTTGTGCTGCATCAGTCCAGTCACAGTGGTGGTGTCCTGTGCTGCCAAAAGTCCAGTGGTGCTGCTGTATAAGTCCAGTCCAGTGGTGCGGTCTTGTGCTGCATCAGTCCAGTGGTGATGTCTTATGCTGCATCAGTCCAGTGGTGGTGTCCTGTGCTGCCTTAAGTCCAGTGGTGCTGCTTTATAAGTCCAGTCCAGTGGTGCTGCTGTATAAGTCCAGTCCAGCGGTGCTGCCGTATAAGTCCAGTGGTACAGCCGTATAAGTCTAGCGGTACTGCGGTATAAGTTCAGCGGTACTGCGGTATAAGTTCAGCGGGACTGCGGTATAAGTCCAGTGGTACAGTACTGCCGTATAAGTCCAGTGGTACAGCCGTATAAGTCCAGCGGTACAGCCGTATAAGTCCAGCGGTGCTGTCCTGTGCTGTATATTATATACTCAAAATAAAAGGGTTATTAATATTTAATCTAAATAATTTTGACAGGGTTTGTGGTATAGGGGTACGCTTTCCTGTGCTGCATATTATTATAATAACTCTAAATAAAATGGTTATTATTCAAATAATTTTTACAAACTTAGGGGTACGCTCTCCTGTGCCGCATATTGTTATATAACTCCAGCAAAATAATGGAGAACAAAAATTTGGAGGATAAAATAGGGAAAGATCAAGAACCACTTCCTCCTAGTGCTGAAGCTGCTGCCACTAGTCATAACATAGACAATAAAATGCCATCAACGTCATCTGCCGAGGCCGATGCCCAATGTCATAGTAGAGGGCATGTAAAATCCAAAAAGCCAAAGTTCAGTAAAATTACCCCAAAAAATTAATTTAAATCATCTGAGGAGAAACGGAAACTTGCCAATGTGCCATTTACGACACGGAGTGGCAAGGAACGGCTTAGGCCCTGACCTATGTTCATGACTAGTGGTTCAGCTTCACATGACGATGGAAGCCCTCATCCTCCCGCTAGAAAAATGAAAAGAGTTAAGCTGGCAAAAGCACAGCAAAAAACTATGCATTCTAAGATGGTATTACAAATCCCCAAGGAGAGTCCAAGTGTGTCGTCAGTTGCGATGCCTGACCTTCCCAACACTGGATGGGAAGAGGTGGCTACTTACACCATTTGCATGCCCCCTGCAAGTGCTGGAAGGAGCACCCACAGTCCAGTTTCTGATATTCAAATTGAAGATGTCACTGTTGAAGTACACCAGGATGAGGATATGGGTGTTGCTGGCGCTGAGGAGGAAGTTGACAAGGAGGATTCTGATGGTGATGTGGTTTGTTTAAATCAGGCACCGGGGAGACAGTTGTCCGTGGGATGAATAAGCCCATCGTCATTCCTAGGCAGAAGACAAAAAAATCCACCTCTTCGGTCTGGAATTATTCATATCCAAATCCAGACAACTACTGTCTTGCTATATTTACCTTATATAAAGGTGTAATAAGTAGGGGTAAGGACGTTAACCACCTAGGAACATCCTCTCTTATGCGTCACCTGCAGCGCGTTCAAAAAAAGTCACTGTCAAGTTCAGAAACTGTGGCTAAGACCGTAAGCAGTCCAGGGACACCTAAATCCATTTGTCCTGTTGTATCCAAGCGCCTGCAAACCTGTCTGGTGTAGACACTCCCTCCTCGTCAATGTCCTCCCTCAATCAGGATTGGAAGTAGTCCTGCAGGCCATGTCACTGGCATGAACTCACTCCTCTCCTATCCAGGATTCCTCCGGAGGATCCTGCATTGCTACGCCTACTGCTGCCACTGCTGCTGCTGGGAGTCGTTCATCATCCCGGAAAGGAAGTTGGAACACCACTATTTCTTTCACTAAGCAACTGACCGTCCAACAGTCCTATGCGAGGAGGATGAAGTATGACAGCAGTCATCCTGTTGCAAAGCGGATAACTGAGGCCTTGACAGCTATGTTGGTGTTAGACGTGCGTCCGGTATCCGCCATTATTGCAGTGGGATTTAGACAACTGATGGAGGTAGTGTGTCCCCGGTACCAAATCCCATCTAGATTCCAGTTCACTATGCAGGTGATACCGAAAATGTACAGACACGTCAGAAAAAATGTCCTCAGTGACCTAAAAAATGTGGTTGTACCCACTGTCCACTTAACCACAGACATGTGGACAAGTGGAACAGGGCAGACTAAGGACTATATGACTGTGACAGCCCACTGGGTAGATGTATCACCTTACGCAGCAGCAACAACAGCAGCGGCACAAGTAGCAGCAACTCAGAAATGAAAACTCATTCCAAGTCAGGCTACGCTGTGTATCACAAGTTTCAGTAAGAGGCACTACACTGACAACCTCTTAGAGAAACTGAGGGAAATCATCTCCCAATGGCTTACCTCACTTAGACTCTCCTGGGGATTTGTGATATCAGACAATGCCACCAATATTGTGTGGGCATTAAATCTGGGCAAATTCCAGCATGTCCCATGTTTTGCTCACAATAAATTTGGAGGTGCAGCATTTTTTGAGAAATGACAGGGCCGTGCAGGAGTCGCTTTCAATGGCCTGTAAAATTTGGGGACACTTTCGCCATTCAGTGACTGCGTGCCAAAGACTGGAGTACCAGCAAACACTCTTGAACCTGCCCTGCCATCACCTGAAGCAAGAGGTTATAATACGGTGGAACTCAACCCTCTATATGCTTCAGAGGATGGAGGAGCAGCAAAAGGCAATTCAAGTCTATACATCCACCTATGACATAGGCAAAGGAGGAGGTATGCACCTGACTCAAGCACAGTGGAGATTGATTTCCGTGTTGTGCAAGGTTCTCCAACCCTTTGAACTTGCCACACATGAATTAAGTTCAGGCACTACCAGCTTGAGTCTTGTCATTCCCCTCATCAGGCTTCTGCAGAAACAGCTGGAGAAAGTGAAGGACGAGCTAAGATGGAGCGATTCCACTCGATATGTGAGACTTGAGGATGAAGCCCTTCATTTGCTTTGCCAGGATCCGAGGGAGGTCAATTTGTTGAAATCAGAGCACTACATTTTGCCCACCGTGCTCGATCCTAGGTTTAAAGCCTATGTGGTGTCTCTCTTTCCAGCAGACACAAGCCTGCAGAGGTGCAAAGACCTGCTGGTGAAAACACTGTCAGCTTAAGTGGAACGTGATACGGCAACCACTTCTTCATTTTCTCCTGCAACTGTGGGGGCCAGGAAACAACTCATATATCCGATTCCTAACCAACCTGCTGGCAGTGATGCAGGGCATGCAAGACCAACTTTGGACATCTGGTCTGAACAGAAGGACCTGCCAACAATTTCTGACATGTCTACTGTCACTTCATATGATGCTGTCACCATTGAAAGAATGTTGGAGGTTTACATCGGTGACAGCATCCAAGTAGACAGTCCATACCTGTACTGGCAGGAAAAAGAGGCTATTTGTAGGCCCCTGTACAAACTGGCTCTATTTTACCTAAGTTGCCCACCCTCCAATGTGTACTCCGAAAGAGTGTTTAGTGCAGCCGGTAACCCTGTCAGCGATAAGCGTAGGAGGTTACTTCCACACCATCTGGAGAAGATGATGTTCATTAAAATTAATTATCAATTCTTCCAGGAAGACCAGCCTCCAGAAAGTACAGAGGGACCTGTGGTGGTGGATTCCAGTGGGGAAGAATTAATACTCTGTAAGGATGAGGATGTACACAACACTGAAGGAGGTGAGGAATCAGTCGATGAGGATAGCGATGACATCTTGCCTTTGTAGAGCCAGTTTGTGCTGGGACAGCTAATTGCCAGCTTGTTTCGTGGGGACACAAACGAACCAATTATTTCAGCCACAGTCATGTTGCAGACCCTGGCGCTGAAATGATTGGTTTGTTAAAGTGTGCGTGTCCTGTTTATACAACATAAGCGTGGGAGGGCCCAAGGACAATTTCAGCTTGCACCTTATTTCTTTGCATTATATGCTCTTTGGAGCATTGCCAACTTGTTTTGTGGGGGTCCATACAAAAACCAATCATTTCAGCCACAGTCATGTGGCAGACCCTGGTGCTGAAATGATTGGTTTGTTAAAGTGTGCGTGTCCTGTTTATGCAACATAAAGGTGGGTGGGAGGGCCCGAGGACAATTCCATCTTGCACCTCTTTTTGTTCTTTGCATTATGTACTCTTTGTGGCCTAGTTTTTCAAACTGCCATCCTGTCTGCCACTGCAGTGCCACTCCTAGATGTGCCACGTGCTTGTGCCGCCCACTTGTGTCACTTAGCATAGTCATCCAGCTAACTCGGTGCAATCTTTTGGCCTAAAAACAATATTGTTCGGAATAGACTGGAAATGAATGTTACTGAGGTTAATAATAGCATAGGAACAAAAAAATAAATAAAAGATCTGTGATTTTAGCTGTTTTTCTGCTTTTTTCCAAACAAATACAGATCCAAAACCAAAACCCCCAAGGGTGGTTTTGGCAAAACCAATCCAGATCCAAAACACGAAGAAGGATCCAGATCCAAAACCAAAACACGAAAGGTGGCCGGTGCACACCCCTACTCTCATTATATGATTCCTTCATCTTCTACTTTCTTTTATTCCTTAGTTTCCCTGTGGGCCAGTCCGATACTGTGTGTGTGTCAGAGGCGGAACTACCGCCAGTGCAACCAGTGCGTTGCACTGGGGCCCGCCTCTGTCCAGGGGCCCAAAGCAGGTAATGAGTCAAACTGACTCATTACATGCCGCTGTGTGCTGCGGGCAACCGCTGCCCGCAGCACACAGCAGCCCGGACAGAGAGGAGAGGAGCGCATCGGTACGGGGGAGAAGGAGGAGTAGGGAGGTGGAGGAGGGAGCCGCAGCAGCGCTTTGCTACTGGTTGAGGCGCTGCTGCTGCTGTCCCTCTGCTTCACTATAGGCTGTCTTCCGAGAACAGCCTATAGTGAAGCAGAGGGACAGCAGCAGCAGCGCATCCACCAATAACACAGCGCTGCTGCGGTTCCCTCCTCCACCTCCCTCCTCCTCCTTCTCTCCTGCCCGGGAATCGTGATCAGAAGCTGCACCGAGGAGCCTGAGCAGCGGAGAGGGTAAGTATAATTCTTTCTTTCTTTCTTTCTTTCTTTCTTTCTTTCTTTCTTTTTTTCTTTCTGTCTTTCTTTCTATGTGCAAAAAGGGGGACTGTCTGCCGCAATGTGTAAAAAGGGGGAATCTGCCTGCCGCAATGTGTAAAAATGGGGAATCTGCTTGCCCCAATGTGTAAAAAGGGGGAATCTGCCTGCCGCAATGTGTAAAAAGGGGGAATCTGCCTGCCGCAATGTGTAAAAAGGGGGAATCTGCTTGATGTAATGTGTAAAAAGGGGGAATCTGCCTGCCGTAATGTGTAAAAAGGGGGACGCTGTCTGCCGTTATGTGTAACAAGGGCACGCTGTCTGCCGTAATGTGTAAAAAGGGCATGCTGTCTGCCGCTATGTTTAACAAGGGCACGCTGTCTGCCGTTATGTGTAAAAAGTGTACGCTGTCTGCGGCTATGTGTAAAAAGGGCACGCTGTCTGCCGTTATGTGTAAAAAGGGGGACGCTGTCTGCCGTAATGTGTAAAAAGGGACGCTGTCTGCCGTAATGTGTAAAAAGAGGAATCTGTCCGCCGTAAGGTGTAAAGGGGTCTCTACCTGGTGTAGTGGTGCTACTGTGCGCTGTAATTTGAATAATGGAGACTACTGTGCACCGTTTTATGAATTGGTATTATTTTGTGGCCACACCCCTTCCCCACGAAGCCACACCACTATGTATTTTTGCGCGCGCCTATGGCGCGCACTGCCCCTGTTTTGCATGCAGGGGTGGGGCTCCGATGCCGTTTCTTGCACACAGTGCTAAAATGTCTACTTACTGCACTGTTGCTAGGTATCCATTTCTCTGGCCCTGAGCAGGTCCCCCTCACCAGATCCTCTCCAGGGGTGAGGGGGTGGACTTGGATTGGACGGGGGGGGACGGGGGGGGCTCAAAGCATTTTGTTGCACCTGGGCCCACCGCTCGCTAGTTCCACCACTGGTGTGTGTGTATATATATATACTGCTCAAAAAAATTGAGGGAACACTTAAACAACACAATGTAACTTCAAGTCAATCACACTTCTGTGAAATCAAACTGTCCACTTAGGAAGCAACACTGATTGACAATCAATTTCACATGCTGTTGTGCAAATGGAATAGACAACAGGTGGAAATTATAGGCAATTAGCAAGACACCCCCAATAAAAGAGTTGTTCTGCAGGTGGTGACCACAGACCACTTCTTAGCTCCTATGCTTTCTGGCTGATGTTTTGGTCACTTTTGAAAGATGGCGGTGCTTTCACTCTAGTGGTAGCATGAGACGGAGTCTACAACCCACACAAGTGGCTCAGGTAGTGCAGCTCATCCAGGATGGCACATCAATGCGAGCTGTGGCAAGAAGGTTTGCTGTGTCTGTCAGCGTAGTGTCCAGAGCATGGAGGCGCTACCAGGAGACAGGCCAGTGCATCAAGAGACGTGGAGGAGGCCGTAGGAGGGCAACAACCCAGCAGCAGGACCGCTACCTCCGCCTTTGTGCAAGGAGGAACAGGAGGAGCACTGCCAGAGCCCTGCAAAATGACCTCTCAAACAGATTCCATGAGGGCCCAACGTCCACAGGTGGGGGTTGTGCTTACAGCCCAACACCGTGCAGGACATTTGGCATTTGCCAGAGAACACCAAGATTGGCAAATTCGCCACTGGCGCCCTGTGCTCTTCACAGATGAAAGCAGGTTCTCACTGAGCACATGTGACAGACGTGACAGAGTCTGGAGACGCCAAGGAGAACGTTCTGCTGCCTGCAACATCCTCCAGCATGACCGGTTTGGCAGTGGGTCAGTAATGGTGTGGGGTGGCATTTCTTTGGGGGGCCGCACAGCCCTCCATGTGCTCGCCAGAGGTAGCCTGACTGCCATTAGGTACCGAGATGAGATCCTCAGACCCCTGGTGAGACCATATGCTGGTGCGGATGGCCCTGGGTTCCTCCTAATGCAAGACAATGCTAGACCTCATGTGGCTGGAGTGTGTCAGCAGTTCCTGCAAGACGAAGGCATTGATGCTATGGACTGGCCCACCCGTTCCCCAGACCTGAATCCAATTGAGCACATCTGGGACATCATGTCTCGCTCCATCCACCAACACCACGTTGCACCACAGACTGTCCAGGAGTTGGCGGATGCTTTAGTCCAGGTCTGGGAGGAGATCCCTCAGGAGACCATCCGCCACCTCATCAGGAGCATGCCCAGGCATTGTAGGGAGGTCATACAGGCACGTGGAGGCCACACACACTACTGAGCCTCATTTTGACTTTACATCAAAGTTGGATCAGCCTGTAGTGTGTTTTTCCACTTTCATTTTGAGTGTGACTCCAAATCCAGACCTCCATGGGTTAATAAATTTGATTTCCATTGATAATTTTTGTGTGATTTTGTTGTCAGCACATTCAACTATGTAAAGAACAAAGTATTTAATAAGAATATTTCATTCATTCAGATCTAGGATGTGTTATTTTAGTGTTCCCTTTATATTTTTGAGCAGTGTATATATATATATATATATATATATATATATATACACATATATATATATATACACATTAAAAAAGAAGTGTTACACACACACACACACACACACACACACACACACACACTATATATATATGTATATTTACACACACACACACACACACACACACATATACGCACACACAATCAGAATGACTGGCACTCCAGATTCCACACCATTGCCTGGGTGCCTTCCGTAGTATAGAAATACTGTCGTCAGTGAAAGACTACGGCACTCACAGGTCTTGTATTCCGTATGCAGGTTATATACTGGTCCACTTCATTTTAGTAGGACACTCAATCCATATGCAGGTCAACGTTTCATCTTATTATGTAAAATGTTGTCAGGATATATGAAATTTTATGTAATTAAATGAAACATTGACCTGTAAATCAATTGGAGTGTCCTGCTGCTAAGATGAGGTGGACCAGTATACAACCTGCATACAGACTACAAGACCTGTGAGTGCTGCAGCCTTTCACTGATATATATATATATATATATATATATATATACGTCAGGATCACCCCCCTCCAGTGGCTGCAGACAATGGCAGCTGCTGGGGAGAGTACATGAACCCTCCCAAGCTACCCCCAGACCCCCCCTGTATGCTTGCATGCTGCTCCGGCTTTCAAAATGAAAGCCGCGATGGTCGCGATGTTCCCTATGTTCTGATGGTCGCGATGTTTCCGATCGATGTTTCAATGTTTGGGGAAAATAAAAAAATAAAAAATAAAATTTTCCCATTATTTTTTAACTAAAATCATTTGGGATAGGGTTGAAGTCATGTTCTTCACCTAATTCACTCATAAAAAAAACCCAGACAATTTTGGAGCGGTTTCCGGCGAAATAAATCGTCAGTTAAGTGTTTAAGGGTGTGGCCAGCCACCACAGAGGTTTGGCTAACCATTACAGAGTACATGTTCTGTGCCCCTTGGTAACTAACTATATAATAAACCATGTTCTTATGAAGTGTAATGTAACATATGTATAATGCATAATTCATGTGCACTAGGATAGAGACTGGAACCTGATCCCTAGAGGAGGAGGACGGCCCACAGGTAGTGGGGCCTACCAGTGGTTTCCCTTGTTTCCCTGTGGGCCAGTCCGAGTGTGTGTGTGTGTGTGTGTGTATAATATATATATATATATATATTAGAGATGAGCGGGTTCGGTTCATCAAGATACGAAACCCCCCCGAACTTCACCTATTATACACGGTTCCGAAGCAGCCTCGGATCTTCCCGCCTTGCTCGGTTAACACGAGCGCACCCGGTCATCATCCCGCTGTCAGATTCTCGCAAGATTCGTATTCTATATAAGGAGCCGCGCATCGCCACCATTTTCACTCATGCATTGGAGATGATAGCGAGAGGACATGGCTGCGTTCTCTCAGTTTCTGTGTTCAGTGTGCTGCAAATATCTGTGCTCAGTGTGCTGCAAATATCTACGTTCTCTGCCTGAAAAACGCTCCATATCTGTGCTGCATTGTAGTATATAGTAGGAGGACAGTGCAGAATTTTGCTGACCACCAGTATATATATAGCAGTACGGTACAGTAGTCCATTGCTCTACCTCTGTGTCGTCAAGTATACTATCCATCCATACCTGTGCTGCATTTTAGTTGTGCGCAGTATATAGTAGGAGGACAGTGCAGAATTTTGCTGACCACCAGTATATATATAGCAGTACGGTACAGTAGTCCATTGCTCTACCTCTGTGTCGTCAAGTATACTATCCATATCTGTGCTGCACTGTAGTTGGGCGCAGTATTATAGTAGGAGGACAGTGCAGAATTTTGCTGCCACCAGTATAAATATAGCAGTACGGTACAGTAGTCCATTGCTCTACCTCTGTGTCAAGTATACTATCCCTCCATACCTGTGCTGCATTGTAGTTGTGCGCAGTACATAGTAGGAGGACAGTGCAGAATTTTGCTGACCACCAGTATATATATAGCAGTATGGTACAGTAATCCATTGCTCTACCTCTGTGTCGTCAGGTATACTATCCATCCATACCTGTGCTGCATTGTAGTTGTGCGCAGTATATAGTAGGAGGAAAGTGCAGAATTTTGCTGACCACCAGTATATATATAGCAGTACGGTACAGTAGTCCATTGCTCTACCTCTGTGTCATCAAGTATACTATCCATCCATACCTGTGCTGCATTTTAGTTGTGCGCAGTATATAGTAGGAGGACAGTGCAGAAATTTGCTAACCACCAGTATATATATAGCAGTACGGTACAGTAGTCCATTGCTCTACCTCTGTGTCGTCAAGTATACTATCCATCCATACCTGTGCTGCATTTTAGTTGTGCGCAGTATATAGTAGGAGGACAGTGCAGAATTTTGCTGACCACCAGTATATATATAGCAGTACGGTACAGTAGTCCATTGCTCTACCTCTGTGTCGTCAAGTATACTATCCATATCTGTGCTGCACTGTAGTTGGGCGCAGTATTATAGTAGGAGGACAGTGCAGAATTTTGCTGGCCACCAGTATATATATAGCAGTACGGTACAGTAGTCCATTGCTCTACCTCTGTGTCAAGTATACTATCCCTCCATACCTGTGCTGCATTGTAGTTGTGCGCAGTACATAGTAGGAGGACAGTGCAGAATTTTGCTGACCACCAGTATATATATAGCAGTATGGTACAGTAATCCATTGCTCTACCTCTGTGTCGTCAGGTATACTATCCATCCATACCTGTGCTGCATTGTAGTTGTGCGCAGTATATAGTAGGAGGAAAGTGCAGAATTTTGCTGACCACCAGTATACATATAGCAGTACGGTACAGTAGTCCATTGCTCTACCTCTGTGTCATCAAGTATACTATCCATCCATACCTGTGCTGCATTTTAGTTGTGCGCAGTATATAGTAGGAGGACAGTGCAGAAATTTGCTAACCACCAGTATATATATAGCAGTACGGTACAGTAGTCCATTGCTCTACCTCTGTGTCATCAAGTATACTATCCATCCATACCTGTGCTGCATTTTAGTTGTGCGCAGTATATAGTAGGAGGACAGTGCAGAATTTTGCTGACCACCAGTATATATATAGCAGTACGGTACAGTAGTCCATTGCTCTTCCTCTGTGTCATCAAGTATACTATACATCCATACCCGTGCTGCATTGTAGTTATGCGCAGTATTATAGTAGGAGGACAGTGCAGAATTTTGCTGACCACCAGTATATATATAGCAGTACGGTACAGTAGTCCATTGTTTTACCTCTGTGTCATCAAGTATACTATCCATCCATACCTGTGCTGCATTTTAGTTGTGCGCAGTATATAGTAGGAGGACAGTGCAGAATTTTGCTGACCACCAGTATATTTATAGCAGTACGATACAGTAGTCCATTGCTCTACCTCTGTGTCGTCAAGTATACCATCCATATCTGTGCTGCATTGTAGTTGTGCGCAGTATTATAGTAGCAGGACAGTGCAGAATTTTGCTGACCACCAGTATATATATAGCAGTACGGTACCGTAGTCCATTGCTCGACCTCTGTGTCGTCAAGTATACTATCCATATCTGTGCTGGATTATAGTTGTGCGCAGTATTATAGTAGCAGGACAGTGCAGAATTTTGCTGACCACCAGTATATAATATATAGCAGTACGGTACAGTAGGCCATTGCTATTGATATATTACTGGCATATAATTCCACACATTAAAAGATGGAGAACAAAAACGTGGAGGGTAAAATAGGGAAAGATCAAGATCCACTTCCACCTCGTGCTGAAGCTGCTGCCACTAGTCATGGCCGAGACGATGAAATGCCATCAACGTCGTCTGCCAAGGCCTATGCCCAATGTCATAGTAGAGAGCATGTAAAATCCAAAAAACAAAAGTTCAGTAAAATGACCCAAAAATCAAAATTAAAAGCGTCTGAGGAGAAGCGTAAACTTGCCAATATGCCATTTACGACACGGAGTGGCAAGGAGCGGCTGAGGCCCTCGCCTATGTTCATGGCTAGTGGTTCAGCTTCACATGAGGATGGAAACACTCATCCTCCTGCTAGAAAAATGAAAAGACTTAAGCTGGCAAAAGCACAGCAAAGAACTGTGCGTTCTTCTAAATCACAAATCCCCAAGGAAAGACCAATTGTGTCGGTTGCGATGCCTGACCTTCCCAACACTGGACGGGGAGAGGTGGCGCCTTCCACCATTTGCACGCCCCCTGCAAGTGCTGGAAAGAGCACCCACAGTCCAGTTCCTGATATTGAAATTGAAGATGTCACTATTGAAGTACATCAGGATGAGGATATGGGTGTTGCTGGCGCTGAGGAGGAAATTGACAAGGAGGAATCTGATGGTGAGGTGGTTTGTTTAAGTCAGGCACCCGGGGAGACACCTGTTGTCCGTGGGATGAATATGGCCATTGACATGCCTGGTCAAATTACAAAAAAAAATCACCTCTTCGGTGTGGAATTATTTCAACACAAATGCAGACAACAGGCGTCAAGCCATGTGTTGCCTTTGTCAAGCTGTAATAAGTAGGGGTAAGGACGTTAACCACCTAGGAACATCCTCCCTTATACGTCACCTGGTCCGCATTCATCAGAAGTCAGTGACAAGTTCAAAAACTTTGGATGACAGCGGAAGCAGTCCACTGACCACTAAATCCCTTCCAGAAATGCGGACAACAGGTGTCAAGCCGTGTGTGTTAAAGTGTGCATGTCCTGTTTATACAACATAAGGGTGGGTGGGAGGGCCCAAGGACAATTCCAGTAGTAACACCAAGATGGCTGCATCACCTTTTGCATGCTCCTGATCATCTCCATAAAACAGCTGAAATTCACCACAACTGACCTATAAATCATCGTAAATATCCAAGGACTTACCTTTAACTTGTACTACTCTACGCGGACATCTGATCAAAACCAACGGATTGCATTCCTGCGCTGAGATACACACTAGATTGAAACCTCTGCAACTCTCCACTTAGAAGTCCTTCAGTTTGGAATCTACTGAGCTCTGCATTGGACATCCCAGACAAGGTACTGTGAACTACAACCTACTGTATATTTGGCTCCATCCAGCCCCTCACTTAGACATCATTCACCTCTGTTCTCTGAGCAAAAAATAACTGACTTCTTGCATTAATGAACTAATATACAGTATATTCAGGCTCTGAATCACTGAAGGGTCACTGCTCACTTCAATTTGCAAGAGCCATTCCAAAGGACACATGTTATCACTACCCCCCACAAGAAATTTACTTCAAAGGCCTCTCACACTGAGATCTTTCACACCTACACAACAGGAATTGGATTCTAACACCTCACCACAAGGCTGCTTTTAGTTTTGACTAAATCAGCAACAGAAAAAGCAGTTATTTTTTTTACAGTATCACTTGTTTCAAATATACCCATTGTATTAAGGAGCAGCAATAGGTTACAGCAACAACGATTATAGCGATTACAGTCTAAGATGGCACCGCAGATGGCTGCCTCGGAGCTACGCACCTCAGCCAAAATACCCATTTCCCCTTGTTTTCCCTTGCCCTTGTCTACCCCACCGGTGACCAAATACAGCAGGGAAGCCCTCCTAAGTTGGAGCGCTCCTGAGGTGCTTACCACACGTTCGGGCCCGTCGGCGGGCGGATCAGCGGCCCTTGCAGCCCTCGCTGCCCTTGCTGCCCTGTGTGGCAAGGATGCAGACGTGGAGACCGAAGTGGATGACCGAGCGGCCGCGCCCCCCCGCAGCCCAGGTGGCGACTGGCGAATGGATCACCGGCCCCAGAATGATGGAGGCCCTCGTGTCGGCCCTAGTAGAAGGACCTGGACTCAGAGGAGAGGCTGTCGCGCAGGCGCCCTAGTGAGGTGGCGGCGGCGAGGGCACCGGTCTGCACTTCCCGCGATCCTGCTTTCGAATGTGCGCTCACTGGCAAACAAGTTCGACGAATTGTCCCTCCTTCTGGGCAGCGCAGGGTCAGGCATTACAGGGTCATGCGTCCTCTGCTTTATGGAGACGTGGCTGGACGACCATATTGCGGACAACCCAATGTCTCTGCCGGTCTTCAGTCTCTTCAGGGCTGATTGCTCCAAGGTTCTCTCAGGAAAAACGAAGGGTGGTGGCATCTGCTTCTACATCAACGACGGATGGTGCACCAATGTCACGATCATAGGCAAATCATGCAGCCCTCACCTGGAGATGCTGAGTATCAACTGCAACCCCTTCTATTCCCCCCGGGAATTTGCCTCAATTGTCCTTGTGGGAGTGTACATCCCCCCCCTCGCCTGCGCGAACGAAGCCCTGCACCACCTGGCCGTATGTATATCCGACATAGAACAAAAACACCCAGACTCTCTGCTTATAGTACTAGGTGACTTCAACAGAACTAACCTGAGCAAGGAGCTACCTAAATACAAACAACAAGTCACGTGTCCCACTAGAGAAGGGCGCACCCTTGATCACTGCTATACTACCCTCAAGTCTGCCTTCCGGTCTATCCCGCGTGCTGCACTCGGCCTATCTGACCACTGCCTCGTCCATCTACTCCCTACCTATACACAGAAGCTGAGAGCAGTTAAGCCTGTCGTTAAGACTGTTAAGAAATGGACCAATGAGGCCAAGATGAAGCTCCAGGCCTGCTTTGACTGCACGGAATGGGGGGTCTTTGAAGCCTCGGCAACCGACCTGAATGACTTGACAGACACTGTCACATCCTACATCAGCTACTGTGAGGACATGTGTGTACCTACCAAGACTTACCGCATTTACAACAACAACAAGCCCTGGTTCAATGCCCAGCTCAGGCAACTTCGTCGAGCCAAAGAGGAGGCCTATAGCAGCGGTGACAGAGCACTATACAACCGTACTAGGAACTCTCTGACTAAAGGAATCAGGCTAGCAAAAAAGTGGTTCTCGGACAAGCTGACAAACGATCTCTCCACCAATGACCCCGTTTCTGTATGGAAAGGAATGCAATCCATAACCAACTATAGGAAAACATCAAAGTCCACCGCCATGCACCAAGACCTTGCAGATGAACTGAACCAATTTTATTGCAGGTTCGCAAAAGAAGTCCCCTGCAACCCAAAAATCACCTCTACGATGCCCCATACACCGACGGCCAACCCCAGGCACTGCAAGTCACCCAAGAAGAGGTGGAGGCATTGTTCAAAAGGGCCAAAACCAGGAAAGCTCCGGGTCCTGACGGAGTGTCACCATCTGCCCTAAGAGCATGTGCGGGTCAGCTCGCCCCCATATTCACCAAGATCTTCAATAAATCGCTGGAGCTACAGAAAGTCCCTTCCTGCCTCAAAAGGTCTACTATAGTCCCGGTCCCCAAGAAACCCACTATCACGAACCTGAACGACTACAGGCCGATAGCACTGACGTCTGTGGTCATGAAAACGTTTGAGCGTCTGGTTTTGAATCACCTGAAAACTGTGACTGGCCCCCAACTGGACCCCCTGCAGTTCGCCTATCGCTCAAATCGGTGTGTCGAGGATGCAGTCAACCTGGGCCTGCACTACATTCTACAGCACCTAGACATTCCCGGTACCTACGCGAGGGTCCTGTTTGTCGATTTCAGCTCGGCCTTCAATACAATCGTCCCCAGCATCCTCCACCCCAAATTACTTTGCCTAGGGGTCCCAGAAGCTACCTGTTCCTGGATAATAGACTTCCTTACAGATAGAACACAGGTGGTGAAAGCGGGGGAATTCACCTCTCAAGCGCAGTCCATTAGTACAGGGGCCCCTCAGGGCTGTGTCCTCTCACCCCTGCTCTTCTCCCTGTACACAAATGACTGTACCTCAGAGGCGCAATCAGTAAGGATCATCAAATTCGCCGATGACACCACCGTCATCGGCCTCATCAAGGATGGGGACGAATCGGCCTATAGACGGGAAGTAGACCGGCTGGCCCAGTGGTGCATCCACAACAACCTCGAGCTAAACCCCCTCAAAACTGTCAAGATGATAGTGGACTTCAGGAAGAAGTCATCTAGTGCACCTCCGCTAACGATTGCTGACAGTGTGGTATCGCTAGTGGACTCCTTCAAGTTTCTAGGGATCACAATCTCCCGGGATCTTAAATGGGGGTCCAACGCTGACGCCACTGTTGGGAAAGCGCAGCAGAGGTTGTTCTTTCTCAGGCAACTAAGGAAGTTCAACATCCCACAGAAGCTTCTGCTCCTCTTCTACTCCGCGATTGTGGAGTCGGTACTGTGCTCCTCGATACTCATATGGTACAGCTCCGCCAGCGCGAGGGACAGATGCAAGCTCCAAAAGGTGGTCAGAACCGCAGAGAAGATCATCGGGGCCGACTTTCCCTCAGTCCAGGACCTGTACTTGTCCAGAGCTAAAAAGCGGGCAATGAAGATAGTAAAAGACCAGCTACACCCCGGCCACAGCATGTTTAACTTGCTTCCTTCAGGCAGGCGTTACAGGGCCGCCCCCGCCAGGTCCGCCAGAAGCCTCAAAAGTTTCTTTCCCCAATCGGTCCGCCTGCTGAACTCCTGAACATTGACTGACTAGACGTACATGTAACTCACTTGTGTTCCTACCGTATACCTATCTGTGTGACTTTGCTTACCCCCCCACCTGCTTATCTGTTACCTACTTGGCTGTTGTAAAGCAAACCGAAGACAAATTCCTAGTATACGCAAGTATACCTGGCCAATAAACCTGATTCTGATTCTGATTCTGATCTTGCACCTCTTTTTTCTTTAATTTATCTTTGCATCATGTGATGTTTGGGGGCAATTTTTTTAAGTGCCAGCCTGTCTGACACTGCAGTGCCACTCCTAGATGGGCCAGGTGTTTGTGTTGGCCACTTGGGTCGCTTAGCTTAGCCATCCAGCGACCTTGGTGCACCTCTTTTTTTCTTTGCATCATGTGCTGTTTGGGGACTATTTTTTGAAGTGCCATCCTGTCTGACACTGCAGTGCCACTCCTAGATGGGCCAGGTGTTTGTGTCGGCCACTTGTGTCGCTTAGCTTAGTCATCCAGCGACCTCGGTGCAAATTTTAGGACTAAAAATAATATTGTGAGGTGTGAGGTGTTCAGAATAGACTGGAAATGAGTGGAAATTATGGTTATTGGGGTTAATAATACTATGGGATCAAAATGACCGCCAAATTCTATGATTTAAGCTGTTTTTGAGAGTTTTTTGTAAAAAAACACCCGAATCCAAAACACACCCGAATCCGCCAAAAAAATTTCTGGGAGGTTTTGCCAAAGCGCGTCCGAATCAAAAACACGGCTGCGGTACCGAATCCAAAACACAAAACCCGAAAAATTTCCGGTGCACATCACTAATATATATATATATATATATATATACATATATATATATATATATATACACACACACATATACACACGTACAAATACACACACACACACACATATATATATATATAAAAAATAATGTAACCCTTGATAAAGCTAAATATTTATCGTATATAAAACACTTTAAGAGGTCTAAGAACACTATACGCTATCTACGTAAGAAGTACCGTAAGGGTACGCAAGTTGTGTAGCGTTCGCTCAACCGTAGTCGAGACGCTCAAGCGTCACGTTCGCTTACGGCCCAGTGATCACAGGCAGGCACGCTATTGGCTGCCGACTAACGTAATGATTCGCTATAGCGTAGCGTACGCTCGGGACCACGAGGAGATCACCAGCGGTGCAGACGCTTACAACGTTTAAACCTTTATATCTATACCTTTAACGATGAGATACACAGTATACCTTAGTGTAGAGACAGAGTGTAAGTGCAACCTGGTGTAACCTGATTAACTACAAAGCTGCTTGAGCGTCACCGACGCTCAGAGAATACTTAACCCTTATAAAGAATACACAGATACCTGGGCTTAGGGTCCAAAACCTATTATATGTATTATAACTATTATACTTGCAAAAGGAATCACAGTACAAATGATATACTACAATATAACATAAACCAACTAACCAGATAAACTACACAGGAAATACAATACAATATAATTAAAGGAAAATACGAGAGAAAGAGTAGAGAGAGAGAGAGAGAGAGAGAGATGGCTCACAGTAAGACAATATGATTACGGAGAAAACTTACGCACAAAGGGAAACGATCGCATGCGCCTCGATATCCAGCTCCCGATTATCAGCAATGAGAACCGTTGAAGAGAGTGAAGTTGGATATGGTCGGCCTGCCTATTTATGCCCCACACACAATACAATTCAATGGTCCCTACAATCTCATTGTTCATTGGACACAGGAATTCGGCTTCGCATTATAACAAAAGGTCATAGGTTGATTCATACAGGTGGGCTGTGACTATTTCCAACTGCTCAGGTGGGAGGGAAACTGGGTTTCCCGCCGCATGGGTAATAAAGTGCAAATAAAGTAAATGTTCATAAACTTCTTATGTCCATAACTATTCGCACGAGCGATTGATCTGTTTCAAACCAACACCGGAATATTTCTAATTAAAGATTCTTCCGATGGATACTAAACACCACTGTATTACTCCTGTCTGACCCTTCGTATCAAACAAAGAGGGATTTCTCTGTTCAGGAACATGCTATGTTAATCAAACTTTCAGAATCTATCAAAGGGACCATGATCTACAAAATACATTATTAGTGAAAATATGTAATGATTGAGTCGCACGCTACGATCGCATAAACTCTACCGTAAATACGCATACCATGCGCCTGCGGGTGCCTGCGACTGTGAGTATGCGCACGTACGGGAGAGCGTACGCATGCGCAGCACGGACCTGTGTGAGGTGCAAATATGGTAGTGTGCATAGAGATATTTTTCTGACTTTGACAGTCCACCCTGTGGCAGTTATGATTGACTGCCAAAGGGTGGACTGTCATCATAACTGCCACCTTCTAAAACATTTCAAAAGGAGAAAAATATATGTCAGGGGTTAATTCATTTCCATGGTTGGGTAAGGGAGGAGAGAGGAGTAGGTGGGAAGAGGGTATGACCTAGTGAGATAGCAGAAGCATGTGTGTATGAGTCCATGTTTGGGGGGTCATGTATCATCGTGCCGTACGTGTTGTAAATCAAGCTTCGAGGTATTGCGAAGTATACATTTGAATTCCTTCTTATCCCGTGGTACGGGTCTGTGGATGGGCTGTCAAACTTTACCGAGCTCTTTTCGGATTTAGAACAAAATGGGGAGCACATTTTAGTTGATGATACATGAATGGGGGAATATGTGATTGCTGATATCTGTGCCTGTATTCCCTATACTATGTGTGTCATTACCTGAGGGTTGTAGAAATGAAGAAAAGACATAATTACGGTAAATGCGGTGGTATTCTATGTCAGGTTAATGTACATCTGTCGGTTGAAGTTTTGTTCGGTATCAGTTGAAAGTCGTCTTCTTTGCGCTGTGTTGCCCATTAGGTGTGAGCAAAAAGCTTTGTCAATGCCATTAGATTTACAAAAAAATGTTGGGCTAGCGTAAGTTTAAGAATTCTAGGGAAACTGGGGATCCATGGCAAAGTTCATCAAATGTCCGTATCTCAAGTGGTCAAAACTTCTTCTTTGGTCTATCCGTTGTCTGTATAGCGTCTCGTCAACTTCCTCGTCCAAGGGGGTCTTTTTATCTTGGAGAAAAGCAGAAAAACAGGTGAAAGAAACGGACCGTAGAAATCGCATTTTCATCACATCATTGTTTCTATCATTGGGTCATAAATCAAATCCAGGTTAATTACAGTTTCCTCACTCCTCAAACTCATTACCTTAGTACGACGATTGCACCTCATTAAAGCCTGACCGCATCTAAATATCAAACCGATCGTTATGATAACACCTAAGATACATAGGAGAAGCTTCCCAACATCCATTATGACTCCTTGAGCCCAGTCTCCTAAACCAGAGAACCAATTTCGCGGGTTCAACCATGACACCCAACCAGTCAGCTCATTACCTACAGCAGCAAGAGTGAGATTGTGTCTTCGGCGAAATTCCCACTTCAATTGGAGAATATCGTCCATCTTTTGGTCTATGACCTCGACCGGATCCTCGGTGCTATTCGTGATATACGTGCAACACTTCACGCCGTACTGTGTTGCTAATGTAACACAATATCCGCCTGTCACTGCTGTGAGGTAATTAAGAACCATTCTATGCTGCACCAGTTCTGTTTTATAAGCTTGAAGTTCCCTTCCAGTATATCTAAACGTGTCATCATACATTTCAGTGATATTATCTAACAAATTTGCGAGCGCCGATATGTATTTATAATTTAGCACTCCTCTAGCGGTGCGGGTGAAATCTAACGCGATTAAGAATTGAATCCCGGTGGATTCACTTATCAGATCAGAGGCCGGATGCTCTGTCTTCTCTATCAGGTGCCTTTTAACAACGTGCTCGTAATGGGTGTGAGTATAAGGAGCTTGGGCACCACGATGTATGTCTTTCATTTTGTCATGTGTTACAGTCATTACTTCAGGCAATACTTTTCCAATATAACACAATCCTTCAGAGTTTGGGGCAAGCCACTTGTACGCCTTTCTCCCGCATATGAAATATGCATCATCGGGGAGAACATATGGGACGGAGAAGGACATAACCATATTACACACCTTCCAGGTGAAATCTCCTAACCCTAATTCTTCCATCTGCTTAATACACGTATCAGGTTGTACGATATGTGCACAGTATCCTGGTGATACTTCTCCAACTCTCGTAATCCTATTTCCTAAGGTGTACCTATACCGGAAAGATTTTCCTCTACTGGCTATGTGGCGTACAAGCTCTGTATCTGTAGGCATTCTATCTGCTCTATGCGAAAAGGTCATGGTGTGGTTACTCCATGACACTTCCCAATTTCCCGGCTTTCTGGGATTGGAGATGTTGAAACATAATAGGGACCTATCCACATGGTATTGGTGGAGCTTCAAACTAGGAGGGCTGGAGATATTAAACCTCCTGTCCACCGGTCTCCCACCATTTAACTCAAGTACCTCCCCTATCGTTAAAGGAAATGGTACTAGCCCTGATTTGCTATGACCTTGAGGTACTTGAGAGCATACCCAACAATCTGTTTTGTTTAACACATTACCCACTAAGGAGTGATAGTCACTCAATGGATGCCGGTCCATATGGATATTAAAACTGGATTGGCATTTCTTAATGCACCCATCTTCAATGACATTGTTACAGAGCCTACAGATACAATTTTCCTCAGCTAACAATCCGTCACAATTCCTTCTATGGTCAATGCTATCGGATCGTTTTCTGATACTCGCCTTTGCTTGTTGGTTAGGTTGATCCTGGAAAACTACGCCTCCATCTTTATCATCAGAACCCATTCCAGAACCTCTATCGACCTCCATAGTACTCTCGCCGGAACAGACTGCTCTGGTCAACATCATGGTCAACAGGAAAATCCGGATCACAGTCTCTTGGGGCAAGTCCATCTTATAGGAGGAAACGGAGAAGAATGAGAAGGAGGAAAAAGAAATTTGAGGGAGAGGGGATGGGAAGTGGAGGAAAACAATAAAAGGGAGTGGGGAGTCGACAACAGCTCTCGGTCTTCAAGGCTCAGGTGCCGCCTCAGTCCTCCTGGAACAGACACTCCAGTGATACAACCTCTACCGTCTGTTCCTTATCACGGGACTTCTCTGGATCAGCAACCTTCTTGCAGTGGGATGAATGGACCCAAGTCTCTCTCTCAGCAACCTTCAATGCTGTAGTGCTAGTCAATAAGACCTGGTATGGTCCTTCCCATCTATCAATAAGGCAACCTGAGCGTAGAAAATTCCGTATCATTACATAATCCCCAGGTTCAATGTCATGACAATTACTATCAGGTAGATCAGGAATCACCAACTTCAGATTATCATTTTGATTCCTTAACTGTTTACTCATGTTAATCAAGTACTTTACAGTTACTTCATTGTTACATTTCAAATCATCCTGAGGGTTAATCATAACATGCGGTTGTCGACCAAACAAGATTTCAAAGGGAGACAGATTAAGAGGGGACCTGGGAGTGGTTCTGATACTGTACAATACAATGGGTAAAGCTTCTGGCCATGTCAATCCTGTCTCTGCCATCACTTTACTCAATTTATTTTTAATAGTGCTGTTCACTCTTTCGACCTTCGCACTCGCCTGTGGACGGTACGGAGTGTGCAGCTTGCTATCAATTCCCATCAACTTACACATTCCTTGAAAGACATCACCTGTAAAATGGGTACCCCTATCACTTTCGATTATTCTAGGGATACCATATCTACATACAAATTCCTGCACAATTTTCTTAGCAGTAAACATAGCGGTATTTGTAGCCGCAGGAAATGCTTCGACCCAATTTGAGAAAACATCTATACAAACAAGTACATATTTCAAATTCCGACAAGGGGGTAATTGTATAAAGTCAATTTGTATTACCTGGAAAGGGCCGCCGGCAGGTGGGATATGGGATGGTTCTGTAGGTATTGCCTTTCCAATATTCTTTCTCAAACAGGTAAGGCATGACATTGCTCTTTTACTCGCATGAGAGGAGAATCCTGGGGCGCACCAGTATGCTCTCACCAATTTGCACATCCCTTCCTTGCCTAAATGAGTCAGCCCGTGAGCTGCTTCAGCCAGACATGGAAGATATGCTCTGGGGGCCACTGGTTTACCATGTCCATCCGTCCAGAGTCCTGAGGACTCCTGGCCACATCCCTTTGCCTTCCAGACTGCCTTTTCCTGTGTGGAACACAAATTTTGCATTTCACACAACTTCTGTGTGTTAATGGTATTAAATACCATCAATTGTGTGGTGTCTGTCTGTATGGGGGTAGCAGCTGCTAACTTAGCAGCTTCGTCTGCTCGGCTGTTACCAAGTGATACCGGGTCTTGGCTATATGTGTGTGCTTTACACTTGATAACAGCCACTCTGTCGGGTTCCTGTATCGCTGTTAGAAGCCTTTTTATGTGAGCTGCATGCGCTACCGGTGTACCAGCTGCCGTCATGAAATTTCTGAGGCGCCATAGGGCTCCGAAATCATGGACTACCCCGAATGCGTATCTAGAATCGGTGTAGATATTGGCTGACTTACCTTTAGCCAATTCACATGCTCTGGTTAGGGCGACCAGTTCAGCAACCTGGGCTGAGTGAGGTGGGCCTAGCGGTTCCGCTTCTATGGTGTCTTGGTCATCTACGACTGCGTATCCAGTACACAAGTCTCCCGAGTCTGACTGTCTATGGCAACTACCGTCCGTGTAGAACGTGAGTTCTGCATCTTCCAGTGGGTTGTCACTGATGTCAGGCCTTGCGGTAAAATTTTGGGTCAAATATTCCATACAATCATGTGTATCTTCCTTTGTATTAAATCCTCCTTCCCCATCACTCTCACCTTCCACCCTTTGTGCCTGACCAGGCACACCTGGGATATGTTGCAGGATTTAATGCACTGCATCTCCTTATGGTGATGTTTACGGGGGCCATTAGTGCCAATTCCCATCTTGTAAACCTCGCTGATGAGACGTGTCTGGTTTGGGCAGAATTCAATAAGGCTGATACTGCATGTGGCGTATGGATTGTGAGGTTGTGGCCTAGCACGACATCTTCGCTTTTTGTCACTAGCAATGCTATCGCAGCAACGCTTCGCAAGCATGTGGGGAGGGATCGCGCTACCGTGTCTAGCTGAGCGCTGTAGTATGCAACTGGCCTGCTGGCATCACCGTGTTTTTGGGTTAGTACACCTGCCGCGCAACCAGCACTTTCTGTTCCGTATAGTTCAAAGGGTTTCCCATAGTCTGGCATACCTAGTGCTGGTGCCTGCGTTAGGCACTGTTTGAGTCTCTCAAATGCTGTTTCGGACTCGTCTGTATGCGAAATCCTATCAGGTTTGTTTGAGGAGACCATTTCCTGCAAAGGTAACGCCAAAATGGAAAACCCTGGGATCCAATTACGGCAATACCCACACATTCCTAAAAACGTTCTGATCTGTTGCTGGGTTTGTGGCAGAGTCATGTCTCTAATTGCTTGGATTCTATCAGCGGTCAGGTGTCTCAGTCCTTGTGTTAGACAGTGTCCCAAATATTTTACCTTAGTTTGGCATAATTGTAACTTGTCTTTGGACACCTTGTGTCCTGTGTCTGAAAGATGAAACAGGAGCTGTTTCGTATCCTTCAGAGATGCTTCCAGTGAATCTGAACACAGTAGTAAATCGTCCACATACTGTATCAATACTGATCCACTGTCTGGTTGGAAAGACTGTAAACAATCATGCAAAGCCTGAGAAAATATACTTGGACTATCTATGAAACCTTGGGGTAATCGAGTCCACGTGTATTGGACTCCTCTGTATGTGAATGCAAACAAATATTGGCTGTCAGGGTGCAGAGGTACCGAAAAGAAAGCGGAGCAGAGGTCAATAACAGTGAAAAATTTGGCAGTGGGAGGGATTTGCATTAGGATGACAGCTGGATTTGGCACTACGGGGAACTGACTCTCAACTATTTTGTTAATCCCCCTTAGATCCTGCACTAGTCTGTAACCCCTCCCCCCACTCTTTTTCACAGGGAAGATGGGACTATTAGCAGTGCTGGACGTTCTTACCAGAATGCCCTGTTGTAGCAAGCGCTCTATTACTGGGTAAACTCCTAACTCCACCTCTGGCTTCAGAGGGTACTGTGGGATTTTTGGAGCTATCCTACCATCTTTTACTTGTACAACTACTGGAGCTACGTTTGCCATTAATCCAGTGTCTTGTCCGTCTTTTGTCCAAAGTGACTCTGGTATCTGAGATGTCATCTCTTCTATTTGGGATGGATTCCTATTTGTCATAATGGTATGTGACATTAATTTTGATGGGGAGTCTAACATGTCTCGCACTTCCTGAGCGTGATTCTCAGGTATGTCCAAGAATACACCTTCAGGAGTACAATAAATGACGCACCCCATTTTACACAGTAAGTCTCTTCCCAGGAGATTGGTAGGTGCCGATGCAGCCAGCAAAAAGGAATGCTTGGTATGCAAAGGCCCTATTGTAATCTCGGCTGGTTTGCTAACAGGGTAGTGCTGGACTACTCCTGTTACTCCCATGGCTGGAATTGTCCTACCAGTGGTTCTCATGCCCACTGTCGAATTTATCACTGACTTGGCCGCCCCTGTGTCTACAAGAAAGTTTAAAGTTTTACCAGCTACATTAATTGCGATCTCGGGTTCACTTCCAAGGTTGGCAATTAACTTTACTGGCTGCAGATTACAGGTATGGCCACACCCCTATTGGGTATGGTGACCTCCCTGAATCCCGCTGGCAGCAACTACTTGTGAGGGAGATAGTTGGGAACTACCTGAGGCATGCCAGTCTCTGTTTGGGGGATATCTTTTTGTTTCCCCTGTATGTGGCTCATAACTCCGTTTCTGCGGACCTTGCTCCCAATGTCGTGTGTCGTGTCGTTGTCTAGGGGGTTGGTATGAGTTTCGTGGATTCTTTACTCTACAATCTCGTGCCATGTGTCCCTGTTTGTGACAAGAATAACAAGTAACCATACTTGACTTACCCACAGGATTTGGTGATACAAACAAAGGCTGCCTTGTGGTCAGAGCCTGTATACTTACTGACATTAATTTATCACCTTGTTGCTCCCTGTGTCTGGTGATGTTTCTATCGTGATCAATAGCAGCCTCTCTCAAAGTAGCCACAGACAGACCTCGCCAACATGGTTGTGTGGTCTGTACCCTAGTCTTCAATGACTCTTTTAAACCTTCCATCAGTACCGATACTGCTACTTCCCGATGGTTTGTGTCTGTTTTAATGTCCTCTATGCCTGTGTATTTTGCCATTTCTAATAATGCTCTGTGAAAATACTCTGCAGCTGTCTCTGACTCCTTCTGTTTAATGGAGAAAATCTTATCCATTTAGCTACTGCTGGGAAATACTCTTTTAGCTGCAAGTTTATTCTTTTCACATTATCTTGGTTGTACACATCTGTAAGAGGTACATCATGATCTAGTCCGCAATCAGCTAAAAATTGAGTTGCGTCGACATTTGAGGGTAAACATGCTCTCAGCAATATCTGCCAGTCTTTATTGTTGGGCTCTGCAGTGTTACCTAAGTCTCTGATGTATTTTTGACTGGCAACTAAGTCTTTTCTAGGGTCAGGAAATTCAGACACTATGGTCCTTAATTCCATTCGGGAAAATGGAGTGTACATGGCAATGTTCCTAATGGGAGTGGCTCCTGATGCGTCTGTTTTCCCATTTGGCACTGCTATTACTCTAACAGGTGTAATTCTAACAACCTCATTCTGTGTAGATTCTACAGGCTGTGGTGAAATAGTCTCAGCATAATGCATGGTGCCGTACTTACCAGTTGATACGACCTCACCTATCCCTCCGCTAGGGGCCTTTACTAATCTCGTGGGTGGAGCTGTGCCTACTGTGGTCTCTGCTATGGTGGCTGCTAGAGAGAGCGCTGAAATCGTTGCCGATTCGTCCTCTTGATCACACTCCTGAGGAAAGTTCAAAACAGGGTACAACTTGCACGGGTTAATACTTGTATGGGTTAATGGGTTAACATTATCATTAACATTTACACAGTTACTAAGTGATTTTGTGTTACACCTTAGTGCGTCTTTCTCCGCAATCAACTTCTCTCCTGATATATATGGTGGCGGTGGGGCCGTGGCAATCAGTTTTCTGTTAGAGCCAGATCCCGCCGCCTGAGCCAAACCTCTCTGTGTCTCACCTTCCTGTTGCCATAACTGTAAATAATCATAATGCTGGATTCGTCTCTTTGTTGATTTTATGAGACATATCCTCCTCCTTAAATTTTGTAACACTTCTGAGCTGAAGCTCCCTACTCTTGGGAATTTCTCCCCGTCATGTACAGTCATTCTCTCCCATTCATCACATAAAGTTTCTGTGTGACTTCCATATTTCTCACACATTATATACCTGGCCGACCCAATTGGTCGGACCACTGAATCAACCCGAACCGAGGTTGATCGCCCCCTACCTGAACAAGTGGCCCCCATAGTTCGAAAGTGTTGCTTTATTTAGCCAACCCTTTACGCAAAACCAAATGTCAACAATAGGCTGACGGTGGCGGTTTACCGAGTACCCCACTCACTCGCCCACGCCGACCAATACGACCTGATCACACCGATATGGTGCTGGCGTACTCGACCTAGGGCCCCTGCGACCTGAACCTCTATTTACTGGAACCTGCGAGGGTTATCCGAAGAACACTTACTCTTTCCAGTAACTATTGGTTGCTGGATAGTTCCTGAGTGAGCAGCGAACTTCCCTTAAAATAAAAAATTACACAAATCACGTTAGAGTGTACAGATAGCGTTTGTGACCCCTTTACTCTAATGGTATTAGGTCAGATTACTAACTACTGCACACACTTACGTGCAGTCCAGTCGTTCAGTACACAAACAACTAAGCTTATGTACGGAAAGACCAATGGAATCGAAACTTACGACTGCAAATTCCTTCAGCCAGAGCTTATATGGCCTATATGGGTGTTGCACCAACCCTTTTCGGTGTTGTGCCTGTGAACTGTATAGCGGACTTCCTTGTCGGCTGTACCTGGACCTCCTGGTCTGTTATGACCTCCTGGTCTTGTTACAGTATGACCTCCTGGTCTGCTATACTCTAATGCTCAAAATTGTATATTTAACCAGAGATGCCTCCCTAGCCACCGTGCACGTCACTTACACGCATGTACCTCACGAGTACTCGACTTTTCTTGTGGTTCAACCTTTAAAAATTGTAAAAACACTCACTCATCACATGTACACTTTTGTTTCTATTTCTATTTCTGCGCAGAAATTTTCTTTAGATCAGGTGTGTTACCAATTAGGAGCAGGATCTGTTAATTAAATTTCGGACACCCAAAAATAGACTTGCGTTATTTCTCGCCTCGCGTTATTTATCGCTTTGCGTTATTTATCGCTTTGCGTTAAAAATCAACTTATCGTGACTTGAGCTACGTGGGCGTAACCGGAAGCTCCGTTGCGTAATATACGCTGCGTGCGTCGGCCTTTGGATTGCGTACGCAAGTCTTTGTTAGAGACACGTATACGCAAAGCAAAGATCCACCGTAACACAATTTATACTTTTATCAATGTAGATGATCCTTGATCATCTACCACACAACACACTGACTTCGCCTTATCTCCCAGGCAAAACTGTGTGTTTGTCTATCTTTTAACTATATTACCTTTACTCTTAAACTATGAAATAACGGCAAATCTTTTTTTAGCACTTCTATCAACTATAAAACTGGCAGACAGGAGAGTGATATACGAAAATGAAAAAGAAAAGGAAATGCAGATATATATGTGTGCGTGCGTGTGTACGCAAGACAGAAAAATAAACAGTTTTAAAAGACACTAGCGTTTTGTTCTTACCTCCGGTTCCCGGATTCCTTCAGCACTCTTTACCTAAGCGAAGCAGACGCTTATCCTGTCAGCACTACGAGGGATACAACCTCCCGCCCTTTGCTGAGGGATAATGTCTGCTGATCTACCTAGTGCAGATATGTGAAGGACGGGCGAGCCGCCAATTGATAAAGCTAAATATTTATCGTATATAAAACACTTTAAGAGGTCTAAGAACACTATACGCTATCTACGTAAGAAGTACCGTAAGGGTACGCAAGTTGTGTAGCGTTCGCTCAACCGTAGTCGAGACGCTCAAGCGTCACGTTCGCTTACGGCCCAGTGATCACAGGCAGGCACGCTATTGGCTGCCGACTAACGTAATGATTCGCTATAGCGTAGCGTACGCTCGGGACCACGAGGAGATCACCAGCGGTGCAGACGCTTACAACGTTTAAACCTTTATATCTATACCTTTAACGATGAGATACACAGTATACCTTAGTGTAGAGACAGAGTGTAAGTGCAACCTGGTGTAACCTGATTAACTACAAAGCTGCTTGAGCGTCACCGACGCTCAGAGAATACTTAACCCTTATAAAGAATACACAGATACCTGGGCTTAGGGTCCAAAACCTATTATATGTATTATAACTATTATACTTGCAAAAGGAATCACAGTACAAATGATACACTACAATATAACATAAACCAACTAACCAGATAAACTACACAGGAAATACAATACAATATAATTAAAGGAAAATACGAGAGAAAGAGTAGAGAGAGAGAGAGAGAGAGATGGCTCACAGTAAGACAATATGATTACGGAGAAAACTTACGCACAAAGGGAAACGATCGCATGCGCCTCGATATCCAGCTCCCGATTATCAGCAATGAGAACCGTTGAAGAGAGTGAAGTTGGATATGGTCGGCCTGCCTATTTATGCCCCACACACAATACAATTCAATGGTCCCTACAATCTCATTGTTCATTGGACACAGGAATTCGGCTTCGCATTATAACAAAAGGTCATAGGTTGATTCATACAGGTGGGCTGTGACTATTTCCAACTGCTCAGGTGGGAGGGAAACTGGGTTTCCCGCCGCATGGGTAATAAAGTGCAAATAAAGTAAATGTTCATAAACTTCTTATGTCCATAACTATTCGCACGAGTGATTGATCTGTTTCAAACCAACACCGGAATATTTCTAATTAAAGATTCTTCCGATGGATACTAAACACCACTGTATTACTCCTGTCTGACCCTTCGTATCAAACAAAGAGGGATTTCTCTGTTCAGGAACATGCTATGTTAACCAAACTTTCAGAATCTATCAAAGGGACCATGATCTACAAAATACATTATTAGTGAAAATATGTAATGATTGAGTCGCACGCTACGATCGCATAAACTCTACCGTAAATACGCATACCATGCGCCTGCGGGTGCCCGCGACTGTGAGTATGCGCACGTACGGGAGAGCGTACGCATGCGCAGCACGGACCTGTGTGAGGTGCAAATATGGTAGTGTGCATAGAGATATTTTTCTGACTTTGACACCCTACTTCTCTATTTTTTTATACAGGATTTCAAACCCCCCACCCCACCCCACCTAGCCTGAACCCTTCTCTTTCCCCTGCAGTACACAGTGAGCGGTATTCTAATGATATATCACCCCCAATCTCCTTTCTAAAGTGATCCCCATTTTTGCGCATATTGCGCCAATAGTAATCATGTTTAGCTGCGTAAAGGTCTGGGCGCCCTCGCTACCCCAGGGGTTGTGAGCTGAAATGATTATACCATGCTCATCAGCAAAAACAGAACGAGTGTGGAAGGAGGTGAAAAGAACTGAATACCGCCCTGTGAGTCTACTGTCTCACTCACTCTGTCCAGTCCACCACTGTCCTGCTCCAGCAGCGGCTCAGAGACTAGTCTTCCAGCTCCTGGCATGTGTCAGCGATGGCAGGCCAGGGAACAGGGACAGGAAACACACGTGGAGAAAATGAGCGCTAGCGGGAGGGCAGCGCAGGGCGAGCGGTGAGGAAGGAAGGGAGGGTGCGTGGTTGGAGCATGACAACGGGTGGGCTATGCGGCCAGCCACCCACAAGTCTGTGAGTCTGACTGGTTGGCTGGCGCAGCAGGAGGGGGTGTGATAGTGGGGGAAATTGAAGATAGCTGCAAGCGCTAGTGACTGTGTGAAAGCTCAGGCAGCAATGAGTAGCGCAGCAGGCAATTCGATTATCGCTGTCTGTGTGCAATGGGGGGTACCAGACATTAGGGGGTGCCTGTGTGCACCAGGCACGCCCCGTGCGCACGCCTATGATCAGAAACCTTATAAATTCTTCAGTACCCAGTCATGTTTTTAATCTAATCCTCTCCGACTCTTTCCTTAAGTTATTTTTACAAACTTCTTTTTTTTCTTATCACTATCTTGTTATCTTCACCAGGATCTTTCACAGTCACTTTGATATCCTCTACAAAATGTTTTCCTGAACAGTGTTTAAACATTCCTCACCTGATGGCAGAGGTCTAATATTTTTTTCCAGTTGTTTATATAGGGGGTCATTCAGACCCGATCGCTCGCTAGGGTTTTTTTGCACTGCTGCAAGTAGTCGCCGCCCATAGGGGAGTGTATTTTCGCTTTGCAAGTGTGCGAACGCCTGTGCAGCCGACCAGTACAAAAAAGTTTTGTGCAGTTTCTGAGTAGCCCAGGACTTACTCAGCCGCTGCGAGCACTTCAGCCTGTCCGGGCCCGGAATTGACGTCCGCCCTGCAAACGCTTGGACATGCCTGCGTTTTTCCTACCACTCCCAGAAAATGGTCAGTTGACACCCAGATATCGCCTCTTCCTGTCACTCTCCTTGCGATCGGCTGTGCGAATGGATTCTTCGTACAATCTATCGCCCAGCAACGATCTGCTTTGTAGCCGTACGACACGCTTGCGCATTGGGGTGCATATGCATGCGCAGTTCTGACCTAATCGCAGCGCAGCGAAAAATCCTAGCGTGCGATCAGGTCTGAATGACCCCCTCAGTGCACACATATTCCGCAGCACTTTACAGAGAATACAGTATTTGGCCATACACATGAGTTCCTGCCCTAGTGGAGTTTACAATCTATGGGGACTATTTATTAACATTATTTTTACAAAAAAAAAAAGTGAAAAAAGGCGTTTTCACTTAAATGTATTAAACGGCTTTTGGAGCAGTTTTCATGAAAAAGCGCTCCAAACCCTTTAATACATCTTTCTTTAGTAATCAGATTGCATTTCCCATACTTATAATGGGAAATGTGATCTGGGCCGAATTTACTAAACAAATAAATAAAAAAAGTGAAAAAAACCCGCAATGAACCCTGTAATAATTATGCCAGCTTCAGCGACTGGGCTCCCGTGATCAGCTATGTGTGTCCGATGGACACAAAAGCTGATCACTGCTAAAAAAACAAACAAACCCACACTTACCAGCAGAGCAGACCTTAGGCATAGGCAAACTAGGCAATTGCCTAGGGCATCTGGTATACCTAGGGGCACAAGCAGCTTCTGCTGATTAAAATGATATGTGGCATGCCTATATTCTGTGTGTAGCATTTCGTATGCAGATACAGCCACAGTTGCACACAGTATATAGGCATGCCACATATCATTTTAATCAGCAGAAGCTGCTTGTGCATCCTAGCCACATAGCAATGCAAATAAGATGTATTTTCATAAAAAATAGGCACCCGACGTTAGCAGAGCTGCCAGTTGACTCACGCCAGGAACTATATGTGTAACATATGTGTAAGGGGCACTATGTGTGTCATTAAGTGTATAAGGGCACTAATAATGTGCAGCATATGTGTAAGGGACATTATGGGTGTTAACAATGTGCAGCATATGTGTAAGGGAAATTATGTGCATAAGGGCATTAATAAGGGTTGGCATAATGTGTAAGGCGCATTATGTTTATAAGGACATTAATAATGTGTGTCATATGTGTAAGGGGCATTACTGTGTGGTATTATGTGTATAAATGCATTACCAATGTGTGGCATTATGTGTATAAGGTGCTCTACTGTGTGGCATAACGTATTGAAAGGGCACTACTGTGTGGTCTAATGTTAATAAAGAGCAATATTGTGTGGTGTAATGCGAATAAGGAGCAATATGGTGTGGGGTAATGAGAATAAAGAGCAATATGGTGTGGTGTAATGTGAATAAGGAGCAATTCCGTATGATCTTATGTGAATGAGGGGCACTACTGTGAGGAGTAACGTATATAAGGTAAAGTGGTACTACTGTGTGGTGTGATGTAATGTGAATAAGGGACACTATCGCATGATAAATTGTGAATAAAGTTGCACTACTGTGAGGCATAATTTGAATTGGGGGTACTATTGGTGATGGTTCTGGGAAAGGGGTGCAGGGTCAGAGGCGGAACTAGCGGTGGTGCTAGGGGGCACCAGCCAAAATCTTGCCTAAGGCATCATGTTGGTTAGGGCCGGCTCTGCTTACCAGTCCCAGGTACCGGTGATTGGTGCTTCGGTGCAGGCTGCCGGTCGCTGGGACTTCCTGTGCACTGCTGTGACCCCAAGTGCAGTAAAGTGACGCTGCAAAACAGCAGCTCCAGGGGGTTACAGGAGCGCATAGGATCCGATACCCGGCAGCCCTGCAGGAACAGTGATCACCAAATCCCTGGACTAGCAAGTATATTTACCATGGAGGAGGGGAGCGGTGACGTGGGGAGGGTAGTCACGACGGGGGGAGTGAACCCAATGGCGGCAATAGCGTCGATATCGGCAGTGGCGGCACATGCGCAGCAGGACATCAGGGTATTTTTCCTGTAAAATACCCTGATATTGTTGCAGATTGTCATCGCAGGGACAGAGCTTTCTCACAAGCTCTGTCCCTGCATGCGATAATTGATACATCCGCGCGATATAATCAATTATCGCAGTGCGGATTGGGTAGATTTAATCACATGCCATCCGCATCAAAGGATGCGGATGATGATAAATCGGCCCCTATATTACCTACCACATGTATACACAGACACATTCATTCATGCTAGGGTAATTTTATTTGGATCCAACTAACCTACCAGTATATTTTTGGATTATGGGAGGAAAATAGGATTTTGGTTACCTACCGGTAAATCCTTTTCTCGTAGTCCGTAGAGGATGCTGGGGTCCACATTAGTATCATGGGGTGTAGATGGGTCGACCTAGAGCAGGGGTGGGGAACCTTTTATCTACCAAGGGCCATTTGGATATTTATAAAATCCTTCGGGGGCCATACAAAAATGATCAACTTAAAAATGAGCCTGCCCCCAGTAGATATGCCCCAGTTAGTAGATATGCCCCAGTCAGTAGATATGCCCCCAGTCAGTAGTTATGCCCCCCAGTAGATATACCCCCAGTCATTTGTTATGCCCCCAGTAAGTATGCCCCCAGTCACTTGTTATGCCCCATTAGATATGCCCCGTCACTTGTTATGCCCCATTAGATATGCCACCAGTCAGTTGTTCTGCCCCAGTAGATATGCCCCCAGTACATATGCCACCAGTCAGTTGTTATGCCCCATTAGATATGCCCCCTAGTAGCGACACTTACACACACATTAAAAGAAATAAAAACCACAATACTCACCAGCCCGGCTTCTGCTTCCAGACCATTGCCGTCTGCCTGGCCGCTCGCTCCTCAGAAATATGGGAGAGAAGTCATAACATCTCTCCCATAACACCGCACAGCAGCACACGCACACTGTCAGAGTTGGAAGCCGGAGCTCAGGAGTGAGCTCCTGCCTCCGGCTGCTACTGAGTGTTAGAAGCCAGGCGCCCACTAGTAACAAAATATCAGTGGGCGCCCGGCTAGGTGGGCCTGGCCGGGCCGGATCAAGTGGCTCTGTGGGCCTTATATGGCCCTCGGGCCTGAGGTTCCCCACCCCTGACCTAGAGGATGCTGGGGTCCACATTAGTACCATGGGGATGTACCAAAGCTCCCAGAACGGGAGGCAGAGCGCGTAGGCTCCTGCAGAACTGATTGACCAAACTTCAGGTCCTCAGCGGCCAAAGTATCGTACTTGTAGAACTTTGCAAACGTATTCGACCCAGACCAAGTAGCCGCTTGGCAAAGCTGTAAAGCCGAGACACCCCGGGCACCCTTCCAGGAAGAACCCACCTTACGAGTAGAGTGGGCCGTAACAAATTTTGGACACGGCAATCCTGCCGTAGAATACGCATGCTGGATAGTGTGAATGCTGATTATTTTACAGTACAAAAAGCAATACCTTATTTCACCAATGTTCAAGCCGCTGCGGCCACTGTATTTAATCCTTAATCTCTGTACTGTTTACACACCTTACGTACACAAGACCGTACCGTGTGCGCACTCTGCGTACCTACGCCAAACGGACGTAGTAAGTACACAGTTTGCGTACACAGGCCTATACGCAGATAGCACAATGCAGCAGCCCGAGTGGCTGTAAATACACTTTAAACCTAGCAGGCAAAAGGGACATGACACCAATTGTATTTTAAAACTATGTTGGGGTCCAACCCACCAACGGTTATTTACTAGCAGGGGGTTACAACAATAATACAATACAATAAGAGAAGAGGCTACAGTCAATGGTACTTACGTTTGGTTTCGCAGCGCCACACGGTCCGGTGCTCAGATCAATCAAGCAAGATGACCTTCAGAGAGAAATTACTGACCGGATAGGCAGCTTGGCTTTTTATACAGTTGGTCAAAACACAATACAATAGACACTGTATGCTCTTCTTCCATTGGTTCGGGGGTGGGACATATCCTGTGCACTGGGGATCATTGGTCAGCTCAAGCGGTGGGCGATGGCTAGGTCATGAGATGTGATTTCTGTTGCTTGCATCTGAGTTCCCGCCCCATGACCAGTTAAACCCATCACATTAATCATATATAAATCTGGTATTATTAATAACTTATTGTTGCAATATGTGACAATATTCTCATACCCACCAGAATACTGCTTATGTGACCCTGAACAATATGATCCCAAACATGATATGATTATCCATTTCCATCCTCAAGATATACATATATCCATATATATATACATACACATACATTCCTGTTATTACAATTTGTTAGGAAATACATACATATATATATATATATATATATATATACACACATATAAATATACATATATATATATATATATATATTTCCAAGAGTTCAGACCATGAATGTTATTACCTCAGATACCTAAATGCCTGGTATGTGGTTTGTCAGCTGTTTCTAATCGAGTTCTTTCCAGTTAAACTAGGTTCCTGGATATTGTCTTCTTGTTTGTCCTAATTTCAAGTAAGACAATGACAATTCAGTTTTTACTGTCTTCAACAGATACTGGACAACTCTAGAACAATGGGGGTAACCAAAGGTATTTGCCTTCTTCATAGGATTACAAAGCTTTGCGTAAACAAGTCAGTCTGGTACATTGTGCTGGATTTTCTAGGAGGATAATTTATGTGTGAACTGTAACTTGCTACTAGAAGGATGTACGGACAGTGTGTGATTTATGCATTATATGGGTAAAATATTGAATATGGCTTTTGATGGCTTTTCCATGCGAATACAAATGCTACCGTAATTACATATACCACGCGCTAATACGCAGGACTGCGTGAGCGGTCCTACGCAACTTGCGAATATGCGCACACACGGCACAACAAGTATGCGCACGGAGGCCATCTGTGTGGAGTTTGTCCGTGATGTGTGTACCGTAATATTTTCCGACTTCGACAGTTCACCCTTTGGCAGTCATCAATAACTGCCACTCTTAACTAGTAAACTAAAAATATTACATATACAATATATACAAAGCATGGATGATCAGGGGAGAGTTGTAGGTGGGAAATGTATAGCCTAGTGGGATAGTAAAAGCATGTATGTATGAATCAATGTCTGAGGTGCATGTATCATCGTGCCGTGTATGTTCTAAGTAAGCTTCGAGGTATTGCGAAGTATTCATTAAATCCTTCTTATCCCATATTAAGGGTCTGTACTTGGGCAAACAAACACTACCGAGCTCCTTTCAGGCAAGGGCTTTTGACCCTCGCCTCTTCGGCTTATAATACCAACAAATGGGGAGCACATTTAGTTGATGATATATGGAGGGGGAACATATGTGAATGCTACTATATGTGTATAACACCTGTCGACTATGTGTGCCATTAACTGAGGGTTGCAGAGATGAAGATATGACACATATATAAAAATACATTCACATAAACATAAACATAGGGTTGACGTCTTTTCCGGTTGGATGTTTCTGGGTTAAAGGGGGAGACAGAGAAAATGGTGAAAGAAAGAGGCCATGAAATTCATTTGCAATACTTATCATAACACTGTTTCTATGGATGGGTCATAAACCAAATCTGCTGCTGTGACAATGCCCTCGCTCCTTAGACTCATCAAATTTGTGCCGTGCTTGCGCCGCGTTAGAATTCGAACACACCTAAATATCAAGCCGATAATTATGACGACACCCAGGATACAAAGGAGAAACTTTCCCACACTCATAATAACATTCTGTGCCCACTCTCCTGACCCTGAGAACCATTTGCGTGGGTTCAACCATGAGACCCAGCCGGTCAGTTCATTACCCACAGCCGTCAAGGTAAGGTTGTGCTTCCTCCTGAACTACCACTTCAACTGTAAGATCTCATCCATCTTTTGATCAATGATCTCCGTGGGGTCGTCAGTGCTGTTCGTAATATACGTACAGCACTTCACGCCATATTGAGTTGCCAGCGTAACACAGTACCCACCTGTCACAGCTGTAACGTAATTCAGGACCATCCTGTGCTGGATCAGTTCCGTCTTGAAGGCTTGTAACTCCCTTCCTGTATACCTGAAGGTGTCATCATACATCTCAGTGATGATATCTATCAAGTTCACTAGCGTATGGATGTACCTATAATTGATAGTTCCTCTGGCAGTACGGGTGATATCTAATGCGAGTAGGAACTGAATCCCGGTAGATACGTGGATCAAATCAGAGGCTGCGTGCTCTGCCCTATCTATGATGTGTCTCTTGATGATGTGTTCACAGTGGGTTTGAGTATAAGGAGTCTGAGCGTTGCGGTGAATGTCTTTCATTTTATCGTGCTCTAAGGTCATGACCTCTGGGAGTACCCTTCCAATGTAACACAATCCCTCAGAGCTCGGAGTAAGCCACTTGTACGCTTTCCTCCCACTTATGAAATAGGCATCATCTGAGAGAACATAGGGGACAAAATTTAACAACACCATATTGCAAATCTTCCAGGTAAAGAAACCAATCCCCAGTTCTCTCATCTGCTCAGTACAAGTATCAGGCTGGATGATTTGGGCACAATACCCCAGTGATACCTTTTCAACCCACATGGTCTTGCTCCCACATGTATACCTATACTGAAAATACCTCCCACTGGTGGTCATTCTGAGTTGTTCATTCGGTAGCTGCTTTTAGCAGCATTGCAAACACTAGGCCGCCGCCCTCTGGGAGTGTATCTTAGTTTAGCAGAATAGCGAACGAAAGATTAGCAGAACTGCTAATAAATAATTCCTTGCCGTTTCTGAGTAGCTCCAGACCTACTCCTAGATTGCGATCACCTCAGTCCGTTTAGTTCCTGGTTTGACGTCAGAAACACGCCCTGCGTTCGGCCAGCCACTCCCCCATTTCTCCAGCCACTCCTGCGGTTTTACCTGGCATGCCTGCGTTTTTTAGCACACTCCCTGAAAACGGCCAGTTTCCACCCAAAAACACCCACATCCTGTCAATCACACTACGATCACTCGAGTTAAGAAAAAACGTCGCTCGAGCTTGTGCAAATTAGAGATGAGCGGGTTCGGTTTCTCTGAATCCGAACCCGCCCGAACTTCATGTTTTTTTTCACGGGTCCGAGCGACTCGGATCTTCCCGCCTTGCTCGGTTAACCCGAGCGCGCCCGAACGTCATCATGACGCTGTCGGATTCTCGCGAGGCTCGGATTCTATCGCGAGACTCGGATTCTATATAAGGAGCCGCGCGTCGCCGCCATTTTCACACGTGCATTGAGATTGATAGGGAGAGGACGTGGCTGGCGTCCTCTCCATTTAGATTAGGGTTGAGAGAGAGAGATTGACCAGAGGCTGTGATACTGTAGAAGAGAGTGCAGAGTTTAGTGACTGACGACCACAGTGACCACCAGACAGTGCAGTTGTTTGTTTTATTTAATATATCCGTTCTCTGCCTGAAAAAAACGATACACACAGTGACTCAGTCACATACCATATCTGTGTGCACTGCTCAGCCCAGTGTGCTGCATCAATGTATATATATATCTGACTGTGCTCAGCTCACACAGCTTATAATTGTGGGGGAGACTGGGGAGCACTGCAGTGCCAGTTATAGGTTATAGCAGGAGCCAGGAGTACATAATATTATATTAAAATTAAACAGTGCACACTTTTGCTGCAGGAGTGCCACTGCCAGTGTGACTAGTGACCAGTGACCTGACCACCAGTATATATAATATTAGTAGTATACTATCTCTTTATCAACCAGTCTATATTAGCAGCAGACACAGTACAGTGCGGTAGTTCACGGCTGTGGCTACCTCTGTGTCGGCACTCGGCAGCCCGTCCATAATTGTATATACCACCTAACCGTGGTTTTTTTTTCTTTCTTTATACATACATACTAGTTACGAGTATACTATCTCTTTATCAACCAGTCTATATATTAGCAGCAGACACAGTACAGTGCGGTAGTTCACGGCTGTGGCTACCTCTGTGTCGGCACTCGGCAGCCCGTCCATAATTGTATATACCACCTAACCGTGGTTTTTCTTTCTTTCTTTATACATACATACTAGATACGAGTATACTATCTCTTTATCAACCAGTCTATATATTAGCAGCAGACACAGTACAGTGCGGTAGTTCACGGCTGTGGCTACCTCTGTGTCGGCACTCGGCAGCCCGTCCATAATTGTATATACCACCTAACCGTGGTTTTTTTTTCTTTCTTTATAGTCATACTAGTTACGAGTATACTATCTCTTTATCAACCAGTCTATATTAGCAGCAGACACAGTACAGTGCGGTAGTTCACGGCTGTGGCTACCTCTGTGTCGGCACTCGGCAGCCCGTCCATAATTGTATATACCACCTAACCGTGGTTTTTTTTTCTTTCTTTATACATACATACTAGTTACGAGTATACTATCTCTTTATCAACCAGTCTATATATTAGCAGCAGACACAGTACAGTGCGGTAGTTCACGGCTGTGGCTACCTCTGTGTCGGCACTCAGCAGCCCGTCCATAATTGTATATACCACCTAACCGTGGTTTTTCTTTCTTTCTTTATACATACATACTAGTTACGAGTATACTATCTCTTTATCAACCAGTCTATATATTAGCAGCAGACACAGTACAGTGCGGTAGTTCACGGCTGTGGCTACCTCTGTGTCGGCACTCGGCAGCCCGTCCATAATTGTATATACCACCTAACCGTGGTTTTTCTTTCTTTCTTTATACATACATACTAGTTACGAGTATACTATCTCTTTATCAACCAGTCTATATATTAGCAGCAGACACAGTACAGTGCGGTAGTTCACGGCTGTGGCTACCTCTGTGTCGGCACTCGGCAGCCCGTCCATAATTGTATATACCACCTAACCGTGGTTTTTTTTTCTTTCTTTATAGTCATACTAGTTACGAGTATACTATCTCTTTATCAACCAGTCTATATATTAGCAGCAGACACAGTACAGTGCGGTAGTTCACGGCTGTGGCTACCTCTGTGTCGGCACTCGGCAGCCCGTCCATAATTGTATATACCACCTAACCGTGGTTTTTTTTTCTTTCTTTATACATACATACTAGTTACGAGTATACTATCTCTTTATCAACCAGTCTATATATTAGCAGCAGACACAGTACAGTGCGGTAGTTCACGGCTGTGGCTACCTCTGTGTCGGCACTCGGCAGCCCGTCCATAATTGTATATACCACCTAACCGTGGTTTTTCTTTCTTTCTTTATACATACATACTAGTTACGAGTATACTATCTCTTTATCAACCAGTCTATATATTAGCAGCAGACACAGTACAGTGCGGTAGTTCACGGCTGTGGCTACCTCTGTGTCGGCACTCGGCAGCCCGTCCATAATTGTATATACCACCTAACCGTGGTTTTTTTTTCTTTCTTTATAGTCATACTAGTTACGAGTATACTATCTCTTTATCAACCAGTCTATATTAGCAGCAGACACAGTACAGTGCGGTAGTTCACGGCTGTGGCTACCTCTGTGTCGGCACTCGGCAGCCCGTCCATAATTGTATATACCACCTAACCGTGGTTTTTTTTTCTTTCTTTATACATACATACTAGTTACGAGTATACTATCTCTTTATCAACCAGTCTATATATTAGCAGCAGACACAGTACAGTGCGGTAGTTCACGGCTGTGGCTACCTCTGTGTCGGCACTCGGCAGCCCGTCCATAATTGTATATACCACCTAACCGTGGTTTTTTTTTCTTTCTTTATACATACATACTAGTTACGAGTATACTATCTCTTTATCAACCAGTCTATATATTAGCAGCAGACACAGTACAGTGCGGTAGTTCACGGCTGTGGCTACCTCTGTGTCGGCACTCGGCAGCCCGTCCATAATTGTATATACCACCTAACCGTGGTTTTTTTTTCTTTCTTTATACATACATACTAGTTACGAGTATACTATCTCTTTATCAACCAGTCTATATATTAGCAGCAGACACAGTACAGTGCGGTAGTTCACGGCTGTGGCTACCTCTGTGTCGGCACTCGGCAGCCCGTCCATAATTGTATATACCACCTAACCGTGGTTTTTCTTTCTTTCTTTATACATACATACTAGTTACGAGTATACTATCTCTTTATCAACCAGTCTATATATTAGCAGCAGACACAGTACAGTGCGGTAGTTCACGGCTGTGGCTACCTCTGTGTCGGCACTCGGCAGCCCGTCCATAATTGTATATACCACCTAACCGTGGTTTTTTTTTCTTTCTTTATAGTCATACTAGTTACGAGTATACTATCTCTTTATCAACCAGTCTATATATTAGCAGCAGACACAGTACAGTGCGGTAGTTCACGGCTGTGGCTACCTCTGTGTCGGCACTCGGCAGCCCGTCCATAATTGTATATACCACCTAACCGTGGTTTTTTTTTCTTTCTTTATACATACATACTAGTTACGAGTATACTATCTCTTTATCAACCAGTCTATATATTAGCAGCAGACACAGTACAGTGCGGTAGTTCACGGCTGTGGCTACCTCTGTGTCGGCACTCGGCAGCCCGTCCATAATTGTATATACCACCTAACCGTGGTTTTTCTTTCTTTCTTTATACATACATACTAGATACGAGTATACTATCTCTTTATCAACCAGTCTATATATTAGCAGCAGACACAGTACAGTGCGGTAGTTCACGGCTGTGGCTACCTCTGTGTCGGCACTCGGCAGCCCGTCCATAATTGTATATACCACCTAACCGTGGTTTTTTTTTCTTTCTTTATAGTCATACTAGTTACGAGTATACTATCTCTTTATCAACCAGTCTATATTAGCAGCAGACACAGTACAGTGCGGTAGTTCACGGCTGTGGCTACCTCTGTGTCGGCACTCGGCAGCCCGTCCATAATTGTATATACCACCTAACCGTGGTTTTTTTTTCTTTCTTTATACATACATACTAGTTACGAGTATACTATCTCTTTATCAACCAGTCTATATTAGCAGCAGACACAGTACAGTGCGGTAGTTCACGGCTGTGGCTACCTCTGTGTTGGCACTCGGCAGCCCGTCCATAATTGTATATACCACCTAACCGTGGTTTTTTTTTCTTTCTTTATACATACATACTAGTTACGAGTATACTATCTCTTTATCAACCAGTCTATATATTAGCAGCAGACACAGTACAGTGCGGTAGTTCACGGCTGTGGCTACCTCTGTGTCGGCACTCGGCAGCCCGTCCATAATTGTATATACCACCTAACCGTGGTTTTTCTTTCTTTCTTTATACATACATACTAGTTACGAGTATACTATCTCTTTATCAACCAGTCTATATATTAGCAGCAGACACAGTACAGTGCGGTAGTTCACGGCTGTGGCTACCTCTGTGTCGGCACTCGGCAGCCCGTCCTTAATTGTATATACCACCTAACCGTGGTTTTTTTTTTCTTTCTTTATAGTCATACTAGTTACGAGTATACTATCTCTTTATCAACCAGTCTATCTATATATTACAGACCCTCCAACATGACCCGCCCCACTAGGTACAAAATGCTCTGTTTCTGGACTTCCCTCTTAATTTATGATTTCCATCACCTGTGTTGAACTAGTTAAATGATAAGAAAGCTGTTTCTTCACAGGTGATGGCAATAATAAATGAAGAGGGAAGTCCAGAAACAGAGCATTTTGTACCTAGTGGGGCGGGTCATGTTGGAGGGTATGATATTAGCAGCAGACACAGTACAGTGCGGTAGTTCACGGCTGTGGCTACCTCTGTGTCGGCACTCGGCAGCCCGTCCATAATTGTATATACCACCTAACCGTGGTTTTTTTTTCTTTCTTTATACATACATACTAGTTACGAGTATACTATCTCTTTATCAACCAGTCTATATATTAGCAGCAGACACAGTACAGTGCGGTAGTTCACGGCTGTGGCTACCTCTGTGTCGGCACTCGGCAGCCCGTCCATAATTGTATATACCACCTAACCGTGGTTTTTCTTTCTTTCTTTATACATACATACTAGTTACGAGTATACTATCTCTTTATCAACCAGTCTATATATTAGCAGCAGACACAGTACAGTGCGGTAGTTCACAGCTGTGGCTACCTCTGTGTCGGCACTCGGCAGCCCGTCCATAATTGTATATACCACCTAACCATGGTTTTTTTTTCTTTCTTTATAGTCATACTAGTTACGAGTATACTATCTCTTTATCAACCAGTCTATATTAGCAGCAGACACAGTACAGTGCGGTAGTTCACGGCTGTGGCTACCTCTGTGTCGGCACTCGGCAGCCCGTCCATAATTGTATATACCACCTAACCGTGGTTTTTTTTTCTTTCTTTATACATACATACTAGTTACGAGTATACTATCTCTTTATCAACCAGTCTATATTAGCAGCAGACACAGTACAGTGCGGTAGTTCACGGCTGTGGCTACCTCTGTGTCGGCACTCGGCAGCCCATCCATAATTGTATATACCACCTAACCGTGGTTTTTTTTTCTTTCTTTATACATACATACTAGTTACGAGTATACTATCTCTTTATCAACCAGTCTATATATTAGCAGCAGACACAGTACAGTGCGGTAGTTCACGGCTGTGGCTACCTCTGTGTCGGCACTCGGCAGCCCGTCCATAATTGTATATACCACCTAACCGTGGTTTTTTTTTCTTTCTTTATAGTCATACTAGTTACGAGTATACTATCTCTTTATCAACCAGTCTATATTAGCAGCAGACACAGTACAGTGCGGTAGTTCACGGCTGTGGCTACCTCTGTGTCGGCACTCGGCAGCCCGTCCATAATTGTATATACCACCTAACCGTGGTTTTTTTTTTCTTTCTTTATACATACATACTAGTTACGAGTATACTATCTCTTTATCAACCAGTCTATATATTAGCAGCAGACACAGTACAGTGCGGTAGTTCACGGCTGTGGCTACCTCTGTGTCGGCACTCAGCAGCCCGTCCATAATTGTATATACCACCTAACCGTGGTTTTTCTTTCTTTCTTTATACATACATACTAGTTACGAGTATACTATCTCTTTATCAACCAGTCTATATATTAGCAGCAGACACAGTACAGTGCGGTAGTTCACGGCTGTGGCTACCTCTGTGTCGGCACTCGGCAGCCCGTCCATAATTGTATATACCACCTAACCGTGGTTTTTCTTTCTTTCTTTATACATACATACTAGTTACGAGTATACTATCTCTTTATCAACCAGTCTATATATTAGCAGCAGACACAGTACAGTGCGGTAGTTCACGGCTGTGGCTACCTCTGTGTCGGCACTCGGCAGCCCGTCCATAATTGTATATACCACCTAACCGTGGTTTTTTTTTCTTTCTTTATAGTCATACTAGTTACGAGTATACTATCTCTTTATCAACCAGTCTATATATTAGCAGCAGACACAGTACAGTGCGGTAGTTCACGGCTGTGGCTACCTCTGTGTCGGCACTCGGCAGCCCGTCCATAATTGTATATACCACCTAACCGTGGTTTTTTTTTCTTTCTTTATACATACATACTAGTTACGAGTATACTATCTCTTTATCAACCAGTCTATATATTAGCAGCAGACACAGTACAGTGCGGTAGTTCACGGCTGTGGCTACCTCTGTGTCGGCACTCGGCAGCCCGTCCATAATTGTATATACCACCTAACCGTGGTTTTTCTTTCTTTCTTTATACATACATACTAGTTACGAGTATACTATCTCTTTATCAACCAGTCTATATATTAGCAGCAGACACAGTACAGTGCGGTAGTTCACGGCTGTGGCTACCTCTGTGTCGGCACTCGGCAGCCCGTCCATAATTGTATATACCACCTAACCGTGGTTTTTTTTTCTTTCTTTATAGTCATACTAGTTACGAGTATACTATCTCTTTATCAACCAGTCTATATTAGCAGCAGACACAGTACAGTGCGGTAGTTCACGGCTGTGGCTACCTCTGTGTCGGCACTCGGCAGCCCGTCCATAATTGTATATACCACCTAACCGTGGTTTTTTTTTCTTTCTTTATACATACATACTAGTTACGAGTATACTATCTCTTTATCAACCAGTCTATATATTAGCAGCAGACACAGTACAGTGCGGTAGTTCACGGCTGTGGCTACCTCTGTGTCGGCACTCGGCAGCCCGTCCATAATTGTATATACCACCTAACCGTGGTTTTTTTTTCTTTCTTTATACATACATACTAGTTACGAGTATACTATCTCTTTATCAACCAGTCTATATATTAGCAGCAGACACAGTACAGTGCGGTAGTTCACGGCTGTGGCTACCTCTGTGTCGGCACTCGGCAGCCCGTCCATAATTGTATATACCACCTAACCGTGGTTTTTTTTTCTTTCTTTATACATACATACTAGTTACGAGTATACTATCTCTTTATCAACCAGTCTATATATTAGCAGCAGACACAGTACAGTGCGGTAGTTCACGGCTGTGGCTACCTCTGTGTCGGCACTCGGCAGCCCGTCCATAATTGTATATACCACCTAACCGTGGTTTTTCTTTCTTTCTTTATACATACATACTAGTTACGAGTATACTATCTCTTTATCAACCAGTCTATATATTAGCAGCAGACACAGTACAGTGCGGTAGTTCACGGCTGTGGCTACCTCTGTGTCGGCACTCGGCAGCCCGTCCATAATTGTATATACCACCTAACCGTGGTTTTTTTTTCTTTCTTTATACATACATACTAGTTACGAGTATACTATCTCTTTATCAACCAGTCTATATATTAGCAGCAGACACAGTACAGTGCGGTAGTTCACGGCTGTGGCTACCTCTGTGTCGGCACTCGGCAGCCCGTCCATAATTGTATATACCACCTAACCGTGGTTTTTCTTTCTTTCTTTATACATACATACTAGATACGAGTATACTATCTCTTTATCAACCAGTCTATATATTAGCAGCAGACACAGTACAGTGCGGTAGTTCACGGCTGTGGCTACCTCTGTGTCGGCACTCGGCAGCCCGTCCATAATTGTATATACCACCTAACCGTGGTTTTTTTTTCTTTCTTTATAGTCATACTAGTTACGAGTATACTATCTCTTTATCAACCAGTCTATATTAGCAGCAGACACAGTACAGTGCGGTAGTTCACGGCTGTGGCTACCTCTGTGTCGGCACTCGGCAGCCCGTCCATAATTGTATATACCACCTAACCGTGGTTTTTTTTTCTTTCTTTATACATACATACTAGTTACGAGTATACTATCTCTTTATCAACCAGTCTATATTAGCAGCAGACACAGTACAGTGCGGTAGTTCACGGCTGTGGCTACCTCTGTGTTGGCACTCGGCAGCCCGTCCATAATTGTATATACCACCTAACCGTGGTTTTTTTTTCTTTCTTTATACATACATACTAGTTACGAGTATACTATCTCTTTATCAACCAGTCTATATATTAGCAGCAGACACAGTACAGTGCGGTAGTTCACGGCTGTGGCTACCTCTGTGTCGGCACTCGGCAGCCCGTCCATAATTGTATATACCACCTAACCGTGGTTTTTCTTTCTTTCTTTATACATACATACTAGTTACGAGTATACTATCTCTTTATCAACCAGTCTATATATTAGCAGCAGACACAGTACAGTGCGGTAGTTCACGGCTGTGGCTACCTCTGTGTCGGCACTCGGCAGCCCGTCCTTAATTGTATATACCACCTAACCGTGGTTTTTTTTTTCTTTCTTTATAGTCATACTAGTTACGAGTATACTATCTCTTTATCAACCAGTCTATCTATATATTACAGACCCTCCAACATGACCCGCCCCACTAGGTACAAAATGCTCTGTTTCTGGACTTCCCTCTTAATTTATGATTTCCATCACCTGTGTTGAACTAGTTAAATGATAAGAAAGCTGTTTCTTCACAGGTGATGGCAATAATAAATGAAGAGGGAAGTCCAGAAACAGAGCATTTTGTACCTAGTGGGGCGGGTCATGTTGGAGGGTATGATATTAGCAGCAGACACAGTACAGTGCGGTAGTTCACGGCTGTGGCTACCTCTGTGTCGGCACTCGGCAGCCCGTCCATAATTGTATATACCACCTAACCGTGGTTTTTTTTTCTTTCTTTATACATACATACTAGTTACGAGTATACTATCTCTTTATCAACCAGTCTATATATTAGCAGCAGACACAGTACAGTGCGGTAGTTCACGGCTGTGGCTACCTCTGTGTCGGCACTCGGCAGCCCGTCCATAATTGTATATACCACCTAACCGTGGTTTTTCTTTCTTTCTTTATACATACATACTAGTTACGAGTATACTATCTCTTTATCAACCAGTCTATATATTAGCAGCAGACACAGTACAGTGCGGTAGTTCACAGCTGTGGCTACCTCTGTGTCGGCACTCGGCAGCCCGTCCATAATTGTATATACCACCTAACCATGGTTTTTTTTTCTTTCTTTATAGTCATACTAGTTACGAGTATACTATCTCTTTATCAACCAGTCTATATTAGCAGCAGACACAGTACAGTGCGGTAGTTCACGGCTGTGGCTACCTCTGTGTCGGCACTCGGCAGCCCGTCCATAATTGTATATACCACCTAACCGTGGTTTTTTTTTCTTTCTTTATACATACATACTAGTTACGAGTATACTATCTCTTTATCAACCAGTCTATATTAGCAGCAGACACAGTACAGTGCGGTAGTTCACGGCTGTGGCTACCTCTGTGTCGGCACTCGGCAGCCCATCCATAATTGTATATACCACCTAACCGTGGTTTTTTTTTCTTTCTTTATACATACATACTAGTTACGAGTATACTATCTCTTTATCAACCAGTCTATATATTAGCAGCAGACACAGTACAGTGCGGTAGTTCACGGCTGTGGCTACCTCTGTGTCGGCACTCGGCAGCCCGTCCATAATTGTATATACCACCTAACCGTGGTTTTTTTTTCTTTCTTTATACATACATACTAGTTACGAGTATACTATCTCTTTATCAACCAGTCTATATATTAGCAGCAGACACAGTACAGTGCGGTAGTTCACGGCTGTGGCTACCTCTGTGTCGGCACTCGGCAGCCCGTCCATAATTGTATATACCACCTAACCGTGGTTTTTTTTTCTTTCTTTATACATACATACTAGTTACGAGTATACTATCTCTTTATCAACCAGTCTATATTAGCAGCAGACACAGTACAGTGCGGTAGTTCACGGCTGTGGCTACCTCTGTGTCGGCACTCGGCAGCCCGTCCATAATTGTATATACCACCTAACCGTGGTTTTTTTTTCTTTCTTTATACATACATACTAGTTACGAGTATACTATCTCTTTATCAACCAGTCTATATATTAGCAGCAGACACAGTACAGTGCGGTAGTTCACGGCTGTGGCTACCTCTGTGTCGGCACTCGGCAGCCCGTCCATAATTGTATATACCACCTAACCGTGGTTTTTTTTTCTTTCTTTATACATACATACTAGTTACGAGTATACTATCTCTTTATCAACCAGTCTATATTAGCAGCAGACACAGTACAGTACGGTAGTTCACGGCTGTGGCTACCTCTGTGTCTGCACTCGGCAGGCAGTCCATAATTGTATACTAGTATCCATCTCCATTGTTTACCTGAGGTGCCTTTTAGTTGTGCCTATTAAAATATGGAGAACAAAAATGTTGAGGTTCCAAAATTAGGGAAAGATCAAGATCCACTTCCACCTCGTGCTGAAGCTGCTGCCACTAGTCATGGCCGAGACGATGAAATGCCAGCAACGTCGTCTGCCAAGGCCGATGCCCAATGTCATAGTACAGAGCATGTCAAATCCAAAACACCAAATATCAGAAAAAAAAGGACTCCAAAACCTAAAATAAAATTGTCGGAGGAGAAGCGTAAACTTGCCAATATGCCATTTACGACACGGAGTGGCAAGGAACGGCTGAGGCCCTGGCCTATGTTCATGGCTAGTGGTTCAGCTTCACATGAGGATGGAAGCACTCAGCCTCTCGCTAGAAAAATGAAAAGACTCAAGCTGGCAAAAGCAGCACAGCAAAGAACTGTGCATTCTTCGAAATCCCAAATCCACAAGGAGAGTCCAATTGTGTCGGTTGCGATGCCTGACCTTCCCAACACTGGACGTGAAGAGCATGCGCCTTCCACCATTTGCACGCCCCCTGCAAGTGCTGGAAGGAGCACCCGCAGTCCAGTTCCTGATAGTCAGATTGAAGATGTCAGTGTTGAAGTACACCAGGATGAGGAGGATATGGGTGTTGCTGGCGCTGGGGAGGAAATTGACCAGGAGGATTCTGATGGTGAGGTGGTTTGTTTAAGTCAGGCACCCGGGGAGACACCTGTTGTCCGTGGGAGGAATATGGCCGTTGACATGCCAGGTGAAAATACTAAAAAAATCAGCTCTTCGGTGTGGAGGTATTTCACCAGAAATGCGGACAACAGGTGTCAAGCCGTGTGTTCCCTTTGTCAAGCTGTAATAAGTAGGGGTAAGGACGTTAACCACCTCGGAACATCCTCCCTTATACGTCACCTGCAGCGCATTCATAATAAGTCAGTGACAAGTTCAAAAACTTTGGGTGACAGCGGAAGCAGTCCACTGACCAGTAAATCCCTTCCTCTTGTAACCAAGCTCACGCAAACCACCCCACCAACTCCCTCAGTGTCAATTTCCTCCTTCCCCAGGAATGCCAATAGTCCTGCAGGCCATGTCACTGGCAATTCTGACGAGTCCTCTCCTGCCTGGGATTCCTGCGATGCATCCTTGCGTGTAACGCCTACTGCTGCTGGCGCTGCTGTTGTTGCCGCTGGGAGTCGATGGTCATCCCAGAGGGGAAGTCGTAAGCCCACTTGTACTACTTCCAGTAAGCAATTGACTGTTCAACAGTCCTTTGCGAGGAAGATGAAATATCACAGCAGTCATCCTACTGCAAAGCGGATAACTGAGGCCTTGACAACTATGTTGGTGTTAGACGTGCGTCCGGTATCCGCCGTTAGTTCACAGGGAACTAGACAATTTATTGAGGCAGTGTGCCCCCGTTACCAAATACCATCTAGGTTCCACTTCTCTAGGCAGGCGATACCGAGAATGTACACGGACGTCAGAAAAAGACTCACCAGTGTCCTAAAAAATGCAGTTGTACCCAATGTCCACTTAACCACGGACATGTGGACAAGTGGAGCAGGGCAGGGTCAGGACTATATGACTGTGACAGCCCACTGGGTAGATGTATGGACTCCCGCCGCAAGAACAGCAGCGGCGGCACCAGTAGCAGCATCTCGCAAACGCCAACTCTTTCCTAGGCAGGCTACGCTTTGTATCACCGCTTTCCAGAATACGCACACAGCTGAAAACCTCTTACGGCAACTGAGGAAGATCATCGCGGAATGGCTTACCCCAATTGGACTCTCCTGTGGATTTGTGGCATCGGACAACGCCAGCAATATTGTGTGTGCATTAAATATGGGCAAATTCCAGCACGTCCCATGTTTTGCACATACCTTGGATTTGGTGGTGCAGAATTTTAAAAAAAACGACAGGGGCGTGCAAGAGATGCTGTCGGTGGCCAGAAGAATTGCGGGACACTTTCGGCGTACAGGCACCACGTACAGAAGACTGGAGCACCACCAAAAACTACTGAACCTGCCCTGCCATCATCTGAAGCAAGAAGTGGTAACGAGGTGGAATTCAACCCTCTATATGCTTCAGAGGTTGGAGGAGCAGCAAAAGGCCATTCAAGCCTATACAATTGAGCACGATATAGTAGGTGGAATGCACCTGTCTCAAGCGCAGTGGAGAATGATTTCAACGTTGTGCAAGGTTCTGATGCCCTTTGAACTTGCCACACGTGAAGTCAGTTCAGACACTGCCAGCCTGAGTCAGGTCATTCCCCTCATCAGGCTTTTGCAGAAGAAGCTGGAGACATTGAAGGAGGAGCTAACACGGAGCGATTCCGCTAGGCATGTGGGACTTGTGAATGGAGCCCTTAATTCGCTTAACAAGGATTCACGGGTGGTCAATCTGTTGAAATCAGAGCACTACATTTTGGCCACCGTGCTCGATCCTAGATTTAAAGCCTACCTTGGATCTCTCTTTCCGGCAGACACAAGTCTGCTGGGGTTGAAAGACCTGCTGGTGACAAAATTGTCAAGTCAAGCGGAACGCGACCTGTCAACATCTCCTCCTTCACATTCTCCCGCAACTGGGGGTGCGAGGAAAAGGCTCAGAATTCCGAGCCCACCCGCTGGCGGTGATGCAGGGCAGTCTGGAGCGACTGCTGATGCTGACATCTGGTCCGGACTGAAGGACCTGACAACGATTACGGACATGTCGTCTACTGTCACTGCATATGATTCTCTCAACATTGATAGAATGGTGGAGGATTATATGAGTGACCGCATCCAAGTAGGCACGTCACACAGTCCGTACTTATACTGGCAGGAAAAAGAGGCAATTTGGAGGCCCTTGCACAAACTGGCTTTATTCTACCTAAGTTGCCCTCCCACAAGTGTGTACTCCGAAAGAGTGTTTAGTGCCGCCGCTCACCTTGTCAGCAATCGGCGTACGAGGTTACATCCAGAAAATGTGGAGAAGATGATGTTCATTAAAATGAATTATAATCAATTCCTCCGCGGAGACATTGACCAGCAGCAATTGCCTCCACAAAGTACACAGGGAGCTGAGATGGTGGATTCCAGTGGGGACGAATTGATAATCTGTGAGGAGGGGGATGTACACGGTGATATATCGGAGGGTGATGATGAGGTGGACATCTTGCCTCTGTAGAGCCAGTTTGTGCAAGGAGAGATTAATTGCTTCTTTTTTGGGGGGGTCCAAACCAACCCGTCATATCAGTCACAGTCGTGTGGCAGACCCTGTCACTGAAATGATGGGTTGGTTAAAGTGTGCATGTCCTGTTTTGTTTATACAACATAAGGGTGGGTGGGAGGGCCCAAGGACAATTCCATCTTGCACCTCTTTTTTCTTTTCTTTTTCTTTGCATCATGTGCTGATTGGGGAGGGTTTTTTGGAAGGGACATCCTGCGTGACACTGCAGTGCCACTCCTAAATGGGCCCGGTGTTTGTGTCGGCCACTAGGGTCGCTAATCTTACTCACACAGTCAGCTACCTCATTGCGCCTCTTTTTTTCTTTGCGTCATGTGCTGTTTGGGGAGGGTTTTTTGGAAGGGACATCCTGCGTGACACTGCAGTGCCACTCCTAGATGGGCCCGGTGTTTGTGTCGGCCACTAGGGTCGCTAATCTTACTCACACAGCTACCTCATTGCGCCTTTTTTTCTTTGCGTCATGTGCTGTTTGGGGAGGGTTTTTTGGAAGGGACATCCTGCGTGACACTGCAGTGCCACTCCTAGATGGGCCCGGTGTTTGTGTCGGCCACTAGGGTCACTAATCTTACTCACACAGCTACCTCATTGCGCCTCTTTTTTTCTTTGCGTCATGTGCTGTTTGGGGAGGGTTTTTTGGAAGGGCCATCCTGCGTGACACTGCAGTGCCACTCCTAGATGGGCCCGGTGTTTGTGTCGGCCACTAGGGTCGCTAATCTTACTCACACAGCTACCTCATTGCGCCTCTTTTTTTCTTTGCGTCATGTGCTGTTTGGGGAGGGTTTTTTGGAAGGGACATCCTGCGTGACACTGCAGTGCCACTCCTAGATGGGCCCGGTGTTTGTGTCGGCCACTAGGGTCGCTAATCTTACTCACACAGCTACCTCATTGCGCCTCTTTTTTTCTTTGCGTCATGTGCTGTTTGGGGAGGGTTTTTTGGAAGGGCCATCCTGTGTGACACTGCAGTGCCACTCCTAGATGGGCCCGGTGTTTGTGTCGGCCACTAGGGTCGCTAATCTTACTCACACAGCTACCTCATTGCGCCTCTTTTTTTCTTTGCGTCATGTGCTGTTTGGGGAGGGTTTTTTGGAAGGGACATCCTGCGTGACACTGCAGTGCCACTCCTAGATGGGCCCGGTGTTTGTGTCGGCCACTAGGGTCGCTTATCTTACTCACACAGCGACCTCGGTGCAAATTTTAGGACTAAAAATAATATTGTGAGGTGTGAGGTATTCAGAATAGACTGAAAATGAGTGTAAATTATGGTTTTTGAGGTTAATAATACTTTGGGATCAAAATGACCCCCAAATTCTATGATTTAAGCTGTTTTTTAGTGTTTTTTGAAAAAAACACCCGAATCCAAAACACACCCGAATCCGACAAAAAAAATTCGGTGAGGTTTTGCCAAAACGCGTTCGAACCCAAAACACGGCCGCGGAACCGAACCCAAAACCAAAACACAAAACCCGAAAAAGTTCAGGCGCTCATCTCTAGTGCAAATCTCCAAAGTTTTGTGTTAAAGTAGTGAACGCATGCGCGCTGCATGCCATGCCATGCCATGCGCATTTTCCACCTAATTCGCTCCGTTGCGAAAAACGGCAACGAGCGAACAACTCGGAATGACCACCCATGTTGGCTATCTTGCGTACAAGTTCAGAGTCAATAGGTATCCTATCAGCTCTGTGTGAGAAGGTCTTTGTCTCGTTATTCCAGGTTACTTCCCAATTTCAGGGTTTTCGGAAATTGGAGACATTAAAACATATTAGTGATCTATCTACATGGTACTGGTGGAGCTTCAAGCTAGGGGGCCTAGATATATTGAATTTCTTGTCCACCGGTCTCCCACCCCGTAATTTGAGTACCTCATTTAACGTTAAAGGATATGACACTAATCCCGACTTACTCTGTCCTTGAGGTACTTGTGAGCACACCCAACATTCTGTCTGGTTTAAGACCTTACCCACTAATGAGTGGTAATCACTTAACGGATGTCGGTCCATGTCGATATTAATATTGGACTAAAATCTCTGGATGCACACATCTTCGACTATGTTCTCGCAATATCACCAAATACAATATTCATCAGACAATAACCCCTCACATTGTCTCCGAGCTCCGTGACTACCAGAGCACTTACTGATACCAGCCTTTACTAGAGTGATGTGCTGCTCCTGAGATCCTACAAATTCGTACTCGCCATCAGAACCCATTCCAGATCCTTGCTCGACCTCTCTGGGACCCTCACCAAAACAGATTGTCCTGATCAAAAACAAAATTACCAGCAGAACCCGAAACGCAGAACTTCAAAGGGTGATAAGTTAAGCGGTGACCTGGGAGTGGTTCTGATGCTGTACAACACTAGTGGCAAAGCTTCTGGCCACAACAATCCAGTTTCAGCCATCACTTTGCTCAGCTTCTTCTTAATAGTGCTGTTCATTCTCTCCACCTTCGCACTCGCCTGTGTCCGGCACGGAGTATGCAGCTTGCTATTAATTCCCATCAGTTTGCACATGACCTGAAAGACTTCACCCATAAAATGGGTACCCCTATCACTTTCAATCATTCTAGGGATACCATATCTACACACAAATTCCTGCACGATTTTCTTTGCAGTGAACACAGCAGTATTTGTGGCAGTGGGGAATGCTTCTACCCAGTTGGAAAACTCATCAGTACATACTAACACATATTTCAAATTCCTACAGGGTGGTAACTGTATGAAGTCGATTTGTATTACCTGAAAAGGTCCGTCTGTAGGAGGGATATGGGATGGCTCAGTTGGTATTGCTTTTCCAATATTCTTCCTCAAGCAAGTAGGACATGTCATTGCTTTCTTACCCGCATGAGAAGAGAATCCTGGCGCACTCCAGTAGGCTCTTACCAGCTTGCAAATACCCTCCTTGGCCAGATGAGTCAGACCGTGTGCCGCCTCAGCTGGGCTTGGGAGGCATGCTCTGGGGGCCACTGACTTACCGTGTCCATCTGTCCAAAGTCCTGGGGACTCCTGACCATATCCCTTTACCTTCCAGACTGCCTTTTCCTGTAGGGAACACAAATTTAGCATTTTTTAATTTAATTATTTCATGTTATCAGTTGTGTGAAGTAAAAACATCTCTGGATCAGAGAAGAGAGGGAAAATGAAAAAGAAAATGTCAGGTTTGCCATTCACCAACAGGCCGTCACACCATCATGCATATCAGTGTCTGTACACAATCTCCCTTCACCAGTATTCCCATTCTCCACCCTTTGTGCATGACCAGGCACACTGTAGTAATACTGGTGTCATTGTGTTAGTAAGATATACTGGGTTTGGGCAGAACTCTGAAGGACCGAGTAGGCATGTGGTGTTTGAACTGTAATCGGGTCCATGTATTGGACCACCCTGTGTGAACGCAAAGGATGAAGAGGCAATTGTGGAGATACAGAATAGAAGTTGGTGGCAGATGAGTTTGTAGAGGTAAAGGAGATTTTATAAAAATTTGACAACTGGATTGGGCACTACGGGGAAATGATTCTCTACTTGGTCTACTCCCCTTAAAAAAAAATCTGTGTATGTTGTATCTTTATTAGGACTATCCCAGCCATCAATACAGTGTCCTGTCCATCCTAAGTTCATAGGGTACCCGGTATCTGTGAGATAATTTCCTCTACCTGTGATGGACTTGAATCTAGAACATTGAAATGTAACATTAGTCTTCGTGGGCATCTAACATACTTTGTACTTCCTGAGCGGGAGCACATTATATGTATATCATATCTAACAAAGCTCCTGTTAAGTTAATCAGGGGCCATTTCTGCTAGAAAAAGAAGCAAAAGTTTAGAGGCCCCATCTTAACCCCAGCAAGTTTTGTCAAAGGGTAATGTTGCATTTATTTTGATCCTCCCATTAACTGAATCTGTGTTTTCTATATGGCTTGTGATTCCTTACTATATGTCCCTTGCTCCCGTCTATGTGTTTAATAATGTGGCTTGTGTTTTCTGTCTAGGGGGTCTATATTGACTATGTATCCTACTACTCCTACAATCTCTGGCAAAATGCCCTTCCTTCCTACAAGTGTAACATATTATTGACCTTGAATTACCATTAGGGATCTGGGGTTTGAGCTGATGGGTCTTTCCTGTATGTGCCTGTATAGTTACCATCCTCAACCTCTCCATCTGTTGTTCTCTGTGCCTAACAATGTTTTTGTGATGTTCAATAGCGCACTCTCTAAGATTAGCTACTGTGACCCCTTTCCAATTTGGCAAAGAAGTCTGCACCCTGACCCTCAATGCCTTATTGAGCCCATCCATTAGCACAGAGACAGCCGCCTCCCTATAATTCTCATCGTTCCCTATATCCGATACCCCAGTGTATCTAGCCATTATTCGCAAAGCCCTATGGAAATATTCAGATGTCATTTCACTGTCCTTCTGACTTATGGAGAAAATTTTGCTCCACTTAACAGCAGTGGGGAAATACAATCCTAGTTGTATGTTAATTCGTTCCACGTTCTCCTGATTGTGTTCGTCAGTCATAGGACTATCCGACTCTAATTTACAATCCGTAATACATTTTTGGGTGTCAATATTAGGGGGTAGGCACGCTTTCAAAAATGTCCGACAATCTTTGTTTGCCGGTTCATGGGTATTACCCAGGTCATTGGTACGGCCCCATCTGGAATACTGTGTCCAGTTCTGGAGACCCTATCTCCAGAAGGATATAAATACATTAGAGAGTGTACAAAGAAGGGCAACTAAAATGGTGCATGGCCTACATCACAAAACTTACCCGGAAAGGCTAAAAGATCTTAACATGTATAGTTTGGAGGAGAGAAGGGAAAGGGGGGACATGATAGAAACTTTCAAATATATCAAGGGTCTTAACAAAGTTCAGGAGGGAAACATTCTTCAAAGGAAAAGAAGTATTAGAACTTGAGGGCATACATTGAGACTGGAGGGGGGGGGGTTCAGGGGAAATTTAAGGAAAAATTACTTCACAGAAAGGGTAGTGGATAAGTGGAATAGCCTCCCATCAGAGGTGGTAGAGGCTAAGACTGTAGGGCAATTTAAACATGCTTGGGACAGGCATATGAATATCCTTACAAAGAATTAAGGTTAAAAAAGGGTTGAGATTGCCTAAAGGATAAAATAAAAAAGGGGCAGACTAGATGGGCCAAGTGGTTCTTATCTGCCGTCAAATTCTATGTTTCTATGTTTCTATGTCCTGATAAACTTCTGACATCTGGCTAAATGCTTCTGGGGATCAGGGAATTCTGAAATGATTGACTGCAGCTCTAATCTGGTCCACGGGCAATACATTGCATTATTCTTGGTGAGGGTTATGCCCTGACTATTGGTTCTCCCATTGGGAGTTACTATTTCCAAGACAGGATGTAATCCTACCATTCCATTTCTAATCTGCTCACTGGGAGGTGTTAATGTCTCTGTGTAATGAACAGTCTCACACTTACCGATGTCTGTGATCTCACCAGTCCTTCCAGTAGGGGACACTATTACTGCTCTTACTGGTTGGGCCGGGCCTACCTGAGTTTCCTGCAAGGTGACTGCCTGAATGAGGGCTGAGATTTGGCTGGATCCTTCATCTTCCTGTGACCTATAAGCTTGGAGAGATTTCAAAACAGGATACAACTTGCAAGGGTTAGGGTTAACACATTGCTTCTGCATTCTACTATCATTTACAGATGTACCATTGATTGTAGCCATTTCCTCCCCTTCAACTTGTGTCGGTAATGGTGTGCTCATACTCGAATTCCTGCCAGGTTTGGAACTTGCTGTGCGAGTTAGTTCCCTTTGCACCTCCCCCTCTTGTTGCCACAGATTTAAACAATCGTTATGTCTGATCCTTTGTTTTCTAGATTTGATCAGACATATTCTAATACCTACATTCTGCAGTACCTCTGGTTCAAAGCCACCCATCCTGGGGAATGCGGCCCTATCTTCAGCAGTCATACGTACCCATTCATTGCAATAAGCCTCTGCGTGTGAACCTTATTTCTCACACATAATAAACCTTGCTGACCCTCTCTGACGCAATTCTACAGCCTGAACCCTGCATACTGAACGTCTCTCACTTGAGAAACTGGCTCCCATAATTGTGGGTCTTGCCCTCTCGGCCGTTCCCACAAACACCAAAATACTCCATGCAAGCAGACGGTGAAAGTTACTCGAGCGCCTTTCACTCGCTCTCGCCCACGCTGGCCAGTACAATGATACACTGTCGATAGTGGATCGCAATGTACCCAACTTAGGGCTCCTATAAGACCTTACAGCACCGTAATTTCTTTCGGTGGAGGTTCTGTTAGAATCTTTTCCTGAGAGAGGCAGCAAAAAATGCCTTTTCGGTATCTTTCCACTGGAATTTTTGTAGGGTGGAAAAAAACAGTTGCTTCACCCTTTCCACTAGAAGTCCACCAGGGAGATTTCCCGACGTTATCAAATTAAAACCCCTTTGTTCACACAATCACGTCTGCGTATGCTTTTCCACAGCGCATATGACACAATGGTATCACCTTGTGCTGTGTAGAACACACGGCCGTGCGGTTCAATCGCACAGCCTATAGATACTAGTTATCTATATGCCCTTCGATCGCGGGAGTCGAATTCACAAGCTGTGATCCTCAGCCGGAGTGTAACAAAAACTATATGGGGTCACAATTATCAATTCACAATTTCCTACCACGCTCCTGTGCAAGTCTCCTCATGACTTGCGTATTTCCACAATATGTTCACGTATGTTAGTGTACCTTACGCCACTGGGCCTCTACTAACCCAGTGATCCTTACAGGACCCAAATTTACGGGGTTCAGCTCCACTAACTCCGCTTTCACACACTCAAATACACCTTGTTTTTCTTTTCTGTACAGAAAATTTCCACTCCCTTAGGTTGGCTACTTTACCCCAGAGGTACTTACACTTTTAAACTAAATATTTAAGGTAACCTGCTTTTGAAATCGGATAGTTATGTGCTATTGTATTAAATGTTTACTATCCCGCCTTTTAATTGAACAACTATCATGTGATTCTATTATGCGCACGCAACTCTACGCAAGCTTGTGTAATCACGCAACTGTGCGTACCGCTATACCACGTGTGCGACCCTGCGCCATGTGCACATTTTTGTACGCTGTCCTCACATTCCGTACCATGTGTACCAATGTGCATACGCAATAAAAACCACACAACTTCGATAAATGTGAGCAATAAAAACTACTATCGCCCACAAAACATACCCACACTTGTTCTGTGTAAACCGAAACGACTAGGCCAGAATTGTGTTTTGCGTTTTACAATTGCGCCCTTAATATACTATATCAAATTTATCTATATAGCAAACAAATGTATCCGATTTCACACAGATCTAAAATGACTGTTAATAATCTATACCTGTGGCAACAATATGTGAGAGGGTATGCAAAGTATTGGTACGCCCTGTGTACGTTCTTTCACGCCAAAAATTACTCTAAGATACAGTAATAAACAGCTTTTTTATTCCTGTGTCCGGGTTTCACACCAGCACCTCTTAAGACTGCAGTTACAGACATGATCTAACAACACAGAATAATAGGGTTTAAGAACACCCAAGCAAACAGAAAAAGGTTTATCGAAAGATGCTTCTCCACCCTTTGTTGATAGATCAAAGTCTGTTCTATTAGCTGCAAATCTGTGAGTATGTAGGGAACCGGAAGAGCCCCCAATTGTGAATGCTGATTTTTTACAGGACAAAAAGCAATACCTTATTTCACCAAAGCTCAAGCCGCTGCGGCCGCTGTATTTAATCCTTAACCTCTGTACTGTTTACACACCTTATGTACACAAAATCGTACCGTGTGCGCACTCTGTGTACCTACGCCGAACGGACGTAGTAAGTACACAGTTTGCGTACACAGGCCTATACGCAGATAGCACAATGCAGCAGCCCGAGTGGCTGTAAATACACTTTAAACCTTAACAGGAAAAAGGGACACAACACCAATTGTATTATAAAACTATGTTGGGGTCCAACCCACCAAGGGTTATTTACTAGCAGGGGGTAACAACAATAATACAATACAATAAGAGAAGAGGCTACAGTCAATGGTACATACGTTTGGTTTCGCCAGCGCCACACGGTCCGGTGCTCAGATCAATAAAGCAAGATGACCTTCAGAGAGAGATTAATGACCGGCTAGGCAGCTTGGCTTTTTATACAGTTGGCCAAAACACAATACAATAGACACTGTATGCTCTTCTTCCATTGGTTCGGGGTTGGGACATATCCTGTGCGCTGGGGCTCATTGGTCAGCTCAAGCGGTGGGCGATGGCTAGGTCTTGAGATGTGATTTCTATTGTTTGCATCTGAGTTCCCGCCCCATGACCAGTTAAACTCATTAATCATATATAAATCTGGAATTATTAATAACTTATTGTTGCAATATGTGACAATATTTTCATACCCACCAGATTACTGCTTATGTGTCCCTGAACAATATGATCCCACACATGATATTGTTATCCATTTCCATACTCAAGATAGATATATATATATATATATATATATATATATATTCACACACACACACACACACATATATATATATATATATATATATATATACATACATATATTCCTGTTATTACAATTTGTTAGGTAACATATATATATATATATATATATATATTTATTTTCGAAGTGTTCAGACCATGAATGTTATTACCTCAGATACCTAAATGCCTGGTATGTGGTTTGTTAGCTGTTTCTGATCGAGTTCTTTCCAGTTAAACTAAGTTCCTGGATATTGTCTTCTTGTTTGTCCTGATTTCAAGTAAGACAATGACAATCCAGTTTTTACTGTCTTCAACAGATACTGGACAACTCTAGAACAATGGGGGTAACCAAAGGTATTTGCCTTCTTCATAGGATTACAAAGCTTTGCGTAAACAAGTCAGTCTGGTACATTGTGCTGGAGTTTCTAAGAGGATAATTTATGTGTGAACTGTAACTTGCTACTAGAAGGATGTACGGACAGTGTGTGATTTATGCATTATACAATATGGGTAAAATATTGAATATGGCTTTTGATGGATTTTCCATGCGAATACAAATGCTATCGTAATTACTCATACCACGCGCTAATATGCAGGACCACGTGAGCGGCCCTACGCAACTTGCAAATATGCGCACACACAGCAGAACAAGTACGTGCACGGAGGCCATCTGTGTGGAGTTTGTCCGTGATGTGTGTACCGTAATATTTTCTGACTTTGACAATAAGGAACCTGATCCAGAGAGAGATTGTCTGCTTAGAAGCAGGACACCCAAGTTTCTTGGGATCATACAGGACAAACAGAGTCCGATTTTCTGTGACGAGCAGTCCTCTTCACATAGATTTTTAGAGCTCTTACAACATCCAAGGACTCTGATGAAATTGAGGAGTCAGTAGCAACTGGCACCACAATAGGTTGGTTGATATGAAATGCCGAAGAAACTACTGATGTGTCCGAAGCTCAGCCCTATCTTCATGGAAGATCAAGTATGGTCTTCTACAGGACAAAGTCCCCAACTCCGAAACATGTCTAGCAGAAGCTAAGGCCAACAAAGTGACAGCCTTCCACGTGAGAAACTTGACCTCAACCTCCTATAGAGGCTCAAACCAGTCCGACTGGCGGAACTGCAACACCACGTTAAGATCCCAGGGCGCCATAGGTGGCACAAAGGGAGGTTGGATGTGCAGAACTCCCTTCAAAAAAGTCTGAACCTCAGGGAGGGCAGCCAACTGTTTCTGGAAGAAAATGGATATGGCCGAAATTTGGACCTTTATGAATTCCAACGTCAGGCCCATATCCACACCTGCTTGCAGGAAGAGGAGAAAACGTCCCAGTTGAATCTCCACCATAGGAAACTTCTTGGACTCACACCAAGATACATATTTTTTCCAAATACGATGGTAACGTTTAGACGTAACTCCTTTCCTAGCCTGTATCAGGGTAGGAATAACCTTGTTCAGAATGCCCTTCCGAGCTAGTATCTGGCGTTCAACCTCCATGCCGTCAAACGCAGCCGGGGTAAGTCTTGATAGGCGAATGGCTCCTGCTGCAGCAGGTCCTCCCGAAAAGGAAGAGGCCTCGGCTCTTCTAGCAATAGATCCAGAAGATCCGCGTATCAAGACCTTCTTGGCCAGTCTGGAGCAATGAGGATCGCTTGAACCCTTGTTCTCCTTATGAGTTTTAGCACTCTTGGAATGAGTGGGAGTAGTGTAAACACATACACCGAGTGGAAAACCCACGTAGTCACCAGGGCGTCAGGATCCAACCGTGTTTCCTGAGCTGGTGGGTTGTGAGAAGGATTGACTGTAACAGCTTCTCCTTGGATAGTGCCTTTATCAGCAGATCGTCCAGATATGGAATTATGTTCACCCCCTGTCTGCGGAGGAGAACCATCATTTCCGCCATCACCTTGGTGAAAACCCTTGATGCTGTGGAGATGCCAAATGGCAGAGCCTGGAACTGATAGTGACAGTCCAACAGTGCGAATCGGAGATAAGCCTGATGTGGTGAACAAAGCAGAATGTGGAGGTACGCATCATTGATATCCAGGGATACCAGGAATTCCCCCTCTTCAAGACTTGAAATCACGGCCCTTAGAGACTCCATTTTAAACTTGAACTCCTTCAGAAAGGGATTTAGCGACTTTAGGTTCAGAATGGGCCTGACCAAACAGTCCGGTTTCGGTACCACAAAAAGGTTTGAATAGTAACCTTTGTTTTGCTGATGAGGAGGGACCGGTACAATAACCTGTGCCTCCACCAACTTCTGGACAGCTGCCTGCAGGACAGCCCTGTCTGCCAGCAAAGCAGGCAAGCCTGATTTGAAGAATCGGTGAGGAAGGAGATCTTGAAATTCCAGCCTGTACCCCTGGGACACGATATCTTGCACCCAGGGATCCAGGCCGGACGACACCCAGACGTGACAGAAAAGCCTGAGTCTCGCTCCCACCGGCCCCATCTTCGGGGTGAGCAGTCCACAGTCATGCGGAGGAATTCGGTGTACCTGAAGCAGGTTTCTGTTCCTGGGAACCCGCCGCAGCCGGTTTCTTGGATTTGGGCCGGCCTCCCCTAAAGATGGTGTTGGACGGTCTGGCTTTATGTGGCTTGGCAGCCCGAAAGGGCTGTGATGCAGTTGAAGAAAAGGGTTTCTTTGTAGCAGGTGCAGCTGAGGGAAGAAAAGGTGACTTACCCACCGTAGCCTTGGAGATCCACACATCTAACGCTTACCCAAAGAGAGCCTGACCTGTGTAGGGTAGGGTCTCTACACTTCTCCTGGATTCCGCGTCGGCAGACCACTGTCGCAGCCACAGTCCTTGACGAGCTGAGACAGACATGGAAGAAATTCATTGCAGCCATTGAACCCAGGTCTTTCATGGATTCTAGCAGAAATCCTGCCGAATCCGGAATGTTACGCAAAAACAATTCAACATCAGATTTATCCATAGTATCCAAATCTTCAAGTTATGTGCCTGACCACTTTACTATAGCTTTGACAATCCAAGCACTGGCAATAGTGGGACGTAATATAGCCCCTGAAGCCGTGTACATGGATTGGAGCGTATTATCAATTTTATCATCAGCCGGCTCTTTCAAGGCGGTGGATCCTGGAACACGTAAAACCACGTTTTTTGAGAGTCTGGTTACAGATGCGTCAACAATGGGCGGGTTTTCCATTTTTTTCTATCCTCCACAGGGAAAGGAAACGCCACCTGGACCCTTTTAGGGATCTGGAATTTTTTCTCAGGGTTTTCCCATGCTTTTTAAAAAATAGCATTTAATTCTTTTGACGCAGGAAAGGTTAGCGAGGCTTTCTTATTTTCAGTAAAGTAAGCCTCCTCAACCTGCACAGGTGTTGTATCAGTAATATTCAACACATCTCTAATGACCTCTATCATCAACTGCACCCCTTTTGCAAGAGATGCTGTCCCCCTCAACACATCACCATCACCGTCCTCAGTGTCAGAATCGGTATCCGTGTCATCTTGCATCAACTGTGCAAGAGCACGTTTTTGGGAATATACAGCGGGGGGCCCTGAGGTAGCAGAACTGGGCCAGACTGCCATAGAGTTCTGTAAAGCATGATTTGCAGACTCATTCTGTGCAACCCTAGTAGAAATGTGAGAAATCATAGATTTGATAGAGGATAACCACTCAGGCTCCCTTGCTGGTATCTGTGCTAAAATAGTGCAATCCTAATTACATGGAATGGGATCATCCTGAGAGGACATATCCTCTGCAGCATATGACACTGAGTACCTGGACATAGCTTTATGGGGACCACAGACACTCCACACACACAGAGGGGAGGGCAGACAGAGTTTCACCCCCAATAATGGCAAGAGAGACACAGAGATTGAAACCAACCCACACACAGCACTTTTTAGGTAAAGGGAGACCCCCAACCAGCACTGACTGTGCACCTTAATAGGTTACACAGCTTGTATACAGCCTCCTACCCCCTTCTACAACCCCCATGTACCGTGAGAGATAGCTGGCGTTGTTCTTGAGGGACTTGCTCTTCACTGACAGCGTTGTGCACGCAGGAAAATGGCGCTGGACGCTGCTGGGTCCGCTCTGAGGAGAAGCTCCGCCCCCAAAATGGTGCGGTCTTCCCACTCTTCATAGGATTATACTAGCCTGAGGAATTATGCTGGCAGAGATCCCGGAACCCCGACAGGCTGTGTGACCAGTCTAGGGTGCAGGTGCTGGCTCAGGGTGTCCCTGACAGCACCGCACTATGTACCGCTGAGCCCCAGAGCGCAGTTAGTACTGTGCTCCATACCCTGTTGCCGCCATCTTCACACCGCCCCCTCCCCCCCGCTTGCTAGGGGTGACTCACTCGCCACCAATCTTCTGGCTTTGTAAGGGAGTGGCGGCATGCTGCTGGGGTGAGAGATCCCCTCAGACCCCGCAGGGCGGACACTACTTTCCCCCTTAGTCCCACAAACTTAAAAAAAAAAATTTCTAAAGAAGCTCTGTAGGTTTGACAAAACCTCCCTGAAAATTTTTTGTCGGATTCGGGTGTTTTTTTTACAAAAAAACCCTCAAAAACAGCTTAAATCATAGAATTTGGGAGTCATTTTGATCCCATAGTATTATTAATCTCAATAACCATAATTTACACTCATTTCCAGTCTATTCTGAACACCTCACACCTCACAATATTATTTTTAGTCCTAAAATTTGCACCGAGGTCGCTGGATGACTAAGCTAAGCGACCCAAGTGGCCGACACAAACACCTGGCCCATCTAGGAGTGGCACTGCAGTGTCAGACAGGATGGCAGATTAAAAAAATTGTCCCCAAACAGCACATGATGCAAAGAAAAAAAGAGGCACAATGAGGTAGCTGTGTGACTAAGCTAAGCGACCCAAGTGGCCGACACAAACACCTGGCCCATCTAGGAGTGGCACTGCAGTGTCAGACAGGATGGCACTTCAAAAAAATAGTCCCCAAACAGCACATGATGCAAAGAAAAAAAGAGGCGCAATGAGGTAGCTGTGTGACTAAGCTAAGCGACCCAAGTGGCCGACACAAACACCTGGCCCATCTAAGAGTGGCACTGCAGTGTCAGACAGGATGGCACTTCAAAAAAATAGTCCCCAAACAGCACATGATGCAAAGAAAAAAAGAGGCGCAATGAGGTAGCTGTGTGACTAAGCTAAGCGACCCAAGTGGCCGATACAAACACCTGGCCCATCTAGGAGTGGCACTGCAGTGTCAGACAGGATGGCACTTCAAAAAATAGTCCCCAAACAGCACATGATGCAAAGAAAAATGAAAGAAAAAAGAGGTGCAAGATGGAATTGTCCTTGGGCCCTCCCACCCACCCTTATGTTGTATAAACAGGACATGCACACTTTAACAAACCCATCATTTCAGCGACAGGGTCTGCCACACAACTGTGACTGAAATGACTGGTTGGTTTGGGCCCTCACCAAAAAAGAAGCAATCAATCTCTCCTTGCACAAACTGGTTCTACAGAGGCAAGATGTCCACTTTCTCCTCATCATCCGATTCCTCACCCCTTTCACTGTGTACATGCCCCTCCTCACAGATTATTAATTCGTCCCCACTGGAATCCACCATCGACTATGTTCTCGCAATATCACCAAATACAATATTCATCAGACAATAACCCCTCACATTGTCTCCGAGCTCCGTGACTACCAGAGCACTTACTGATACCAGCCTTTACTAGAGTGATGTGCTGCTCCTGAGATCCTACAAATTCGTACTCGCCATTAGAACCCATTCCAGATCCTTGCTCGACCTCTCTGGGACCCTCACCAAAACAGATTGTCCTGATCAAAAACAAAATTACCAGCAGAACCCGAAACGCAGAACTTCAAAGGGTGATAAGTTAAGCGGTGACCTGGGAGTGGTTCTGATGCTGTACAACACTAGTGGCAAAGCTTCTGGCCACAACAATCCAGTTTCAGCCATCACTTTGCTCAGCTTCTTCTTAATAGTGCTGTTCATTCTCTCCACCTTCGCACTCGCCTGTGTCCGGCACGGAGTATGCAGCTTGCTATTAATTCCCATCAGTTTGCACATGACCCATAAAATGGGTACCCCTATCACTTTCAATCATTCTAGGGATACCATATCTACACACAAATTCCTGCACGATTTTCTTTGCAGTGAACACAGCAGTATTTGTGGCAGTGGGGAATGCTTCTACCCAGTTGGAAAACTCATCAGTACATACTAACACATATTTCAAATTCCTACAGGGTGGTAACTGTATGAAGTCGATTTGTATTACCTGAAAAGGTCCGTCTGTAGGAGGGATATGGGATGGCTCAGTTGGTATTGCTTTACCAATATTCTTCCTCAAGCAAGTAGGACATGTCATTGCTTTCTTACCCGCATGAGAAGAGAATCCTGGCGCACTCCAGTAGGCTCTTACCAGCTTGCAAATACCCTCCTTGGCCAGATGAGTCAGACCGTGTGCCGCCTCAGCTGGGCTTGGGAGGCATGCTCTGGGGGCCACTGACTTACCGTGTCCATCTGTCCAAAGTCCTGGGGACTCCTGACCATATCCCTTTACCTTCCAGACTGCCTTTTCCTGTAGGGAACACAAATTTAGCATTTTTTAATTTAATTATTTCATGTTATCAGTTGTGTGAAGTAAAAACATCTCTGGATGAGAGAAGAGAGGGAAAATGAAAAAGAAAATGTCAGGTTTGCCATTCACCAACAGGCCGTCACACCATCATGCATATCAGTGTCTGTACACAATCTCCCTTCACCAGTATTCCCATTCTCCACCCTTTGTGCATGACCAGGCACACTGTAGTAATACTGGTGTCATTGTGTTAGTAAGATATACTGGGTTTGGGCAGAACTCTGAAGGACCGAGTAGGCATGTGGTGTTTGAACTGTAATCGGGTCCATGTATTGGACCACCCTGTGTGAACGCAAAGGATGAAGAGGCAATTGTGGAGATACAGAATAGAAGTTGGTGGCAGATGAGTTTGTAGAGGTAAAGGAGATTTTATAAAAAATTGACAACTGGATTGGGCACTACGGGGAAATGATTCTCTACTTGGTCTACTCCCCTTAAAAAAAAATCTGTGTATGTTGTATCTTTATTGGGACTATCCCAGCCATCAATACAGTGTCCTGTCCATCCTAAGTTCATAGGGTACCCGGTATCTGTGAGATAATTTCCTCTACCTGTGATGGACTTGAATCTAGAACATTGAAATGTAACATTAGTCTTCGTGGGCATCTAACATACTTTGTACTTCCTGAGCGGGAGCACATTATATGTATATCATATCTAACAAAGCTCCTGTTAAGTTAATCAGGGGCCATTTCTGCTAGAAAAAGAAGCAAAAGTTTAGAGGCCCCATCTTAACCCCAGCAAGTTTTGTCAAAGGGTAATGTTGCATTTATTTTGATCCTCCCATTAACTGAATCTGTGTTTTCTATATGGCTTGTGATTCCTTACTATATGTCCCTTGCTCCCGTCTATGTGTTTAATAATGTGGCTTGTGTTTTCTGTCTAGGGGGTCTATATTGACTATGTATCCTACTACTCCTACAATCTCTGGCAAAATGCCCTTCCTTCCTACAAGTGTAACATATTATTGACCTTGAATTACCATTAGGGATCTGGGGTTTGAGCTGATGGGTCTTTCCTGTATGTGCCTGTATAGTTACCATCCTCAACCTCTCCATCTGTTGTTCTCTGTGCCTAACAATGTTTTTGTGATGTTCAATAGCGCACTCTCTAAGATTAGCTACTGTGACCCCTTTCCAATTTGGCAAAGAAGTCTGCACCCTGACCCTCAATGCCTTATTGAGCCCATCCATTAGCACAGAGACAGCCGCCTCCCTATAATTCTCATCGTTCCCTATATCCGATACCCCAGTGTATCTAGCCATTATTCGCAAAGCCCTATGAAAATATTCAGATGTCATTTCACTGTCCTTCTGACTTATGGAGAAAATTTTGCTCCACTTAACAGCAGTGGGGAAATACAATCCTAGTTGTATGTTAATTCGTTCCACGTTCTCCTGATTGTGTTCGTCAGTCATAGGACTATCCGACTCTAATTTACAATCCGTAATACATTTTTGGGTGTCAATATTAGGGGGTAGGCACGCTTTCAAAAATGTCCGACAATCTTTGTTTGCCGGTTCATGGGTATTACCCAGGTCATTGGTACGGCCCCATCTGGAATACTGTGTCCAGTTCTGGAGACCCTATCTCCAGAAGGATATAAATACATTAGAGAGTGTACAAAGAAGGGCAACTAAAATGGTGCATGGCCTACATCACAAAACTTACCCGGAAAGGCTAAAAGATCTTAACATGTATAGTTTGGAGGAGAGAAGGGAAAGGGGGGACATGATAGAAACTTTCAAATATATCAAGGGTCTTAACAAAGTTCAGGAGGGAAACATTCTTCAAAGGAAAAGAAGTATTAGAACTTGAGGGCATACATTGAGACTGGAGGGGGGGGGGGTTCAGGGGAAATTTAAGGAAAAATTACTTCACAGAAAGGGTAGTGGATAAGTGGAATAGCCTCCCATCAGAGGTGGTAGAGGCTAAGACTGTAGGGCAATTTAAACATGCTTGGGACAGGCATATGAATATCCTTACAAAGAATTAAGGTTAAAAAAGGGTTGAGATTGCCTAAAGGATAAAATAAAAAAGGGGCAGACTAGATGGGCCAAGTGGTTCTTATCTGCCGTCAAATTCTATGTTTCTATGTTTCTATGTCCTGATAAACTTCTGACATCTGGCTAAATGCTTCTGGGGATCAGGGAATTCTGAAATGATTGACTGCAGCTCTAATCTGGTCCACGGGCAATACATTGCATTATTCTTGGTGAGGGTTATGCCCTGACTATTGGTTCTCCCATTGGGAGTTACTATTTCCAAGACAGGATGTAATCCTACCATTCCATTTCTAATCTGCTCACTGGGAGGTGTTAATGTCTCTGTGTAATGAACAGTCTCACACTTACCGATGTCTGTGATCTCACCAGTCCTTCCAGTAGGGGACACTATTACTGCTCTTACTGGTTGGGCCGGGCCTACCTGAGTTTCCTGCAAGGTGACTGCCTGAATGAGGGCTGAGATTTGGCTGGATCCTTCATCTTCCTGTGACCTATAAGCTTGGAGAGATTTCAAAACAGGATACAACTTGCAAGGGTTAGGGTTAACACATTGCTTCTGCATTCTACTATCATTTACAGATGTACCATTGATTGTAGCCATTTCCTCCCCTTCAACTTGTGTCGGTAATGGTGTGCTCATACTCGAATTCCTGCCAGGTTTGGAACTTGCTGTGCGAGTTAGTTCCCTTTGCACCTCCCCCTCTTGTTGCCACAGATTTAAACAATCGTTATGTCTGATCCTTTGTTTTCTAGATTTGATCAGACATATTCTAATACCTACATTCTGCAGTACCTCTGGTTCAAAGCCACCCATCCTGGGGAATGCGGCCCTATCTTCAGCAGTCATACGTACCCATTCATTGCAATAAGCCTCTGCGTGTGAACCTTATTTCTCACACATAATAAACCTTGCTGACCCTCTCTGACGCAATTCTACAGCCTGAACCCTGCATACTGAACGTCTCTCACTTGAGAAACTGGCTCCCATAATTGTGGGTCTTGCCCTCTCGGCCGTTCCCACAAACACCAAAATACTCCATGCAAGCAGACGGTGAAAGTTACTCGAGCGCCTTTCACTCGCTCTCGCCCACGCTGGCCAGTACAATGATACACTGTCGATAGTGGATCGCAATGTACCCAACTTAGGGCTCCTATAAGACCTTACAGCACCGTAATTTCTTTCGGTGGAGGTTCTGTTAGAATCTTTTCCTGAGAGAGGCAGCAAAAAATGCCTTTTCGGTATCTTTCCACTGGAATTTTTGTAGGGTGGAAAAAAACAGTTGCTTCACCCTTTCCACTAGAAGTCCACCAGGGAGATTTCCCGACGTTATCAAATTAAAACCCCTTTGTTCACACAATCACGTCTGCGTATGCTTTTCCACAGCGCATATGACACAATGGTATCACCTTGTGCTGTGTAGAACACACGGCCGTGCGGTTCAATCGCACAGCCTATAGATACTAGTTATCTATATGCCCTTCGATCGCGGGAGTCGAATTCACAAGCTGTGATCCTCAGCCGGAGTGTAACAAAAACTATATGGGGTCACAATTATCAATTCACAATTTCCTACCACGCTCCTGTGCAAGTCTCCTCATGACTTGCGTATTTCCACAATATGTTCACGTATGTTAGTGTACCTTACGCCACTGGGCCTCTACTAACCCAGTGATCCTTACAGGACCCAAATTTACGGGGTTCAGCTCCACTCACTCCGCTTTCACACACTCAAATACACCTTGTTTTTCTTTTCTGTACAGAAAATTTCCACTCCCTTAGGTTGGCTACTTTACCCCAGAGGTACTTACACTTTTAAACTAAATATTTAAGGTAACCTGCTTTTGAAATCGGATAGTTATGTGCTATTGTATTAAATGTTTACTATCCCGCCTTTTAATTGAACAACTATCATGTGATTCTATTATGCGCACGCAACTCTACGCAAGCTTGTGTAATCACGCAACTGTGCGTACCGCTATACCACGTGTGCGACCCTGCGCCATGTGCACATTTTTGTACGCTGTCCTCACATTCCGTACCATGTGTACCAATGTGCATACGCAATAAAAACCACACAACTTCGATAAATGTGAGCAATAAAAACTACTATCGCCCACAAAACATACCCACACTTGTTCTGTGTAAACCGAAACGACTAGGCCAGAATTGTGTTTTGCGTTTTACAATTGCGCCCTTAATATACTATATCAAATTTATCTATATAGCAAACAAATGTATCCGATTTCACACAGATCTAAAATGACTGTTAATAATCTATACCTGTGGCAACAATATGTGAGAGGGTATGCAAAGTATTGGTACGCCCTGTGTACGTTCTTTCACGCCAAAAATTACTCTAAGATACAGTAATAAACAGCTTTTTTATTCCTGTGTCCGGGTTTCACACCAGCACCTCTTAAGACTGCAGTTACAGACATGATCTAACAACACAGAATAATAGGGTTTAAGAACACCCAAGCAAACAGAAAAAGGTTTATCGAAAGATGCTTCTCCACCCTTTGTTGATAGATCAAAGTCTGTTCTATTAGCTGCAAATCTGTGAGTATGTAGGGAACCGGAAGAGCCCCCAATTGTGAATGCTGATTTTTTACAGGACAAAAAGCAATACCTTATTTCACCAAAGCTCAAGCCGCTGCGGCCGCTGTATTTAATCCTTAACCTCTGTACTGTTTACACACCTTATGTACACAAAATCGTACCGTGTGCGCACTCTGTGTACCTACGCCGAACGGACGTAGTAAGTACACAGTTTGCGTACACAGGCCTATACGCAGATAGCACAATGCAGCAGCCCGAGTGGCTGTAAATACACTTTAAACCTTAACAGGAAAAAGGGACACAACACCAATTGTATTATAAAACTATGTTGGGGTCCAACCCACCAAGGGTTATTTACTAGCAGGGGGTAACAACAATAATACAATACAATAAGAGAAGAGGCTACAGTCAATGGTACATACGTTTGGTTTCGCCAGCGCCACACGGTCCGGTGCTCAGATCAATAAAGCAAGATGACCTTCAGAGAGAGATTAATGACCGGCTAGGCAGCTTGGCTTTTTATACAGTTGGCCAAAACACAATACAATAGACACTGTATGCTCTTCTTCCATTGGTTCGGGGTTGGAACATATCCTGTGCGCTGGGGCTCATTGGTCAGCTCAAGCGGTGGGCGATGGCTAGGTCTTGAGATGTGATTTCTATTGTTTGCATCTGAGTTCCCGCCCCATGACCAGTTAAACTCATTAATCATATATAAATCTGGAATTATTAATAACTTATTGTTGCAATATGTGACAATATTTTCATACCCACCAGATTACTGCTTATGTGTCCCTGAACAATATGATCCCACACATGATATTGTTATCCATTTCCATACTCAAGATAGATATATATATATATATATATATATATATATTCACACACACACACACACACACACACACACACACACATATATATATATATATATATATATATACATACATATATTCCTGTTATTACAATTTGTTAGGTAACATATATATATATATATATATATATATATTTATTTTCGAAGTGTTCAGACCATGAATGTTATTACCTCAGATACCTAAATGCCTGGTATGTGGTTTGTTAGCTGTTTCTGATCGAGTTCTTTCCAGTTAAACTAAGTTCCTGGATATTGTCTTCTTGTTTGTCCTGATTTCAAGTAAGACAATGACAATCCAGTTTTTACTGTCTTCAACAGATACTGGACAACTCTAGAACAATGGGGGTAACCAAAGGTATTTGCCTTCTTCATAGGATTACAAAGCTTTGCGTAAACAAGTCAGTCTGGTACATTGTGCTGGAGTTTCTAAGAGGATAATTTATGTGTGAACTGTAACTTGCTACTAGAAGGATGTACGGACAGTGTGTGATTTATGCATTATACAATATGGGTAAAATATTGAATATGGCTTTTGATGGATTTTCCATGCGAATACAAATGCTATCGTAATTACTCATACCACGCGCTAATATGCAGGACCACGTGAGCGGCCCTACGCAACTTGCAAATATGCGCACACACAGCAGAACAAGTACGTGCACGGAGGCCATCTGTGTGGAGTTTGTCCGTGATGTGTGTACCGTAATATTTTCTGACTTTGACAATAAGGAACCTGATCCAGAGAGAGATTGTCTGCTTAGAAGCAGGACACCCAAGTTTCTTGGGATCATACAGGACAAACAGAGTCCGATTTTCTGTGACGAGCAGTCCTCTTCACATAGATTTTTAGAGCTCTTACAACATCCAAGGACTCTGATGAAATTGAGGAGTCAGTAGCAACTGGCACCACAATAGGTTGGTTGATATGAAATGCCGAAGAAACTACTGATGTGTCCGAAGCTCAGCCCTATCTTCATGGAAGATCAAGTATGGTCTTCTACAGGACAAAGTCCCCAACTCCGAAACATGTCTAGCAGAAGCTAAGGCCAACAAAGTGACAGCCTTCCACGTGAGAAACTTGACCTCAACCTCCTATAGAGGCTCAAACCAGTCCGACTGGCGGAACTGCAACACCACGTTAAGATCCCAGGGCGCCATAGGTGGCACAAAGGGAGGTTGGATGTGCAGAACTCCCTTCAAAAAAGTCTGAACCTCAGGGAGGGCAGCCAACTGTTTCTGGAAGAAAATGGATATGGCCGAAATTTGGACCTTTATGAATTCCAACGTCAGGCCCATATCCACACCTGCTTGCAGGAAGAGGAGAAAACGTCCCAGTTGAATCTCCACCATAGGAAACTTCTTGGACTCACACCAAGATACATATTTTTTCCAAATACGATGGTAACGTTTAGACGTAACTCCTTTCCTAGCCTGTATCAGGGTAGTAATAACCTTGTTCAGAATGCCCTTCCGAGCTAGTATCTGGCGTTCAACCTCCATGCCGTCAAACGCAGCCGGGGTAAGTCTTGATAGGCGAATGGCTCCTGCTGCAGCAGGTCCTCCCGAAAAGGAAGAGGCCTCGGCTCTTCTAGCAATAGATCCAGAAGATCCGCGTATCAAGACCTTCTTGGCCAGTCTGGAGCAATGAGGATCGCTTGAACCCTTGTTCTCCTTATGAGTTTTAGCACTCTTGGAATGAGTGGGAGTAGTGTAAACACATACACCGAGTGGAAAACCCACGTAGTCACCAGGGCGTCAGGATCCAACCGTGTTTCCTGAGCTGGTGGGTTGTGAGAAGGATTGACTGTAACAGCTTCTCCTTGGATAGTGCCTTTATCAGCAGATCGTCCAGATATGGAATTATGTTCACCCCCTGTCTGCGGAGGAGAACCATCATTTCCGCCATCACCTTGGTGAAAACCCTTGATGCTGTGGAGATGCCAAATGGCAGAGCCTGGAACTGATAGTGACAGTCCAACAGTGCGAATCGGAGATAAGCCTGATGTGGTGAACAAAGCAGAATGTGGAGGTACGCATCATTGATATCCAGGGATACCAGGAATTCCCCCTCTTCAAGACTTGAAATCACGGCCCTTAGAGACTCCATTTTAAACTTGAACTCCTTCAGAAAGGGATTTAGCGACTTTAGGTTCAGAATGGGCCTGACCAAACAGTCCGGTTTCGGTACCACAAAAAGGTTTGAATAGTAACCTTTGTTTTGCTGATGAGGAGGGACCGGTACAATAACCTGTGCCTCCACCAACTTCTGGACAGCTGCCTGCAGGACAGCCCTGTCTGCCAGCAAAGCAGGCAAGCCTGATTTGAAGAATCGGTGAGGAAGGAGATCTTGAAATTCCAGCCTGTACCCCTGGGACACGATATCTTGCACCCAGGGATCCAGGCCGGACGACACCCAGACGTGACAGAAAAGCCTGAGTCTCGCTCCCACCGGCCCCATCTTCGGGGTGAGCAGTCCACAGTCATGCGGAGGAATTCGGTGTACCTGAAGCAGGTTTCTGTTCCTGGGAACCCGCCGCAGCCGGTTTCTTGGATTTGGGCCGGCCTCCCCTAAAGATGGTGTTGGACGGTCTGGCTTTATGTGGCTTGGCAGCCCGAAAGGGCTGTGATGCAGTTGAAGAAAAGGGTTTCTTTGTAGCAGGTGCAGCTGAGGGAAGAAAAGGTGACTTACCCACCGTAGCCTTGGAGATCCACACATCTAACGCTTACCCAAAGAGAGCCTGACCTGTGTAGGGTAGGGTCTCTACACTTCTCCTGGATTCCGCGTCGGCAGACCACTGTCGCAGCCACAGTCCTTGACGAGCTGAGACAGACATGGAAGAAATTCATTGCAGCCATTGAACCCAGGTCTTTCATGGATTCTAGCAGAAATCCTGCCGAATCCGGAATGTTACGCAAAAACAATTCAACATCAGATTTATCCATAGTATCCAAATCTTCAAGTTATGTGCCTGACCACTTTACTATAGCTTTGACAATCCAAGCACTGGCAATAGTGGGACGTAATATAGCCCCTGAAGCCGTGTACATGGATTGGAGCGTATTATCAATTTTATCATCAGCCGGCTCTTTCAAGGCGGTGGATCCTGGAACACGTAAAACCACGTTTTTTGAGAGTCTGGTTACAGATGCGTCAACAATGGGCGGGTTTTCCATTTTTTTCTATCCTCCACAGGGAAAGGAAACGCCACCTGGACCCTTTTAGGGATCTGGAATTTTTTCTCAGGGTTTTCCCATGCTTTTTAAAAAATAGCATTTAATTCTTTTGACGCAGGAAAGGTTAGCGAGGCTTTCTTATTTTCAGTAAAGTAAGCCTCCTCAACCTGCACAGGTGTTGTATCAGTAATATTCAACACATCTCTAATGACCTCTATCATCAACTGCACCCCTTTTGCAAGAGATGCTGTCCCCCTCAACACATCACCATCACCGTCCTCAGTGTCAGAATCGGTATCCGTGTCATCTTGCATCAACTGTGCAAGAGCACGTTTTTGGGAATATACAGCGGGGGGCCCTGAGGTAGCAGAACTGGGCCAGACTGCCATAGAGTTCTGTAAAGCATGATTTGCAGACTCATTCTGTGCAACCCTAGTAGAAATGTGAGAAATCATAGATTTGATAGAGGATAACCACTCAGGCTCCCTTGCTGGTATCTGTGCTAAAATAGTGCAATCCTAATTACATGGAATGGGATCATCCTGAGAGGACATATCCTCTGCAGCATATGACACTGAGTACCTGGACATAGCTTTATGGGGACCACAGACACTCCACACACACAGAGGGGAGGGCAGACAGAGTTTCACCCCCAATAATGGCAAGAGAGACACAGAGATTGAAACCAACCCACACACAGCACTTTTTAGGTAAAGGGAGACCCCCAACCAGCACTGACTGTGCACCTTAATAGGTTACACAGCTTGTATACAGCCTCCTACCCCCTTCTACAACCCCCATGTACCGTGAGAGATAGCTGGCGTTGTTCTTGAGGGACTTGCTCTTCACTGACAGCGTTGTGCACGCAGGAAAATGGCGCTGGACGCTGCTGGGTCCGCTCTGAGGAGAAGCTCCGCCCCCAAAATGGTGCGGTCTTCCCACTCTTCATAGGATTATACTAGCCTGAGGAATTATGCTGGCAGAGATCCCGGAACCCCGACAGGCTGTGTGACCAGTCTAGGGTGCAGGTGCTGGCTCAGGGTGTCCCTGACAGCACCGCACTATGTACCGCTGAGCCCCAGAGCGCAGTTAGTACTGTGCTCCATACCCTGTTGCCGCCATCTTCACACCGCCCCCTCCCCCCCGCTTGCTAGGGGTGACTCACTCGCCACCAATCTTCTGGCTTTGTAAGGGAGTGGCGGCATGCTGCTGGGGTGAGAGATCCCCTCAGACCCCGCAGGGCGGACACTACTTTCCCCCTTAGTCCCACAAACTTAAAAAAAAAAATTTCTAAAGAAGCTCTGTAGGTTTGACAAAACCTCCCTGAAAATTTTTTGTCGGATTCGGGTGTTTTTTTTACAAAAAAACCCTCAAAAACAGCTTAAATCATAGAATTTGGGAGTCATTTTGATCCCATAGTATTATTAATCTCAATAACCATAATTTACACTCATTTCCAGTCTATTCTGAACACCTCACACCTCACAATATTATTTTTAGTCCTAAAATTTGCACCGAGGTCGCTGGATGACTAAGCTAAGCGACCCAAGTGGCCGACACAAACACCTGGCCCATCTAGGAGTGGCACTGCAGTGTCAGACAGGATGGCAGATTAAAAAAATTGTCCCCAAACAGCACATGATGCAAAGAAAAAAAGAGGCACAATGAGGTAGCTGTGTGACTAAGCTAAGCGACCCAAGTGGCCGACACAAACACCTGGCCCATCTAGGAGTGGCACTGCAGTGTCAGACAGGATGGCACTTCAAAAAAATAGTCCCCAAACAGCACATGATGCAAAGAAAAAAAGAGGCGCAATGAGGTAGCTGTGTGACTAAGCTAAGCGACCCAAGTGGCCGACACAAACACCTGGCCCATCTAAGAGTGGCACTGCAGTGTCAGACAGGATGGCACTTCAAAAAAATAGTCCCCAAACAGCACATGATGCAAAGAAAAAAAGAGGCGCAATGAGGTAGCTGTGTGACTAAGCTAAGCGACCCAAGTGGCCGATACAAACACCTGGCCCATCTAGGAGTGGCACTGCAGTGTCAGACAGGATGGCACTTCAAAAAATAGTCCCCAAACAGCACATGATGCAAAGAAAAATGAAAGAAAAAAGAGGTGCAAGATGGAATTGTCCTTGGGCCCTCCCACCCACCCTTATGTTGTATAAACAGGACATGCACACTTTAACAAACCCATCATTTCAGCGACAGGGTCTGCCACACAACTGTGACTGAAATGACTGGTTGGTTTGGGCCCTCACCAAAAAAGAAGCAATCAATCTCTCCTTGCACAAACTGGTTCTACAGAGGCAAGATGTCCACTTTCTCCTCATCATCCGATTCCTCACCCCTTTCACTGTGTACATGCCCCTCCTCACAGATTATTAATTCGTCCCCACTGGAATCCACCATCGACTATGTTCTCGCAATATCACCAAATACAATATTCATCAGACAATAACCCCTCACATTGTCTCCGAGCTCCGTGACTACCAGAGCACTTACTGATACCAGCCTTTACTAGAGTGATGTGCTGCTCCTGAGATCCTACAAATTCGTACTCGCCATTAGAACCCATTCCAGATCCTTGCTCGACCTCTCTGGGACCCTCACCAAAACAGATTGTCCTGATCAAAAACAAAATTACCAGCAGAACCCGAAACGCAGAACTTCAAAGGGTGATAAGTTAAGCGGTGACCTGGGAGTGGTTCTGATGCTGTACAACACTAGTGGCAAAGCTTCTGGCCACAACAATCCAGTTTCAGCCATCACTTTGCTCAGCTTCTTCTTAATAGTGCTGTTCATTCTCTCCACCTTCGCACTCGCCTGTGTCCGGCACGGAGTATGCAGCTTGCTATTAATTCCCATCAGTTTGCACATGACCTGAAAGACTTCACCCATAAAATGGGTACCCCTATCACTTTCAATCATTCTAGGGATACCATATCTACACACAAATTCCTGCACGATTTTCTTTGCAGTGAACACAGCAGTATTTGTGGCAGTGGGGAATGCTTCTACCCAGTTGGAAAACTCATCAGTACATACTAACACATATTTCAAATTCCTACAGGGTGGTAACTGTATGAAGTCGATTTGTATTACCTGAAAAGGTCCGTCTGTAGGAGGGATATGGGATGGCTCAGTTGGTATTGCTTTACCAATATTCTTCCTCAAGCAAGTAGGACATGTCATTGCTTTCTTACCCGCATGAGAAGAGAATCCTGGCGCACTCCAGTAGGCTCTTACCAGCTTGCAAATACCCTCCTTGGCCAGATGAGTCAGACCGTGTGCCGCCTCAGCTGGGCTTGGGAGGCATGCTCTGGGGGCCACTGACTTACCGTGTCCATCTGTCCAAAGTCCTGGGGACTCCTGACCATATCCCTTTACCTTCCAGACTGCCTTTTCCTGTAGGGAACACAAATTTAGCATTTTTTAATTTAATTATTTCATGTTATCAGTTGTGTGAAGTAAAAACATCTCTGGATGAGAGAAGAGAGGGAAAATGAAAAAGAAAATGTCAGGTTTGCCATTCACCAACAGGCCGTCACACCATCATGCATATCAGTGTCTGTACACAATCTCCCTTCACCAGTATTCCCATTCTCCACCCTTTGTGCATGACCAGGCACACTGTAGTAATACTGGTGTCATTGTGTTAGTAAGATATACTGGGTTTGGGCAGAACTCTGAAGGACCGAGTAGGCATGTGGTGTTTGAACTGTAATCGGGTCCATGTATTGGACCACCCTGTGTGAACGCAAAGGATGAAGAGGCAATTGTGGAGATACAGAATAGAAGTTGGTGGCAGATGAGTTTGTAGAGGTAAAGGAGATTTTATAAAAAATTGACAACTGGATTGGGCACTACGGGGAAATGATTCTCTACTTGGTCTACTCCCCTTAAAAAAAAATCTGTGTATGTTGTATCTTTATTGGGACTATCCCAGCCATCAATACAGTGTCCTGTCCATCCTAAGTTCATAGGGTACCCGGTATCTGTGAGATAATTTCCTCTACCTGTGATGGACTTGAATCTAGAACATTGAAATGTAACATTAGTCTTCGTGGGCATCTAACATACTTTGTACTTCCTGAGCGGGAGCACATTATATGTATATCATATCTAACAAAGCTCCTGTTAAGTTAATCAGGGGCCATTTCTGCTAGAAAAAGAAGCAAAAGTTTAGAGGCCCCATCTTAACCCCAGCAAGTTTTGTCAAAGGGTAATGTTGCATTTATTTTGATCCTCCCATTAACTGAATCTGTGTTTTCTATATGGCTTGTGATTCCTTACTATATGTCCCTTGCTCCCGTCTATGTGTTTAATAATGTGGCTTGTGTTTTCTGTCTAGGGGGTCTATATTGACTATGTATCCTACTACTCCTACAATCTCTGGCAAAATGCCCTTCCTTCCTACAAGTGTAACATATTATTGACCTTGAATTACCATTAGGGATCTGGGGTTTGAGCTGATGGGTCTTTCCTGTATGTGCCTGTATAGTTACCATCCTCAACCTCTCCATCTGTTGTTCTCTGTGCCTAACAATGTTTTTGTGATGTTCAATAGCGCACTCTCTAAGATTAGCTACTGTGACCCCTTTCCAATTTGGCAAAGAAGTCTGCACCCTGACCCTCAATGCCTTATTGAGCCCATCCATTAGCACAGAGACAGCCGCCTCCCTATAATTCTCATCGTTCCCTATATCCGATACCCCAGTGTATCTAGCCATTATTCGCAAAGCCCTATGAAAATATTCAGATGTCATTTCACTGTCCTTCTGACTTATGGAGAAAATTTTGCTCCACTTAACAGCAGTGGGGAAATACAATCCTAGTTGTATGTTAATTCGTTCCACGTTCTCCTGATTGTGTTCGTCAGTCATAGGACTATCCGACTCTAATTTACAATCCGTAATACATTTTTGGGTGTCAATATTAGGGGGTAGGCACGCTTTCAAAAATGTCCGACAATCTTTGTTTGCCGGTTCATGGGTATTACCCAGGTCATTGGTACGGCCCCATCTGGAATACTGTGTCCAGTTCTGGAGACCCTATCTCCAGAAGGATATAAATACATTAGAGAGTGTACAAAGAAGGGCAACTAAAATGGTGCATGGCCTACATCACAAAACTTACCCGGAAAGGCTAAAAGATCTTAACATGTATAGTTTGGAGGAGAGAAGGGAAAGGGGGGACATGATAGAAACTTTCAAATATATCAAGGGTCTTAACAAAGTTCAGGAGGGAAACATTCTTCAAAGGAAAAGAAGTATTAGAACTTGAGGGCATACATTGAGACTGGAGGGGGGGGGGGGGGTTCAGGGGAAATTTAAGGAAAAATTACTTCACAGAAAGGGTAGTGGATAAGTGGAATAGCCTCCCATCAGAGGTGGTAGAGGCTAAGACTGTAGGGCAATTTAAACATGCTTGGGACAGGCATATGAATATCCTTACAAAGAATTAAGGTTAAAAAAGGGTTGAGATTGCCTAAAGGATAAAATAAAAAAGGGGCAGACTAGATGGGCCAAGTGGTTCTTATCTGCCGTCAAATTCTATGTTTCTATGTTTCTATGTCCTGATAAACTTCTGACATCTGGCTAAATGCTTCTGGGGATCAGGGAATTCTGAAATGATTGACTGCAGCTCTAATCTGGTCCACGGGCAATACATTGCATTATTCTTGGTGAGGGTTATGCCCTGACTATTGGTTCTCCCATTGGGAGTTACTATTTCCAAGACAGGATGTAATCCTACCATTCCATTTCTAATCTGCTCACTGGGAGGTGTTAATGTCTCTGTGTAATGAACAGTCTCACACTTACCGATGTCTGTGATCTCACCAGTCCTTCCAGTAGGGGACACTATTACTGCTCTTACTGGTTGGGCCGGGCCTACCTGAGTTTCCTGCAAGGTGACTGCCTGAATGAGGGCTGAGATTTGGCTGGATCCTTCATCTTCCTGTGACCTATAACCTTGGAGAGATTTCAAAACAGGATACAACTTGCAAGGGTTAGGGTTAACACATTGCTTCTGCATTCTACTATCATTTACAGATGTACCATTGATTGTAGCCATTTCCTCCCCTTCAACTTGTGTCGGTAATGGTGTGCTCATACTCGAATTCCTGCCAGGTTTGGAACTTGCTGTGCGAGTTAGTTCCCTTTGCACCTCCCCCTCTTGTTGCCACAGATTTAAACAATCGTTATGTCTGATCCTTTGTTTTCTAGATTTGATCAGACATATTCTAATACCTACATTCTGCAGTACCTCTGGTTCAAAGCCACCCATCCTGGGGAATGCGGCCCTATCTTCAGCAGTCATACGTACCCATTCATTGCAATAAGCCTCTGCGTGTGAACCTTATTTCTCACACATAATAAACCTTGCTGACCCTCTCTGACGCAATTCTACAGCCTGAACCCTGCATACTGAACGTCTCTCACTTGAGAAACTGGCTCCCATAATTGTGGGTCTTGCCCTCTCGGCCGTTCCCACAAACACCAAAATACTCCATGCAAGCAGACGGTGAAAGTTAATCGAGCGCCTTTCACTCGCTCTCGCCCACGCTGGCCAGTACAATGATACACTGTCGATAGTGGATCGCAATGTACCCAACTTAGGGCTCCTATAAGACCTTACAGCACCGTAATTTCTTTCGGTGGAGGTTCTGTTAGAATCTTTTCCTGAGAGAGGCAGCAAAAAATGCCTTTTCGGTATCTTTCCACTGGAATTTTTGTAGGGTGGAAAAAATAAGAATTTACTTACCGATAATTCTATTTCTCGGAGTCCGTAGTGGATGCTGGGGTTCCTGAAAGGACCATGGGGAATAGCGGCTCCGCAGGAGACAGGGCACAAAAAAGTAAAGCTTTACTAGGTCAGGTGGTGTGCACTGGCTCCTCCCCCTATGACCCTCCTCCAGACTCCAGTTAGGTACTGTGCCCGGACGAGCATACACAATAAGGGAGGCATTTTGAATCCCGGGTAAGACTCATACCAGCCACACCAATCACACCGTACAACTTGTGATCTAAACCCAGTTAACAGTATGACAACAGAAAGGGCCTCTTAAAGATGGCTCCTTAACAATAACCCGAATTAGTTAACAATAACTATGTACAAGTATTGCAGATAATCCGCACTTGGGATGGGCGCCCAGCATCCACTACGGACTCCGAGAAATAGAATTATCGGTAAGTAAATTCTTATTTTCTCTATCGTCCTAAGTGGATGCTGGGGTTCCTGAAAGGACCATGGGGATTATACCAAAGCTCCCAAACGGGCGGGAGAGTGCGGATGACTCTGCAGCACCGAATGAGAGAACTCCAGGTCCTCCTTTGCCAGGGTATCAAATTTGTAAAATTTTACAAACGTGTTCTCCCCCGACCACGTAGCTGCTCGGCAGAGTTGTAATGCCGAGACCCCTCGGGCAGCCGCCCAAGATGAGCCCACCTTCCTTGTGGAGTGGGCTTTTACAGTTTTAGGCTGTGGCAGGCCTGCCACAGAATGTGCAAGTTGAATTGTGTTACAAATCCAACGAGCAATCGACTGCTTAGAAGCAGGTGCGCCCAACTTGTTGGGTGCATACAATATAAACAGCGAGTCAGATTTTCTGACTCCAGCCGTCCTTGCAATGTATATTTTTAAGGCTCTGACAACGTCCAACAACTTGGAGTCCTCCAAGTCGCTAGTGGCCGCAGGCACCACAATAGGTTGGTTCAGATGAAATGCTGATACCACTTTAGGGAGAAAATGCGGACGAGTCCGCAGTTCTGCCCTATCCGAATGGAAGATTAGATAAGGACTTTTATAAGATAAAGCCGCCAATTCAGATACTCTCCTGGCAGAGGCCAGGGCTAGTAACATAGTCACTTTCAATGTGAGATATTTCAAATCCACCTTTTTCAATGGTTCAAACCAATGGGATTTGAGGAAATCTAAAACTACATTTAGATCCCACGGTGCCACCGGAGGCACCACAGGAGGCTGTATATGCAGTACTCCCTTGACAAAAGTCTGGACCTCAGGGACAGAGGCCAATTCTTTTTGGAAGAATATTGACAGGGCCGAAATTTGAACCTTAATGGATCCCAATTTGAGACCCATAGATAATCCTGATTGCAGGAAATGTAGGAAACGACCCAGTTGGAATTCCTCCGTCGGAACCCTCCGATCCTCGCACCACGCTACATATTTTCGCCAAATGCGGTGATAATGTTTCACGGTGACTTCCTTCCGTGCCTTAATCAAGGTAGGAATGACTTCTTCTGGAATGCCTTTCCCTTTTAGGATCTGGCGTTCAACCGCCATGCCGTCAAACGCAGCCGCGGTAAGTCTTGAAAAAGACAGGGACCCTGCTGTAGCAGGTCCCTTCTCAGAGGTAGAGGCCACGGTTCGTCCGTGAGCATCTCTTGAAGTTCCGGATACCAAGTCCTTCTCGGCCAATCCGGAACCACTAGTATTGTTCTTACTCTTCTTTGCCGTATGATCTTCAATACCTTTGGTATGAGCGGCAGAGGAGGAAACACATACACTGACTGGTACACCCAAGGAGTTACCAGTGCGTCCACAGCTATTGCCTGTGGATCTCTTGACCTGGCGCAATATTTGTCCAGTTTCTTGTTGAGGCGAGACGCCATCATGTCTACAATTGGTCTTTCCCAACGGTCTATTAACATGTTGAAGACTTCTGGATGTAGACCCCACTCTCCCGGATGAAGATCGTGTCTGCTGAGGAAGTCTGCTTCCCAGTTGTCCACGCCCGGGATGAACACTGCTGACAGTGCTATCACGTGATTCTCCGCCCAGCGAAGAATCTTGGCAGCTTCTGCCATTGCACTCCTGCTTCTTGTGCCGCCCTGCCTGTTTACATGGGCGACCGCCGTGATGTTGTCCGACTGAATCAACACCGGCTTTCCTTGCAGGAGAAGTTCCGCCTGGCTTAGAGCATTGTAGATTGCTCTTAGTTCCAGAATGTTTATGTGAAGAGACTTTTCCAGACTCGTCCATACTCCCTGGAAGTTTCTTCCTTGTGTGACTGCTCCCCAGCCTCTCAGGCTGGCGTCCGTGGTCACCAGGATCCAATCCTGAATGCCGAATCTGCGGCCTTCTAATAGGTGAGCCTTCTGCAACCACCACAGAAGTGACACCCTTGTCTTTGGTGACAGGGTTATTCGCAGGTGCATCTGCAGATGCGACCCTGACCATTTGTCCAACAGATCCCTTTGGAATATTCTTGCATGGAATCTGCCGAATGGAATTGCTTCGTAAGAAGCCACCATTTTTCCCAGGACTCTTGTGCATTGATGTACTGACACTTTTCCTGGTTTTAGGAGGTTCCTGACCAGATCGGATAACTCCTTGGCTTTTTCCTCTGGAAGGAAAACCTTTTTCTGAACCGTGTCCAGAATCATTCCTAGGAACAGCAGACGAGTTGTCGGGATTAAATGGGATTTTGGAATATTCAGAATCCACCCGTGTTGTCTTAGCACCTCTTGAGATAGTGCTAAAGCTGTCTCCAGCTGTTCTCTGGACCTTGCCCTTATTAGGAGATCGTCCAAGTATGGGATAACTAATACGCCTTTTCTTCGAAGAAGAATCATCATCTCGGCCATTACCTTGGTAAAGACCCGAGGCGCCGTGGACAATCCGAACGGCAGCGTCTGAAACTGATAGTGACAGTTTTGAACAATGAACCTGAGGTACCCCTGGTGTGCGGGGTAAATCGGAACGTGTAGATACGCATCCTTGATGTCCAAGGATACCATAAAGTCCCCTTCTTCCAGGTTCGCTATCACTGCTCTGAGTGACTCCATCTTGAACTTGAACTTTTTTATGTAGAGGTTCAAGGACTTCAGATTTAGAATAGGCCTTACCGAGCCATCCGGCTTCGGTACCACAAATAGAGTGGAATAATACCTCTTTCCTTGTTGTAATAGGGGTACTTTGACTATCACCTGCTGAGCGTACAGCTTGTGAATGGCTTCCAACACCCTCTCCCTTTCGGAAGAGACGGTTGGTAAGGCAGACTTCAGGAAACGATGAGGAGGATCCGTCTCTAATTCCAACCTGTACCCCTGAGATATTATCTGCAGGATCCAGGGGTCTACCTGCGAGTGAGCCCACTGCGCGCTGTAATTTTTGAGACGGCCCCCCACTGTCCCCGAGTCCGCTTGAGAGGCCCCAGCGTCATGCTGAGGTTTTTGCAGGAGCCGGGGAGGGCTTCTGTTCCTGGGAAGGAGCTGCCTGTTGGTGTCTCTTCCCTCTTCCTCTGCCTCGTGGCAGGTACGACAAGCCCTTTGCTCTCTTATTTTTGTAGGAGCGAAAAGGCTGCGGTTGAAAGGTCGGTGCCTTTCTCTGTTGGGGAGTGACTTGAGGTAAAAAAGTGGATTTCCCGGCAGTAGCCGTGGCCACCAAGTCTGATAGACCAACTCCAAATAACTCCTCCCCTTTATACGGCAAAACCTCCATGTGACGTTTTGAATCCGCATCGCCTGTCCACTGTCGTGTCCATAAGGCTCTTCTGGCTGAAATGGACATAGCACTCACCCGAGATGCCAGTGTGCAAATATCCCTCTGTGCATCACGCATATAGATAAATGCATCCTTTATTTGTTCTAACGACAGTAAAACATTGTCCCTATCTAGGGTATCAATATTTTCAATCAGGGATTCTGACCAAACTACTCCAGCACTGCACATCCAGGCAGTTGCTATAGCTGGTCGTAGTATAACACCTGCATGTGTGTATATATTCTTTTGAATAACTTCCATCTTTCTATCTGATGGATCCTTAAGTGCGGCCGTCTCAGGAGAGGGTAACGCCACTTGTTTGGATAAGCGTGTGAGCGCCTTGTCCACCTTAGGGGGTGTTTCCCAGCGCGCCCTAACCTCTGGCGGGAAAGGGTATAATGCCAATAACTTTTTTGAAATTATCAACTTTTTATCAGGAGCAACCCACGCTTCATCACACACGTCATTTAATTCTTCTGATTCAGGAAAAACTGTTTGTAGTTTTTTCACACCATACATAATACCCTGTTTTACGGTATCTGTAGTATCAGCTAAATGTAACGTCTCCTTCATTGCCAAAATCATATAACGTGTGGCCCTACTGGAAAATACGTTTGAATTTCTACCGTCGTCACTGGAATCAGTGCCCGTGTCTGGGTCTGTGTCGACCGACTGAGGCAAAGGGCGTTTTACAGCCCCTGACGGTGTTTGAGGCGCCTGGACAGGCATTAATTGATTGTCCGGCCGCCTCATGTCCTCAACTGACTGTTTAAGGGAAGATAAACCATCACGTAATTCCACAAATAAAGGCATCCATTCTGGTGTCGACCCCCTGGGGGGTGACATCTGCATATTTGGCAATTGCTCCGCCTCCACACCAATATCGTCCTCATACATGTCGACACCACGTACCGACACACACCGCAAACTCACAGGGAATGCTCTAATGAAGACAGGACCCACTAGCCCTTTTGGGGAGACAGAGGGAGAGTCTGCCAGCACACACCACAAAGCGCTATATATACAAGGGATATCCTTATATTAAGTGCTCCCTTATAGCTGCTTTAATATATATATATATAGCCATTAATGTGCCCCCCCTCTCTGTTTTACCCTGTTTCTGTAGTGCAGTGCAGGGGAGAGACCTGGGAGCCGTTCTGACCAGCGGAGCTGTGACAGAAAATGGCGCCGTGTGCTGAGGAGATAGGCCCCGCCCCTTTTTCGGCGGGTTCTTCTCCCGCTATTTTTCCAGTCAGGCAGGGGTTAAATATCTCCATATAGCCCCTATGGGCTATATGTGAGGTATTTTTAGCCTTGTATAAGGTTTATATTTGCCTCTCAGAGCGCCCCCCCCCAGCGCTCTGCACCCTCAGTGACTGCCCAGTGAAGTGTGCTGAGAGGAAAATGGCGCACAGCTGCAGTGCTGTGCGCTACCTTATGAAGACTGAGGAGTCTTCAGCCGCCGGTTTCCGGACCTCTTCACGCTTCAGCATCTGCAAGGGGGTCGGCGGCGCGGCTCCGGGACCGGACTCCACGGCTGGGCCTGTGTTCGATCCCTCTGGAGCTAATGGTGTCCAGTAGCCAAGCAGCAAATCCACTCTGCATGCAGGTGAGTTTACTACTTTCCCCCTAAGTCCCACGTTGCAGTGATCCTGTTGCCAGCAGGACTCACTGTAAAGAAAAAAAAAACCTAAACTAAACTTTCTCTAAGCAGCTCTTTAGGAGAGCCACCTAGATTGCACCCTTCTCGTTCGGGCACAAAATCTAACTAGAGTCTGGAGGAGGGTCATAGGGGGAGGAGCCAGTGCACACCACCTGACCTAGTAAAGCTTTACTTTTTTGTGCCCTGTCTCCTGCGGAGCCGCTATTCCCCATGGTCCTTTCAGGAACCCCAGCATCCACTTAGGACGATAGAGAAAAACAGTTGCTTCACCCTTTCCACTAGAAGTCCACCAGGGAGATTTCCCGACGTTATCAAATTAAAACCCCTTTGTTCACACAATCACGTCTGCGTATGCTTTTCCACAGCGCATATGACACAATGGTATCACCTTGTGCTGTGTAGAACACACGGCCGTGCGGTTCAATCGCACAGCCTATAGATACTAGTTATCTATATGCCCTTCGATCGCGGGAGTCGAATTCACAAGCTGTGATCCTCAGCCGGAGTGTAACAAAAACTATATGGGGTCACAATTATCAATTCACAATTTCCTACCACGCTCCTGTGCAAGTCTCCTCATGACTTGCGTATTTCCACAATATGTTCATGTATGTTAGCGTACCTTACGCCACTGGGCCTCTACTAACCCAGTGATCCTTACAGGACCCAAATTTACGGGGTTCAGCTCCACTCACTCCGCTTTCACACACTCAAATACACCTTGTTTTTCTTTTCTGTACAGAAAATTTCCACTCCCTTAGGTTGGCTACTTTACCCCAGAGGTACTTACACTTTTAAACTAAATATTTAAGGTAACCTGCTTTTGAAATCGGATAGTTATGTGCTATTGTATTAAATGTTTACTATCCCGCCTTTTAATTGAACAACTATCATGTGATTCTATTATGCGCACGCAACTCTACGCAAGCTTGTGTAATCACGCAACTGTGCGTACCGCTATACCACGTGTGCGACCCTGCGCCATGTTCACATTTTTGTACGCTGTCCTCACATTCCGTACCATGTGTACCAATGTGCGTACGCAATAAAAACCACACAACTTCGATAAATGTGAGCAATAAAAACTACTATCGCCCACTAAACACAACCCACACTTGTTCTGTGTAAACCGAAACGACTAGGCCAGAATTGTGTTTTGCGTTTTACAATTACGCCCTTAATATACTATATCAAATTTATCTATATAGCAAACAAATGTATCCGATTTCACACAGATCTAAAATGACTGTTAATAATCTATACCTGTGGCAACAATATGTGAGAGGGTATGCAAAGTATTGGTACGCCCTGTGTACGTTCTTTCACGCCAAAAATTACACTAAGATACAGTAATAAACAGCTTTTTTATTCCTGTGTCCGGGTTTCACACCAGCACCTCTTAAGACTGCAGTTACAGACATGATCTAACAACACAGAATAATAGGGTTTAAGAACACCCAAGCAAACAGAAAAAGGTTTATCGAAAGATGCTTCTCCACCCTTTGTTGATAGATCAAAGTCTGTTCTATTAGCTGCAAATCTGTGAGTATGTAGGGAACCGGAAGAGCCCCCAATTGTGAATGCTGATTTTTTACAGGACAAAAAGCAATACCTTATTTCACCAAAGCTCAAGCCGCTGCGGCCGCTGTATTTAATCCTTAACCTCTGTACTGTTTACACACCTTACGTACACAAAATCGTACCGTGTGCGCACTCTGTGTACCTACGCCGAACGGACGTAGTAAGTACACAGTTTGCGTACACAGGCCTATACGCAGATAGCACAATGCAGCAGCCCGAGTGGCTGTAAATACATTTTAAACCTTAACAGGAAAAAGGGACACAACACCAATTGTATTATAAAACTATGTTGGGGTCCAACCCACCAAGGGTTATTTACTAGCAGGGGGTAACAACAATAATACAATACAATAAGAGAAGAGGCTACAGTCAATGGTACATACGTTTGGTTTCGCCAGCGCCACACGGTCCGGTGCTCAGATCAATAAAGCAAGATGACCTTCAGAGAGAGATTAATGACCGGCTAGGCAGCTTGGCTTTTTATACAGTTGGCCAAAACACAATACAATAGACACTGTATGCTCTTCTTCCATTGGTTCGGGGTTGGGACATATCCTGTGCGCTGGGGCTCATTGGTCAGCTCAAGCGGTGGGCGATGGCTAGGTCTTGAGATGTGATTTCTGTTGTTTGCATCTGAGTTCCCGCCCCATGACCAGTTAAACTCATTAATCATATATAAATCTGGTATTATTAATAACTTATTGTTGCAATATGTGACAATATTTTCATACCCACCAGATTACTGCTTATGTGTCCCTGAACAATATGATCCCACACATGATATTGTTATCCATTTCCATACTCAAGATATATATATATATATATATATATATATATTCACACACACACACACACACACACACACACACACACATATATATATATATATATACATACATATATTCCTGTTATTACAATTTGTTAGGTAACATATATATATATATATATATATTTATTTTCCAAGTGTTCAGACCATGAATGTTATTACCTCAGATACCTAAATGCCTGGTATGTGGTTTGTTAGCTGTTTCTGATCGAGTTCTTTCCAGTTAAACTAAGTTCCTGGATATTGTCTTCTTGTTTGTCCTGATTTCAAGTAAGACAATGACAATCCAGTTTTTACTGTCTTCAACAGATACTGGACAACTCTAGAACAATGGGGGTAACCAAAGGTATTTGCCTTCTTCATAGGATTACAAAGCTTTGTGTAAACAAGTCAGTCTGGTACATTGTGCTGGAGTTTCTAAGAGGATAATTTATGTGTGAACTGTAACTTGCTACTAGAAGGATGTACGGACAGTGTGTGATTTATGCATTATACAATATGGGTAAAATATTGAATATGGCTTTTGATGGATTTTCCATGCGAATACAAATGCTATCGTAATTACTCATACCACGCGCTAATATGCAGGACCACGTGAGCGGCCCTACGCAACTTGCAAATATGCGCACACACAGCAGAACAAGTACGTGCACGGAGGCCATCTGTGTGGAGTTTGTCCGTGATGTGTGTACCGTAATATTTTCTGACTTTGACAATAAGGAACCTGATCCAGAGAGAGATTGTCTGCTTAGAAGCAGGACACCCAAGTTTCTTGGGATCATACAGGACAAACAGAGTCCGATTTTCTGTGACGAGCAGTCCTCTTCACATAGATTTTTAGAGCTCTTACAACATCCAAGGACTCTGATGAAATTGAGGAGTCAGTAGCAACTGGCACCACAATAGGTTGGTTGATATGAAATGCCGAAGAAACTACTGATGTGTCCGAAGCTCAGCCCTATCTTCATGGAAGATCAAGTATGGTCTTCTACAGGACAAAGTCCCCAACTCCGAAACATGTCTAGCAGAAGCTAAGGCCAACAAAGTGACAGCCTTCCACGTGAGAAACTTGACCTCAACCTCCTATAGAGGCTCAAACCAGTCCGACTGGCGGAACTGCAACACCACGTTAAGATCCCAGGGCGCCATAGGTGGCACAAAGGGAGGTTGGATGTGCAGAACTCCCTTCAAAAAAGTCTGAACCTCAGGGAGGGCAGCCAACTGTTTCTGGAAGAAAATGGATATGGCCGAAATTTGGACCTTTATGAATTCCAACGTCAGGCCCATATCCACACCTGCTTGCAGGAAGAGGAGAAAACGTCCCAGTTGAATCTCCACCATAGGAAACTTCTTGGACTCACACCAAGATACATATTTTTTTCCAAATACGATGGTAACGTTTAGACGTAACTCCTTTCCTAGCCTGTATCAGGGTAGGAATAACCTTGTTCAGAATGCCCTTCCGAGCTAGTATCTGGCGTTCAACCTCCATGCCGTCAAACGCAGCCGGGGTAAGTCTTGATAGGCAAATGGCCCCTGCTGCAGCAGGTCCTCCCGAAAAGGAAGAGGCCTCGGCTCTTCTAGCAATAGATCCAGAAGATCCGCGTATCAAGACCTTCTTGGCCAGTCTGGAGCAATGAGGATCGCTTGAACCTTTGTTCTCCTTATGAGTTTTAGCACTCTTGGAATGAGTGGGAGTAGTGGAAACACATACACCGAGTGGAAAACCCACGTAGTCACCAGGGCGTCAGGATCCAACCGTGTTTCCTGAGCTGGTGGGTTGTGAGAAGGATTGACTGTAACAGCTTCTCCTTGGATAGTGCCTTTATCAGCAGATCGTCCAGATATGGAATTATGTTCACCCCCTGTCTGCGGAGGAGAACCATCATTTCCGCCATCACCTTGGTGAAAACCCTTGATGCTGTGGAGATGCCAAATGGCAGAGCCTGGAACTGATAGTGACAGTCCAACAGTGCGAATCGGAGATAAGCCTGATGTGGTGAACAAAGCAGAATGTGGAGGTACGCATCATTGATATCCAGGGATACCAGGAATTCCCCCTCTTCAAGACTTGAAATCACGGCCCTTAGAGACTCCATTTTAAACTTGAACTCCTTCAGAAAGGGATTTAGCGACTTTAGGTTCAGAATGGGCCTGACCAAACAGTCCGGTTTCGGTACCACAAAAAGGTTTGAATAGTAACCTTTGTTTTGCTGATGAGGAGGGACCGGTACAATAACCTGTGCCTCCACCAACTTCTGGACAGCTGCCTGCAGGACAGCCCTGTCTGCCAGCAAAGCAGGCAAGCCTGATTTGAAGAATCGGTGAGGAAGGAGATCTTGAAATTCCAGCCTGTACCCCTGGGACACGATATCTTGCACCCAGGGATCCAGGCCGGACGACACCCAGACGTGACAGAAAAGCCTGAGTCTCGCTCCCACCGGCCCCATCTTCGGGGTGAGCAGTCCACAGTCATGCGGAGGAATTCGGTGTACCTGAAGCAGGTTTCTGTTCCTGGGAACCCGCCGCAGCCGGTTTCTTGGATTTGGGCCGGCCTCCCCTAAAGATGGTGTTGGACGGTCTGGCTTTATGTGGCTTGGCAGCCCGAAAGGGCTGTGATGCAGTTGAAGAAAAGGGTTTCTTTGTAGCAGGTGCAGCTGAGGGAAGAAAAGGTGACTTACCCACCGTAGCCTTGGAGATCCACACATCTAACGCTTACCCAAAGAGAGCCTGACCTGTGTAGGGTAGGGTCTCTACACTTCTCCTGGATTCCGCGTCGGCAGACCACTGTCGCAGCCACAGTCCTTGACGAGCTGAGACAGACATGGAAGAAATTCATTGCAGCCATTGAACCCAGGTCTTTCATGGATTCTAGCAGAAATCCTGCCGAATCCGGAATGTTATGCAAAAACAATTCAACATCAGATTTATCCATAGTATCCAAATCTTCAAGTTATGTGCCTGACCACTTTACTATAGCTTTGACAATCCAAGCACTGGCAATAGTGGGACGTAATATAGCCCCTGAAGCCGTGTACATGGATTGGAGCGTATTATCAATTTTATCATCAGCCGGCTCTTTCAAGGCGGTGGATCCTGGAACACGTAAAACCACGTTTTTTGAGAGTCTGGTTACAGATGCGTCAACAATGGGCGGGTTTTCCATTTTTTTCTATCCTCCACAGGGAAAGGAAACGCCACCTGGACCCTTTTAGGGATCTGGAATTTTTTCTCAGGGTTTTCCCATGCTTTTTAAAAAATAGCATTTAATTCTTTTGACGCAGGAAAGGTTAGCGAGGCTTTCTTATTTTCAGTAAAGTAAGCCTCCTCAACCTGCACAGGTGTTGTATCAGTAATATTCAACACATCTCTAATGACCTCTATCATCAACTGCACCCCTTTTGCAAGAGATGCTGTCCCCCTCAACACATCACCATCACCGTCCTCAGTGTCAGAATCGGTATCCGTGTCATCTTGCATCAACTGTGCAAGAGCACGTTTTTGGGAATATACAGTGGGGGGCCCTGAGGTAGCAGAACTGGGCCAGACTGCCATAGAGTTCTGTAAAGCATGATTTGCAGACTCATTCTGTGCAACCCTAGTAGAAATGTGAGAAATCATAGATTTGATAGAGGATAACCACTCAGGCTCCCTTGCTGGTATCTGTGCTAAAATAGTGCAATCCTAATTACATGGAATGGGATCATCCTGAGAGGACATATCCTCTGCAGCATATGACACTGAGTACCTGGACATAGCTTTATGGGGACCACAGACACTCCACACACACAGAGGGGAGGGCAGACAGAGTTTCACCCCCAATAATGGCAAGAGAGACACAGAGATTGGAACCAACCCACACACAGCACTTTTTAGGTAAAGGGAGACCCCCAACCAGCACTGACTGTGCACCTTAATAGGTTACACAGCTTGTATACAGCCTCCTACCCCCTTCTACAACCCCCATGTACCGTGAGAGATAGCTGGCGTTGTTCTTGAGGGACTTGCTCTTCACTGACAGCGTTGTGCACGCAGGAAAATGGCGCTGGACGCTGCTGGGTCCGCTCTGAGGAGAAGCTCCGCCCCCAAAATGGTGCGGTCTTCCCACTCTTCATAGGATTATACTGGCCTGAGGAATTATGCTGGCAGAGATCCCGGAACCCCGACAGGCTGTGTGACCAGTCTAGGGTGCAGGTGCTGGCTCAGGGTGTCCCTGACAGCACCGCACTATGTACCGCTGAGCCCCAGAGCGCAGTTAGTACTGTGCTCCATACCCTGTTGCCGCCATCTTCACACCGCCCCCTCCCCCCCGCTTGCTAGGGGTGACTCACTCGCCACCAATCTTCTGGCTTTGTAAGGGAGTGGCGGCATGCTGCTGGGGTGAGAGATCCCCTCAGACCCCGCAGGGCGGACACTACTTTCCCCCTTAGTCCCACAAACTTTAAAAAAAAAATTTCTAAAGAAGCTCTGTAGGTTTGACAAAACCTCCCTGAAAATTTTTTGTCGGATTCGGGTGTTTTTTTTACAAAAAACCCCTCAAAAACAGCTTAAATCATAGAATTTGGGAGTCATTTTGATCCCATAGTATTATTAACCTCAATAACCATAATTTACACTCATTTCCAGTCTATTCTGAACACCTCACACCTCACAATATTATTTTTAGTCCTAAAATTTGCACCGAGGTCGCTGGATGACTAAGCTAAGCGACCCAAGTGGCCGACACAAACACCTGGCCCATCTAGGTGTGGCACTGCAGTGTCAGACAGGATGGCAGATTAAAAAAATTGTCCCCAAACAGCACATGATGCAAAGAAAAAAAGAGGCACAATGAGGTAGCTGTGTGACTAAGCTAAGCGACCCAAGTGGCCGACACAAACACCTGGCCCATCTAGGAGTGGCACTGCAGTGTCAGACAGGATGGCACTTCAAAAAAATAGTCCCCAAACAGCACATGATGCAAAGAAAAAAAGAGGCGCAATGAGGTAGCTGTGTGACTAAGCTAAGCGACCCAAGTGGCCGACACAAACACCTGGCCCATCTAAGAGTGGCACTGCAGTGTCAGACAGGATGGCACTTCAAAAAAATAGTCCCCAAACAGCACATGATGCAAAGAAAAAAAGAGGCGCAATGAGGTAGCTGTGTGACTAAGATAAGCGACCCAAGTGGCCGATACAAACACCTGGCCCACCTAGGAGTGGCACTGCAGTGTCAGACAGGATGGCACTTCAAAAAATAGTCCCCAAACAGCACATGATGCAAAGAAAAATGAAAGAAAAAAGAGGTGCAAGATGGAATTGTCCTTGGGCCCTCCCACCCACCCTTATGTTGTATAAACAGGACATGCACACTTTAACAAACCCATCATTTCAGCGACAGGGTCTGCCACACAACTGTGACTGAAATGACTGGTTGGTTTGGGCCCTCACCAAAAAAGAAGCAATCAATCTCTCCTTGCACAAACTGGTTCTACAGAGGCAAGATGTCCACTTTCTCCTCATCATCCGATTCCTCACCCCTTTCACTGTGTACATGCCCCTCCTCACAGATTATTAATTCGTCCCCACTGGAATCCACCATCTCAGGTCCCTGTGTACTTTCTGGAGGCAATTGCTGGTGAATGTCTCCACGGAGGAATTGATTATAATTCATTTTGATGAACATCATCTTCTCCACATTTTCTGGAAGTAACCTCGTACGCTGATTGCTGACAAGGTGAGCGGCTGCACTAAACACTCTTTCAGAGTACACACTGGAGGGGGGGCTACTTAGGTAAAATAAAGCCAGTTTGTGCAAGGGTCTCCAAATTGCCTCTTTTTCCTGCCAGTATACGTACGGACTGTCTGACGTGCCTACTTGGATGCGGTCACTCATATAATCCTCCACCATTATTTTAATGGTGACAGAATCATACGCAGTGACAGTAGGCGACACGTCAGTAATCGTTGGCAGGTCCTTCAGTCCGAAAAGATGTCAGCACTCGCTCAAGACTGCCCTGCATCACCGCCAGCGGGTGGGCTCGGAATTCAAAGCCTTTTCCTCGCAGCCCCAGTTGCGGGAGAATGTGAAGGAGTGTTAGGGTCTCCTGCTCTGTGCTGCCACGTCGTCATGGCAACCGGGAGACAAGTGCTAGCGGAGTAACCTGAGCGTAGCTGATACTCCGGTTCGGGTCTTTTGCTGTGCAGTGGTTACAGGCTCTGTGCACGGCAGGGGATCCGGTGCTGGTTTTTGTGCTCACAGTCTGTGAGGTCTGAGTGGGGCGTGGACAGCACCTGCTATATACACCTTCTTCTCAGGTTAGGCAGATGCTGCTGAATCTTTGTTGGTTAGTCAGTTCCTGAAAGCTAGCTAGTACTGTGTAAACTTTGTATTTGTTTGTTGCTTACTGCAAATAGGCCTTGGGATTTGGTTTTACACTCTGCCAATCCAGACCTAGCAGTAAGACTGGAGTCAGTCGTTTAACCTGCTGGGGTTCTTTTGCTACTCTGTGAACCTAGCAGGTTTGCGGCTGTATTCTCAGACTTGCCTGCCAAAATCCTTTCTCATTGTGCAAGGTGTTCAGGTGTCAGTTTAGTGGCAGTAAGCTGAACAAGTGCACTGCAAGTGAGGACTAGGATTGTGGAGACTCTCCTTGTGTCTATTATTCCATCTCTGACCAAGGAGTTTACTGCCACACCCGTTGGTAACCCTTTAGGGTTTTGCTGTTGCCCTTAGCAACAGCATTTCGGGTTCTCTACGTATTAAATCACAACATCTCGCTTCTTTCCATCTGAGCATTCCTAATACTAGAGAGACACCCAGTTTCTTAGCCTTTGGGCTTCTCTGTTCACTTTGTGTTTATTTTGTTACCCTATCACCTTCTATGTATGTAATGTCATATTCCCCAGTCTGTCTGTGAGTTCATTTGTTTTGCATCCCTCTCCGTTCAGACACCAGTACAGTCCTGCTGGCACTGGTGTGCATAACATATTCAGCAGCCTAATACTCCTGTTGAAATTTTGTGGGAATATGGAGCATACCCCTCAAAATACTTTGCAACAGGTGGTCGATCAGGTGCAGGTCCTGACTCGGCAATTTAATGATTTGTCCATTAAAATGCACACCTCGCAGGCCGCTGGCGGAGCTCCCACAGCAGCAGTGCCTTCAGGGGTTAAGGAGCCGAAAGTAAATCTCCCGGATCGTTTTTCTGGAGATCGCTCGCAGTTCTTTTGTTTCAAGGAGAGCTGCAAGCTATATTTCCAGCTTAGGCCTCAGTCTTCTGGGTCGGAGATTCAGCGGGTGGGCATAGTGATTTCCTTGCTACAAGGAGACCCACAGGTCTGGGCATATGGGCTGCAGCCTGACTGTCCGTCGCTTAAAAGCGTTGATGCTTTTTTTACGGCACTGGGCATTTTGTATGATGACCCTGACAAGACGGCCTCAGCTGAGGCTCAGATTTCGATCCTTAAGCAAGGGCGAAGGCCAGTTGAGGTTTATTGTACGGAGTTTCGGAGGTTGGCCCATGATACCCAGTGGAATGACCCAGCCCTGAGACACCAGTACCGAAGAGGTCTTTCTAACCAGTTAAAAGACCAACTGGTACAATATCCCTTGCCTGATAGCTTGGATCAGCTCATGCAGTTATCCATTCGGGTGGATAGACGGCTGAGAGAGCGCAGGCTTGAAAGGGAGACCGAGGTTTCCTTCTTTCCCAAGGGAACCTCAGACTCTGAGGAATTTTCCGAGGAGCCTATGCAGATTGGGGCTACCCGCCTCTCCTCGCGTGAGAAGACGCGGAGGAGACAGCAGGGGTTATGTTTGTACTGTGGGAATAAAGGTCATGTGGTAGTATCATGCCCAGAAAAGCCGGAAAACTTCAGAGCCTGAGGGTGATGGGAAATATCCTGTCAGGCCAGAAGTCAGAATTTCCCAAGAAGACTTTTATCATTCCAGTGACCTTGAAGATCCTCGGTCAAACTGTCAAGACTGAGGCCTTTGTGGACAGTGGGGCCGACGGGGTTTTTATGGACTGCCAATTCGCCCTGAAACACTCTGTTCCCTTAGTACCCTTGGCATCGGAGATTGAGATTTGTGGGTTAAACGGGGAACCATTATCCCAGGGTAAAATTACCTCTTGCACTAGCCAGATTTCTTTGTTTATTGGAGCCACACACTCTGAAAAATTGTCCTTTTATGTGACTGTCTGTACTTTTGCCCCATTGGTGTTGGGGTTACCCTGGTTAAGGGCCCACAATCCTCAATTTGACTGGGTCTCTGGGGAGATTCTTAGTTGGGGTACTGATTGTTTCAGGAGTTGCTTGAGCCTTCCAGTCAGGCTTTCGCAGCTAAGTTTGCCAGGATTGCCAGGATGTTATGCAGATTTTGCAGACGTGTTCTCCAAAAGAGTTGCAGAGGTACTACCTCCCCATCGCCCCTATGACTGTGCCATTGATTTGCAATACAAAAATAGGAGATCTACAACCCTGGGCGCTCTTAAATAAATGTTTATGAAATACGTTCCTTCTCCTTATTATGAGATGCCTTCGTGTTGTTCTTTTTACTTTGCTCTGTACTTCATTCCACTCAAGATGGTACGGTGTAAAATCGGAGTTTGGGATATGAAGAAAGAGAGAGAAAGAAAATATATAGTGTAATACAGTCTTTATACAGATTTCTGTGTATATGGAAACGGGGTTCAATAGATGGAGCGTACCACACTCACTATAGACATGGGGGAGGTCAAACTCATAAAGGTATCTTTAACCAGAAAAAGGTAGGCGTACCCTACTCACACGGTCACTGGAGTTCAGGAGGCACATCAAGGTATCTTTAGTGTTTATCCCCTTGTGTTTCCTCCAAATGTCCCAGTACCAATATTAGGCTCATTCATAGGGAAAAAATAAATAAAAACATCCAATGTGTGGTATTGCCAAGAAAATAATGTTACAATTAAAGAACAAAATGTCCTAGAAGTTAATGCGTACTTATGGTCAAGTATGAATTAGCCACTGTATAACGGCAGTACCAAACGTACCCGACTTACTAGAAATCGGGAAAGGAAAAGCACATCAAGGTATCTTTACAGTTTCTTTAGATTATAATCACAATCTGCGTACCCCAACTCACAGTGTTGTTTTCCGTTATAAACACATCATGGTATCTTTTCCCTTGGAGCCTTCATCCAAAGGGTTATTCAATAATTTTCCAAGAAAAATATGTCCACCAGTCGAATAAAAATGACAAAGTTTTATTGTACAAAAATGGGTCCCACAGTCTGGGAGAATCCAACAGTTTAAAATACAAGATGCAATCCGAGACAGTTCCACAATTGAAAAAGATTGCAACAGAGAAATTTTTTTTAGATAAAATGAATTAAAAATTAAAATCCTAGTGAAAAAAGTACCACACAGACCCCAGCTGGTCACTGGAAAAGTTAGAAAGCAATACCAATGTTGTTGGACAACAGAAGGAGTGTGAACAGCCAGTTTTTTCTCCACACTACCCCCATACATCTTCGCTGATTCTGGTAAGAAGGCAACCCCTCTTTTTCCACCATTGGTATTGCTTTCTAACTTTTCCAGTGACCAGCTGGGGTCTGTGTGGTACTTTTTTCACTAGGATTTTAATTTTTAATTCATTTTATCTAAAAAAAATTTCTCTGTTGCAATCTTTTTCAATTGTGGAACTGTCTCGGATTGCATCTTGTATTTTAAACTGTTGGATTCTCCCAGACTGTGGGACCCATTTTTGTACAATAAAACTTTGTCATTTTTATTCGACTGGTGGACATATTTTTCTTGGAAAATTATTGAATAACCCTTTGGATGAAGGCTCCAAGGGAAAAGATACCATGATGTGTTTATAACAGAAAACAACACTGTGAGTTGGGGTACGCAGATTGTGATTATAATCTAAAGAAACTGTAAAGATACCTTGATGTGCTTTTCCTTTCCCGATTTCTAGTAAGTCGGGTACGTTTGGTACTGCCGTTATACAGTGGCTAATTCATACTTGACCATAAGTACGCATTAACTTCTAGGACATTTTGTTCTTTAATTGTAACATTATTTTCTTGGCAATACCACACATTGGATGTTTTTATTTATTTTTTCCCTATGAATGAGCCTAATATTGGTACTGGGACATTTGGAGGAAACACAAGGGGATAAACACTGAAGATACCTTGATGTGCCTCCTGAACTCCAGTGACCGTGTGAGTAGGGTACGCCTACCTTTTTCTGGTTAAAGATACCTTTATGAGTTTGACCTCCCCCATGTCTATAGTGAGTGTGGTACGCTCCATCTATTGAACCCCGTTTCCATATACACAGAAATCTGTATAAAGACTGTATTACACTATATATTTTCTTTCTCTCTCTTTCTTCATATCCCAAACTCCGATTTTACACCGTACCATCTTGAGTGGAATGAAGTACAGAGCAAAGTAAAAAGAACAACACGAAGGCATCTCATAATAAGGAGAAGGAACGTATTTCATAAACATTTATTTAAGAGCGCCCAGGGTTGTAGATCTCCTATTTTTGTATTGCATATTGTATTTTCTAGGTGTTTTGGTGACACCTTTGGGAGGTTAATATCTAGGGCAGTCTCATTTTAGCGCCAGTGTAAAAAATCTTCTACTCTTTCTTCTTTTTCTTGTGCCATTGATTTGTTGCCGAATGCTAAGCTTCCCAAGAGCAGGTTGTACTCCCTGTCACGTCCTGAGACTCAGGCTATGACAGAGTACATTCAGGAGAACTTGGCTAAGGGATTTATCAGACCTTCACAGTCTCCAGTTGGGTCGGGGTTCTTCTTCGTGGGTAAAAAGGACGGTTCGTTGCGACCCTGCATCGACTTCAGGGAATTGAACCGTATCACGATTAAAAACTCATACCCACTGCCTCTCATTTCGGTCTTGTTAGACCAGCTTCGTACTGCCACCATTTTTTCTAAGATTGACCATACGCGGTGCGTACAATCTAATCCGAATAAGAGAGGGGGATGAATGGAAGACTGCCTTTAATACCCACTTAGGGCATTATGAATATTTGGTGATGCCTTTTGGGCTCTGTAATGCCCCAGCAGTCTTCCAGGACTTCATGAACGATGTGCTCAGGGAATATTTGGATAGATTCTTAGTTGTATACTTAGATGACATCCTAATCTTCTCCCATTCCCTGGAGGAACATCGGAAGCATGTACGCTTAGTTCTCCAGAAACTCAGAGACCACCGGCTTGGGGCGAAGCTGGAGAAGTGCGAATTTGAAGTTCAGCAAATCGCATTTCTAGGATATATTATCTCCCCAGAAGGTTTCCAAATGGAGGGTTCCAAGGTACAGGCAGTCCTGGATTGGGTGCAGCCCACTAGTTTGAAGGCGCTTCAGCGTTTTCTGGGCTTTGCAAATTTTTATAGACGATTTATCGCTGGATTTTCGTCTATAGTGGCGCCTTTGGTGGCACTCACTAAGAAAGGGGTGGAGGTTGCTCACTGGTCTTGTGAGGCCAAAGCGGCTTTTGCCCGTCTCAAAAGGGCATTTGTCTCGGCCAAGGTGCTGCGACACCCAGATCCAGAGCGTCCTTTTGTGGTGGAGGTGGATGCCTCTGAGGTGGGTATTGGGGCAGTGCTCTCTCAGATGGGGGTGTCTGATAATCGCCTTCATCCCTGTGCTTGCTTTTCCCGTAAATTTTCGCCTGCCGAGATGAATTATGACGTGGGTAACCGGGAATTGTTGGCTATTAAGGATGCACTCGAGGAGTGGAGACACTGGCTTGAGGGGGCTAAGTTTGTGGTCTCAATTCTCACCGACCATAAGAATTTGGCATATTTAGAGTCAGCGAAGCGCCTCAATGCCAGGCAGGCACGATGGGCTTTGTTTTTTGCTCGCTTTAATTTTTTGATAACATATCGCCCTGGGTCAAAAAACATCAAGGCTGATGCGCTCTCGCTGAGTTTTGCTCCAATCCAGGAGACCACCGAGGAGCCATTGCCCATAGTGTCCCCATCATGTATTAAAGTGGGCATTACCCAGGACCTCTTGTCATTAGTCCTTGGAGCACAGGAGCAGGCTCCTCCAGACCTTCCGGTAGGTCTTTTGTTTGTGCCTCCTAGGTAAAGACAGCGAGTGTTCCTGGAATTCCATGCCAAGAAGTCGGCAGGTCACCCGGGTATTGCCAGAACTCGGGAGTTGCTATCTAGGGCGGTGTGGTGGCCCTCGGTGGCTAGGGATGTGGATCAGTGGGTTCGGGCATGTGACATCTGTGCCCGAAATAAGACTCCTAGAGGGGTTCCTGTTGGCCCATTACATCCACTCTCTATTCCATCTAAGCCATGGACCCACATTTCAATGGATTTTGTGGTGGACTTGCCCAAATCCTCGGGGATGACAGCCATCTGGGTTGTCGTTGACAGGTTTTCGAAGATGGCGCACTTCGTTCCATTGGTTGGGCTGCCATCGGCCAGACGCCTGTCTGAATTATTTATGCTGCATGTTGTGCGCCTCCACGGGTTGCCACTTGATGTGGTCTCTGACCGCGGATCCCAGTTTGTGGCCAAATTCTGGAGGGCATTTTGTTCCGATCTCCAGATTTCTGTCAGCTTGTCGTCAGGCTACCATCCGCAGTCTAATGGGCAGACTGAAAGGGTGAACCAGTCCTTGGAGCAGTTCCTCAGGTGTTATGTCTCCAAGTGTCAGACTGACTGGGTTGCTCATCTGTCCATGGCGGAGTTTGCCTATAACAACGCGGCTCACTCTGCTACAGGGATCTCTCACTTCCTTTGTGTGTATGGGCATCATCCTAAGGCCAATTCTTTTGACCCCCAGGACTCCACGCCTGGTGGTTCCTCTGTGGTTTCGGTCCTTAGAGGTATTTGGAGGAAAGTGAAGAAAGCCCTTGTGTCTGTGTCATTAGTGACCAAAAGGGTTTTTGATAAGCGGAAAAGACCCTGCAGCTTCAAATTAGGAGACTTCGTCTGGTTGTCTACAAAGAATTTGAAGTTGAGACAGCCATCTCATAAGTTAGGCCCCCGGTTCATCGGTCCTTATAAGATCACTAGGGTTATCAATCCGGTGGCATTTCAGTTAGATCTACCCCGTTCTTTGGGTATCAATAAAACATTTAATTGTTCCCTTTTAAAACGGGCGATTTGTAATCCTTCTTCCAGTGGAAGACCTTCCCCTCTTCTGATACGTGGCCAGAGGGAGTTTGTTGTTGAAAGGATTCTTGACTCCAAGATGGTTCGGGGTCGGCTGTCATTTTTGGTGCACTGGAAGGGGTATGGCCTGGAGGAGCGGTCGTGGGTGCGCAGTTGTGATCTTCATGCCCCCAGACTGTTACGCTTTTTCTTCTCGCAGTTCCCCGATAAAACCGGTGGTAGGGGTTCTTTGACCCCTCGTCAGAGGGGGGGTACTGTTAGGGTCTCCTGCTCTGTGCTGCCACGTCGTCATGGCAACCGGGAGACAAGTGCTAGCGGAGTAACCTGAGCGTAGCTGATACTCCGGTTCGGGTCTTTTGCTGTGCAGTGGTTACAGGCTCTGTGCACGGCAGGGGATCCGGTGCTGGTTTTTGTGCTCACAGTCTGTGAGGTCTGAGTGGGGCGTGGACAGCACCTGCTATATAAACCCTCTTCTCAGGTTAGGCAGATGCTGCTGAATCTTTGTTGGTTAGTCAGTTCCTGAAAGCTAGCTAGTACTGTGTAAACTTTGTATTTGTTTGTTGCTTACTGCAAATAGGCCTTGGGATTTGGTTTTACACTCTGCCAATCCAGACCTAGCAGTAAGACTGGAGTCAGTTGTTTAACCTGCTGGGGTTCTTTTGCTACTCTGTGAACCTAGCAGGTTTGCGGCTGTATTCTCAGACTTGCCTGCCAAAATTCTTTCTCACTGTGCAAGGTGTTCAGGTGTCAGTTTAGTGGCAGTAAGCTGAACCAGTGCACTGCAAGTGAGGACTAGGATTGTGGAGACTCTCCTTGTGTTTATTATTCCATCTCTGACCAAGGAGTTTACTGCCACACCCGTTGGTAACCCTTTAGGGTTTTGCTGTTGCCCTTAGCAACAGCATTTCGGGTTCTCTACGTATTAAATCACAACATCTCGCTTCTTTCCATCTGAGCATTCCTAATACTAGGGAGACACCCAGTTTCTTAGCCTTTGGGCTTCTCTGTTCACTTTGTGTTTATTTTGTTACCCTATCACCTTCTATGTATGTAATGTCATATTCCCCAGTCTGTCTGTGAGTTCATTTGTTTTGCATCCCTCTCCGTTCAGACACCAGTACATTCCTGCTGGCACTGGTGTGCATAACAAGGAGGAGCTGTTGACGGGTCATGTTCCGCTTGACTTGACAATTTTCTCACCAGCAGGTCTTTGAACCTCTGCAGACTTGTGTCTGCCGGAAAGAGAGATCCAACGTAGGTTTTAAATCTAGGATCGAGCACGGTGGCCAAAATGTAGTGCTCTGATTTCAACAGATTGACCACCCTTGAATCCTGGTTAAGCGAATTAAGGGCTCCATCCACAAGTCCCACATGCCTAGCGGAATCGCTCTGTTTTAGCTCCTCCTTCAATCTCTCCAGCTTCTTCTGCAAAAGCCTGATGAGGGGAATGACCTGACTCAGGCTGGCAGTGTCTGAACTGACTTCACATGTGGCAAGTTCAAAGGGTTGCACGCCCCTGTCGTTTTTTTAAAATAATTCTGCAGCACCAAATTCAATGTATGTGCAAAACATGGGACGTGCTGGAATTTGCCCAGATGTAATGCACGCACAATATTGGTGGCGATTTCCGATGTCACAAATCACCAGGAGAGTCCAATTGGGGTAAGCCATTCTGCGATGATGTTCCTCAGTTTCCGTAAGAGGTTGTCAGCTGTGTGCCTCTTATGGAAAGCGGTGATACAAAGCGTAGCCTGCCTAGGAACGAGTTGGCGTTTGCGAGATGCTGCTACTGGTGCCACCGCTGCTGTTCTTGCTGCGGGAGGCAATACATCTACCCAGTGGGCTGTCACAGTCATATAGTCCTGAGTCTGCCCTGGTCCACTTGTCCACATGTCCGTGGTTAAGTGGACATTGGGTACAACTGCATTTTTTAGGACACTGGTGACTCTTTTTCTGACGTCTGTGTACATTTTCGGTGTCGCCTGCCTAGAGAAATGGAACTTAGATGGTATTTGGAACCGGGGACACAGTACCTCAATCAATTCTCTAGTTCCTTGTGAATTAACAGTGGATACCGGAAAAATGTTTCTCACCACCCAGGCTGCCAAGGCCTGAGTTATCCGCTTTGCAGCAGGATGACTGCTGTGATATTTCATCTTCCTCGCAAAGGACTGTTGGACAGTCAATTGCTTACTGGAAGTAGTACAAGTGGTCTTCCGACTTCCCCTCTGGGATGACGATCGACTCCCAGCAGCAACAACAGCAGCGCCAGCAGCTGTAGACGTTACACTCAAGGATGCATCGAAGGAATCCCAGGCAGGAGAGGACTCGTCAGACTTGACAGTGACATGGCCTGCAGGACTATTGGCTTTCCTGTCTAAGGAGGAAATTGACACTGAGGGAGTTGGTGGTGTGGTTTGCAGGAGCTTGGTTACAAGAGGAAGGGATTTAGTTGGCAGTGGACTGCTTCCGCTGTCACCCAAAGTTTTTGAACTTGTCAATGACTTCTGATGAATGCGCTGCAGGTGACGTATAAGGGAGGATGTTCCTAGGTGGTTAACGTCCTTACCCCTACTTATTACAGCTTGACAAAAGCAACACACTGCTTGACACCAGTTGTCCGCATTTCTGTTGAAATAATTCCACACCGAAGAGGTGATTTTTTTTTGTATTTTGACCAGGCATGTCAATGGCCATATTCGTCCCACGGACAACAGGCGTATCCCCGGGTGCATGACTTAAACAAACCACCTCACCATCAGAATCCTCCTTGTCAATTTCCTCCCCAGCGCCAGCAACACCCATATCCTCATCCTGGTGTACTTCATCAGTGACATCTTCAATTTGACTATCAGGAACTGGACTGCGGGTGCTCCTTCCAGCACTTGCAGGGGGCGTGCAAATGGTGGAAGGCGCCACCTCTTCCCGTCCAGTGTTGGGAAGGTCAGGCATCACAACCGACACAATTGGACTCTCCTTGGGGATTTGTGATTTAGAAGAACGCACAGTTCTTTGCTGTGCTTTTGCTATTTTGCTTTTAAGTTTTCTAGCAGGAGGATGAGTGCTTCCATCCTCATGTGAAGCTGAACCACTAGAAATGAACATAGGCCAGGCCCTCAGCCGTTCCTTGCCACTCCGTGTCGTAAATGGCACATTGGCAAGTTTACGCTTCTCCTCAGACGATTTTAATTTAGATTTTTGGGTCATTTTACTGAGCTTTATTTTTTTGGATTTTACATGCTCTCTACTATGACATTGGGCATCGGCCTTGGCAAACGACGTTGATGGCATTTCATCGTCTCGGCCATGACTAGTGGCAGCAGCTTCAGCACGAGGTGGAAGTGGATCTTGATCTTTCCCTATTTTACCCTCCACATTTTTGTTCTCCATTTTTTAATGTGTGGAATTATATGCCAGTAATATATCAATAGCAATGGCCTACTACTATATATATTGCGCACAACTGAAATGCCCCACAGGTATGGATGGATAGTATACTTGAAGACACAGAGGTAGGTAGAGCAGTGGCCTACTGTACCGTACTGCTACATATTATATACTGGTGGTCAGCAAAATTATGCACTGTCCTCCTACTATATATATACTGTGCAAAACTTAAATGCACCACAGGTATGGATGGGATAGTATACTTGACGACACAAATGTAGGTAGAGCAGTGGCCTACTGTACCGTACTGCTATATATTATATACTGGTGGTCAGCAAAATTATGCACTGTCCTCCTACTATATATATACTGTGCAAAACTTAAATGCACCACAGGTATGGATGGGATAGTATACTTGACGACACAGAGGTAGGTAGAGCAGTGGCCTACTGTACCGTACTGCTATATATTATATACTGGTGGTCAGCAAAATTATGCACTGTCCTCCTACTATATACTGTGCAAAACTTAAATGCACCACAGGTATTGATGGATAGTATACTTGACGACACAGAGGTAGGTAGAGCAGTGGCCTACTGTACCGTACTGCTATATATTATATACTGGTGGTCAGCAAAATTATGCACTGTCCTCCTACTATATATATACTGTGCAAAACTTAAATGCACCACAGGTATGGATGGGATAGTATACTTGACGACACAGAGGTAGGTAGAGCAGTGGCCTACTGTACCGTACTGCTATATATTATATACTGGTGGTCAGCAAAATTATGCACTGTCCTCCTACTATATATATACTGTGCAAAACTTAAATGCACCACAGGTATGGATGGTTAGTATACTTGACGACACAGAGGTAGGTGGAGCAGTGGCCTACTGTACCGTACTGCTATATATTATATACTGGTGGTCAGCAAAATTATGCACTGTCCTCCTACTATATATATACTGTGCAAAACTTAAATGCACCACAGGTATGGATGGGATAGTATACTTGACGACACAGGGGTAGAGCAGTGGACTACTGTACCATACTGCTATATATATACTGGTGGTCAGCAAAATTCTGCACTGTCCTCCTACTATATATTACAATGCAGCACAGATATGGAGCGTTTTTCAGGCAGAGAACGTATACTGGTGGTCACTGGTCAGCAAAACTCTGCACTGTCCTCCTACTATATAATACTGCTGGTCCCCAGTCCCCACAATAAAGCAATTAGCACACTGAGCACAGATATTTGCAGCACACTGAGCACAGATATGGAGCGTTTTTCAGGCAGAGAACGTAGATATTTGCAGCACACTGACACTGAGCACAAATATTTGCAGCACACTGAGCACAGATATTTGCAGCACATTGAGCACAGATATTTGCAGCACACTGAACATAGAAACTGAGAGGACGCCAGCCACGTCCTCTCACGATCATCTCCAATGCAGGAGTGAAAAATGGCAGCGACGCGCGGCACCTTATATAGAATATGAATCTCGCGAGAATCCGACCGCGGGATGATGACGTTCAGGCGCGCTCGGGTTAACCGAGCAAGGCGGGAGGATCCGAGTCTGCTCGGACCCGTGCAAAAAAGGGTGAAGTTCAGGGGGGCTCGGATCCCGAGGAACCGAACCCGCTCATCACTATTAAATAGCAAGTTTTACAACCAAACAAGAGTTTAAAAAACACCATAGCAGAATATTTAACAGTGATCTTCTTGCTGTCTAAATAATTAGTCCCAATAAGTGTTCTCTAGCAGAGTTAAAGAAGGGAATTAGACTAAAGTGGAATGTGCTACATCTTCAACCAACAATGGGTTATCCTTGTGTAGAGCAAGCAGAAAAATATGCCACTGATTGTATTAAAATGAGTAGCTGTCGGGGATCAGAAATTGCAAAGCTGTCAGGAGCCTAGACATATGTCAACATTATATCTTCATTAGAGTTTCTCGCAGGCGGCACCAGAAAATCCTGAGACAGATTCAGTCCCCTATTACAGCCATACACATTTTGTATACTGCACAGAGCAGTATTATAATTTACCCAGAACGGTGTGTCTGTATGATACACAGGCCTGCTGTCTAACTCAAACATACAGCACAATATCTGCATGTTCTGTATACAGTAGGCTGCATTACCATATATTGCCCCACAGCACACCTCTTCAAGAATGCACAGTTTTACTACTGTATAATTGAGTGTCAGGATATACATGTTCAAGCAATATCCAGCCCAGAGGCAGAACTCTGGGAGGCAACGGAGTCATCTGCCGCCGGGCTCCTGCTCTGAAGGGGGGCACCTCTCCTCCCATTCTGTGACTTCATTGAATTAATTTAATTGATACAGTAGCTGCCGCTATCTTTTCAGTGGCCGACTTCCTCACTGGTTTCTGCACCTTACAAATCACACCCTCTTTATTATACTGAATATACACATTTTACAAGTGTCACACCCAGTATTAGAATAGAAACCACAACCTATTACACTGGAAGCAAACACCTTACTGATGAAGTGGTTTGCTCCTGTATAGGAAATATGAGAATTTTAACTATATGAAGATACTTCTCTGACAATTACACGTAACTTCATATAGTTAGAATTATCATGCTTCCTCTACAGGAGCAAATAACTCCATCAGTAAAGTGTCTGCTGTCAGTGTAATAGTGTAATAGTGTAATCATGGCTTCTAATCCTGGGTATGACTACTGATGCTGGCCATACATCAGGAAGATATCGTTCCAACCAGCCAACTAGTTGGCTGGTTGGAACGATAATCTGGCAGTGTGTGGGAGCAAACGATTATCAGCCGTTTGCTCCCACACGCTGAAAAACGGCCAGAAACGGTCTGTCCAACTAGTTGGGAAAATCAAACCTGTTTGATTTTCCCAACTAATCGTTCAGGTGTAGGGGAAACTTTCCCCCCAACTGAACGATAAGCAGGCGGACACTGACCAGCAGTGTCCGCCTACTTCTTCCCGATCACTGCCTACTGGGCAGCACGAGCCGGGAGGTTCAGGGGCAGCTGCGGCAGGTCATCACTGCTGCCGGGCTGCCCCTGTCACAGCGGGACCCGTGGAGCGGCGGCAGAGCGGGAGGAGGTGCAGGGGCAGCTGCGGCAGTTCATCACTGCTGCCGGGCTGCCCCTGTCACAGCGGGTCCCCGTGGAGCGGCGGCGGCGGAGCGGGAGGAGGTGCAGGGGCAGCTGCGGCAGTTCATCACTGCTGCCGGGCTGCCCCTGTCACAGCGGGTCCCCGTGGAGCGGCGGCGGCGGCGGAGCGGGAGGAGGACCAGGGGCAGCCTGCGGCAGTTCATCACTGCTGCCAGGCTGCCCCGGTCACAGCGGACCCTGTGGAGCGGCGGCGGCGGAGCGGGAGGAGGTGCAGGGGCAGCTACGGTAGCACATCACTGCTGCCGGGCTGACGCTGTCACAGGACACCCAGCAGTGGCACCCCTCCCGCGATACCCCACGATCGCGGCACCCACGCACGCCACCCCCAATCACTGGCACCCCACCTGCGGTTGCGGCACCCCCGCACCCCACCCGCGATCGCGGCACCCCCCGCACCCCACCCGTGATCACGGCACCCCTACAGCTTACCCGCAATCGCGGCACCCCCCGCAGTTTACCCACAATCGCGGCACCCCTCCGCAACTTACCCGCAATCGCGGCACCCCCCGCACCCCACCCACGATCGCGGCACCCCCCGCACCCCACCCGCGATCGCGGCACCCCCCGCACCCCACCCGCGATCGCGGCACCCCCCGCAGCTTACCCGCAATCGCGGCACCCCCCGCAACTTACCCGCAATCATGGCACCCCCCGCAGTTTACCCACAATCGCGGCACCCCCCGCAACTTACCCGCAATCGCGGCACCCCCCCGCACCCCACCAGCGATCGCGGCACCCCCCGCATATCACCCACGATCGCGGCACCCCCGCATATCACCCACGATCGCGGCACCCCCCGCACCCCACCCGCGATCGCGGCACCCCCCGCACCCCACCCGTGATCACGGCACCCCCCGCAGCTTACCCGCAATCGCGGCACCCCCCGCAACTTACCCGCAATCATGGGACCCCCCGCAGTTTACCCACAATCGCGGCACCCCTCCGCAGCTTACCCGCAATCGCGGCACCCCCCGCAACTTACCCGCAATCGCGGCACCACCCGCACCCCACTCGCGATCGCGGCACCCCCGCATATCACCCACGATCGCGGCACCCCCGCATATCACCCACGATCGCGGCACCCCCGCATATCACCCGCGATCTCGGCACCCCCCGCATATCATCCACGATCGCGGCACCCCCCCCATATTACCAGCGATCGCGGGACCTCTGCTCCCCTCCTGCAGTCACTGCCCCCCCAAGATCGCGGCACCCCTTCCCCCTCACCACCACCAGGGCCAGCTCCAGCCCGCACCGGCTCCCGCACCGGTAATTCACCCCCCCATCACCCCCCCCCGCCTCCCTCTGCCCGCACCGGCTCCCGCACCGCTAATTCACCCCCCCCCGCGGCCCCCCTCCGCAAGCCTTCTGTCACTTCAGACGCGCACGGAGACAATCAGGTGAGTGCCACGGAGTGGCGCTTCCTGATTGGCTGAAGAGACACTTCTGTGACAGCTGTGACCGGGGTGTCTCTGCATTCGTGGAAAGGGCTCCCATGTGTAAACATGGGACCCCTTTCAGTCCGTTTGGTCCGGGTGTTCGGTTTGTTGTTTTGCCAAGTACGTGGATTATAATCTGGACCCTGGATCAGGTGAGTATAATTATCTTTTATTTTCAGGTACCCGTGGATTCTACTTGGAGAAGAGGACCGACTGCTTCGTGTCAACATAGGTAAGTATGTGTGTGTCGACATGTGTTAAATAAAGTTTTACTGTCACGGTGTGTGTCTCCTGTTTTTATTTGGGTATTTTTTTTCCATTAGAACTACAGGTACCAGCGGGCCCGTTTTTCTCCCGCATGCTGGTACTTGTGGTTCTCCAAGTACCAGCTTGCGGGGGAGGCTTGCTGGGACTTGTAGTACTACTGAAAAAAATAATATTCTTTTAATTTTCTCAAAGCTATCAGCCCCCCATCCGCAGCCTTTGGATGGGGGGGACAGCCTCGGGCTTCACCCCTGGCCCTTGGGTGGCTGGGGAGGGGGACCCCTTGATTGAAGGGGTCCCCACTCCCCCAGGGTACCCCGGCCAGGGGTGACTAGTTGGATATTTAATGCCACGGCCACAGGGCACTGTATAAAAGTGACCCCCGGCTGTGGCATTATCTGTCCAGCTAGTGGAGCCCGATGCTGGTGTAAAAAATACAGGGGAACCCTACTCTTTTTGTCCCCCGTATTTTTTGCACCAGCACCAGGCGCAGAGCCCGGTGCTGGTTTTAAAAATACGGGGGATCCCCTGTCCGTTTTTCCCCCGGATTTTTAGAACCAGGACCGGCTCGAAGAGCCCGAGGCTGGTTATGCTTTGGAGGGGGGACCCCACGCAATTTTTTTTCAGGTTTTTCCCATTCCATTTAAAAATAATAATAATAATAATAATAATAATAATAATAATAATCTTTTAAAAAATATATAAATAATACTTGTGCCTCCAAAAAAGACAAACCAAGTACCTAATCCCTTCTAATATAAATAGATATGCTATTACCCACCCAAAAAAACACAAAAAAAACCATGTTTTTAAAAAATTTTATTAGATTCCGCCAGCAAAGTGTGGCGGATTGAAAATGACCGAAACCGAAACGTTAAGCTGTCAGAACAGGGTCACGTATGTTCTTGATTTTTGAAAAGTCCTAGAGTGCCGCCTATCGTTTGTGATATGTTTGCTTTTTGAAGCTCAGGAGGGCACCAGGCAAGCTGTACATTTTACTACATTGGGAGTGCCGAATATCTACATCTGGTGTATATATTATATATATATATATATATATACATATATATATATATATATATATATATATATAATTTGCCTTGGCAGCCCAACCATGCTGGTATATCCATAGTTCAGTATAAAAACAAGTAAATCTAATAAATGTATGGTGGTGAAAGAAAAGCCCAGTTTCACTGAAAAAAAGTCAATTCTGCATGTTTTGAAATGAAAAAAACAAAACAAAACTGAAGAACTGTAGGAAGGCACTGTCCGCCTACTTCGGTGACATCACAAGTTGGACAGAAGTTGGAAGGTTGGTTGGTCTGATGAAAAGTTGGTTAGATGTGTGGAGCACTGGTAAAAAGTTGGTGAGATGTATGGGGCACTGTTTTAGTTGAACAGACAAGTTAGATGGTTGGAAGTTTGGAGTGTTGGAGAAAAGTTGGTCTGATGTATGGCTAGCTTGAGAGATGTGTGATTTAAAATAAAAGACAATTAAATGTATAAATACAGTATATACATTTTTTTCAGAACACTCCACACACACACACACACACACACACACACACACACACACACACACACACACACACACACACACACACACACATATCTTAATATAGGAAATAGGGGGCACCAACATTTATCTTGCATCCGGGCAACTGGGACGAACTTACGCCACTGATCCAGCCATTTCTAGTTAATAGGCTACATTAGCAGATTCTGAGAGTGATTATCACCCTGCATGAACTACTCATGAAGTTATATATGTTACCAAAGGCACTGTGAATACTTATGCACAATTAAGCTTTTTATTTGCGTTTAATACCTGATTATGCTTATCTTTCTAACACAACCTGCTATATGATGTTGATTTGATAAATGATACAGGTGACTGGTTAAACAGCAAAGAAACATTTTGAAATAAAACTTAATAGAAAATGCTTTTAATAAAATAAATTCTAGGTAACTGTCTCCCTGCTAGACCTATATGCACTTAACTCCCAGTCTGAACTCCTGGGGGTAAATTTTCTAAGATGGGAGTTCTATTTAAGATGGAATGTTGCCCATAGCAACCAAACAGATTCTAGGTATTATCGTCTAGAAGGTGCTAGATAAATGAGAAGTAGAATATGATTGGTTGCTATGGGCAACATCCCATCTTAAATAGAACTCACATCTTAGTAAATTTACTCCCAAGTCTTACCAGTCTTACCATGAGTACAGCTTATGACAGGACACGTTCTGCTTAATAAGAACATAATTTTTTCATACTAGTGATCAGAGCGGGCCCTAGGCATAGGCAAACTAGGCAAATGCCTAGAGTATTTGGTATGCTTAGGGGCACAAGCAGCTTTTGCTGATTAAAATGATATGCGGCATACCTATATTCTGTGTGTGACTGCGGCTGTATCTGCATATGAAATGCTATGTTACAGTGTATTCCTGGAAATTCCTGCTTGTGCATTCTAGCAACATAGTAATGCAAATAAGATGCTTTTTTGTCAAAAAAGGCACCTGACAGTAGCAGAGCTGCCAGCTGACTCACGCCAGGCATCTCCTACTGCATGGCGTATTGAGGACACATCTGTTTCCAAGCAGCAGCAGAGGGCACAGTGTTAGCGTCCATATTAGTGCTGTGTGCGGGTGGGTTGCTTGAGCAGTAGTATTCA